>NW_026578087.1:1200000-1863383 GCF_029603195.1 Condylostylus longicornis
TTACAGTTACTTACATTTTGCTTATAAGTAACTGTAATATAAACAAAGAGATGTAAACTTTTGTAAAAATAAGAAATTTAAAAAGAAAACAAGAACAAATATGTTCATACTTATTCGGTAAATTTCTAATTTAACAATCCAAAAGTAAGAGCCAAAAATTAATATCATTTTTTCTTTATAGAAATTTTATAGAATTAAGTCATATGGAACCTTTTGTGACCAATAATTTTTCTGTGGGAGTTGATATATGTATATATCGTTAATTTGTATTAGTTTCAACTTACAAAAACATGAAAAACTGATAATTCAATAATTACATGTCCTTTTTTCATATTGTATGTAAGTAACTAATACCCACACATACATATATATATGAGTACTCATATATATATGTAATGTTGATTACTATATGAAATAATTGTCGATATTATCTTCAATACTGCGTTAATAATATATTTCAAGTACATACGAGTACTTAATTTCGATAAGTTATTGCATATCTACATAGTTACTTTGCCAAAAAAATAGGAAATAGGAATAAAAAGAAAAGGAAGAAATGAAAATTAAAAAACAGAAAATGTCATACGATGTAAAAAACAAGAAACAGTTTACCAATAATATTGTAGTGATGAATTGCTTACCATGATGGCACCATTGTCTACTTATGTACATATGTTCTAAAATAGAAAAAAGAAATAAAATCGAACGATACACTAATACATAAAGGCATGTATGTGACGAAATACTCAGCTATATATACCTAATGACAAAATCATTAAAAAAAATCAATAAAACACGATTTTCTATTTTTTTGAAAAAGTAAATTCAAAAATAGATAAGCTATATTGTTCTTAATGATACAAAAAACATGTATGTATGAACAAATGTGAAAAATAGAGTGTTGTCCTAGAATTTTTACACACACTCCTCTCCTATGTTTATGCAATTTAAAATAGAAACAAAAGAAAAATTTATATTTTCATCAGCATAGTTAAAATTTTTTTTTTAAATAAAAGATAAAAGCACCTACACAGAAAACTGTTTAAAAATAGTAAACAGACTTATTTTTGTATATTGTTGGTACAAATTCATATGTACATGCATAAGTAAATATTTAGATATGTACATTAACTTGTAAATAAATATATGAACATACATGCATGATTGTGTTTGTTTTTGTTGTATACTTACATGTTTTCGTCGCATAGCATTTGTTTTATCGTAACTCAGTATGCATTTTACGGTCTACGTTATCACACAGTTATTATAATTGTTTTTTAATGACAATGTCGCGTCAATTGTTATTCTTTTTTAATTTCACAATTATTTTTTTCCAAATACTGTAGTGTGTACTAGTATATAAATAAGAGAATATATCTATACATACATTATACAAAATATAAATATAAAAATGTGGACTACTATTTCAATTAGTTTACATTTTCATATTTACATAACTAACTGTTTTTTGAGAGACTTTAAGAAAAATTGCCTTAACATTAAATAAAGATATTTATAAGTATGTATGCAATTACATGTACATACTTACATACATGTTTGTGGTAAATACAAATGTAACCTTACAATACAACTAAGAAAGTCAGAAAACTTAAATTTAATTTAATTAAGAAATAATATGAAATACAGTAACCCCCAGATGATTGAGCCGACCATAAACGAACATGAATAAGATAAAATTGTTCATTTAAACTTAATACGTTCATTATGTATTTACGTATGAAAAGGATTGATGAAAAATTTTCACCTGTCAAATTGATAAGGCACAGTGATTGCAAAATCGTAAAATAATTTGTAATTTACAAAAAATAAATTAATGTAAGAAATCACAACAAAAAACCAAGTACAACGAATTAAAAATGTAAAATATTTAAGGGAAGAGTCTTTTTTTTTTAAGAAAGAGTTTAAGAGAGTTTTTGATAATAACGGTACGCAAGCTTGAAATTGCCTGATTTTCATGTGCAACTAAAAAAAATATAGAGAAACATGCGAGTGAGTGGGTAGCAATTGCTCGAAGGTTACCGTATTTAAATACATTAAGGAAAAGTATTGTTAAAAATAAAATTCACATGTTCTAGAAATTGGTTTAAAGAAAAACTTTAAAGTTCTTAACAAAATAATATTAATTTCTCTGTAAAAGTTAAAAAGTTTTCAACTTAAAAATTTTGATATTATTTTTTTTAAAGTCTCTGGTTTCTCTTTTTAAATCCTTCCCATTTTTATTTTCTGAATCAATAGGTATAACAAAACAAAAAAAAACAATAATCTCGAAAAGTAAATATCATGGTATACACATAGAAACTTTGACATTACGGATACACCTTACACATGCATGAAGCACTAAAAGTTTTCCTATATAAGTACTACATGCATACATAAAAACATTAATTTTTTCTTTATTTGTTAATTCGAGTTGATAACAAATTTTGTTTTCCTATGTACAGAATAGAAGAACAAAACAAAAACAGAAGTATATAAACATGCACATACACACAATGAATAATTTTATTTATTTATATTATGTATGTATATGTATGTACATTATTATTTCACTGTAAAAAATGACAATCTGTTAATTTATGACAAAATATGTAATAAAATAAAGGTCAAGTGAAATCCTTATTTTTTAGGATATGTAATTAAAATTATTGCATATGTTCGGGAGAATACAATATTTTTTTGTAGTTGTGAGAATTGTGTTATGGTTTTTGTTTTCTTTTGGCTTTACCCGAGTTTTACTATGAATAAAATCTAAAAATAAATTTTATATTTATTCTGAATCTGAAGTTTTTTCAAACTTTTAAAAAAAACCAATAAAAATTTTTTTCCGTTTCTAAAATTAAAATACTTTTCCTATTATTGTAAATACCAGAAAGTTATAATTGAAAATATTTAATTAATGGTTAAAATCAAACTCTTCCTAACAATTAATTAATTACAATGAATTATTTCACGCAATACAATTAAAAATAATTAAAAAGTTATTTAAAGAAATATTCATTAATTTTTCTATTTTAAATTAATTACTTTTGAATTAAAAGTATAAAAATAATTTATTTTTTTAAGGTACACGAGAAGATTTCAAACAGAATTTGTCAAAGATTGTTACTACATATATAATAATTAATTTAATATTATTTCCAGAATAATAAGTAGTATACCATACATTATACGAGTACATTATTGATACAATATTGTTAACACTCTCTCATAACACTTATTAACACTTTCTCATATGTGTTTGAAATTATTTCTCAAAATATAAGACGTCTATCTATACATATAATGTATAAATAATTTCTAAATTGTCACATTTCAAATTTGTTTATTTACAAAAGATTAATAAGCATCTTCTAATATTGTACGGTGATTCTACATGTCAATGTCATGAATAAAATTCTAATTTGACAAATTTTAGAATTCTTCTATTGCTGTGACGTGTGTTTTTCTCATTTGCTGAACGAATGTAGAATATTTAATGCTCATATATTATGTGATTTGTATAATATTTAAAATTATTTAATAAATTTTAAAATCAAAATATAAAGAGTAATTAGAAGTTAATTGAAATGGAAATTTTTTTTTAATTTCTATTTCTTTCTTAATGATGCAAAATACAATGTATAAATATCTACTTAAAAATTAGTTTTTTTGATATGATAAATAGTTTTTTTTTGTTCTAAGAATAGAAAATTTACAATTAATTAATATTATTTTCACCGGCCGCACGGCTTAAAATAAGTGAGGTACAAATACCACTACAAATTGCTACAAATTTCACATATCGAATTTTGAATGGATGCCTCACTTACTTCTCCATGGTAGGGAAGTGTAAATAAATATTGTGGCTTGAATATGTATCGCTTATGAAAAAATAAAAAATGATATTTTTTTTCGTTACGCGTTTACTCTTTTATTACTAGAAGAAGAAAGGCTTATTTTTCAAAATGTTAAATCTAATTTTAGAATATAATATTGATTTATAGTATTAAATAATTTCAATTACTTACATACTCATACAAGTAATAGTTATCACTTCTAAGTAGACAATTTGTCTACTTAATTGAAAATGGTCTTACGATATTTCAATCGAATTGTGATTTACGATTTACGAATTTATAATTGGAAGAATTTGTAGATGTGAAATACGTTAATTTTTATAAATTTAAGGCACGCGTTTATTTAAGCTATGTTACGAATTTATCGACTTTTGGAATATGTCAGACCTCAGAAGCTAGACTTACGGGCGATTTCACATTGTTGATCATTTTTAAGAAAATATTCAACAGATTTTCTTAAATTTTTATACATAATGATAATACAAGAAAACACCAATCTTTTGTAAGAAATCTGGTGCCATCAATTGGATTTTTACTATGGGGCAAATTTAAATTTTTTTTGGTATCTTAACTAAAATTTTACTATCGTTTCTAAGTATTTGTTTTTACAATTTTAAGTATTTGAAATGTTTAAAGAGTATTTTCAAAATATTAGGCAACAATTTTCACTGAATTAAACAATGCTCGTCTTAATACTTTATTGTCATGAAAAAGAATTGGTCGCATCTAAAATTAACTTCATATAATCATAAGCTTTTAAAATTAGAATAATCCTATTTTGAAATTTTTATTTTATTCAAAAAAAAAATAGAAATAGAATTTAGTGTTTCGAATTTTATTGATAGCTAAATTCTAAGTTCAATGAACAATGTTTCTTTAATATCATTTTAATGACAGCTTACTAGTTGTTGATATTTTTTTCTAAATTACTTATAGCACAAGTATATATTCTAAAAATAATTTTTTTCTATATTTACTTAAATTTTTAAAAGCTTTTATACATTTTAATTTTAGTTAGAAATTGATTTTATAAAAATAATTTTACTAAATTGATTGAACCCCTTAATAACCTAGCATTTTAAATGATTTCCTCGTGTAATTTAGCTTTTGACTTTCTTGGTTATGTGTAACAGTAAGTTTATTCCAATCCAATTGCAACATAGCTCAAATTCCAATTTAATCGGCTCCTAGAAAATAAAAAATTAAAATTAATAACGAATACTTGAACTAAGTCTTTGTCCATATTATTTTTTTAACCATAAAATCAATTTGGAAAGTTGCTTAGCAAAATAAACCGGCAAGCACCATATAGAAGATATACTTAGAAGATATAAGTTATTCATGAGAGCAAATATAATTTTATACTTCGTTAATTTTAACTACAATTTTGTTAAAAAAAATTGTCATTTTAAACATTTTATTGAAACATTCAATGATCTCAGTTGATAAGAAATTATGGTCATCTCATCAGATACGATTTTGGCATGAAAGTGAAAATATTTCCATTCCAGTTATTTTTTCACATAAATATAATTTATTTCCAGACGTAGTAATAGATTTTTTTGATATAAACGTAATTTTGCAATTAAATTTGATTATTCAACCAACCGCAAAATATTAAATTTTTTTCGTACAAGGGCAGTTTTCTTTTGTAGATTTGGAACCTTAGACCAATTCATTGGGAACATTTAAATATTTCGTCGCCTCATAAGTCATACGTTAATTTACATTCCAAATTTTCGTTTACATATTGAACTTTGATTTAAGTATGGGAATGAATTTTCTGCTTTAATATTTTACCCTTCTTGTCATTAAAAGAATTCTTTTATAAATGCTTTAATCAAAATGGTGACGTCTATGTGTGAGTGATAAAAAATTCTTTTTGAAGTTATAAAAATGAGTATTATTTTAGAGATATATGTACATACATAGTCGAATGTACGGTACACTTTTATTTTAGATAAATATTAGAAGAAATAAATTTAAAATGAAGGCTGTTAGGTGGTGAATGATAATTTTTCTTTTTATATTTTAATAGAAATTTTAACTCAAACGATTAGTGTATAGTGTGTACATTAAAATTTAATAGAGAAAAATAAATATTAATTTATATGTACATCATTATATGTGTGTGTTTTATAACTTGTGAATATTTTATTAAAAATACAGTCATTGAAGTCAATGATTTTTAAAGTAGCACATTTCGTTCCAACAGTTTGAGTGAAAAGCCGCGTCAGTCAGCAAATTTTAAAAAGAACGAAAATGATAAATGCATAAATTCTGCTTTTGCAAGAGTCGAAAGTCCGTAATGGCTTTAGCCTAATAGTTGTTATTCAAATTCATTTTATTCCAAAGAAATAATTTTCTATTTTCTTGTTAGATTTAGCTTTTTATTTCTGCCATCTGTCTTTTTTTTAAACAGACCTGATTAGCTATTTTTTCAAATTTTATTTAGAAATATTCTATAGAAAATTTATAATATACTCGTAAATGTATTCGAAATGTGTAATAGAAATTTCCTATTGCAATTATTGCCCGTTGCGTGTGTTATCTATATATAATTCTATTAAAAGGATACTTGTATTATAAATAATTAACTAAGTGAATTGAACAAATGGAATAAGTAATTCAGCTGTCATCTGAATTAAACTGTCCAATTTCCCATTGTGAATGCTTTATATTAATATAAAAAAAATTTTTTTTAGTTGTATTCTCAAATATTGCCACACATTTCAAATTTATGACTTACAAAATTTTAATATTTCAATCTACATAATATAAGTATATATGGTTTTACAAACCGTGAACTTTTATTTAGACATGATTTGTTAAATTGAAAACAAAATGTAAAACTAAATAGATTTTGTATTTAAATGTCATAAAATGAGTTGCCACATAGTTTCATTATTTAAATTTTTTTAATATTATTAATAATTTAAATTAAAAAAATGTTAAAAAGCAAATGTATCCCAGAGTTGCTATTGAATTAAAATATAGTTAAAATCGATATTCTAATTTAATTCTTCCATATTATCTATAACAAATGAGTTTTTCCATTCAATTTTTTTTTAATTATTATTTAATATTTAACCAAGAAGTTTTCTTCGTTTGCTTTTTTTTTTTCTTTGTTATACTCCTTGGAGTGGGAATATTTTGTTCCTATATCATCTGGTGATGAAAACCAATCATATTTTATTATGTAAAACACTAATAATTTAGGCGGACTGCGGTTAAATTTTAAAAAAATTTAAAATTTCAGTTGTTGAAAATATTAAATTTTGTAAATATACGCGCTAAAATAAATCACTCGTTTTGATAAATTTAATGCGGTAATAAAGAAAGGTTGTAGTTAAAATGTCAAATTTTTATACAGAATAAGAATATTGAGAAGTAAATTTTGTGCTGTTTTAATTTGTTGCTGAACTTTGAGTGACATTTAGTACTTGGATAATATTGTGTTTTTTCTCTATTATTGAACGAACATCTTGGATATGAAAATTTTTGTCAAGCTTGCAAAAATAAAATCTATAAATCTCTTATTAATTTTTGTAAATTTTTGTAAATTTTTGTAATAAAATTAAATTGAATTTTCAATAATTTATGCCTTGAACTGAAAAAAAAATTTAATTATTTTTTATTTATTCTTTTATCAGAAAATTTAATTTAATTTTTTTATCAATATGTTTTAATTTGTGTGTAGTCGGTTTATTGTTTTTTTTTATTGAATTGAGATTTATTTTATTCTACTTTGCTTCTATATGTGCATATATAAAATTATGATTGGTTTAATTAAAACAATTATGACAAATTATGTATTTAAGATAAATTTTTCTCACGTTCTTAGAATTGCTTGAATTGAACTCAAAGATCTAGAACTATATAACAGTTTATATCTATAACAATTAATTCAAGGAAAAATTATATTTAAAACACTGCAGTAAGACTAAATTAGTTCTACCGAAAATTAAATTAAGTTTTATAATTATTAAATTTTAATTTCAATTCTTAATTTTATTGAAATATTTTCATATACTTAATTTTTTTGTGCTATAAAAGTTATAATTTGGAGTGCTGAATTAAAATTTTTTTCATAATTTGTTATGCATATTATTTTGCAATATTTAATCTGGAGATATTGTCCACGTATTGAAACACGTAATTATGACATTTATTTTAGTATTTTTGAATCGTATTTTTGGGTATTTTTGCGTTAATTTTAATTTTTTCACGAAATACTGAAATTTTTATCTGAAAACAATATGTTTTGCTTTTTGTGTAATATCGATATTAATTTCTACTTAATTTTATTTTGCGTTCCGTTTAAGCATATATATGACGCTCAATACGTATGTGTAAAAACTCCCAACTTTATTAATCTACAAATAGGAATAACTGAAAGGAAAATACACACATTTCGATTATTTGGTGCAACACTAACATAACTCAATAATATATATATGTATATTTCTCATATAATATATTTTTCCCGTTATATCATTATTTTATATTTCATTTTGAGTGACAATTTTCAAGCTAGAAATTTTATATTTTTGCACAAAAAGAGAAATGTTTAAGCTCTTATTTCTGTGTTAAATAACTCAGAAATCATATTTTTTGAGTTATGACACCGTTGGTGAATTAATGTGCGATATATTCCGGTGGTTGACTTTACATTTTTAAATTGAAAAACTACAGTTTATATACTAGTTTGGAGTGCTTTAGAGTATGTGCTATATATGTACTTAAACTGAATTTAAATATTAAAATAATGATAATTTGATAAACTTATATACAAAATTTCAACATATACTTAAATATATTTACTAAAAATATTTATTTACTAATATACTTAGTTAACAATATAAATATTCTTGCTAATGCTAAAATTTAATTATTTATTTTCTTTTTACAGAATATGGTTCTAACGTTTCATATTAATTACTAACTGCATTAAAACAATTGAAAAATTTACTAATAATACTGGAATTTACTTATAAAATAGGAGAAGATAACCATAAAATATTTTTCATAAAAATTGAAAAGAAAACCCCGAAGAAAAAAAATTCTATATTATAATAGTATTTATTGATTGCACCTCTTTAAAAATTCTAGACTAAATTATTAATTAAAAATAACATTAAGTTTTAATCATACAGTAAAGTTCTAAATAATCGTTTTATCTATACTTATATATATATACATGTATAACTTATTGGGTATATACATTTGTATATGTAATATACATATATTCCGTTAGTTTACACAAACAATAATAATATATATAACTATATATTATAAGTGAATTTAAAAATCAAAATTTTTTCTTTAAA
Source organism: Condylostylus longicornis (assembly GCF_029603195.1). Lineage (NCBI taxonomy): Eukaryota > Metazoa > Arthropoda > Insecta > Diptera > Dolichopodidae > Condylostylus > Condylostylus longicornis. The sequence goes on from NW_026578087.1 coordinate 1,209,188, forward strand.
ATAAAGAATAAATAAGGTTGCAATATTGTATAAATTTTGTTTAACTTAAAAATTCAAATAAGTATTTTTATATATATATACTATACATATATATACATATATAAATATTTAGAAGGACGATCAGTTAAGAAAACTTTAAAAAAATGTCAATGGAAAGAGCTTGGCTATTTAATTTTAAACATTTTATGGTGACTAATATCAAATATTTATGTAAGTAATACTAAAAAAAAATAATAAAAAAGAAATTTAATAAAATTGTTAATTTTGTCTTACGGTTAGCTTTAAAATGGTCAAGTCAACCTTATATACGATCGAAATTAAAGAAATCGAATTATTATTAATAATTTTCTAATTATTAAGTAAGTAAATAAATAAAATTCCATTCTTAGAATAGCACAAGGTTTTTGTTATATATAGGGTTTTAAAAATGAGATCATGAAAATTACAAATTTAAATTAAATTCATTCTTGGGAAGTAAAAGAAAATTGTTTCTAGAAACGTTGTATTTTTAATATTTTTGTTTTTGGAATGAATATTATGGAATTCTAGCTTTTATTAAAGCCAACGCCACTATAAAACATTTTCTTGTCACTGCTTAATAAATTGCGTGCTTATTATCTTATCGTGTCTAATTTTTCTCTTCAAAAGAAAATTCGGTTCGTAGTCGACAAATTTCGTTTCAAATCATCTAACTAATAATGTACACTTTTTTTTTAAATAAAATTTCTTGACCACTTTAAAACTTACTTTTTTTTGGATTCTAAATCAATTATAAGACAAAATATTTTCTGCATGAAAGTAAATAAATTACAAATTTAGCACTTTTTTGTTATAATTTTAAATTAATTAGATAAATGTTAGCAAATATTTGTTTTTCTTGTGTATTTTATTATTTAAAATTCTTATTTAATTCAATTCTATATTGTTTGTTTTTTTTTTGTAAATTGCATAATTATAGGAGTGGATAAAATTTATATTTTTATTAGGAATAAAACAAAAAGCTTTTCAACTTATTCTTGAATCAATTTGAAATTGCATACGAACTTTTATAACTGAAATGAAAATTTTCAAAATAAAAAATTTAATTTTTCTTACTTTTTAAAAAAATTAAAAATAATTTGTTTGTAATTTTTCAAATTCTACAAAATTTTTATTTGTATTCATTTTACTGACATTTTATTTTAATTTGCTATCGAATTGTGGGCGATTGTTGTTTAAAAATGTTGTTATGAACAAGGCGCTATTATTTATTTCTTGCAACATAAAATATTTTTAGCAACATAAAATTAAACACTAAGGGGACAAAATATTTTTGTATTATAAAAGTTTTTGTTTATACAGTCAGCAACAAAGTTTAGAAACATTACTTTACAGCAATAGAATTTATTTATTATGTATGTATGTATTAACTACAAGCAGATAATTAGAGTATTAGGGTGATTCGTTTTTTCATTGAACAGTTCAAATAAAAAATTTGTAGAAGGATTAATAAAGCTTTAATGAAATTTTTATGTAAACTTGACATTGCTTTTGTGGAATATGATAAATATTATGTTAATGTTATAATTTTTCTTTTGAATGTGTCGAATTTAGACAGATTTTTTAAATTGTTTTTATTGTTTTTTTTTTTATGTTCATTTTAATGTACATATAGTTAATATGGCAAGTAATTTTTATTCAATTATAATTTTGATTATTTGCCAAAAATTTTTTCGAAACAATTTCCCGCATATAACCAATATTTAAATATTAATTTTTAACGATAAATTATTTATTTTTGTGTTTGAAAAAAAAAATTTAATTTATTTTTATTAAAAATGTTGATTTGTTTGTTTTTTATTTTCCTTTATTTATTATTATTGAATGTTATCTGTTGAAATTTAGGAATTTCAAAAAAAAAATCCTAGGAATTCTATTAAACATTTATTATAAGTAAGAAAAAAATTAAAATATGTATCTACGTATTGTATATGTAAAAAAAAAACATGAATATTTCGAATCATACATATATGGGCGGAGGAACAAGAACTAAAATGTTTTCAGTTGAACGCAACTAAACCGGCGACTGAAATCAGTTCTCAGTTGTCGTGATTAAAATTTTGCAATTTGATTTTAGCAATACATATATTTTTAATATGAACATTTTCATACATGTTTTCTTAATTCTTGTGTGTTCTGAGCTCCTTCAATATAATTCAATATAAATTAAACCGTCACTAGTAAACTTAACTGGAAAATTTAATAAAAAAATTTCATATATTTGCATATATCCAAAATCTCAAGTATTTATTTAGTCACTATCGAAAACGCCATACATAATTATAATTTCTATTACGTTTAACCGAAAGGGAATAATTTTATTAAAGTAAATTTACGTGCTCATTGAAGTAAAATCAAATGTCTTGTCATATTTTTAAAGGTGAATTTATAATTACTTGCAATTAGTGCAAGTAAGTGTGCAAAATATTTGTGAAACCGAAACAGTCTTGAATATAATTAAAAAAATAAATATTGCAAAATAATTTTTAATTGGAAGTGTACTTGCATAAAATTGCTCCTTAAATTTAAATTTCAAAAAATTTTGTTTTTTATAATTAAGTAATCTTATTTTATTTTATTATAACCGTTTATTATTTGCTTAATTTAATTTTTTACTGTTTAAATAAAAAAAACAAATAAATTACTTTTCAATTACAATAAAAAAATTTGTATATATAGTTAGTCAATTGCCAGTTTTTTTAGTTGCCAAAATTTTTCTGTTTTAATATTAATTTATGAGAAAAAGAGCATGTTTCTTGGCTTATTGCTTTTCTATCAATAATTGTTATTAGTTTTTCACCTATAACATTACCAAATTATCATCATTTATATTTATTTTATACACAATGAAAAATATATTATATGTATGTATCTAATTATTATATTGAAAGTATTCTAAATTTATTTTTTTAAAAAAAATTTCATTAATTTTAGTGGACGATGTTGATGGATATTTACATTATATTGGAGGAACGGCCGGGGCTATAGCTATAACAGGTATTGCTGCTGCAGCAGTTTATTATTATACTTCGAGGCCGATACCAGAAAAACCATTAGTGCCTCTTGACAATCAATCACCCATTTTAGAAGTAAGTGCTAAATATACTTTTAATATTTTTTATCTCTATGGACCGTAACCTAAAAAAAAATATTTGAAAAAGTTATAGGCATTTTTTATAATTTGAGTTCTTATTTTTTATTCTTTGCTGCTCCAGGCAAATAGAATGTACATATCATCTTGTAAAAATTTAGATTTCAGCTTCCTCTCTGAAAAGGAAAATATTTCAAACGTATTATTCTATTCTTTATTCTTCGTAATCCTCAAAAAATGTTGTCATTTTTAAAGTGTTACAAACGGCACTTTTCATTGCGTAAATAACAATTGCATTTTTCAATGACAACAATACGTTATTTAAATGAATATACAAATATATATGTATATATATGTATGCATATAAATATGGAAAATTTTTAAAAGAAACAATTATTTTTAAAATAAATTTTCCACCCACTATAAAAAATTTTTTTAGTCAAAACCAATTGCAGTATCAGAATTAATTGTTCATCTTTTATATCGCACATACCATACTCGTAAATAAATTTAAAATTTTTAAAAGAAAATTCAATAGATTTAAATTGAATAAAATATTATTCGATAATTCTTTTTATTTTCTACTTAAATTGAAGATATAAAACCAAAAAAAGAAGAATATTTAATAAATATATGTGAATGACGTCGAAAAGCATCATAGCCTCATTTTATTTTACTATTTTAGATACTATCCTTTAAGTCACTTAATAAGAATGCTCATTTTTAAAATTAGATACGCAATTTTTCTAATAATATTACTCATTTTTCAACAAAATTTTCTTATTTTTTCAAAGTACACGATGTAAAAATAGATAAATATATTAAAATATCGAACAAACTCGTCACTTTCAATATTAGAAGTGATTGAAAGGTTTTTAAATATTGGAAATTGTCGGCAAAACCGACGTACACGATACCTGAAACATTCTTCTCACTTGAATATAAGTGAGATATGGAATGACATACGTACACATACGTACCTAAAGCATGTTCCCAAGATTTTTTTAATAAGCAATTAATTTTCAACTATTAGTCAGTCGCTTAAATTACAAATTTCTTTTATATTCTTTTATATTATATTATATTAGAAAAAAACTTTATATTCTTTACGATTACTTTTACTAATTATAATTTTAAAAAGCAATAATTATTTTTGTCACCATTTTCCCTATTGGACAGGTGTATAACGTAAAATATTATAATTTTCATACATAAATATTTGCCAATAAATTTTCGTCATTATTTTAATAATTTTTGGTATCAGAACAATTTCAAAAAAATGAATCAGATTACATTAAATATTTTTCTTTTATTTATGACGGCATGTTTATAACATAATTCCAAAATATTTAAAAGAAAATAAGATTAAAAATCGTCATTCATTTTTTTTTTCGCGTTTTTCTTATAATAATTTTTATTCCTTTTTATTTTTTTTATTTTTTTTGTACAAATTCTAGAGCAAATTGTCGATGATCCACCTCATTTTTTATATATATTTATTTATTTTTTTTGTATCTTTTGGCGATAGATGAATTCTCTAAATTTAGTTCTTGTTAAATAATATATTTTGTTTGTAGCTGTTCTGTTGCTAATAATAAAAATATATATGTACGTACATATGTATGTTAAATTTTTCTTTATTAATTTTTATTTCAATATTTTAATTTTTAATCATTAATGAAGTTTAATAGCTCAAATATTATGTCAATCTCGTTAAGATAATCGATTCATTAAATTTTATTGATAAATAAATCGATTTTCCAAATCATAATTTCGTTTCTTTTAAATTTGCTTTTAATCGTCTTGTTTTGCATAGTTGTCAATTAATTCATTCTGAAAAGGTCGTATTATTGTTGCAATTAAATTTTTCAATTAAATATTTTAAATTCTTATCGTGCATTTTTAATTTCAGTTGCTATTTTGACCAGTTTTTTTAACACACTTTTAGTTTTGTCACTTAAATGCAATTTTTTAGCTAAATATGTGGTTACAAAAAGTAGTACAATGTATTTTGATTTTTTTTTTTAAGAAAAAAAAATGATGAGAAAATTTAAAACAATTTTTTTATACATTTAATTATGTAGACTCGTTTTTGAACTTTGATCTAAACTAGAATTAACAATTTTCAAACAACATGTTTTGATTGTCTGCCCATATGTTTTAATCGGATAGAGTAAATTGTTTTAATATTAAGAATATTTTTTTTATGCAGTTTGTGTTTTTAATAAACAAAAATAACTTCTCACAAATTATAAAGTATAAAGAAACGTGCTTAGCGAGAAAATTTATATAATTTTGTGTAAGTTTTTTTTTCGATAAAAGGTGATTGAAAATTGATTAAACTATTGTAATTGAGTGACTGACTACCATTAATTTATTGAGTACATCTTTGATTACGTTTGTATTTTTTGGGCCTGGTATTCTTGATTCAAATTCTACAATTCACTATCACAGTATATCATAGTACCATTGGTTTTCAAGCAGTACCATATTTATTATGTAAGGAAATGAAATTTTTAAAAATACGAGTTTAACGAACTTTTTCATACAAAATAAACATTATTTTATTACTGTAAGAATAATAACAATAAAAAGTGTAAAAAAATTCGTGTATGTACTTGTATATACATATTTATGTATACGTTAATTGGGAATATAGATCCTCACTTCGTAAAATTTTCATATAGTAGAACGATCAGTATAATGCATTCTGGCGTAATATTAACCAAAAATTGTTGAAAATATTTTGGTGTACGACCTACATATATTATGTTTGTGTGTATTATGTCAAGTGAAAGGTAACATATCAACTATGTGTGAAATTTATAACAATAGTTTCCTTAATTGATAAAATTCTTCAGATTTTTGATTGTCTCTTTAGATTTAGCTTTATTTGCATGTCACGGCGCTTGAACAAAAGTAATAAAATAAATAAAAATCAAATAAAAATATAGGTAAATGAAAATACTAATTTTAGTCGTTGTTGCCACTGTAATTATGCAGTGTTGAAAAAAAAAACTTTTTAATACAGTTCAATAATGCAAATCAGGCATGTGTAATCTCTACAGAATTTTGTACCAGTTTGAAAAGCAAGAAAGAACCTTGACATATAATTTCTGTAGTATAGTCTTGCGTTTTTTGATAGATGGCGAAAATGTAGACTTGTTTTAATTTTTCGCAGGCAATTAGTGTACTGCTGGCAGATTTATGGATTCAGGAGTCGCTGAAATCCCTGATAGAAAGCATGCTGTCAGGCAGGACTATCAAGCAACTTTCGGAAGAGGATTGTGCATAGAGCGATCTGTTAAAAAATGCACCCCTATAGTCTTATTTAATTAATTTTTTTTTTGTAAGAAATATATCTAAGCTTTCCAGAAATTGAACTAAAATTTCTTAATGCCAATAGATTTTACTAGCGTCAAAAATATATTCTTCGAGAATTTTCCTATAATCTAATGGAAAAATTTAACTTAAAGCAAAATAAATTGACTAAAAGGTTGCACATGCCTGAATTCTAAATAAAACATTTTCTAGTGGATCTTACCATTTTGAAGGTAATCATTAAATAGAAGACGATTTTAATTTAACGATACACAACATTGTTACTAAATTGTAAATTCGAAGAAGAACAAATCTCTAACCGTATTTGATCACTCCTTTTATTGGATTATTCTTAATTGAATAACTATTATTAATTAATTTATTACTGCATAGTAAATTAAAATATTACATTGTTTTTAAAAACCTAATTTCATCATTGTTTTCCTTTGATTTTTTTACCGACTGCATTGCATACAATAAAGGAGGTTATGTGATGACACCAAATTTCGGATGCCGAGTTTTCGGTGGAAACACACTCTTCCACGGTAGGGAAGTGTAAATAAACTATTTTTAGAAGTATGTAGGTCCATTGTTTTAGCTTTCGAAATGTCGATTTGTGTGTGTGTACGCATGTATCAAAAGTTGTGCTGAACCGATTTTGATGAGATTTTATATGTAAGATCACTTTGACTGTAGGACTTAATGATCAATTTTTGGGATATATCAGGCTGCGAGAAGTAAGCATATAAGAAGGTTAAATTCGAGGTGTTAAAATATTGAATCTGTAAATTTTTTTTGTAAAGATCAGGGCTTGGATATCTAACTAGGGGCTGATTTTACATTTTTTACCATATCTATGAAACTAATTGATGGCATTTTTTGAAATTTAATATTTGAGTTCTGGTTGTTACCGAAAATAAACTCTACTAAGATTTTTAACTTTCTTAAAATTTAAAAATAAAAATTTAAAAGTCATTTTCATAACCTTCTGTAATATCTGATGCGGTCGGTTATGTGTTGACCACATCAGATTTTTTTTTTAAATAAATCTTCAGAAAACTAAAAATAAAGATAAATATAAAAAAAATAAGAATAAAATTAAAAAAATAAAAGAAAATCACTTTCGTTTATCATCATCAACTTTTTAACTCTATGAATGTGTATTTTCCTCTTCTCTTATTTTTATATAAATAAAAAAAATTCCTTTTAGTTGTGGTCGATCTTTAAGACAATTCGGTTAAATTTTTGCAGGAAAAAAAATTATTAAGGAAAAACGGTCGGAAAAATTCATTTGGCAACAAATTTTTATAATTTTTTTTTTTTTTAAAAAAGTTTTTTTTTTTTTAATTTTTTTTATATATATTAGGGTGGCAAGCAATTAAAAAGTGATTTGTTAATTGTTACGTAAATTAAAAAATGCCTTAAAGGCACTTTTGCAAATTTTTTAATTTTTCTCTTTCTAAAATTTGTTAATCAAGTGCACTTATTAAGAAAATAATCATAAATACAACACGATTGAATAAAAAAAATTAAAATACAAAATAAACTAAGAAATTAAAAAAATAAACATAAACATAACCTATAATTAAGGATTAAAAAAATGCAGAAATAGACCCGCGCCATCTATTCAATTTGAAATTTAAAAAATAAAATTTTATAAAATTTTTACACACAATTTAATTTAAAGTAACATTTTTTTCTTCGTTATTTTTTTATAATACAAAAAAGAAGAAAAAATAATTAAAAAAATTAAATTATAGTATAGTAGCTCCAACAAAAAGATTAAAAAAAATTTAAATAAAGTTGGCAAAGATGCAAGGTCTAAGAAAAAATAAAATATAAAATATTCAGAATAAAATTTTTTTATAAATGTGAAAATACTTAAGAAATATTCATATATATATCAATATACATACATACATTTAAATAATAGAATATCTGTGATGTGATGATCTTCAGCCTTCAAAAAAAAAAAATTAATAAAATATTTTTACAAAGAAAGAACAGCAACAAACAAAAAGTTTAATAATAATAATAAAAACACCTTAAAAACTTAAGATTAAAAACAAAAGTATAAGAATAGTCAAAAAATTAATCTTATATGCATAAATGTTGATTAATTTATACATATGTTTATAATGTACATTTTCATGCAGCATTGTGCTTATGTTATGACTTATGACTATAGAAACATAAATTTCTTTTATGTTTGTTATTGAAATTTCTGCTTGTTTCCACACGGTTTTAAATTGACATTTAAGATTCATTTTTACAAAGTATTGCACATATGTTTTGTTACAGTTAACGCCATAATAATTTGCAAAAGCGAAATAAAGTTATAGAGAAACTGAAAATTATTTCTTGTTTGCTTTCTAAAAGAAATGTGTGAAAATAGAAAGCCGAAAATTCAAGCAAGTAGATCTTAGTGAAGACGTTATTTCTCTAGAATAACATTTTTTACTTATCTGTCCTTTCACCTTCAAGTAATAGTTTCTTAGAGTTGTGCAAATGTAAATTTTTGCAAGGTAACTGTGCCCAGCGGCACAGTTAACAAACTAATTGTGTAAACGCAGAAAGACAAGGATCCCTGTCATCATTATCGCAAAATATGGAATGAAAGTAACTATGAATGAAAGACAAAAACTACTTTTCATCAATGAAAAAATAAGTGAATAAAAAATTGCTGTTAATGACGACACCGCACACCGAAAATTAGTGACAGCTTCACAAAAATGTGAATGATAAAAACAATGATGACGAGCCCCAAAGACTTATTTCTTTTATAATTAAACAAGTTACCGGATGTTGACTTAATCCTTCTAATTAATCATTATTTCAAATCGGTTTTCACTCATTTTGTAAATAATTTTTTTCCTACACAGATTTGTTTCAATTTTCACAGTTGACATAGTACCAATTCTATGGATATCGATAAATATTTTATTTAATTAGAACAAAATTTCTTCATTAATAGATGAACCAATTTATTGTGACAATTTATTGTAATAAATTAATTAATTATTTTAGGTGTTCACTGTACATACATCCATAAATACAAACATTAATCAATACAATATAAATAGTTTTAAACTAAAACAAATTCAAAATATAAATATGTAGATAATATAATTAAAATAGATAGACAATAGACAAAACAAGATTATGTGCAATTTACGATTAAAAACAAAAATAAAGGATGTTGAAATAAATATGCTATTCAGGGATTTTTTATTTATACATTCTTATATTTACTATATACAAGCATACGTACATATATTTATCGTAATTATATATTTATTTGTCGTAATTACGGAATTAATAATTAATTTTATTTTATAGTTTAAAATATTAATAATAAATTTAAAATAATTAATATGGCAATGAAATTGAATGTTTCTTTATTCTTTGAAACAAAGTTTTTGACATTTTTGACGTTTCAGAAAACTAAAAACAAAAAAATAAAATAATAAAATCTTAAAATAGCATTCATTCAACATTTACATACATATAAATATTTAATGAAGAAAAACTTTATGAATAATTATTTTGCGTAAAATATTGATATTTCCTTAATTTTTGGTAGCCTTAAATTAATTGAAGTAATCGTATGAGAACAGATATTTAAATTTGTTTAAAAGTTGGACATTTTCTTTATTAATATAGTTTATCTTCTCTTGAATAAAAACTAGAAAAAAATTATTGACAGTGAGTAATTGACAATTAAAAAACTGAATTTTCTTGTCATGAGTAACTTTCAAAATTTACTTTTCGTATTTTCGATGTTGGACTAAAAACTGTACTTATAATTTTGTAACAATATATAATTGCAAAATTAATTGTAAACTTTATTGGTATATGTCAAATAATCGTTAAGTACAAAAACTTTGAAAATTTTTCTTATCACGTTCAATCCGTAAAGAATTTTATGGCATGTCTTTATTACTTATTATTGCGGCTGCTTAAAAACATTTCTGAAACTCAAATTTTTTAATTTTTTTTCTGTCATAATTCAATGGCATAGAAAAATGTTCATTCTATCTAAAACCATTTTGGGTTTGAGTAATATTACAGAGTAGTTTGGATTAGAGTGTTAACAGGACATTGTTAGCATGCAAATCCTCTTATAATATCAAAAATTAACCCTCTGTACCTTAATATTATGTATAAATGTATAAAATTAAATATTTTACATTATTTGAACTTTATTTTCTATATAAACAATTTAAAGCCATCTACCGGAGTTAATGTGTTATTTATTTGTGTGAAAAATTTAATTGGAATGCTCAATATTATTTTAATATTGTGTACTATTAAATTAAACATTTAATCATAAAAATATTTTAATATGTATAAGTATATGATTTTGAATTTATTTCTTGTTCGTAAACGAAAAACTTCACACGATATATTTCTAATAAACTTTTCTATAAAAAAAATTAAATAATTTTGTTTATTTGTTTTTGTTCAAGAAATGTTCACTTGATTTAAACAATCAACAGGTGATCCTAAAAAATAGAAAATTAAAAAAATTTTTCACACAATTTCACTAATATTCATGGAACGTAATACATACAAATAATAAATGTATATATAACATTATAACATTTTTATGTATGTGGCACCCATATTCTTAACTCATGCATTAAATATATAAGTATGTACATTTACATAGCAATATTTACCGGGAACAAATTCAAATTTGTTTATTTATTTATTAAATGAAAATTGCCTTTAAAAATTTTAAAATTTACTTTTTGATGTACCAAAAATTACACACAGTAATAAAATTTATTACTTGTTTAGACAATTAAGTTGCATTTCAAATTTATAATATATGTAATAAAAGTTTCGTGTTAATTAAAATGTCTTTAGAAATTTAATTTATTATAAAATACTTATTTATTGTATTTTTTTTTGCACATGGAAATTTTGCTATTGCAATTGTGATTGCAAAATTGCTATTGTCATTGTAATTGAGTTGAAGGTAGAAATGAATGTTGAGTTTTTAAAAGCGCACTGATGCAGTATAATTAAAACTGAAAAAATAGCTTTTTTCTTCATAATTTGATTGTACTTTTATAGCTCTATGCCAAAAGCACTGAAAACTTAGAAATCGAATTGTCAAAACTCCAAAATTAATAGCTAAATATACATATGTACATGCATGTATCAACTTTTTTTTAATTCAAAGCAAACTCACAAGTAGCTCGTAACGAGTACTTACTTAATAAAATAATAGAATTCAATACAATTAAATTCATACCATTCAATAAAATTCAAGTTATAACAAATTCATTTGTGTTTGAACAGACTGGTCCGAATTGTAGACTGGTTTAAGTCCATTCATGTTGGAAATTGGAAATGCCGCATAGGATTCGTATTTCTACAGTATTGTCGCTGTGCACATCTAAATTTCTTTCAATTTCCGAGTTAGATTTTATAATTTCACTTGCAAAATTGTAGATGAGTACTGCTTACATTATGTCCTTGTAATCTCTAATTTTTAGAAAATTGAATTTATGATGTATTAGAAGTTATCTTGTGTAGAACAAGCAAGTTTTTAATTGTTTTATTTTGTATAGTTTGGACGCAATTTAAGAAGATGTTGCACCGAACTGTAATAACATATTTAACTTCGCTATTGAAAAGGCTATAGTACAGTGTTGATTTATCAGACGCCGGTACACGACGCCCTATTATAACACCAACATATCTGTAGTTTTGAGCATTTTCAATTTTGTAATTATTATAATATATAGATAGCTTTTTAAATTTAGATTTGGTTAGAATATACATGAATATCTAGTTTTATTTAATTCGTGAATATTGTATATTAACATAGGTTTCAATAACTTTACTAAATACATATCAGATCGATAGAGGTCGAAAGTTTCTCACATTTTCCCTACCATCTGATTTTTTATAAATCGAAGTCATTTTACTAATCATAAGCATTCTTGGCAGAACAATTATTATATATTGCGATCATTAACTCAATCCACCTGAAATTGTTTCATTTATGTTCTTACTCACACTTATAAATTAAAGAGAAATTTGTAAATGTGTACATATGTACATATATTATTTGATACAGCGTTTATTTTATGCATATTTCAATATTTCTGTTCATGACTGACCTTCACCCAACAATTATTATCAAATTCACTAAGAAAGCGTTGACATTTCTTTTTTGTTTTTCTTTTTTGTCAAATGGAACATAACGATACCAGAATGAATAAAGAAAAAAACCAAATAAAACATTAAAATATGTTTATTACTTTATTTATGAAATAAAAATATAATTTTTTTTTTTGTATTATTTTTAAAAATTTTCTAATTTTAACAAACCAAAAATGACAACAAGAAAAAAAAATTAAATAAAAATTTGAATTTTTTTTTAAAAACTCATCATCCTTCAGCTCATTTTCAAAACTAAAATTCTTGACCATGACTTTGGATATAGATCGACCGTACGTTGCTGTTTAAGAGTTTTTTTTAAACATGTATGTGGTGATTGATGTTGAGTGGTGACCTACAAACAATAATAAAAAAATTAGTGTGTTTTTTTTTTTTTTTGGTTAAAGAACAAGAATTTTAAGTAACATAGGAGAAATGTACACGGTTTCAATAAAAAAAAGTCCAATTTCTTCATATTTTTTTACATTTTCATAGCGATTATGGTTACTCATAACGATAAAAATAAAAATTAAATTCAAAAAAATTACAATTAATTTCTAAATGAAAATGTTAAATGGCATTTATAAAAATGTTTTATGTTTTAAAAAAATCTACACTTTTTAATCATAAAAAAATTATAAAAATTTAAAATTAAAAAAAAAAATTTATTTCAATTTAAATGAGATTTTAAAATCAAAAAAACTCGTAATTTAATCATATTGTAGAATACTCTAGAAAACCTTTGTCATCACTTGATAAAAACCAAATGGCCGCGAGTTATGAAAATGACACTTTATCAAATCACTCGAAGAAAAATGACGATTATACGCTGATGAGATGTAAAGTTTTAAGGTGTTTTTTAATATTATTATTTTTTAACTTTTAAATTCTCAATTTTAAAAAAAAAATATTTATGGTATGAAATTTATTTTCAACAAATTTATGATTCTTTCATACGTTCATAATATAATTATTATGTAAAATATAATTTTAAAATTTTAAATGTGAAAATATAAAACATTCTTAATTTATTAATTTTTATTTAATAAATTTTATTTCTATAAATATTTTATAAATTTCTTTTCTATTTAAATTTATAACAAAAGCAGAAAATATGATATTATAATAAAATAATAAATGTACATATAAACATAAGTGAAAATAGGAAAGTTAGAAAACGGGAAAAAAAGAAGGCAATATGGAAAGATTATTTAAAGGAAAAGTGTGACAAAAAAGTGTCCTCATATTGACGTTTGTTTCTCTATTTAAAGACAAAAGAAAAACAAAAGAAAAAATAAGAAAGTGCTTAAAATTTTCATTATACATTCTTAATGTTATAATATTGTTCATAAATTGATGTTATAAGTAAAAAGAAAAGAAAGAAGTGAAAGTAAATATGGCTTGCTGTGGAACAATTACAACAATAAGGGCCCCTATAGACATGGCTCAACAGAGTGACATATTGAAGGTACAAAAAAGTATGATTAAGTACTTATTGGAGAAATGGGTGTTTCGGATATTGTGTTTCATCTTTTTGATATATATATATTTAAAGAAAATCTTTCAAAATACAAAACAAGAATACCAATGTGTTTCCAATAAAATGCGTTTCCAAGAATAGCAAATAAGTTAACTCAAAAAATTGTATGAAATTATCAGAATCAACTTCTATTTCTAAACTAACTATAAATAATTAATTAATTTGTTGAAAGTTCAATTCAATAATCTAATAGTTTTTATGATTTGAACTTATCACGCAACTTTGCGACCGTGCGATTTGACATATCTGATTAATTTATTGGAGGGTACTTGAAATATCTTGCTTAAGTCGACAGTAGATTTTCCGATATACAACTTCGGAAAACAATGTTTATGAACATGGAATTGGTAATATACCAATTGAAAAATTCGGAAAGTTGACTCAATTTTATTCGCTGAATTGGTAATTTATAACATAATCATGTTGTGACCAACGTTTGTACATGAAATTAGTTTAAAAGTAAACATAGTATAACAATTTTTCTGTATTTTTATTTAAATTTAAACTGAACGTATAAAATAAATGACAATATATTCTAAAATGCTGTGAATCGTATATTAATATTGCCCCTTTGTGTAATTTAATTTTAATACAAAAATATACGAAAATAATACATAATAACATTTTAATGAAAAATAAAATAAAAAGTTCAGAAACATAATTAGAAAAAATTTATTTATCTTTAGATCCTGTTTGCATTTTTACCCATACATCAATTACAAAATCTAATTTAATTAGAGTAATAGCAATTTATATTTGCTCGCATAAAAATTGTACATTGTTTGACTAGGCACTAGGGTGTATAAGAGTACAAATGTATATGTATATGAAATTTATAAGCTAAATTGGGTACTTTACATTTGTGTTTATATTCAAATTTTTAAATTTGGTATGCTAATCAGCTTTTCTTGCCAATTTATTGTTAGGCTTTTAATGTAGTTTCCAAATAACAAAATTATTTCATTATATTAAATTAATATAATTTTTATGAGACATTTAAAAGTAAACTCAGAAAATGTCAGAAAACAAAACAAAATGTTTGCACCCTAGCGATTTTAACTTTGTGATGCACTTTCATGTACATATGTATGAATCTATATAAATAAAATGCATTAGGGAAAAGTTAAAAATTGTTTTGAATTTTCTCAAAAGAAAAACTTTTAATCATTTTAATTAAGAAAATATTTTTTTTTTGTAATGAATGAAATTCAAAATAAAATTGTAATTAGTAATTTTTTCGTGAATAAAAATTCCTTCCCGCAAACACAACAAAATAAAAAAATTTAAAAAAAAATTCTCTGCCAAACACAAAATACAAATGACCAGGAAGACTTTGCACTGCCAAAAAATCAAAAGAATGGACATGTTGTTTCTATTTATTTTCACTTAATTTTTTAATTTTTGCACCTTTATTTTGAATGTATTACAAGATTTGAAAATTTGAATTGCAAATTTACTAAAATGAAATAATAAATACCATTTAGTGTTATACCCTATTTTGAGAAAATTCTAAATCAAAAATTAAATGATATTTTTAATGTGATCAGAATAAATGAAACACCGATATTTTCATAATTTATGATCAATAGGATTTTTTGGTATTTGTAGGGCAAAAAATTCTTTTTAATTATTTTTGAAAGTGATGTATGATGATAAATGATATTTGTTTTTAAGTATAAAAACAGAACCAAAGCGGTGAACGCCAACGGAGAAAGATTTCCGTCATTAACGCAGAGAAACGCGAAATGGCAAAATAAATTCAGAATTCAATATTTTGTCTACAATGTCATACACACATGGAAACAGATAATATCAACAACCGCCTGCTGTAAAATATGAATTAAGATTATTTAGTCGCCGTCGGTTGAATTCGTAGTGGTAGTTTCGCTTGATGGTGAACATATTTATACATACCATTAAAGAAAATCCTGTTTTATGTTTTTGCTTGAACTCTAAGTTTTTAGAATTTCTAAAAGTCGAACTTTATTTTCATTACGATTTTGTTTATACTTTGTCAAATAAATTGTTTTATGTTTGTACTCCATCTGGGAACAATTGTTACTTTTGACAATACAATATGTACATACTTATGTATGTTAATAACAAAAGTAACTATATACTGCTATTACCCTGCGACTAAATGAATCACTAAAACTCAAAATTGCTCTATGATCTTTATTTTATTTAATACAATGCTAAATAAAGCCATCTATACCCATATGATGTACATACGAAATTATGTGTGTACTTTTGTGTAAAATTTTCAATAATGTTTCATTTTTTAAATTTTCCCTGTTTGCACTTTTGCCATTCGTGACTTTAATTTAACAAGTTATAATGCAACAATTTGTTCTTTTTTGTGATTTTTTATTAAAAGTCGCAATGCTTATAAATTTTGAAAATAAATAAATATCGTAAACACAATAGGAAAGGAAACAAACAATATTGTCAATTGGAAAAAAATTAAAAATATTTTTTACTGCACTCATTATTTTACGTCACATTTATATGGTAATTTCAAATAGCTTAAATTTTTTTTTAAATGAAGTATTTTATTTAAATATTTATTTTTTATTTAACATAAAAAAAAAAATTAAAATTTCAAAAAATTAAATTTTATTAAAAAAAAAAAAAACTGCACTTTACTGTTTCCGCCCGGGTTCGAACCGGGGACCTTGTGCGTGTGAAGCACACGTGATAACCACTACACTACGGAAACTTCAAATAAAATTGGGAAAATGACATAATAAAGCTATTTGATTGAAATTATTTTTAAATTTTCAAGTAAATGAAAAAGAATTGAGTGTTTTCAATTGAGTACAAAATCATGTTCGTCAGATTCAATTTTTCTACCAATTCACTCAACAAATACATTGACATACTTTTACAAATGCATTTACAATTTATTTTATAGAATTTATATCTAATTCTACAATATTATTTATTAAAATTAACAATTTAAACAATTGCAGGGGCCCGAGCAGATACATGTTTCGAAATTTTACAAAGAGTCAACAAAAGGGAAATTTGTGAGTTACATCAATGAAAATGCAAGAACCTTATACCAAACATTTAGAATTGGCGCATACGATTCAAATAATGGACCATGTTTAGGATGGCGGGATAATTTAAACGCTCCTTATCAGGTATATTTATGGAATTTTATATTTTATCTGTTTTATTAATTAATCAGTTCCGTATTATGTGTGTATGTATGCATGTATATAAAATAAATATTAAACAATATTTTATATTACTTTCATTAATTTTCAATATATTTTTTAGTGGATGCACTATGATGAAACATTATTAAAAGCAAAAAATTTTGGTGCTGGTATGGTGTCACTTGGCGTTAAAATACGTCAATTGGTTGGTATTTATTCGCAAAATCGTCCTGAATGGATTTTATTCGAACAGGGATGTTATTGTTATTCGTTAGTTGTAGTTCCTTTATACGATACCCTAGGACCAGAAGCATGTGGTTTTATTATCAGACAAACTGAAATAACATTAGTTGTAGTTGAGGATGACAATAAAGCCAATATGCTATTAGATAAAGCACCCCCATCTCTGAAAACTTTAGTTAATATTAAGCCTCTTAAAAAGGAGACAATAGAAAAGGCTCAGAGTCGGGGTGTTAATATTTATACATTTGATGAAGTAGAAAAATTAGGTGCAAAATATAACCCGCCTGAAGTGCCTCCACAACCAGAAGATCTTTGTACAATATGTTATACTTCTGGAACAACCGGTAATCCCAAAGGGGTCATGTTAACCCATGCAAATGTTGTCGCTGGTGTATGCGCTGTAATTTTACAGTTAGGTAATGAAGTAATGCAAAAAACCAAAAACAAATAATAATTGGATTGACAATTTCTTCAAAAATTTTTTAATTTTTTATATTTACAGGAGAACATAAAATTAGAGCCGGCGACATAATGGTATCATTTTTACCTTTAGCACATATGTTTGAGAGATGTTGTGAAAATGGAATGTACTATGTTGGTGGGGCCGTTGGATTTTATTCTGGAGATATAAGACAACTAACAAATGATTTCAAAGCTTTGAAACCAACTGTTATGCCAGCCGTTCCAAGATTATTAAATAGAGTTTATGACAAAATTCAAACAGATCTTGCCAATTCTCCAGTTAAAAGAACCTTATTTAGAATGGCTCTCAGTTCTAAAGAAGCTGAGATAAAACGAGGAATAATAAGACGAAATGGTTTTTGGGATAAATTAGTATTTAAAAAAGTTCATGAAGGTGACAAGTAATTTCTTAAACTAAATATTTAAAATATCAATAATGAAATTGTTTTAGCCTTTGGGGGAAATTTAAGATTGATGGTTGTGGCGTCAGCACCCTTAGCAGGTAATGTTTTGACTTTTATGCGTTGTGCTTTGGGTTGCTTGGTTGTTGAAGGCTATGGTCAAACTGAATGTACCGGAGCTATTTCACTTACAGTGCAAGGTGATTATGTTCCCGATCACGTTGGACCACCAGTATCATGTAACGCAGTAAAGGTAAGAATTAATAGAAAAAAAATATAAAATGAAAATGTAATTCAAAAATATTTATGTTATTTTTTAGTTGGTTGATGTTCCAGAAATGGAATATTATGCAAGTCAAAATACTGGTGAAGTATGTGTTCGTGGTTCTAATGTATTCCATGGGTAAGGTTTTATTATAACTACAAATTAATTTTTTGTATAAAATTTTGTGTATAACAGCTATTATAAAGATCCGGAAAAAACTAATGAAGCTATTGATGAAGATGGATGGCATCATACTGGTGATATAGGTAAATGGTTACCTAATGGAGCATTAAAAATAATTGATAGAAGGAAACATATATTTAAATTGAGTCAAGGCGAATATATTGTTCCAGAAAAAATTGAAAATATTTATATAAGGAGCCAGTATGTAAATCAAATATTTGTGTATGGAGAAAGTCTGAAGGTAAAATATTAATTATTGTTAGCATTATATTATTTGATCAAATTTGTGTCGCATGCATCTATTTTCAAAAATTAAATTAATATTTTCCATTATAGAGCTGTATTGTAGCAGTAGTTGTTCCTGATGTAGAAAATCTCAAATTTTGGGCAAAAGAAAATAACATTCATGGAACACTATCAATTTTGTGTAATAACAGTAAAGTGAAAAAATTAATTATGCATAATATGTTGGAAACGGGTAAAAAATCTGGACTAAAATCATTCGAACAGGTAATTTTTACAAATTTAATGATTTAATGAATTTTAATTTAATGATCGGTAATTTTTTTTTGTCTTTTTTTCTATTTTTGTTTAATAAATTTAGGTTAAAGATATATACCTGCATCCAGATCCATTTTCAGTACAAAATGGCTTATTAACACCAACATTTAAAACTAAACGACCGCAACTGAAGAGTTACTTTAAACCGCAACTGGATGACATGTATAAACATCTAGACTAATTTAATGCAAATAATTAATGATAAATTTATAAATAAATTCAAATATCATTATAAAATAAGTACATAATTAATAATATGTAATGAAATTGAGAAAGAAAAATTTAATTGAAAACTAAGATGATACAGAAAAAAAAAAACACGAAATTTAATAAAAAAAGAAAAGTTAAAAACAATTCTTAGATATTAATTATAAAATTTGAAAAATTCAAAGTTAAATTATTTAATTTATAATTTATTTTAATTCAATTTTATAAAATTTAAATATTATTATAAAATCATTATAATAAATTACATTCAAAATTTTGTAGTTTTTAAAAAAATACTACAATGAAATGGTAGTATAAGTAGAAAAATTAGTTTAAACATTTTATGATTGGGAAAAAAGATATTATTCATATTAACTTCCAAATAATAATGTAAAAAAAAAAACATTTTAATAAAGGAAGATTAAATTATTTTATAATCGTTTCTAGAAGAGTAGGAAATTTTTAAACCAATAAAATCATAGATTTGTTTAAAAAGATTATTATAATTTTATTTCTTGCTTAATTTTTTTCTATTTGATCATCAAAAAAATTTAACTTCAATTAGTTTGTTTTATCTAATTTTATTTTAATTCTTTTTTTATTTTTATATAAAATTAATGTGCACTTTCAAATCAGTATGTAAAACAAAAGCATTAATATAAAAAATCAAGATGAAATAAAATTAAAAATCCAAATTCTTATTTAGTTTGTTGTTTATTGTTAAATATTCGATTTAAATGGTTTGTATAGCAAAATTAACACAAAAAAATAAATGAAAGATTTTTAATATTCAAATTAAATAATATGAAAGATAAATTGTTGGAATCATTCAGAAAACTATTTTTAAAACGCTTAATATATTTTTATATTAACAAAACAAAAACATCTTAACAATTTTAAAACAATTATTTAAACCCAAAATAATAATCAAAAATAGAAAAAACATTCCAATATTATTTTCCTAATCTTAATTTTTAATTTTTTTTTTTGCTCTACGCTTTTAAAGAATTTTTCTAATTTCATATTCTTACAATAATAGAAAATATTTGCATATTGAAATGATTAGGTCTTTCTTTCATCCTTTTATTGGAAAATCTGAATTCTGCAAAATTTTTCAACAATTTTAAGATCCAAAAGCAAAATAACTGATAACTTGCAATTTTATTATTATTTTTTATTAAAATATTCAATATATTGCGAGAACAAAATATTGTTAAACAAATATTATATAAAGCAAGTGCATTATAAAAATAATATTTGAAAAAACAATAATTTCAAAAAAAAATCAGTGGTCTTAGTATTCAAATTATAGTGAAAATGTATGAATTATAATGAAAGTGTATATTAAATAAAAATATTAAGTTTAAAGTATGAAATTTGGGCAAAGATAAAACTTTGTTACCTAAAGAGAAAAGATCTATAATAATAATTAGCTTGTAAAAACCAATACCTAAATATGTCTCCAACTTCTTCAAAATATAGAATTTATTTTTCTTTACATAATTTTTTATTTTCTTTTTTGTTTCATAAGTTTTATTTTACAAACTTATTTATCTATTATTTAATATTAGAAAGAACATGAATACAACAAGCTATATTCTGTTAGTCTTTCATCACTTGACGTAATATTTTGCATAAAATCAATTTTGAAATTTGAAATTCTACAATGAAAACTGAAATATTTTTCGATATTTTTCCTATGATTTCATGTGAGGCGACTAAGAGAATATGAGTGGAACATTTTACTGAGATCACTGATCAAAATTAGAAATATGATTTTTATAACCATTCATCATAACTATAATATAATAAATGTATACATAAAGGAAGAATGTTCTAGTTTACAACCACCATCATTAATGATAAAACCAAAGAAATTGAGGAAAAATACCAAAACTAAGGATTTGGTTTTTTTTTTAATTTATAATTACAATAAGTATGTAATATAAAACAAAAAAAATCGCTTTTACCTGTCAATTTAATAGAAATTAAATTTTATATTTGAAACTGCAAAAACATATTAAAAACAAAACTATATTATTATAACGACACAAGAATAAAAAATATAGCTTAATAAAATGCCGAATTTCGAAACTTGAAGAAAATTGTTATTAAAATATTAAAAAAAAACAGCAAAAAATTTTTCTTTCAAAATATGTTATGAAAAGCTGCTAAGCAGTTTATAAGTTTTTAATATCATTAATTTTTAAATAATAAATTACAAATTGGAAAAAAGCAATTATAAAAAAAATATCTTGTATATTCATAAAATTCAAATAACTTTATGTAGGAAGGAATTAAACTTATAAAATCGAAAAAAATTACATAATAAAAATTAAATTAAATCAATGCAGTAGAGAATTTTATTTAAATTGTAATATTGCTTTTAAATTATACGTACTTTAATTGGATAAGAAATAGTAAGTAGATATTTAGAAAAGTATTTTCGAAAATTATAATCCTTTAATTTGCCGATTGCATCCAAATGCTTTAATTTTATTACAATCTAGTTCAAAAACCTGAAAAACTATAACGTTACGTAACATACTATGTCAATATGCATAATTTTAATTTGTTCTTTTTAAATCCAAAAAAAGTTATTTGACAGAAATTTCAAAAATATCATCACTTGAGAAAGGGAAGGATGGATCTAAAGAGAAAATACAAATATTTAATCTAATTTATTTTTTTATTATTAGAAGTACTTAATATACACATATATAGATACAAAATTTATAATACCCTTATATCTATATTTTGTTTTAACATTTTTTCCACGTTTTTTAGTTTTTTAAAACGGCTAAGTTTACTAAAGAATAATTATATATACACATACGGTTATATATATATAATATATAACAAATATAAATATATCTTAAAATTAAAAACTATTAAACTTTACATCAACATTGGTTAAAATAATTTAGGATTCTCATTAAAATTTAAACTTTGTTCAATTCATATTTGTTTACTCCTTTTATGAGTAAGCAAATATTATTTTTATTATATTTATTCTGGTAAATGTAGAATTCACGACATTACTCTTATGAAAAAAAAAATAAATAAAAATTGATGTAATTATATTTTTAAGAATAGTAATTACAATATTTTTAAAAGCGGATTATGCAAATTAATTAAAGTGCATTAAGGTAACAAAAAATCCTTCGCTACGAAATTGCACTTACCCTGTGTTATACATATTTCATTAAAAATGTAAAATTTTTTATAAAGAAATAAATGCTTATACGGTTTTCTTTTGACAAATCTAATTTAATTTAATTTTTGTTAATAAATTAATTTAATAATGCAGAAATTGGCTTTTATAATAGATAAATGTATTATAAAAATTCCAATATACATATGTATGTGTTACTTTTATATAAATATATAAAATTTGCAGTGCAAATACAATGAAATGTAAGTAAAATTTGTTCAGAATTGCATAATTGTTCATTAAGAATTCAAAAAAGTTTCGTTAAAATTACGAAATTTTTCGTTAATAACTCTTAAAATTTCAATTTGTAAGTCCGTAAAAGCAATTGGTGATAATTTGGCACGTCTAACTTTCATGGATATGGCTCTAAAAAATGCATCAATTTCATCATCTTCGGCGGTTAAACGTGATGTCGTTGGACAATTTGTCGTATTTGCTACAGTTAAACTGTTATTATTTGGGGTATTAGTTGTATTAGCAATAGTTGTAATAGTAGCAGTTTCAATGTGCTGAATATTTGTAGGATGTATTGTTTGCGTTGTATGCTGTTCTATTTGATGAGTATTTTGCTGCTTTGGAGAAGTATTAGTTGCACTCGTTAACGGAGTCAAAGTGGAAATGTGTGATTTTCCATCTTCAAAAGTAACAATATTGTCTTCCTCCATAGTTACATTACCATCTTGATCGATCATATACTCTGAGTATATTGAATTATCATCTTTAATAATATGATGCGTTGGTTGATTTTGAATTGAATGCTCGTGTTGTTGTTGTGTTTGATGATGTTGTTGGGGTTGTTGAATTCCAGTATTGATTAATTCAAGCGACGTTGGTACCATATGTGGTTCTATTTTAACAGCAGAATCATCTTTTTCTCTAAAAATAAACAAAAATTTTAATTAGGATTTTATTTTGTTAAACTTCAATTAGTTTATAATGCTCAAAATGTGAAAAGTCTTATGCACATCTTTCTTATATTTCACACACTCTTTCCTTAAAAATCTCACCATATAAAATTAACTTTGAATTTATAGAAAAAATTGTGTGAAAAAAGGTGTAAATGTTTTTAAAATATAAGTTATTAGTCAAGGCAATATTGCAAATTACTTTCGTTCTCTTATAAATTCTTCAAGATAAGATAATGCATCAAAATGCCTCCAACGAGGTGTTTCGTCTAAATTGATTGGTTGTTTCAAACTTTTCCTTTTTAGCCGTTTATGTTCTCTTGTATATTGATCTCTCAAAGCTTTCCATTTTAATCGACATTGTTTAACTTAATTAAGAAATTAATTTAAAATGCATTTATTTACTACATTAATTTTTAATATTATTTACCAGAAGTTTTCAATTTTCTTGCAATTTCTTCCCATGTTTGAGTTTTTATATCAAAACTCCGATAATGTGGATGTGATCTGTTATAGAGACATTCTTCATATTTGACTAAATTAATAAGTTCCTTTTCGAAATATCCCTCAATTTTTAAAAATGTATGTATGGATACATCGCCAACGTCACCAACATCTTCTTCCTCATCTTGAGGCTGATGGGGATGTTGCTGAGCTACTGCTACCGTCTGATGAATGCTCGGTTGTTGATGTAATTGTTGTTGTTGCTGGTTATGGTCAACCGTTGCTACTGGTGAAGTTGTAGTTGTCAACGCACTATTGTCAAATCCTTGCTCGCCAAAATCTGCACCATTTGGGTCTAGGAATTCCCAAGTTTCTTGATTTTCTTCACCAAGATCTGAATTTTGAGAAATAGCTATACCAACTGTAGAAGTTTTTTCCTTTTTAATAGACGCCGCCGTTTCATTTAATCTAACATAAAAATTATTCCTAATTTTCCTTCAAAGAAATAAATTAACTGACATACTCAACTCTTGTTGTGATGAATGATTTTAAAAAATCTAATTCATTGAAATGTTTCCACCTTACGTTGTCCTCTTTATTTGATCGTGTTAGACGCTTTAGTTCTCTTGCATATTGATCTCTTAATGCCTTCCATTTGGCCTTACAATCTTTCGCTAAATTAAATTTGTTTTGAAAAATTATTGATACTTTTAATGAAAACAAACTCTTACATGTTGAACTCAATTGTTCAGCGATTGTGAGCCACATTTTTTGTTTTTGTAAACCATTTCTATAGTATGGATGGAACCTATTGTAAAGATACTCTTCTGGCTTTACTAAACTAATAAGAAGCCTTTCAAGTCTATCAGTTTTTTGAGCTTCAGGCTTCATTTTTATTTACCGAAAATTGCATAAACTTATTTCAGTTGATTTATGTTGCTGCCGTTATTTTGTACAAATATATTTCATTAATAATATTTTATTATTTTTTATTGCAATTCGTGTAGTATACTGCTACAAAAATAATCTTTCAAGATACAAAAATAATCAGAGAACTACTTTAAAGCGGCCATTTTCTAACTACACCACTACAAAAACAACATGAAGTTGAATTACTAGAGTCACTGTGTATCAGTATACAATTTGCGTTGCGGCGTTAGGAAATCTGGAAAATAGAATGAAGTTTATCTCATACAAAAGAGCATATTTTGACATCAATCGAAACAATGGATATGAAACACAGATTCATAAAACTTTTCCTAACCAACATGTTGAGAATGTTGTTTAATTAAATTCATCTACTTTACAGTTTCGCCAGTTTTTATGCATTTTTCGCCAGTTTTATGCATTTTGTAAATTTTTACATTTTCCATATTTTAAGTGCCATTTATTTCCTCTTTTCCAGAAAGATATTTCAAAATCCGACTTAAGTTATATAAAAAAACCTTGAACTTATCGTTAGTTAAGCATATTGAACACATTTAAACACCATTCTTGTCAAAAAAAATGTCAAATAAAGTGAAAAAATGGTAGGAATTTTTACATGAACCAAAGAACTATCAAGCAGACAATAAGTTCGAATTGAAATAGCTCGGCTTAAAAGCGACGAACCAATGAATTCACAAGCGAAGTACTTCTTTAGTAATTTGCAGAGGCGTATTATCTTGATCTGAAACTAAATGCAATAAGTTTAAAAGTTTCAAAATTTTAAATTTATAAAATAAATTTTGAGAACAAAAGATAAAGAGTATGAAAAGATAAAATTTTTTTCCAATTTTAAAAGTGCAACTGTAATTAATCAAAAAGAACATACAAAATTTTTTAGAACAAATTTGTATATTGTAAAAAATTAAAAAAATTCGTCTGGCGATATTCTACAAGAATCAAAAAACTCGGAACTTAGACAAACAGAACAAATCGTGCAGAACAGGAAACAGAACTGGTTTTTACATTTGGTACGCGGTGGTACTACTAATAATATTTGTGGAACTTCACATGCTTGACATTTTGCCATACTGTGTCAAATCAACTCTGAAAAGTATGAAATATGAAAATCGACTCGAAAATTGGATGATGGTACGTATGGGATATGAGCATGTATGTAATATCAATATTCAGTAATATATACATATGTATATGCACAATAAAAAAATTGAAGTTCCTTAATTTAAAAGTTTATTGAAATTGGAGTAAGCATAATACAATATCTATTATAAGTATTGGCAATTAAAACAATGAATTAACGAACAAACTTGGTTTGTTCCATTTTCACTTCGGTATAGTTCTTTCAAAATTGGATTAGTAATAACTTACGTAGTTGTTTATCATTCATATAATAATTAACAATTTTTTTATAAATGTCACTATTTAGGAATAGAATATTACAAAAATTTAAGCTTTTAATAAATATAATATATAAGAAGAGATATGGAAATTGTAATTTAAAATTTATCTGCTACTACGAAGAGAATCCAGCTCATTCTGTATCAATTCCAGCTGATTATATAAATGTGAAAGTTCTTCATGGCTCATTTCTAAATCTATGTTTGGTCCTTCAACAGTTCGTAACTGTAAGCAAGCTATTGGAGTTTTCTCTTTTTGTTGACAATGTGAAGCCATTTGAACTTTTAATTTCCATGTTACGTCGTTCAATTCATTTTCACTAATATTTTTTGATTCTAGGTTGTCTAGAATTGGTTTAGTGTTTTTTATCCATAACTTAATAATAGCATCTACTTTATCATCCCCAATACGCAATTTCTCACGTAATTCACTCTGTAATTTTGTCGGCTTTATTATAAATGTTGAAGTCCTTTTCAAAATATATGAAAGAGTTTTGATCTAAAAAGAAAAATATATTACTATCTAATATGACTAGGGACATGCTTATTGTATTAATGAGGTCCAAAGTATGTATGCATATGTAAATAAAGTATTTTATATACATATGTATGTAGGTAAATATGTTAAACGTGCATGTTTAATATTCGTATGCTATTAAATTATCATACCAATAACAAAAAATCAGTTCTTGGAACTCCAACTAGTTTTTCTAAATCTTCCAAAGCGTTTTCAGGCTCATCGTGGTCTTCATGATTCATGTTTCTGTCAACATAATCTAATACAGTGCAGAAAACTTCATACTTTAAATTATTTACTATCTTGATTCCTTCTCTAGCTCTGAAAAAAAATGTTTGAAAATCAATACATTATATTTTAAATTCATTAATTATTTATACCTCTCTGTTATTTTAATCCAGTGCAAGCTCATTGTTTGAAGAAAATTGAATTTCTTTGAAAACGGGTTGAGATGTAAACAAAACAATTTTTACTTTTGTACAGATTACAGCAATAGTGCAATACTATGCTGAATGCAGATACCTCTAGGTAGAAATAGTTAATATTGACGTTTTTAGTGGTGATACTGTCAAAATATTGTGTTGTCAATAATATTGTATATGAATACACCTATCCTGCATTTCACGCAGTAATTAACAAGTTTCGCGTAATTTTTCGAATCAACGGTAAGAGATTTAGAGTTTTATGTAAATTTTTGACACGAATCATTTAAGTGTAAAAGCAGAACCAAAGCTGGGGACGAAAACGGTGAACGATTCCCGTTGCTAAGGCAGAAAACAGCGAAACGGTAGAATTGGCTGTTCACTATTTTGTATATAACATCAAACACATATGGAAACAGATTATGTAAAAAAAAATCGTCAGCATTTCACTGTTGTTTTGTGTTACCAACGGAAATCGTCCGCCGTTGCCGTTCAACGCCTTGTTTCTGACTCTACACTTAAGCTGGATTTATTGGTTTGTCAGTTAAACGACGAGCTACTGTATTTTACATGAAAATTTGAATTATTGACAATCTTTTTATTTTTAGTACAGTTTTTTTATTCTTTCTCAAGAAGTTGAATCAACTTTAACTTTAGTGCGGAGGTTTTTTAAAACGTCAAATTTATATATTTTACACTATTACAATTACATATAATTCTTGTCAAAAAGTAATAAATGCATTATAACAAAAAAAAAAACTATCAGCTTTTTTCAAACGAACCAATGAACAATCAAGAGAAAAAATAGTTCGACTTTAAATAGTTCAGCTCAAAAATGACGAACCAATGAATCCAGCTTTAAGAGCGTATGAAATAAAGTAATGCCATATAAATCTATCAGGCCACCAAGGAGATGGTGCCGGAAATTATTTGTGTAAAGGAAATTACTTAACATTTCCAACTCTATTGATTCTATATTTTTTTTAATTTAAAGTTTAAATTTGAACAAAATCGGTTGGTAAATTCTATCTGAAAAGTGTATTTAAAATAAAAAAAAAATTGCAATTTTTAACGCAGCCAACCTTTTCTGTCTTCCAAATGGTACGGTTCTGAATTAAAGAGTAAGGTTTTTGAATAAGAAACTAAAAAAAAAGTCATAACAAATTATCATAATCTACATCGCTTTTAAAATCATACTAAATAAAATAAGAGTCACAAAGAAATTTTACAAAAAAAAAAACATAAAAAAAAATTAAATAGAAATACATACTTCGAAAATTTAAACATTAAGAACTGTTTCTGTAAAATTTGAAGATTGCAATATTTTAGAAAATAAGTTGAGCTTGGTGGCCTGATAGATATAATGGTATTAAATAAACAATAACAAAAATGTTAATACGACAGTTTTCGAAATTATGAAAGTAAATATTTTTTGTGTTTCAAGTCGTTTGAAATTTTTTGATTCTAGCGGGAAGAAATTCTTTTGATTCTACCTACATTTATTCGATCGTTTACATAGGTAAGTTATTTGCCAGGAAATTCATGTAACATAAATGTGATTTGGTTTTTAAATGTACAATAAAACATCCAATTAGTAAATATACAATTAGTAATCGTGTTTTAAAAATTTGGAAACAAATGTACCGTTATTTTGCGATTTGTGAAGCTCAAATATGTTGTTTTAATTTGTCTAAAAAAGAAAGAAATAAAAAGGAAAATTTTGAGAATTTGGAAGTGTTCTCTAACCGCACTAGATTTATTCGTGTTCTTTGGAATCCAAGAAATCAAAAATAAGTTTATGAATTATATTTAACAATTGTATATTGCTAAATAGGTTTGTTAACCTTAACATAAAAAAATATCAATGTAAATTCGTCTGCTCTAAACTGTCATTCTCTCTGGGGGGCCAGGGTAAGTCTGATAAATTTAAAACAAATGCATTATGTATAAGTAATATAACAATTATGTACATATATTTCAATTGAATTTTATAGATATGTATAATTCCATATAAAAATATAAAATCATGTCACAGAATAAATCTGATATGTATGTGCAGGTTACTCCTTTGTACGTACACATGTAAATACATATGGTATGTGCATACATAAAAAGCCTGTCTAGTTAGAAATGTTATTTTCTTGGAATGTTACGCTTTTGGAGGATGATAGGCAAATTCAAACTAATGATTATAACCTATGAGTTATGAATTATCATAGTATCATACTGCCTTTGTATATCAAGTGGAACTGAAGGTATCGTTTTCACCAGTTGTAAATAGTTTTTTGCAAATTTATAAGTACTTCCTGGTAAGTGCGCTTTTACAATTGATTTATTAGCATGAATTCATCAGTTAGCTAAACAGTTCTGGCAAATTCTTTGCCCACCACTTGTGAATTTTGCTAATCTGCTAATTGTTTTGCATTTATATTTGCATAGGATCCTGATTTCAATCAACGGCTACTACATTTTGTAGCTGATCATATTAAGTCGCTTATATTTTAACCACCAGTGAATTTGCATTTCTAAAATTTACCACTGTAAATAAATAAACATTTGAAAAGTTGATTATATTTAAACAAATAACATAATACAGTTAAATTTTTATGAAACGGACATCTATAAGGCATAAATTTATTTTATTTCTATTGAGAGAAAAACTTATGGAATTTTGGGTGCTTGTATCGCGATCACTCTCACAATATTGTATAACATGCAAAATCAATGTGAGAACTAATAATATTAAGTAAAAACAATTATTTTTGCACTTTCCAATCGAAAATTAATTGCAATTAAAGCGTAAGAATAAATTTTAAATAGGAATGAAACACCTACCATTTTCACTTGATGGTTTCTTTCTGAAATATAAAAAATAATGTTTTATTCTAATAATGTTGCATAAAACTAATTTACCTTCGACATTTTACTATTGCCACCATAATAACTGCTCCTAAAACTGCAGATAATATTGAAACTACAAATAATGTTAATGGCCATCCAATTTCAAAAATTTTTTCTATAAATAGACATACGTATATGTATGTATGTATGTAGATACATACATTTCTTTTAATAATATTTTTATCATAGAGATGGTAAATTATTGACGAACACAATTTACGATATACATACTTAAGTACATACATAAATAATTAAAAAGTATGAACTAACTAAAAAGAAACTTGTGACCATACCTGTTGCTCCATCAAATATGAATGTCTTTTTTGTTGGTAAGGCCCAGCTACATAAATTACAAGCAGAAACACCTTCTGTTAGTATATCCTCCAAAAAAGGTGGTCTTGGCGGTGGTGGCACAAAAAGACCATTCCATAAACCATTTTCACCACTGTGAAATTCTAAAGGTGATCCAAAAATTTCATCATCAAAATTTTCTTTAAATGCGTCTATTCCTTTAGACTCATTATAAATACTTTCTTGATCTCCTGCCAAAAAACTTCTAACATCAGACGAGTTAAACGGTAATTTAGATAAATTGTAAGATGTAATGGATTTAGTCGTCGAAGAATTTATAATTTGTGACGCATTTTCAATTATGACGGATGCCATTTTTTTTATTTGCTTTTATTTTTACAATAAATTAAAAGCTAAATATAAAAGCTTAATCTATTTGTTGCCTGGTTGCTCCTTACAAGAAAATTATTCTCAAATAAGTGTACTCATTATACACCTGCAAGGAAAAAACATGGTAGATATGTAGATATGTATAATGAATTCTACATTTAGAGTATGCAACGAATCACCTGCAATAATAAATTCAACAAAAGGTAAATTTGCGAAGAAGGCCTTCTCATATTTTCAGAATTAAACATTTAAATTTTATTATTTTACCCTAAATTTGTATTATGCATTAATATACACACATGTGTACATAAAAAATGATTAAATTAAGTTATATCACATTATCAAAATCTTTGCGATAATTTTCACAGATTTTTCCGATTTAAAAAATTAGTTTTATCCGGACTTTTAATATTCGTTAATACATACGTACATAGAAAAATCGTGGATAAAACTATTGTATTTACAATGAACACATGTGAAATTAATATATCAACAATGCTGACAGTTTAAAAATATGTTTTAAAATCATTATAAAGTGTTGGTGAACAACGTATTACCAAAACTACAGGCGAACCCATGTATGAAGAATGCATTTCAGAGCAACGTCTTTTATTAGCAAAAGAAAATAACGTTCATTCATTTCTGTTATGAGCAAAAAGTTTGCAAAAGAAGAAGACCGTTTTCTGTTGAAAGTTAAAAAAAATGGAGTAATACCGAAATTTCAAGATTGGGTGTTAAAAAACTTTTAATATACAATTTATTTTCGTTATAGAATTTTCGTTATTTTCGAAACATTTTGGAGCTAGCTTGAAAATTTTTAGAATTTCTTGAATATGATGGATCTGCATACATGTGGATAAACATTTTTTTTGTTCATTTCAGGAATTTTGCAAAATTGAGGCTTCTGACAAAATAAATCTGGCAAAAAAATTTATTATTCATAAATGTATGTACCTACTTATACATAAGTAAAATCGTTTCGAAATATCCGATAAAAGAAATGAACACTATGCAATTTTCCGATACGTTTTATATAAACGGACTCGATTGTTTGTAAATTTATAAGTATGTACATATACAATATACATATACTTTGAAAAATAATATTTTGAATGAGGCTCAAATATTTAAAATTTATGCAAGTAGCCTACGGAGGATCTGAGATACCCTTCAGAATAAAATAGTAAAAAATAAAAAAATTTTATTAATTATTCAAAAAGGCAAAGAACTCGCGTATTTAAACACATTTTTAAACATAATCGATATAAAATTTTTGCATAAATTGCGATATTAAAATGAAAAAAGAGAATGTTCAAAGAATTTTTTATGTACTTATAAAAAATTAGTGAAAATTAAATGAAATTTTTGATTGCAGGGATATGAGCGGAAAAAAGGAGCAGCATTAAGTACCTGCTCAGATACTGGGCTCCATATGTGTTTGATGCATCCAAAAGTGGATTAAGAAAATATCTACAACATTGAAGCGGAAGATTTAATCTTATAAAATCTTGCATTTGTTCAAATAGTATTTTGATAATCAATTGCAGGTATGGAAATAATTTTTCTTTTTTCTATAATTTCTTTGTTTCTACTAATAAAACATTTCAGCATGGAGGGGGTTTTGTATGAATGTATGTATGTTTCTTAAACTGTATGTGAACATTTCGTAAAGTAACAAATTTCCTGAGAATTTTTTAGATTATTTTTCTTTGTTTATACAATTAAAATCAATTAAATTTATTAACATTTTTGTTACGAACCTCCCATGTCACTATTATTGTACTTTTATATACTGTACTGAATTCTTTAAAATGAAATAATGAAAGGAAGAAAATTTTGTCATCATGCTACACAATCTGGCGTACGTACATATGTACCTTTAAATAAAATTTACGTATGCATATGTATATGTATGTATGTATGGGAATACATGCATGTTTACAGACATATAAATTTTTTTTTTTTTTAAATATCTCTCCCCATCCCGTTGTTTTTTTCGGTATATTCCTTTAATCGTGCATTTTCTAAGAATTAAATTCAGTTGCGAAATCAAACTCGTCATGCAAGATACATACATACATACGTATGCATATGTAGGATAGGAATAAACAATAATGTTATGCGGTGTTAATTAGGTCTCGTAAGTCTTTGATTGGATTTTTTTTTGCTTTAAAAAGAAATCTAACCACGACAGCAAGTTTGTTGACGACATTTAGCATTCTCAAAAGTTAATGTTGGCATTTTTTTTCTTTTTCTTGAGACATTATGTATGTATGTATATGTATGTTTTATAAATAGTTACATAAAATGTTTATGTTATTTTTTCATTGTAAAAAATTACAAATAAAAATAATTCCGCTAAAAATTACTATCCTGTTGATTTTTAGTCTTATATAGAAGAAACCCTTGTGTGTGAACGATATATAAACCTATAGAATTTTATATGAAAAAAAAGTACGCAATTTTTACATACATACATATATGTACATACATACAAATGTATAATTTATACATACGCACATTTATACAAAATCTAGAAACGTTTTATAATACTAGAGAAACTTAAATTGAAAATTCCAATATTGAAAAAGAAAACTATTAGAAATAGAGAAAATATCAATAAATTTTATCTCTATTTGGAAACTAGCGCTTTTACATTTTCCTAGAGATTGAAAAATAAACAAGTTGTTTTATAAAAATTGCATTTTGTGAAACATAAACATACAAATTCAATATTTGTATTTTTATCCCACATAAGCTATTCACTAGGCAATTAAATATTAATTTCTACTTTATTATATATAAAATTAAATTAAATATATGAATTAACTCAGATTTTGTGCAAGTTTCATTATGATTTATGATGAATTAAAATGTTTTGGACAGTGGAGAATTATATACAATTAATTCAAATAATTCGATGCTCAGATATTGTAAGTAAATCAAAACAAATTTAATTAAATAATATAGATTAATACTATTGCATAAATAAGAAATGGAAATTAGAAAAAAAAACATTTCAAAACTTTTAAGGAAAGGAATTTTCTTCTAATGTTATCCTTTCAATGGAAAATAAATTATTTGTTGTAATAATTGAATGGAATTTCTCCAAGGATATTAACTTCAGCAACCCATGGTTTTCTTGGAAGTTAAGAAAGTTATGCAACAATAAAAATAAGTTATGGCGTTAATTTCTTTCTTTGAGCGGCGCCAATGACTATTCTCAACTGATCTATAATAGTAAATTATGATTATGAAAATTATATTTTAAAAGCTTAGAAGAATTTGATTCTTAATCCCAAAATCTTTTGGAAATTTTTAAAGGATAGTAGAAAATGTGATAATAATTCAACATTTTTATAATTCAGTGATTCTACGAGTAATAACTTTTTCTCTGAATCTTATTTAGTCGTTTTTTTCCTGGACCGGAAGGCGTTCCCTTTGGCTTTTTTTCAGTTTTTATTAAATCTACTTATTTTTAGTTCTTTGGCTTAAGGAAGTTTTTATTAAATCTACCCATAACAAAGAGTAGTAAAAGTGACGTAGCTAATTATCGTACTGCATGTTGCTAAACTTTAGGCCATTCCCAAGATCTTTGAGTTGTTTATTTATGACATCATATGTTATCATTGTATTCCTTTTATTCAAAGAAATCAATTCTCAAACTGATTGACATAAATTGCACAGACTTCAGCAACGCCTTTGACAATATTATACGGTGAGTTAAATCATGCCCTTTCGGACGGAATTTCGGAGTTCTCTTTCGTTCAGCGAATTTACTTCATTATCTCGGCGAACTATGTTGCCTCGGTTTTGTCTAGTGAGGTGATAATCTATGCTGACGATATAAATATCTTTAAAAAGATCCACTCTGTAAAAATATGAATTGTAGTAAGATTTAAAAATTTCGATATTCATTCCCTATACTCGTAATAATCTAGGTTTCAATATGTTCCATATAAATACCATCAATCAGTCTTCAACATAAATTTCATTTAAAAACGTTATTATACTTTTACAAAATTGGAAAAATTAGACTTAGTAAAACACTATTTGTTCTATCCAATGTTCATAATTATTTAAAGCATTCGGTGTTAAAAAACTAAAATAAGATAGATATGCAGTCGTAATAATTCTTGTGATTTAAAAAAGCAAATTTATTATTTTATTTCTCATTAGGAAAACTAATTAGGCATACAAAATTTGTAAAATAATCATAATAATAAAATTATGTGCTTAATTAAACGATAAATGGTAAGTATCCAGCGATGTTGGGAACCTGTTTTTTTATTTTATGTATGTACCTACATATATATATATATATATGTATTTTTCTTTATAACGTTTCATTGTTACTTAATTATTGTCAAGTTTATATCAAAACTATAGAAATATTAAAAAGAATACAATAATAAAAAATGATAAAAAATAAAGTAAAAAAATGGATACTAATGATGAACAAGTATTAATTTTAAAGTTAGTATAAAAATATCCCGTAGCTTTGCGAAACTTGCAATAATGATAAATTATTGAACTTCATTTTAATTTTGAAATAAAAAACAAAAAAATAGAAAGTGATAATTACATATAAAAAAAAGATCTTTTAAAGTTTTTAATCTTCAAACAGAAATTTTTAAATTTATATTAAACTAGTTTATAATAAAACATAAACCATAATGGTGATGTGGCCATCATATATTACATGAAACTCAAGCACATACATACATATCATATCATAATATTATATGGTTTTCAAATTCATAATATTTTGGAATATGTGTACAATATTCTATTGCATAGTATGAAATGACCATTTTGTTTGAATCGTGAATAGTTTGTAATTGGCATATTGCAGTTTTACTTTTGAGTTTTTAACAATTACTTGCGTTTTAAGATTTGAGCAGTGGCATGGGAGAAATAGGTAAAATTCTAAATGTAAGTTAACCTGTATTATGTGAAGTGCAGTTAAAACTCTACATTACTGCTGCAGTATATCGAAATTGTGCAACAATATTGATTTGTTGTTGTTAATGTTTGATTGACACTTGAATAAAACTTCAAAAACAATGAAAATAGCTTTTTAGTTCTAACATTGTGTATATTTGAAATTAAAATTTCGAACTAGGTGGAGCTATTCTCTACTCTAATGCGATTGTGGTGCACTGAAATTTGGAAAAAACTTTCAAAAACAATAGAATTTTTTTATATTTATGGAAGTCGAATGAAATTTTACATGCATATGAGATTTTTATGAACGCAATAATTAAAAAATATGATGTAATGAATATGCAATCAAATTTTTAACTACTCTATAAAATCAAAACAGTTCAAAAAATTTACTGTGCTAATCATACTTTAGTTAAATTTTAGTACAAAATATCTTTGATGCTTTCGTTTGCATATGAAACAAAAATTGCTATGTATAAACAAAATTTTTTATTGCAATTCAAAAAACAATATAATAAAATCGCAAAATAATGAATTTTAAGCGTCAAATAATATTTTTAAAGCGTCAAACATAATGACAAGAAAATTTTTCCCTTGTAAACGCATACATTACATACACAGTGTTTATAAGCAAAATTAATAAAAACATTTAATTAGACAAAAACTAAAAAAAATCATTAAAATTCGAATTTTTTATAAAAAGATTTAACCTTGATATAACCATAAAGTGAAAGAGGGTTTATTTAAATTTCATATATGGTTTCCAGAAAAAAATACAATAGACATATTTGTTCTTAGGTTTTTACGTACGTTCATACATTATAGCTGTGCCAAAAAAAAACGGATCAAATTTCATAAAAAAATAAAACAAAAAGCAAATAATAAACTAGAAAGGGTTAAATAAAGAGTTTCCGCAAATCTTTTATAAATTAAAATTTTTATGTTTTGAAAAGCAGTTTTAATTTTTTGATTTTTTTTTTTGACAGTTAAACTGACAACCGAATAAAATAAAACCAATGAAACGGAATAATTGAAGTGTTTTCTATAAAATTTTGACATTTTAGTCAAAATCATATTGACCGTGATTGATGAAACAAATTTGAGTTGGTGATTTTCTACAATAGCAGAACAAAAATTTGAATAAAATTTTTTAAATTGCAAATTTCTAATTTTATCCTTTTTAAATCCTATTTAGAAAACTAAAATTCACCGACAGTTCAAAAAACTCTAAATATAGTTTTATATTCTTTTATGAATGGCTTTTAAAAACGTCGTTCTGGTTCTGGGGCCAAGTAAGTGTTAATAAAAACCAAAATATATATATACATAAGCTCTTATACATAGAAAACCTTTTCTTTTATTAAAAAAAAAAAGAAGCGAAGTGTACGTTTAAACACCTCATTTTCACACTTGAAGTCGAACAAAATAAGGATATTTTAAAACACAGCACACAATAATGGTACAAAGAAAAGGGAATCGTTAAATATAAAGACATTAATTTCACGGTACTTCTTTTGAGTTAAACATAGTTGGTTGTTTTTATAGTTTCATGAATAAAAAAAAATTTTCTTTGTGTTCGAATAAATGTTGGAATAATTATTGTGGTATAAAATTGTATATGATTTGAATATGCATGAACTTTTAAGCGTGAGACCAGATATTTTATCATATTTATTTCAATGTGCATATTTCTATAATAAATGGTGAATATTTACAAATATATTCAGGAACACATAAACTTTTGTTATGAAAAATCATCAAATGATAATATGTTTTATACGTATACTTATGCATAGTTATCAATTTGTGAAATAACGGATTTCTTTTCGAATATAGTTTCGCTATTTAAATATATGTAGCTTCTATGTATTTTCATAGTTTGACAATTTAGGGTAAAGCTATAATAAACAATCCTTTAAAGAGTGATTTCCAGAAAATAGAAATATAAAAACGTTTTATATTGTGCATACCATATGAGATAAATTTGTAGTTTGTTTGAAGAAAACAAGGAGAGAAAACGAAAAACATATATATATGTATATCGCACGTTTGCTGCAACAGTTATATTATATAAACCAAAAAATACAAAACTTTTACATAAATTAAATTTTCTTTTTTACTTTCTTAATACACTTATCCGTAATCTTTTTACCACGATCCCTAAATATTTGATATATTTTCTATATCAAATGAGTTGAATTTGGAAAAATTAAATAAAATTGAAATTTTCATAATATTCGAATGATAATTCGAATGAAAATGCACAACATCCGAATAAAGATTCGAATGAAAATTTAACAATATTCGAATAAATTCAGTGTTGACCAATATGTAGATTGTAGATAGTACAGATGGGATAACAATATATTGCTACTAGCAAATAAGTTTAAAAATTTATTGTTACCCAAAACCACCAGGTGTAAGACAAGCCTCTACGACCTCTTCTCAAAACCCACACCGCTAATAAATTCGAATAACTTGAAAGGCTCGGCATTATGGACCTATTTAAGGGTGTAAGCAAAATTATGTAATTATAAATTAGAAAAGCCTGAAACATTTTAATTTCTTTAATAAAAGACCAAAAAAACTCTTAATGAACTTCAAAAATTAAAAAAAAAAAAGTGAAGAATCTATAAGTAAAGATTCCAAAAAAAAAAATGAAAAGCTGAAAAATCCAAGTAATTATTTTTTCCACTCTTACTAATTTCTTTTTTTTTTTTTTTGCTTTTGTTGAATTCCAAGTAAATAAAAAGTTAAATAGACTTTTTTTATTAAAGTTACACAAAAATATTTCATAGATTTATTTATACAAACTAACAACTACTTATCTGTATGTGTGTATATACTTTTATAATTAGCTATACAGTATTACAGTATAAATAAGACATTCTTTTTAATTCTATGATTTGCTATTTTAAATCTGGCTAATACTCTATTCTATGTGTGCTTCTCAACACCAAAAAGGATTTCTGAAAAAAAAACAGAAAACATAACATTTTCTATTTAATCATAGTTACAATATTTTTTAACAAGTGCACACACAGAGGAGATGATAAATGTTTTAAAGCATAGAACATTTTAAAATATGCGGAAATTTACGGTTATACAATACATAAACTAGATATACATAGTGTACGTATGTGTGTGTATCTATATATATATATATATATATATATAAAGTTTACATGTAGAGGTGTGTGTATAAATCAAAAAAAAAGCATAAAAATAATTTATCGTTCTTTAATTGAAATGTTTTAATTTTTTTTTTCATCTTCCAATTTTTTCGAAATCTTTATAGTGCATTTAACATTATACATGATTCTATACTTATATACTTACATATGTTGTATACGAGTATTTTGCATTAGAAAAGTTACATAAACTCTTTAAGAATATTATAGGATTTATTTTGCATGAATAGGTAAATAGAAAACGTAGGATAATAATCAGACTTTAAGTAGGATAAAAATATAAGAAAATGAATATTTAATGATCTCTGACAACTTTTTCAAATTTAACGTTTACTTTCAATGAATATGTATGCACTTATTCGTGAGTCAACGTGATGGAAATCACAGAAAAAATACATACAGCCTATAATAGTTATGTACAAATGTAGAACGAAAATCTATAATTCTATATAAAGTCTTTATAAATAGATTTTTTGCTTAATTTGAAATTTAAAAAAAAAAGGAGTTTACCCAAATATTTGCATTGAAAAAGAAAAAAAAAAGGAATAAAATTGGTAAAGCAAAAATTATTTTCTTCTTCTTTACATTTTGTCAAATTTGTCACTAATTGCAAAAGACAATATTATTGACTTTTTAAATAAAAAAAAATTTGATTTAAACTTGTGGTTTTGAAGGCAGCAAATGTTCCTCAAACTTAAGTGAAATTATTCGCATGAATAACATATTATGCAATATTTTTATTCGTTGCATATTGTAAGGCTGAATGCAGAAATTTATTATTAAGCAAATAAAAAAGTTTCAGTTTGTCTAAACGGACTGAATTATATTCTACAAGTTGAAAATCTGAGCATAAAAAGTTGCTTTTGAAATATTTAGAGTACATCAGCTACCCGAATTAGAGCATCCATTTCATTAGGTTCTTGGCAAAAAAAAAAAAAATTTGTTTGGTAGTACTTGCATTATTCGTTTTTGAGTTTTCATTCGTTTGGACGGACATGTTTAAATGAACGTAGAATATTACGCTGAATAAGAATATACATGTGCATACCGCAGACGACTCCTTTACAATATCAATACCAAAGTTAATATACGATTCGCGTGACTGCATAAAGACGGACGGCGGAATTAGTAAGCACATTATTTGTTTTACAAAACTGGTTAAAAGTGTACTAAAAAAAAAATGAAAATGATTAAGAAGTTTACTATACCACGAATAAAATCGAAGTGAACTGCATTTTTTTTTCCTTTTTTTTTTTAAATCCTTATTTGAAATTCT
The DNA here is from genome assembly GCF_029603195.1 of Condylostylus longicornis. Taxonomy (NCBI): domain Eukaryota; kingdom Metazoa; phylum Arthropoda; class Insecta; order Diptera; family Dolichopodidae; genus Condylostylus; species Condylostylus longicornis. The sequence goes on from NW_026578087.1 coordinate 1,249,682, forward strand.
TTAAATTATTGCTTAATTTTGAAATTGTGCAAATAGATTCAGTAATCGCCTAGGTTTAGGAAATTATTTTCAAAAAATTCATCGGTGAAGAAGTGTGTTTTTAATACGATAGAAGGTCATTGATTGTATTGGCAAATATTAAAATGAAGTGTGAATAATGAGAGTGTATTCAGTTGAGAGTTCTTAATAAACTTATGGCAAAAGTTTTTTTCTGATACGATATATGTATAGGAAACATGATTTTTTATAATATTGGAAATATTCCAGGTAGTATTAATCACCATAAATATTTTTTTGACATTGTAGTATGAGAAATAAAAAATATTATGCAGAAGGCTTAGGTATGTGAAGAACAAGTGGTACAATGTAACGTATATAAAGTCGGACCATGTTATAGTCAATTAAGCGTAATATTTCAATTTATATTAATTGATTTGCATTCAACTCAACTCAATTAATTTTAAAATTCACTTGCTTGTATTCACTGAATTAGCTTATAACAGGTTCTTGTTTTATCTTAATAAATATGCAAATGCTTCAAAAGAGTGTGATGAATTTGAGCAATAATTTAAATTCCCGGAAAATGCACTTTGACTGACTAATAGGTCTACTTATTTAATTATTTGTGTTTATTTAAAAATAATATAAGAAATTAATGAATATTAAGTCACTCGATTTTTCAAATGTTTTATTAAAATTTACAGAAATTGATTTTAGTTTATTTTGTGTTGTTGCCTATTTTGACTGTCATTTGTTTTCAAATGAGAGTACAGAAATTTTCGAAAAACTTTTTTTTCTTTAAAATAAGTTAGAATTGCTTCAAAATTATAATTTTCGCCCATTCCTCTATTTTTCCCGCTAAATTAAATATTCTAATTTCTTTAATAAAAGTTTTTAATTGTTTGGTAAAGATAGCAAATACCGCATATGGTATACAACAATAAAAATAAAATTTTATGTTGGTTTGAAACTAGGGGTTATATATACTTTTAGTGCTAAATGGTCCGGTTTGGTCTCAATCTATGTATATTCATTTAAAAATTTCTATTGCCTTGAGAAGTACATTGTATAAAAAAGCAGATATTTATGGCAATGAATTGAAAATGCTTATTAGAGCACACAATAAAATCTATAGTCGGTAAGCTATTTTAAGCAGCAATTAAAGTGGAATCGCTGAGTGAGTCGAATTGACATTAAATCGCTGAATTTTTCTTAACGACTATTGTCAATTAAAAAAATGTTGAAAAAAAATTTGATAAACTAAAAATATGTAAAATGTAATTAAAAAAAATTTTAATTTAAATATAGTTCTTAGTTATTTCTGTGTAAATAATTCATCATTTAATTTTCTAGAACTCTTTAACTGTAATATTATTCATATAACATATTAACATATTAATGTAATTAACAAATTGTCGAGCGGCTTAGTTCGCTCATATTCGTGTGTTCATTGTTATTTCTTTTTGTTTATTTTTAAAAGCAAACATTTAAAACATGAAAATTTATGTGTTCTTCCTAAATAATTGAATTGAAAATATTCTCAAAAAATTCTATTTGTTTCTAATAAAATTTTGTCACATTAAACTTACATGCATATGATAAAAAGTGTAAATGTCATAATTGTTTTGTTATTTTTGAAGTGAGAGGGCAATATGCATATTAATTTCTTTTCATATATTAAAAAATAATAAAGTTTATTTTAACAATTATTTTTTTTATACATAAATAAAGAATTTATTATTCTGCAATTAACTTTTGAAATTGTATATTTTATTTATTTAATTAAATAACGTAAAAAATTAATAATAATGAAATTTTTATAATAAAATATTTAAAATAATTACAATAATATTTTAAAATTTTGTTATATTTAAAAGAGAATATATAAATTAAATATAAAAACAATAAACAATAAGAAAACTTAAATAAATAAAATGAACTCGCATTACACGTAAAAAGAAAAAGAAAAATTTCAACGTTACCGTCATGAACCGGTCTATAAGACTGAAGTTATCTATGTATCTACAACTCTATACTTAATCAAAGAGATAACTTTGATATTATTATTGTAACTGTTATATAGAAATTTTACTTATTATTAAAACTGCTTTTTAACCATTGCATTGCACATTATACATACCTACTGTCACATTCCCAAAAAAAAATTACGAATACAACAGTTTTAAAACAACGGCCATGTTGCTATGCTAGTAGTTTTACATTATATTAAACCACTTTTATTGCGAACTACAAAAATTTAAATAAAATGTATTTTAAGTATAGTACAGAAAAGAGAGTAAATTTTCTCATTTTTTAATATTGTTTTTTTTTATCCTTATTTATAAACATGCACTCACACAAACGTACTTTAAAATTTTCTTATTTAACTCTTTTATAAATAACAAGTATAAATACATACATACATGAGAGTGTACATAAAAATAACTACTATACTTAAATGAACAAAAATAACTTGGATTTTGAATATTTTTAAACTGGTTGGCTTCACAATACGTATGTAAAATCATATATAAAATATGAATGCATACATGAGCACTTTATTATGGTGGTACATCTATAAAATTTCTATTTATATGAACTTCTATATACATGTCTACTGATATAACAATAATTTCTCCTATGTTATTTTCTTACTCAATTTTTGTTAATACCGCGCGCACATAATTTAAAGGAGGTATTATGCATAATTTAAGTGGATTAAAAAAAAAACAAGAGGAAGTAATCGTGTGTAGAATTGTATGTAATTTTCTGACTTTTTTTTAACTACGTGAATAATAAAATTTAATTTGCAAATAGAAAAATTTCGTATATATAAAAATTAACTTTGAAGAAGCTTAAATTTAAGAGAAACTTATTTAAGAGCGAGTTTCTTCTTTTTAAGAGCGATTTTATAAACAAAAGAATTCCTTTGATATGAGCATGAAAATTTTATTTCAAATATTTTTAATTTAATAACGCTATGTAGTTAATCCTTTATTAATATTATTGAAATACATATTGTATGTACACATATATATATGTATGTGCGTCGTATATACTCCGAGTGGCACCAACAAATTCTCTTATTGAAAATGTGAGTTATTTTGCAAGCTTTATGTAACTATTCAAAGTAATGATTTATAAGAAAAAAAGTGTTACATAAGCAACATTAGCGTTTAAGTTACAAAAATTTGTAACAAAAGATTTTTTGAGGACACGCGTATAATTATTTTTAACATTTAAGTTGTTCTTTGATTTTTACAAACATTTTTTAACTGCTTCATCAGCAGCTAGAATTTAAGGAATGTAGGTATAATGTCATAATATAACCGAGTGTATATACTCATATATGACATTTAATTAATGAGTATTAATATTCAAATATTATTCAATGGATATTTGATTAAAATCTTTCTACTGTTCATAAGAAAACAAATAGAATAAGCTACTTAATACATTCATTTTTTAATTTTTTTCAAAAGAATTTGAATATTTTTTGAATTAAGAATTCGTATGACACAACCAGTTTGATATTATTCATAATGTTAATTAAGAAGTTAAAGAAAAAAAAAAGTAACATGTTCACAACACGTTTGATACTAGGGTTCCAAACACATTCAAATGTTAATTTATATTTTCATTTTAAAAAATCAGTCCCATTCTACTGATACGTCATTTTTGTTTTCCTCTTCTTACCTCTCTCTTCTATACACAGGAAAAAAAAAAACATCATTTTAATATTATGGAAAAAGAAAAAACAGTAATAATTGAGATATTAAAAAAAAGCAATAAATTTCATTTTCTACTTTTTGTAAAGGCCCGATTTTATATGCATTTTTTACCTGTATTATTATTTTCTAATTTTTTACTGATTTACCTGTTAAAAGGGAGTATAAAAACAAACAAAAACGTATGATTTTTTTTTATAAAATTAATATACATATTTAATATCTTCAAGATTAACAAAAAACAAAGAAAAAAAATTAAAGTTCTAAAAAACAAGAATAAATTATAAAGAAATAATCGTATAGGTACATAAACATCACAGTCACATACGACTAAATGTCTCTAAAAATCAAAGTTGCTATAGACTACATTATTCTAGTAAAGAGAGGGATGTTGATTAGATAAATTAAGTAAATGTCAGTGTATAAAGTTAAGCATGACAATAGAAAGAAGGCAAAAACAATTTCCTCTTATTTGTAATTTGATTTCATTTCAAACAATTATTGTTTCTAATTTAAAATTGGAAGTAACAAAATAAGTATTGACTTCGGATTTTAAATTTGAAAGTTCAATAACTTTTATAAAAAAAATTTGGGTTTGCAATACGAAAACGTCACAGTTAAAATTAAACAATTTACTAATTATTGGTATAATTGTTTTGTAAAAAGAAATTGAAAATAATCTTATAATTTTAACTCCCTATTTATAATAATTATTTTCTAAAAATATTTAAAGGTACATATATGTATGTATATATAAAAAATATAATATTTGCTTTACAGGATGCACACAAAAATGCATCCCAATGTATTTAAACCATTCTGTGGTACATAAAATGGCGTCTCTCAATTCTATGATTCATGACAGAATGCCGATTACACCGATGATAAACAGCCCTTTAAAATCAAAAAAGATTTTCATATTTAGCTCGCAGTAATCAAAAATGGATACTCGGCGGAACATATCAACAACCTTATCAAAAATAAGAAATAAATATTTGAATGATTATACAACGTGGACATCTTTACCTTATGATTACAAATTATTTGGAAAGTACTCGATTAGGCAATTATAATATTTAGATATCTGAGACCAGCACTAAATATCAATTGAGCAGCTTATTAAACTTTAGTAAATATAAACTCAACAAAAGTCAAGAGCAGGTACAGTCTACAGAATTTAAATGCAATGATTACGAAGTAAACAGCAAATAAACATTTCAGAAAGCGATATGATTGCTGAAAATAATATTTATCACATGATCACAAATTACGGTAAAAAACAAGATCTTGCAAATAAATCGCTGAGACTGTAGTGGTTGCAAAAAGTCTCAGTTTTAATTTGTTTTTGCTCCTTGGAGACTTTTTTAAAGATCAAATATTTTTTGTCTTCGGTAAAGAACAATAATTTTTAACATTCATTACAATTCTCTTGGTAATTCGGATCAAATTAGTTATTAGTAAAAGAGCGTGTTTTGTTTCACCCATATTACATAAGTATTTCTTTTCTTTTTAAGGTCAAGGTTTCTCCCGAAGACCAATTTGAATATAAAATTAAAGCTTTCTATTTTAAAGAGCGTATGAACGAGCAGTGTTAAGCTATAAGTACATTTTTTTTTCAAATTTTTCGTAAATTTGGAAACAATGTCGGTATACGATATTTTTCTTGCATTTTTAGTTTTTCTCTTTTTTTTATTTTAATTTGTCTTAAGTTTTTAATCAAAAGCCTAATTCACCCATATATTTGACCTGCAAAAGTTATAATTGTTATTCCCGAGTACAGTGAGGTCATGGATTTCTGTAGAAAATATTTTGTTGAAATTGTCGAATTTTTCTTTTAATCCCAAAGACTTTTGCATATATTGTTTATGTCATGAATGTGACCCACAAAACAATTTGCATAAGTTTTGTATTTTGTACACTAAAATGTATAAAGAGACAAACTAAGATATTTGTTTTTTCTTTTCCATTCTTTTTTTTCTTTTGCATTACAAATATCAAAAAAGAAACTGAAAATAAAAAAAGAAAAATAAAGAAACCATTAATTCTTTTTCCGACCGAAAATATATTCGCACTAAATATTATGTGACCATATAATAATTTAACATAAGTATGTATATGTACATACATGTATATTATATCCAAGTGAAAATCATATAAGTACACATTTTAATGCTTCAACTACAGCAGTGGTTATTTGATCAATAATTTGATCAAGTAGGTACTATAATAAAGTTGAAGTAAATGTATAGAAATTGAATATCCTCCAGTTCATTGTTCATTCGTTTAAGTTAACCTAAAAATGGTTATATGTACTCGTATATAAGTAAAAATTGTAGTATAACAAAACTTTTAAAAAAATATCAGTTGAATGCATTTCAAAAAGTAATGTTTCATACAGTTCCGTTCAGAATAACGTAGCCCAAAAATATATTTTAACGCGATCGTAATATATCCATGTTTGGATTTTTGAGAACTTCTTTGCTAAATTTTAAAAGTTTTCTCGTGTTTCTTGATAAGGATTTATCAGAAAATTTTCACAATGAAATGAATTTGACTGGCTAAAAGAGATTAAAGCATTCCATGATGCCTAAATATGCATTTTCTTATAAATGCTATATAGAAGGAGAGTTATTACAATTTTATGCATGCAGTTTTTATGTGTATGAATTGATTATATGTACAAATATGTAAGTATGTTTAATAAAATAAATTGTCCACTGACATTTGTACACACTTCTATATTTTAATTGAAGCTTTTCTATTAATTTTTTGTTTTTTTTTTTTGTATATGTTGGCCATTATAATGTAATGTAACCGTTTTATTATGTCTAAAAGAATGTTGTTTTACAAAATATTGAAGATGGCCACATAAATAGTGAAGTTTTCATTATATGTAATATATTTGTATACAAGCGATGACGGAATTTTGTGTTGTTTATATAAGTATTGTGGAATATATGGCAATGTGCGATACACGCGTTTAATTTATTATTTTTAAATAATTTTTAAATAAATTTTTCCCATCCGTATAAAAATATATGTGGGTTGTAAAGGTAACCTGAATATTTTGTTATCATTTTATTGGAACAACATTTGCATGAGTGCTTTCAATATTTTTTATTGCAAAGCGAGTAAATTAAGATAAAAATTTTCATAGCATTTAAATATTTTGTAAAAATTTAATTGAAAAAAGCAATAAAATAAAAAATAAAAATGGACGTAGGTACCTAAATTGTATGTATTTGTTGCACAAATGATTTTTTTTTTCAAAGAGTTACTTGAGGAAAATTTATGTACGTTACACAATAATAATTTTTTTCTTAATAAAGCACTCATTATTTTGCTAGGAAGAAAGGGCAAAAAAGAAAAGAAATAAAATTTCTGATTTCGATATTATTATTATTATACATACTAATCAGTTATTGGATGCATACCTATGTACATAAATGTACTTATGTTAATAATTATAGACGATTAATGAATTGAATATTAAAATATATGACAAAAACAAACTTGAGTCAATATGCATAACATTTTTCAGGCAAGTTTTTGAAAAATAAAAAATTTAAGAACGAAACTTTGTGAAAATTTAAAAAATTTATGTAAGAAACATTATGGAAATAAAAATTAAACTCATCTCGACCTATAAATTTTTTTGTGACTCGCGATTCATTTAAGCGAGTATCAGTATTACGTCCATTGGAAGTCATGAAACTCCACGAAGGAGTCACAAAGCCTCGCTCGAACCAACTTAGAAAATTCTTACTTATACTTTTATTTTAAGTTATTTTAAGTTAAGGGATTGTATCCAGCAACACTTTTTTCATTTTGAACTCTAGTGCTGGCTAACGTCACCTAATGTGGATATTTGATTTAATATTAACGAGGCCGAAATGAATGATAAATAAACAATATGCAAGTACCTTTTTCTCACTTATTTCGATTGACAGATTAGTAATCAATGATGTACATACATATATTTAATTTACTTCGATTACGTTTAAATAAGTAAGTAACAGAAAATTTTATTTGAAAGTAAATATTTTGTTTTTAAACTACATACGTACATTATATATGGAATAAAACTTAAGGCACTCAATAAACCCGACAAAAAGCTTGTCATTAAAATATTTTTAGAATTTCAGTTGGAAATTTTACTATTGTAGTTTTAAAATAATATTACAATATCAGCGACTGTATTCCAACATTGCAATTATACTGTATTCTTCATAATTTCAGAAATTTCAACTCAATTTGAAATTGTAAGCATTCACAAGAATTTTCCTGTATTGCAATAATTCGTTCTCGACTGTATTTAATGTTACGGGATTACAGGATTTAGATAATAACTGTTAATTCGATCTCTTTCCAAAATTTGTGAAACAATCCTAAACTGAGAAATGGCAGACTTGTATAAAATGAATAATTTATCAATACAAAGTGGGTACATAATTATTATTTCTTAGAAAAAAAAATAATCAAAATTTGTAATAACACTTTAAGACCATACCATCCAAGCTAAGCTTCCAGGTAAATGAAACTTCACGTTATATATGTAGGTTTGCATCTAAAGTATAAGTATTTATTTATTTTATTGTGTTAATATAACAAATATAACAAATATTTGTATATGTATGTACATACATATATATTCACTTATCTCTATCTAAAGGTATAAATTCACACATATTCTTGTGTGTGGTATCAAAAAAAAAATTATAAACAAAAACAAAAACGTCAAGATAGCAAAAATATGATAACCGATTGAAATGCACTATAAATGCGCCATTGTGTTTCACTTAATATGGGTGTTTGTTTGAGTTGAACTTATTTGTTAAGATGCTGTATAGCAATATTTTATCTTCCTTATTTTAAATTATGTATTTTAAGACTTTAATAAAATATCTTTCTAATACTTTTTTCACAAAAAAAAAAAAAAACAATTTTAACTTAGCCTTATATGTCGTCGTCATTTTTCGGTATCGCAGTTTTCTAAACACTCTTTTTCAATGTATAAATAAAACAATAGAAGATTCAGTACACATTCATTACACATATACTAGTAATATACATACATATGTATGTTCATTCATATAAACTTACATAATATGATTCATGAATATCAAGCGTTTTAATAATAAACTCCAATATATTTTTAGATTTTTTCTTATTATTTTTATATTCAATTCTTTTCAGATTATTGTCTTATTGAGTTTATTTTGTAAAATTTTGATATTATCAGGCGAGAAAAAGGAAACAATCGAAAAATAAAACTGCAAAGGCTTCTTTTTTGTTTATTATATGGAGTTTTATAACTAAAATAGCTTCTTTCACACGCCGATACAACATATAAGAGTAATATACATTCTACATAATGCAGATTACAAAATAAAGAAAATATTGTATTAAAAATTACAAAATTTGTTCTTTTCGTAAAATTGGTAAAGCATGGGGTAAAATATATTTGTTTTACTGTTTGTAACATCACTAAAAGAATGTGAGAATTTCAAAAATGTTTATTCTCCTTTATTCTATGGCTCTTATACTTCTATGGCAATTTAGTTATAGATTTTATAAATCTTCACCAATTCCTTTGTTCTGTGTCTTCTTGAACTTTTTGAGCTTAATTCCAAGCTCATTTTAGCGATTTTATTGGCGGGTTTTCTAAGAGTGTGTTAAATCCATCTTCACTTTCTTGTCCTTCTTTGTTTATCCATAGGTTCTTCGTCTGGTATTATTCAAAAGTCTTTGTTGTTTACACATATACATATGTTGGCTAGAATATTCGGCATATAATTCTGAGGCGTCTATTGATGAATACTTGCAGCTTCTGGCTGACGGTGTTTGATAATAGCCGATTTTCGCTGCCATACAACAAGGCCGATATATTCTAAAGTTAGTCAATCTGGATATGTGGCTGCTCCCCCCTATCGGCTGTAGTGTGTCAAACGCTTCTTTTGTTTTCATTAGTCTACAATCTATAGTTATCTATATCTACATGAGGCCCGCCGTCAGATGTTATAATGCCGCCTATAAGTAGCAGAAGCTGACAAACTTCACAATAGAGTTTCACACTGGCTTTGATTCTGTATTTAAGGTGTAATCCCATGTAAATGGTGGACATACATATAAGGTTTGATTTTGAATCTTTTTTTTATTTTTCTGGATAATTAATACAAACAAGATGTTTCAGGTATACTCAGGAAACATAAATGATAAAAACTTCTTTCGCTATGGGTGGCGAGGAGTCTCAACCATTGGCGACCTAGAAGAATTATCTCTCATAATTTTATCCTTCAGATAATCAGGACAATCGTCATCGACAATTCTGTTGAAGAATCTGATACAGCAATAGCTAAGCAACTCGTCAAAGAGCAGCCAAGCAGAAGTTTTACCTTATCAGCAATATCGTTTTATAAATTACACATCAAGTTTCGAAAATGAAAACATTCAAAATATTTAAGGGAAAAAACAAATTTTAGCTTAGTATATAATCACTGACATACGTATAAGAATTTATAAATTTTGAACTTATGACAAAAGCTGAGTGTTATTGGCATTTAACGGCCATATGCAAATGTCGAATTAATTCAATGGAATACCTTGGTTAAAAAATCAAAATATTAAAATGCTTAGAATATCAAAAATATTCGCACCCACTTAAATTTTACACAATTATACCAAAACAGTAAGAGAACAGTTTCCTGTAAGTATGCAATTTTTAAAAACTTATTTAACTATTCTACCTACTAATACAGATATTTATTTAACAATTGCTTTAGCTACAAGTGCGTTAGTTTTATTTCTTGTATGTTACTAATTAAGAATTAATATTAAATAATTTAAAATGAACCATGGTACGACCGATGACATTAACAAATCCCAGAACTACATGATATAAATTGTCTGTGATGAACCAACATCTATAATTTTTTCAATATTTTTTAATAATCATGAAAATTAATTTGCTAAATTTTTTATTTTCAGCCTGTTTTATTATCTAAAATTAAAAGAAGATACTAACAATTGCCTATACACTTTACTATTTTTACATTCATAACAAGAGTAAGTAAATATTTTCATCTTTCGAAACATAATATTTTTCACGTTATTAATAATTTAATATTTTTTAGCTTCCTAATTCCTATTTTTTGCTTTCTTTACAAAATACAAGTAATAAAAATGCCAACCAAGGTCAAGAAATAAAAAAGAAAACTCGAATTGGTCTAAAAAGTTTGCACCATAAAATGTGATCAAAATTTTACCATTTTATTTAACAAATATAGTTCATGCTATCAATATACACACACATATGTTTCTATTATACTTATACATACATATATAAAAATACCTAATGTAAAATTATTAAAAATTATTATTTAAAATTAACAACGCGCTTTACTCTCGGTTCACTCTCTTAAATTATACATCTCGTTAGCTTCTCTTAAATACTGCGCTGTAAAAAAATTAAATGCTTAATCGAGTATTATAACCCATAATTTTTTTTAATATAGTTATTTAAAACAAAAAAAAAATATGTACATATGTATGCACATTTAAACATTAAAAATATACATAGGTATAAAATTAAAAAGAATATGTATGAATGAATAAAAGACTTTGCAATGCAACATAACAAATTGCATTAAAAGAAAAACTGCGCTACAAGAGACGGATTTTCTTTTTTTTTGTACTTATATGTATGACTGCGAGATGCTTAGTCAACTCAATTTTAACCTAAGTATAATGAATATTGGTATAACAATATCATTGGAAATCAAATATCATTGTAAAATAATTGTGCACATTATTAAAAAAAAAAGTAGTTTTTTTGCAACTTCTATATTCATTCGTACATTCTATATATCGCCCTATCTTATATATGTTGATATGTATGTACATAGGCAAAAATTATATGTTATAAATAAACTATGAGAAATGCACTAAAGGTCGAGAACACCATTAAAGCTCTCTGAGAACTTGCGATACAGGTTTTTTTTTTCCATTTTCTTTCTTTCTTCATTATGAAACATAAAATACTTTAATTTAGCATTTATATGTGCATACGTTTACATATACATGCATGCATATGTTTGGATGCATAATATTTTGTACATTTCTTCTATTGAATTCTGCTTGTATAACGTTTATATTGTTAATAGAAAATATTTTGCAATAACAGCAGCATAGTTTTAGTAAGTTTTAAAAAATATTTAAACATTCTTTTTCCAAACTAAATTATGAAAGTATTAAAGTAATATTGAATAATAAAATCATTATTAACAGCTGTTAATATTTTATACACCACATACTTTTTTGTAGTATAACAAACTAGTTATGTTATTACTAGTTACTAGTGTAAAACTTTTGAAAATACTTTGAAAATACTTTGAAAATTATTAAAAACAATTTAAAACTATTTTAAAAACTAATATCGTTAGAAATTTAGAATGCCTTTTTACTTACACATGCATTTATCAGGAATCTATGTACACATGTGTGCATTCTATTTAATTATACATGCATCCATTGGAGTATGTATGTACGTAAAATTTTTATGCTTAGTTCGTTTTTAAATGATATATGTATGTATATGTATGTATATACATTTTTATACATATTAAGTATTTTGCAAAATAAAACTGCAAAATAAAAGCATTTCATTAAAAATTTATAATATACCATTGTATACATACGTAATGTACTTAGTATACATGTACCTATGTATGTATATGAAATTCATTTATTTCGTAAAAAAAATTAAGTTTTCAATAAAATACATAAAAAATAACAAAAACAAAAAAAAATCTACTAAATTTTGTAATTTTTATATTTTATAACGCTACTGTATAAATATGTTGTGGTCTTTTCCTGAACTAAATGAAAGTTGTCCCAAATTTCACATCTGTGTGTAAGATTCGAATATACTGCGAGAAATTGGTACTTACGTACGTACGTATTTTTTTTTTTTTTTGTAAATTTTAAAAATAGATTTTAACCACAAGAATTTTTCAATTACGTGTGTTTGTGTATATTGTACATAATAATAAACATGCTTATAAATATAAACATCGCGAATATTTTTGCTTCTTATATTTTTGTATCAAACAAAAGAAATATTTGGAAAGTAAAGTATACAATTATATTAGTTACATATATATGTGTTTGCATGTGTATTTTTATACATTATTTTTACTTGCAATTGGATTAATTTGTAAAAGATTTACAAAAAAGAAATAATTTTTAACAACTACCTAACTTTCTATCAAACCGCTATAACTATCATCACATATCCACTTATATTTATTGAAATTTAGAAAATATCTGAAAACCTAATTTATTAATTTTTTTAATTAGTTCTTAAGGTTTACGATAAGTTCTTAATTAACTTTATTATATATTAATTATGTATATAATTTTATTCTTGTGTTATATTTTGGGGATATATAAGATAAAAAACAAGTTTAATTTGGCACATTTTCCATAAAATTTTGGAAAACTAAGTTTCATCCAGTCGATTTGTTCGTCCGTCTGTTTACAAAGCTTCTTAACATCGTTTAACATTTCTGCATTATTTCTGCATTAAATTCTGTAAATGCAAAATTTTCAGTCAATTACACTTTCTCTTACATAAAAAAAAAATGTTTATATAGATGTGTCAAATTGGGGAATTGATATTTTCAAACTAATCGTTATCTAAAACCAATTATTCGGAGTAAAATTAAAACACTAAAATTTTTCCTATGTTTATGCAAAATTTAATGACATTATAGGAACTACATAATATTTCAATAGTTCATTTTAACTACTTACGTATGTAGATATATAATACACAGTCTAAAATTGTCCTAATGGATGTGATCGGGTACATTACGAGGTAAGAAAAAAAATTTCAAATATAATATTTTAAGAAACATATTTTTATAGAATTCATATATATTCAGTAAGCAATGTGTTAATTTCAACTTAGTGGATACTAGCTGTATCGGAATTTAACATGTTTTTGTTTCGATGGATCATTTGAGATCATTAAAGACCATATCAGACCTGCAATTAGAAATTCGATCAAAAAAGTAAAAATACATTAACATACACAATTAAATTATGTAAATTTAAATATAGACCGCAATTTAAGCGCATATACATACCTATACATGTATTATACCTATATACATATCACATACTTACATTTGTATAAACATACTTAATGTATCTTATGTTTGAAATAAACATACTGCAAACTAAACTAGTATTAATCAGGTAGGTATCTACATAGTATATTATTATGTAAATGTTCATAGCCATGTATAACAGTATTGTTAAACAATAAAATATTCGGCAAATTTATAATGATCGATAAAAATGGAAAAGTGTAAAAATTTATCGAGATCTCATTATAACAGACTTGTTTTCTATCATGATTTTTAGGTTGTTTTTTTTTTGTCTAAAACTAGATATTAATCATAATTCGTAATTTTTTTTTATTATTTTTGCAAACTTTATATACTCACGAAAATATTTATTTTTTTAAAATTTATCATTTCGCATAGGTAAACATATACACACACTTTGAAATATCTATGTTACTCTTCTCTTTATATCTGTTAATTGTAAACAACTACATAAACACTTCAAAGTTATATAATTTTTTTTAAAAGTTTTTCAGCTGCAATGCAATTCTTTGCAACATAAACATTTTTCATGTAGAGTAAGTAGCTAGAGAGCATTCACTAATGGCTAAAAAAGAAAACAAAAATATACTTATTATGTGAATTTTTGCCGCATACTACACAAGAAACGCTTCAATTGAGAATTAGCAACGTTACTTTACAATATTAAACATAAATTTTATTAACACTACATATAATTAAATATTAAAAAATAATATTTACTCTGTTTGTAGCTACATATATATAATTCAAAGATTGTCATATTGTGTAGCTTTAACCGTTTATGTTAAAATTGCATGCCAAAAGGTGTGTTAAAATTGAAACCTACAATGTAAAGCGAGTTTCTGCAAATAAATATAAAAATATGCATGTTGTATATGTATATTAGGTATGTATATTAAAACCTCTTTTTATTCTCTAAAATATTTTTATCCAACATTTGTCTGTTTAAAAAAAAACAAGAGCAATGGCTTTAATCAGCGGTTTCATAAGAGTAGCTTACCTACCTATACGAACGATACAACAACCAAACATTGTTTATTTATATAAAAGAAACCTTTCTTATTCGAATACATTGATAAAAATTTTTTTTAGTAGACAGAGAGTACACATAATTAAGAAAACATGTTTTAAAAAAATTTCCTTGTTCTTTTCTGTTGGTTTTTAGCGATTTTTTTTCTCTGTTTTTGTCGTGTGATGCTTTAACATTTTCAATTGAAATGTTGCTTAAGTAAAAGACATCGTTCGACGCCACAGAGAACGAAAAACAAAAAAACAAGATACTGGCAAGGTATTATGATGGCAGAGTAGTACGTGTTTAGTTGAACGACAAGGTGGGACTATGCTAGAATTTAGCGTTTAATTTTTTTACGTGTCTTTTTTTTTCATTATTTATTTTTTTGTATTAAATGAAAATATTTAAAAAAAAAATTATAATATTTTATGAGGAAAGCATTCATTTACTTTGTTACAACATTAAAATTATGGAAAATTGTCTATTTGACGATCGAAAATTTTTTCATCTTTCAAAAAAAAAATGTTTTCTTTTTGGGTAAAAATAAATAACAAAATGACCGTTACCTATTGCGACGGCTGCTTGTATTTCTTTACCATATTAAACTAGAAAAAAGAATAAGATAAACCAAATAAGAAAAAAAAAAGAGTTAACAATAAGAGAAAACAAGAAAACAAAACGTAGGTACCTATGCCGTGAAACAAAAAAAAAATCAACGACAAGATGGAAAAATATTCGCGATTTTAGTGAAAAATATAAAAAAAAAATAAAAAATAGTAATAATAATCAAAACTTCATTTTTAAATATTAAGCATTTGTATATATAACAAATATATATATATACATATGTGTATATACATACATATGTATAATTTTTAATTAAATGCATGTATTATATTTACACGTACATAATATTATACGAATGTGTGTTTTTTGTCGTCAGATCTTAACGTTGCAAGATTTTATTTAAAACAATTTATTAAAAAAAATAAAAAGAAATAGTTACATATTTAATATTTATATATCTACATATCAACAAACATATTATATACATATATAGTGTAAAATAAAAATATTTTAAATTTAAAATTAAGAATATTTAAAAAAAAATTGTTATATAAAAGAAAATTTATTTATAAAACAAAAAAAAAAATTAATTAAATTATAATCAAAAGTATAAATAAATTAAATAAAACATATACTTATTTTAGGAATAATTTTAAATTTTTAATAAATTATAAATAAATTAACAAAGTTGATTTTAAATCTCTCTTATATAAGTGCGTATATAACACTTAAAAATTTTAGCAAATTTTTCCAAAAAACAAGCAAATGTAATTTCTAAAAAATCTTATACTTATATTATGTAATAATAATTAAGAAAATTAAAAAATATTCATACAAATAAAAAAAAATTAAATAATTAATTTTGTAAATATAATGTAGCTGTGATTCAAATAAAATTACAAAATATATTGCACATCATATTATACACATATACATATAAAATTGAAAAAAAATGCAAAAAATAAAAAATATGTTTTGTTATTAAGTTTGCATAAATGGTATATAAAAAGTGGAAAATTTGCATTAAAATTTAATATTAAATTAATATTAAAAATAAAATTTTAAAGAAAAATGCAAAATAAAATATGAAATACAATTTTAGAAAGGAAATATAAGTATTTGTAAAATCATAAAAAACAACAATATAAATTATATTTAACATCTGAGAGATCTTTATAAGTAATCTTTGAAAATGGATTAATGAAAATAGAAAATATAACAATTATAAAGCTTAACAATTTGTTATATTATAAACGCTGGATTATGTTATGAATCAAAGGTATTAATTTTTTGTCATTATTATTTTTTCTAGTATACTCGCTTTAATATAAGTACATTTATTATTTATAACTTGCACGTTTATTATTTTAATATTATTAAAATTTAATTAAATTATCACACAATAGACGGAGTATAGTCATATAAAAAAATGTTCTAATTAATAATTTTATAAACTGCCTGACTGCGTATAAGAGTTGGAAAATACGATAGAATGTGTAATTATAAAAAATGTTCTCTTACCGCAAGGTGTGAAATTTTTGTCAGTTTCATTTATTTTATTTTAAATCTTATTCAATACGCTTTGTAGTTTTTGATAAAGATACGAGATAAAAAGGCAGAATTTAAAAAAAAAAAAACAAAAAGAAAAAAAAACAAAATATACTAATATTTTTTGTTTTAATCATATTTAAGTGTTTAGTAAAATATAGTCGACTTCAGTTTAATTAAACGGTTAAATTTTTTGATATGACAAACTAGTCATTTCCTATATGAAACTACTTTTTTAGTAAGTTATTACTGTAAATCTTCTTTTGTGGCATTAGATTCATTTAATTATAGAAGTATGAATGCTTAATTGTATAAGGGCACTTAACCAAATTTGGGATAAGTGAATTAAAATTACAAAAACTATTTAATTAAATTTTCAAAAAAAAAAGTGGAGTTTCAAACACTGAATATTTCACATATTTTTTAAAGACCCCTGAAATTATGCAATTTAAAAAATGCGAATATATGAAGAATATGAGTAACTATTATTTTCTTAAAATTGTGAGAATATTGTTCGTTGAATTCGATTTTAAAAATTCTTATTTAGTCCTTTAAAAAAATATGCAGAAATAAAAGACACTTTCGTAACTAAGTTTCAGATTCTGTAGCTCTTTTTTAATTCAAATTTGGTAAATCACTTGTTAATTTTACATCGGTTCATTATACAGGAATATTCTGTACAAAACTATATTTAAACGCCATTGTTTATACACAGAATCGAAAATGAGTAAAGCGTTTTTTTGGAAGTAGGTGTCAAAACGCAACAGTTTCCGAGTTATAGATTTAAAAAAAAAAATTTGATACTTTTATTGCAATGTTTATGGAACAAATCTGCATATCAAATTTTTTTAATATTGCGCTTATTACTTACTAATATTAATATTATTAAAACTTGCTTTCGCGTTGAACTTCGTTTGAATTTGCGTCCTTTACTATGTAGGTAGACAAAAAGCTTTTTTCTGGTGTGTCATAGTTGTATATTTATTGGCAATTGTACAATTATAACTGCCACTTTTCATAGCAGCATAAAATAATTTTCGTCAATCTGTAAATCTCACTTTTTCAATCAACTTTTCAAGTTACTTTCAAATCAGAAAAATGACATAACGTCATATGAGGATCTTATTTTATATGCAATTTTTCTGACTGAATATGGTGACTGGTATCAGATATATTTTTAGAAAAAGAGAAATACTTATGTAACACGAAACAAATTTTTCTCACATGAAAATTATTTAAAAAAAATATATATATAAGAAGTAATACTTATTCACTAGATTCTTTCTTGGTTACAATATGGTGAAAAGATGAGAATGAAGTCTGAAATACATCTTGAATGCAACACCAGAAAAATTGCGGTATAGTTTGCATCTTTCCTTTATGTTTGCACCTTTGAGAAAATTTGTGATTCAGATCATAGGATTTCTTCTTATAAAATTCATAGTTTCAATCCTCGTTTAATCCAAATGTAATTAGGCATAAATATTCATTAAAAATAGTTCAATCACTTTACCGAAAACTAATTCCTGATAAAAATTTCGAAATCCTTTTCAAAAACAAGAAATGATAGAATTCGACACATTTTATAAAATTCAAATTCAATTCATTATTACCCTTTTTTTAAACATTTGTTAAAAAAATTATAATTTTAATAATATTTTTTCCTTTTTTTAAATTTTAATCTTAAAATTAAAAAAATATGGCACGTAACAAGGATTATCTCAAAAAATACTTCAAAATAATTTTGCAAGCAGACATTCTTTTGAATAAGATTAATAACAATTTAATTTTTGTTATAAACATAGACAACGCTAACACTCTACATTAATAATAGTATTAACTTGAAATAAAAGAATAAGAGTAAGAGAAACTTTTCGCATCTAGTGCTTACTCTATAAACAAAAAAAAATAAATTGAATAATAATTGCTTTAATGAAAAAAGATGTTTTCATTAAAACAAGATAAGCCACTTTTAGGTTAGACAAACAATATCCTGAAAATATTGCAGACTTAAAGAAAAATGTGGAACACTAAAAATAGTGATAAAAAAATTGTCTAAGAATTATTATGAGATTTGTATATAAACATTGCACTTATATTATGTAATAGCGGGGAGAAAATTTTGGCCCTTTTTTTTCAGATAATTAGTGTTTTTTGAAAAATTTTCAAATTTTTGAACTCAAAATTTTGTGTTTATGCCGCATTTATTTTAATACGGTAAATCTGACACCAATCATCGACTCACTGTATTTTGTACTTAATGGCAAACTCAATTGGCAAAAAAAAATCCGAACAGTTATAGCTTTGAAACTTTGCTATAGCTTCAAAAACTCCAAAGCTATAATGGATTTTCGATAGACAGAAGCTATAATGGATATAAGCCGGACATTATTTTATAAAACCTCTTTTTTAAACTTTCCCAAAATACCGGACAATCCTATATATATATGTATGAAAAAACTTGAGTTTATCATCTGCACCTGCACCTGCGCCTCTTTCGATTATTTTATCAAAATTTAATCAATAATAGTTTTCACTGTGAAAACAAAAAATTTCTAAAAGGGAATTTAGAATTATACGAATTCGTCAATCATCTAAGGTCGTTTTGAATATACAGGTGGAAATGATAATATTTACCATATTTCTTATAATATAATTACTGTAATGTGTTTCTCTTTATACAAATTTTTATAAAATTTGTGAATACGATTGATGTATAGACATTACAAGTTTATTTTCCTCATTTCCATATGTTTCCACATATCCTCTTCTAAGCAATTCTTATTATTACTCGTATTATTATTTTAAGTACGTAAGACAGAAAAAAAAATTTCAACAAGCGTCTGAAATCATTTGAATTCCCTTTCCAACATTTTGTCAAAGAGTCGACGCAAACTTCATCACACGAGAAAGGAATAAAATAATATGCTTTTGAATTAAAACAAAAGACACAAAAAATCTTATATATGGAAAAGAAGAGTGAGGGTCGCCGACCGATTTCACATATCAAAAATATAGAAAGGAGAAAAAAAAGAGAACAAAAGGAAAAAAAAATAAACGAAATAATGCAAAAAAAAGGGCTAAAAAGCATAAATAAATAATCATAACTGCATTTTAGGATTAAGCCAGAGCTTTGATGCAAAAGCTTCTTGATGAATATTTAAAAAAATGCACATATTATGTTGTTAATACTTTCTCGATTACTCGACAATTTCTCGTTAGATCCACATATCTGTAACAAACAAACAAACAAACAAATAAAAATGTATAAACAAAAGTGCATAAATGTTTGTAATTACAATTGCACTTTGATAATTTTTATATTTTATACACACATCCATCTTTTCGTACATTAAATTAAAAAATAAAAAAAAATGTTATGTACATTTGTGTATGTTATTCGTATATATGTATATATAAGGATATTTTTATTTTGTATTCTTCTCTATCGTTAAAATGTTGAACTAAGTTTTTTATTTTTTATTTAGCTATTTTTTTTTTATTACCTCCACATTTTTACCATTGCATTTGGTTAACATTTTCGCAAGTATGCAATTTCATATAGATGTTTTATATAGCTATACGGCATTGAAAAATTAAAATCCAATAATATTTTTCGAAAAGAGAAAAATTTAAGAATAAAATATATTTTTTAAATGCATACCTACACATATTTCGCTCTATGATTTTCTGATTTTCTAACAAGAAAAGCAATAAATTTTACTGATGCACTCATGCTTGTTCGGGACTATTTTCAAAATATATTTGAACACATCTCCAAAATAATCAAATTCATTCGATGACTCTTTTAAATTGCAAAAAAAAAAACAAATATTGCACATTGCTCTCTCTGACTACATAATAAAAAATTTTGAGAAGAGCTCACAATAATATAATTTTAATTTACTACACCTAATGCAATATGTCACACTATCACTTATAATAAAAAATTCTAATTTTTCAAATACACGATACACTGCATAGCTACATTTTCAAGCTCAATAATAACTGTAAAAAAATAAAAGCTACACATGTAATGCATTATGGAATTTTCCAATTTATTACGAACTTTTTTTTTAAGATGGACTAAGAGTAGTAAATTTAATTATTCGTCTGTTGCACATAAAATGAAAATAATGATTCCTTATTTTATTGAATTGGTTTATAATTTTGAAGTATGAGGAGATCTTCATATGAATTACAAGTGTGCTGATTTGTTAGTTGAATTAAAGGCGAGATTAAGATTTAAAAATATATGAAGAGAAATTGACAATTTAAATTTATTAATTAAGTAGTACTTGTCTACATTTTTCTAACTAATGATTGTAAGCCTTTCGACATCTTCGTATTTTTATATAAAGTCATTTGCTATATGCATTGAAAATCTTTACTGAAGCTATCGCGTAATTTCCGTTCGTTCTTGCATCTGTTCAAAAAATTTTTATACCCTGTAAGATGGGAAGCTGATATTTTATACGAAAACTGATCTTTAAAGAAACCAGTAGAAACAAATTTTTATTTTTTACTGCCCTCTTCTGCAATATGTAATAATGACGGCAAAATGCTATTCTTCAATCGCAGAAAAATAGAGGCTTGCTTCATTCTATTACGCAACAGTACTGATTTATTTATTTATTTTTTAATGTTTAACTAAAACATTTTGCATTATGAGTCTTTTTTTTTACAATGAAAACTTACAGTAAGATCTATAATTACAAATTGCAAATTATTTATTTATTTTAAATATTAAAAAAACGTTACCTATTGTTTCCAAGTTTATGTAGGTGCTTTTTTAAAATGTCCCTTTTTATTGTGAAATCTAAATTGTCTTTATGTTTATTTCCAAGACGCAACATTCTGTTTACCAGCCGTGCATACCACAATTAGTCCTATGAATAACCATACTACATAAAAATTTAGCGAGTACAGTATTTTACGTCTTGTATGAAATTATCAAGTCATAACTCAATTACCAGTCTTTTTTTTTCAACTTTTTTAATCAATACTTAACATGGTTTTTCTCATAGCCTGATATTTATTAGAAATTTTATGTCATAGGAATTTTTAAGTGGTTTATTTTCTCGGGCAAAACTCTAAAAACTCTCTTCCTTTTTCTTCTTACACCTCCTTGAAACTTCGATGCTCTCAAAAGTGACAATGTTTCTCAATTTTTAAGTCTTTATTCTTCCGAACGTCTAGGTGTTCCAAATTTCAAATAATCTTTCCCAAAAACAGTAATTTCACAATCTGTTTTAACTCACCTTACTGATCGTTGAACTTTTTGAAATCTTTATTATGATCTAAATTTTTATTATTGAATAAAATATTTGATTAAGTATAAATAATAAAGTAATTAGTGATTTCAAATCAGAACTAGATTTATAAGTTGAGAACTCAAAAGAAAACTTATCATCAACGTGTAAAAGTTTAAAGAGATTGAAAATAAAAGCAATTTATGTTTTGAATCCTTCACACATCATAAAGGATCATCGCACGCCTCTTAAAATTCACTCCACTCTATATTTATAAAATAAACTTTAATTAGACGTTTTTGTATACTTGTAGAAAACATAATATGCATGTACATATATACGTACGTATATGTTTGTACATTCGAATTTTGCAGACATTTATATGTTAATAATATATAAATATTTGCAGCAATATATAATTGTGAATATATTTTATCTCTTTTCTTTACTAATAAATATAAATATGTGTGTTTATGCATTATTTAGGCGCACGGGGCGAAAAAAGTACTAAAAGGAAAACAGTTAAAATAATATGCATTAACAGATGTATAAAATAATAAATTTATATATACAGATGTGTATATATACATACATATATATAATTGTAAATTGATGTAGAATTTATTTATATATATACATATTTACCCACATATAAATGAAATTACTTCCATAATTGTGTGTACAACGTACAAAAAAGCATGTACACTGTCTGAACAGAGTACTTATCCGGTTATGTAAGAAACTGTTGAACCCAAAAATTTATTTCTTCATGTGTCTCTCTGTATTATTATGTATGTACAACTCCCAAAGTTACGCCAACGCCAGTTCATTTCTTTTTATTCCTTTCGTTTAATTATTTATGCTTTTTTGATAAAGTTTAACATATTTGTAGTTAATATTATACAAAATGAAAATTTAAATTATAAAATATAAATTTAATACCATTTAAATTATGTTTTATTAGTTTTATGTTTTACAAAACAAAAAAATATTTCATCCATGACGAAATACAAGTAGATGTAAGTAGGTATACTTAGATTCACAATATTTTCAAGCTTTTTGTTGACTTCTGTTCGGGGCTTAATTTTAACATTTCAAGCATTAACAACTATAAATTTAATAAGGCTATTCGTAAAATTTAATGATATTGGAATTTAAAGAAGGACCGTGTGATTATTTATATTTAAATGTACAAATAATTAAATGTGTTTTCGTAGTCATTCTTTTATTTTAAAATTCATTTTAAAATTATAAATACAATTAAATAAGTATGGATTTTTACGAATTCGTATGAATGTGTTCTAATACCAAATAACTTAAAGATAAATGGTAAATAGTATTCCATTTAATTTGTTAAGAGCACTGTGCAGAAGCACTGTGTGCTTATGATTACTATTAAGAGTATTCTACGTTCAATTATGCTGTCACAATTGAAATGAGAGGCATACGAAATCAGAGTTAATTCAGCGTATCCATTAATGTTATACATTCATATTATCGCTGCTATCGACTATATGTTATTGGAAACTGGTATATTAATGGCGATAATCAATATGTTTAACCCACTTGCAATATTTTAAATTTTTAATTGAGTGCTGTAGAATGACCTAAACCTACTCTCTAAAATTAAAAAAAAAAACAAAACCAATTCAAATTGTGCTTTTAACCAGTATAGTAAAATCAATTCATAACGTATGCCATAGGAATTAAAAAATGTAACAATCACAACTCATAAGCGGAATTGTGATTAAGCAATCACAACTCATAAGCGGCAATTTTGATGAAGTTACAGTACTTTTTACCCTTTGAGCATTGGCGACGTATATTATAATCCTTACCTTTAAAATTACAATAATACCAGTATTATGATATATTTCAGTCTAATTGATAGTCGCAATTGCAGAATTTTGTTACAATGCAATATAGATATTGCTGCAATTTTGAGATCTAAGAATATATTTTTTGTTTGCATTTTCAGTTTTAATAACAATTACAATATTTTTTGTTAATTTTGTATTTGTAATATTTCAGATCAAAATACTTCTTAGCAAAATTTAACGAAAAAAATTGTTTATTTGAACTGCCATTAATGTAACCGGATTATAGAAATTATGATAACACAATAAAAAAAATATTGCTGCGTCATGAATTTAGAACTGCCCGATCCAGTCGGATCGGTAGCAGATACAATAACTGTTCATCCACATTCACAACCGAATAGCAATAACCAAAACTTCTACAGTAATACAAAATTTATAAGTTATGTAGATCAGTTACTTACAACTAGAAGTCGACCAACATCAACAACAGCATCTACTGCTGATGTATTATTAAATTCATTATGGCCATCGACACGCCATTATTCAAGTTCATCAATCATTCAATCCACAATAAAGGATACAGCATTAATAGATGCAACTCCACCGTCTAGTGTCGCTACTACAACTTCTGCGAATATCGTTGACGAAGATAATAGCTTTTTAGAAAATAGTCAAATATTAAATAATTTGTTAACAGATGATAATGTATGGTGGACAAATGCAATAGAAGAAGATACATTTAATTCACCGTTGGCATTTGATGCTAGTGAAAATGGTTTATGGAATGGACGATTTGTTCCACCACCACCAAGACCGCCTTTTTTAGATGACGATGTAGTGTCAGACGGTTTAACTACCTGTGATTTATGTACTTGGGCATGGCAACGAAATGCTTATTCTTTAGATGCTTCTGTTGGTAAGTGACATTAAATAAAACTTGAAATTTAAAAGTAATTTTACAACCTAATTTTTTAATTAAATTTATTAAATACTCCAATTTTTGAATATATTGGCAATTATAAGTACCTTTAATATTTTTCAGAAACAACAGGCGAGTTAGGATGGGCGTTTACTTTAATTATAGTTTCAATCATATCAGCTCTTATAGGTGCTATAGTAATGGTAATAGTCCTTAGGTGTAGAAGGTAATAATAAACAAAGTAAATTATCCGTACTAATGTTATTTCGAGAAGTTTTCGTTTCGATATTTTAAATTCGGAATTAATATGAAATATCTAAAAATTTTTATGATTAATGACCGACTGAACCATAACTAAAGTGTTGCTAAAAATGATTTTGGTTTTTCAAAATAAGACTTTCAAGAAATGGTTTCCTCTTAAAACGTTTTAATTTTGTTAATACTGTACTTTTTTTAAATTAAAATGCATAACATTTCTTATAACAGTTTTCAAAACAATTGCAGTTCTTGTAACCAATTATTTACTTATATCGCGGGTTAAGAAAGTATTAGATCGGATATTGAATTGAAATTTATAACTTTTATTAGTGCATGTTTTTAAGAAAAATGTCTTGTAGCGGAAAAACGGCTTAGAAAAATAAAAATTAAAAAGCGTTATGTGCATATAAAACGAATATTTACATTTCAAATTGTATAACAAAAATTTTTTAAAACAGTTCATTTTAAAAAAATAAAATATTCTTTATTTACAGAATAAAATCATCAAATGGTAATGGTAAGTGAATGCCGATTAGCTTCTTTCAAATAAATTTTAATAAAATTTTTAAGAGAACTAAAAATTTTTTTGTAGCAGGGCGACCTCTACCTTGGTGGTATCGTAATAATCGAGGTCACAATGGTCGTTCATCAATGTCGGCCAAACACACAGGAGATAGCATACGAAGGCCCACAAGTAATTCCGGTGTGTGGACATGGTTAAGCAATCGAAGATCTTCTGCTAGTCCTGATCAAATTGGACCACCGTCATCATCACCAGCGGAAAATCATTATACTCATATGGAAGACGCCTATAGTCCTGTAGGTGTTGGTGAAGCTTTGTATGCAGAATTAGATCGAGAATCTGTTCGGTCAGGGAATCCATCATATCAAAACACTGCATATAGTCAATGTGGAGAGGTTAGTTTTTAATAAAATTGACTTACAGAAAGAAAACTAATTTAAACATTATATACAATTAAAGTTGAGGTATAAAAACTAATTATTTTATTTATAATTGTAGAAATATTTATTTCAACATCATGATCAAGACATTCCAATGGTTTCCTCGGCTCCAAGTAGTGCCTATTATTCAGATTTATCTGTAACAGCATTACCAAGTGGCGCTAGTAATGAACGTGCTTATGAGGTAGTTGGTTTAACTGTAATGTCAGCACCATTACATCATCACTGGAACGATGGATCAGGTGATTCGAGTGGTAGTAGTGCTACAGGTTTATCAGCTACAAGAAGAGCAGCTAGATTAGCTGCAATAAATGAAAGTACGACAGCTGTACCATCTGATTACGTCTAGTATTTAAAATACAAAATTAATTAAAGACTCAAATATATACATAATATAATGTAATTGCATACATATGTAAATAGTTATGTATAATGTAAACGTTAAAAAATTAATAATGTAAATCTATAATAATTAGAATGTTGACATTTAAAATATAAAGAGATTTCTGGGTATCAGATTATTTAATCCATTCATATTTATGTTCACATTTTAACGAACACTGTAAAAAAAGTTAAACGAAACTTAAAAATGCTTGTAATAATTTATACAAGGAAAACATTATGTGCTTATTTAATTTTCTATAACAAATTAATTTGCATTTATAATTTTGATTAAAGGACCTCTACTATTTTTATTTAAAAAAAAGAAGAGATAAACGGTTCAAAGTTCAGTTTTATAATTTCCTATTTAACTTTAAAGCTTGTAAATAATTATTATATTGCATGATAGGTACGTTTTGTGTTCTACCAATTTTATTGAAGCGTCAATAATTGTTTCTTATTTGATGTAATATAATTTTTTTGCTCTTATTTCATTAGTTTCTATATCGCCCAAAATTTCATTATTTAATAAAAAATTGTAGCATAATGTTTTCTAAAACCAAAATTGAAATCACAGTGTCGTGTCAAACCAATTGTAAAACTTAAAATAGAAATTTAATAAAAATACTGATTAAGAATCTTAGAAAGTTATAATGTTTTGGTGATATCCAGATATATAAATGCATATTATGTAAAATGTATAAAGGTATTTCAACATGTTATCTATATGTACATCGAAGAGATCAAGGAATTCACAAGAATTAAATTAAAAATTTCAAAATTTTTTAAAATTCACAAATATATATTATGATAGTTAAATTATTCTAAAATATTTTTAGTACAAAACAAAAATTTAGTCAATAAAAATTCTTGAGAAGAAGGTTTCTGAAAATTAATTTGTTTATTAAATTACAAATCGAGAAAACACGAATTTAATAAACTTAGGTCTCATAATGTATGTATGCTTGTAACGATAATTATGCATGAATATACATATAGGTGTAATAAATAATGTAAAATGCGCTTTGAATTATGTTGCAATAATTATTCTTTTCAATATTATCATATAAAACAGCATTGAAGTAAAATGTCGAATATCGTATTAAATAATTTGTTGCTAAAGCAGTTGCCAACCGGTTGTGTGCAAAAGTTCTCTACGATAGTTGATATGCAAACATTATTTTGGCATTATTGTTAATTGCCGCTTTGGTGACCGTCAGATGCAATTGTAGTCGACCGGCATTTGACATTATCAGTTACACCTTGTTTTCAACTTACATACATATGTAAGTTATATATGTATATGTATGTACTTATATGTAAGCCTATATTCAAATTTAAAAATAACTTAATGGGATAATTTTTTAAGCATAAAAAAACGAAAAATAATATTTAAAAAAAAAAATAAAAAATGAATGGAAAAGTGTAACATTGTATTTATATTAAATCAAATAATGTTGTTGAACCGAAAAGAAAAATATTTATTAAGATTTAAATAGTTTTAATATTAAGATTATAAAAAATAGTATTATGCAAAAAAAAAAAAAATGTATAAAATATTATGAAAATTTATCGCCTATTTTTTTAGGAAAATATTTAAAATCAACGAATAACATTTTTATATACACACAATTTACATACATATATCAACTTTTTATATAATAATATATACAAAAATAAAAAAAAAAACGATGGCGCTTCAAGAACAAATCTTTTTCTTTCATAAAATTTTAAAATAATAAATAGAGATTTAAACATAATTTAAGTTGGATTTTAATCGTCGTCATTTATATACATTTTTAATTAGCACCTGGTGTAGATACTCAATTTAAAATATAAAATAAATTCTTTTTTGAATCTTTTATTTTGAAAAATTTCGCGTAATTTTCTGATCCTTTCTTCTTTTACCTCAAGTTTACAAATAGAATGAATGAATAGAATGAATATTACTTGGCACTGCCCTATATATCATTATCTACTGAAATTGAGTCGAATATTGACAGTTTTGTCAGATAATAAAACTATTGTTTTTGGAGAGTTTCTGGGGTATTATAGACAAAATTGCTTTTTACAAGGGTTTTTTTTTTGAAATGCGGACTCATAAATATTTTGATATTTAATCACATAAAAATGCTTCCAAAAAAATGGAGAAATGAGATTAAATTTTTGCTTCTAGTTGCCAAAACCCCATTCAAGTAAATTTTCATGCGAATTATGATTACTATAAATATACTATGATAGTAGATTTGGCAATGAAGTTCTGCACGTGTTGTCAAAAAAATGTGGTTGCTAATGCGGTACTATTTTTGTAACTTGTTTTATAACTACAAGTTAAGATTTGTAAGATTAACAACTCAGTTTTCATTTTATTGCTGCGGAAACTATTTAGTACTTAAAATTAAACTAATTTTGGTTTTAGAGGATTTATCATGCCAAATTTCGTTTAAATTTTCTTATTACTTTAATAAATTTTTTAAAATTTTTTTTAAGTGAACTGAAAATAAAACGATTTTTTTTAAATATTTCACTTTGTGCCTTAATTTTTGAAACTTTAAAAAACATCTAAGAACTTTGAAAACTAAAACTTTTTTAATGCTAATGTGAAATTTTAAGTTTTGGTTACAAATTTATCTAAGTTTTGTAAAAAATAAACAAACGCTCCTTTTATTAGCGATTCTTTTTTTTATTTATTTTTTAAATGAAAATTTTATTTATTTAACAGTCTCATAATTAGCTATACATAATATATTTTAAATAAATTTCTTTTAGCTCTTTGCAAAAAAAAATTTTTTTGCACCAATATTAACAAGTAAAAACGCGTTTAATTAGTAACTGCAATCGCATTTCGATCCTCAATCTAACGTTCTATGATATCGAAATTCACATTTTTTTTGCATTCTAATAAAATAAACAATAGAAAAAAGTATGTATAAAAAAATTAAAAATTATTATTCAACCAATAGCTATTTAGCAATAAAAAAATATTTTTTTTGTTTTTTTTTGGCGTCTGCAAAGAATGATTTGGACAAATGGCTCTTGATGTTTAATGATGTTTAATGTTGTTGGTATTATAATTTAACTTTTAAAAATCCTAAGCTTAATCATCTCTACTACATTTAGACGGCGAATCCAAATAAATTTTAAGCGCTCGTTCTCTTCGTGGTGAGTATAAAGATCTTATAGTGCCACCAAGTCTATCTAAGCGAGCCTTTTCTTTAGTGCTTAATTCCTTTCTTTCTTCCGGTGTTAGCTCTTTCAATGGCTCTGTATTGTCCCTTTAAATGAATTATTTTATTATAAAAAATCATATTGTATTTCTTTGCATAAAAATACTTACTTATAAATATAAACACAACCACATATTGAAGATAGTAATGGATAATTATCTAATGTCATAGGCTCCTTTAGCCAACTCAAAGATGTATTTAATGTCAATAAATATATGTTATTACATGGAAAAGCGCTACTATTAACCTTAAAGTTTAAATTTAGTGTAAATCATATATGAAAAGATAAAACTGAAATTTTCATACCTTTGCAAATGAAATATGGTCCTCTGGTATTTGCGAAATTGAAGATAAAACTTTTCGAATTTCACTAT
The DNA here is from genome assembly GCF_029603195.1 of Condylostylus longicornis. Taxonomy (NCBI): domain Eukaryota; kingdom Metazoa; phylum Arthropoda; class Insecta; order Diptera; family Dolichopodidae; genus Condylostylus; species Condylostylus longicornis. Next base: position 1,279,903 of record NW_026578087.1, read on the forward strand.
TTTCTATAATAAATGAAAGAAATTGCACATTATGTAACTTGAAAATTAATTATTAAAAAAATATTTTAATAAATCGAGCCTAATAATATCAGTTATGCATCCTGCCGTACTGATAAAATCAGTAATGTCAAATAGTAGTAAAAAGCGATCAATTTTAATATTACTTTACTTACTTTCTAATGTTATTTCTTCATATTCTCCTAGAACATATTTAGATGGGTACCATCTTCTGACAAACAAAGTTAAACTGTTTTCACTTGTAGTGGTTTTCACTCCGTCATCACATTCTTGTACTATAAACTATAAGAAATTGCATACTTAAAATTGAGGCGAATAAAATTGTGAATCGTATCAAAGTACCTCACAGTTTATAGACATTTTCAAATCTCCTAATTTATAGTCATCTGGTAAAATTTTAATAGGATTTCTCCCACTTTTCTCCCACAGGCGACAGTTTTCTAAGGTTAATGTTTCATAGTACTTTGAATCTATCCTATGTAATTGCGCAACAAGTTGTTTTTTAGCTTCTATTGCAAGCATACCGAGCTTAAATATAAATTCGCAAACTACAGGCAATTTTCCAGTTTCGTCATTCAATTCTTTCCTTCTCATAAAATATATTTTTGCCTTTCGCTCTCCTTTTTTCGCTTCGCGACCTATTTCAATTACTAGTTGCTCTCCATCTTTAAATACACTTAAATCTTCCTGATTCTTTGGACATTCATTTTTTATTGGGTCACTTTGCTTTTTAATTATTTTAAAGTACTCTGCAGATACATTTACATATGGCTCCAAAGCAATTTTCAATGAACCAACTTTCATATATTTGTCCACAAAAACTTTTAACGTTCTTGGTACTTTTTCTTCCGTTTGTTTTTTCTCAGGCTCGGTATCGGTATCGGTATTTGAATTCGGTAAATTATTTTTATTTAAATCGTCTACTGATAAAATATTGCATGCTCTAAAATACAAATGTTTTTCGAAATCAATAAACTCCTCATCATCACTAGAAATTCCTTGATTCAACATTTGTCGTCCCTTCGCTTTCCTTGATGAGAATTTTTCTGTGTAACTAAAGCCATCTAATTTATTCGATATAAGATTTTCATCTTCGGGACTGGAAAGTTGCGGTGAATGGCTCGTGCTTGAAACTTGACTTGAACCCCGAGGATTTGACTCGACTAACGTGCGATCTCCATCAGAGAGGCTACTGTCTTCACTATTACTACCAGTAGAACTACCCTGCGATATTGATATCTGCGGTGGTGAGCACCTTCCACTCACAAAATTTGCGCTGCTGTTACTGTAATCACCATGTCCCGTTGAAGAATTACTCATAAAATTATTTAAATCACTATAACTGTTTTGCATTCCATTCATTACTACAGCGTCAACAACATCTGATCCACAACCATTATCATCTCTACGATCGAAAGATGGAGATTGCCTTGGAGTAAGAGCAATTTTCATATCCTCTAATGAATATGGTATACCTAATACTTCTAAATTTTCATTTTCAACTACGGGGATTGTGATAAAAAAGCAATTTACAGATGAAAAGTTTGATTCAACAAATTTCTTGAAGTCCACTTCAGTTTTTATGGCGCTTGTTGAATCTTTAGTAACATATACTTTTTCGCCCGAATAATAGTTGTTAATAGAAATAAAAATATCAGAATTAATGTGCAACTTTTTTGTTATTCTTTTTTTCAACCCTCCTAATTTTTCGTTTTCATATACTCGAACTGAATAAGGTCCGTCTAAGTCATTTGTATTCAAATCTATGACAAATACCTTAATTGTTACACCACCGCTTTTATATTTTTCAAATTCTTCATCAGGTTCGCGAATTTCTAACAAAAAGTCTATATCAGCAGGCAGCGTTTTTAAAATTTCACCAAATTCTTCCTTTTCACGTCCCTCGAAGCTACATTCGATTTCTTCTAAATTATGGTCATAAGCTACTAAACGACATCTTTCTATAGAAGCAATGGCACTCACTTTTAAAGCCGTATATGCAGAATCTAAAGCAGACTCCAAATCAAAATCGCGTGGAACATATATTTTCGCGTCTTTCATTTGTTTTAGTATAGGATTGAAAAAGTATACTTTTTGGCGTATTATGTCTGAATCATAGTTTCGATTCACTTTTTTAGTTTCTTCATCAGTTTTTATCTTTTCTAAAAGCTTCTTTATATGCTCTGGAAATTTATCTACCTTAATGCATTTTTCATTCTTCTTTCCATCAATTTGACGATACATTAACATGTACGCGTTTGTACTTGAACTATACATATTAGAGTAATACGCTTTAAATGAACCGCCTCCAAAAGACTTTTGAATATCTTCTTGTGTTATCTGAAAGCATAGTTTTATTTATATACTATTTAGCAATATGCTACAAGCATGTATCATTTACTCACATATGTTACTGTTTGGTCGTTGAAACTATACCATTCACCATTTTCGAATTCCTTAATATACGCATAATAATGACCGCCCGAAGCACTACCAGAATGAATCATAATAGCAAACAGTTCATAAAGAAATGGACCATTTTCATTCTTGAAATTTAGACGCCCATCTATGCCATTACTTGTGTCAATTCCTTCATCATCCTCCTAAAAGTATTTAAAAAATTTAATAATTATGAGTTAAGAACTATTAAAATTTTCGACGCAAAAATATTAAAATTTAATAGACAATCAAAATTACAACATTTTACAATATAAATATTTGTTTTATTTTTGAAAATATTAAATAAATACTTTAGATAAGTTACAATACTAGAGCATTTGAAAACACGATAATAGCGATATAAATGGAAGTGAGAATTTTTTTTAAAACTCAAACGTCATGAAAAAAATTATATCAAAATATTTAAAACAATATGCGACGTAATCTACGGAATTAAAAAGTTTGAATTTCACTTCGTGGTATTAAATAATTTTAGAAATCAAAATTGGTATTAACAAGTTTTCAAATTAAAACATTATCAGTTCTCTGAGGTATTGCCGACTTTATTGTTTTTATTCTATCTAGTGCATGGATTTATCAAATAATCGATAAGAAGCTTATCGGGAAAAAACTAAGGTAATAAAAGAAAATACTCGAAATGGTTTTGCTACTTCTAAACGAAACTTCGAAAACAAAAAATGAAAACCGAAATATATTTATTGCTTGCGTTATTTTTTTGTCTTATACAAGCGAGTCCGCTTTCGTTTAAAGTTGCATCATTTGATAGAAGTCGAATTGTAGGAGGTGTTGCAACCAATATTCGAAAATTCCCATATCAAGTTTCACTACAGGCTTGGGACTCCAACTTTCATTTTTGTGGTGGATCAATTATTGGAGAAAAATGGATTTTAACAGCTGCTCATTGCACAAGGTATTTTATAAGATTATATAAAAAATTCGATTAATTTTCCTTTTTTAATGTCAAAAAACAGAAGCACAACTCGTAAATATTATGTTCGTGTTGGTAGTACATACCACGCTGAAGGAGGCTTCATATATAACGTATCACGTGTGATTAATCATCCACAATTTAATCCATTTACTTTTAATAATGATATTTCATTATTGGAATTAACAGAACCAATCTCAATTAAAACACGAGCAGCTATTATAGATTTACCACCAAATGACCGTGAAATTAAAAATAGTTCAATGGTAACTCTTTCTGGTTGGGGTTACACTCTTAACTCCAAAGAGTCCAATGATGCTTTGAGATTTGTAAAAGTTTATACTATAGAATTTGAAGAATGTGTTAAGCGTTTTGAAGATGTTGTTGGAGCTGATGTAACTGACAATATGTTTTGTGCAGGCTATCCCGGTGGAGGTAAAGATGCTTGCCAAGGAGACTCTGGCGGACCAGTTATGTTGAATGACGAATTGGTTGGTATCATATCATGGGGTGAAGGCTGTGCTGCTGAACAATATCCAGGTGTTTACACTAGAGTTGCAGCATTACGGGATTGGATCAAAGAACACTCTCATATTTAAATAATAAAAAAAATTAAATCCAAAATGCCGAAGGAAACAAATCCCTCGGCATTTTTGGATTTATAACATTTAAATTTGAAATATGAAATTTATGTAAACATTAATATTATTATTTATAAATATAAATTTTGAGTACTAATTTTAAACCGTGTAGTCATATTTTCTAACTTCAAATGCATGTGTCAATTGGTTAACGAAATTTTCTTATAAAACTTACTAATTTGGTAACTGAAAAACTTATAACTAAATCAGTATAGTTCTACAACTATAGAAGTTAAATGAATGTTATAAAATACCATTTTATTTGTATATTTGTAATTAACTGATCTCTATAAATAACATTACATATAGCATACAAGAGTTTAAGTATAACTTTTGGTTCAAATATTTGATGTACAGGAATCGTTATTATGGACAAAGGCAAAAATGATATTATTAAAATCTTAAGTTATTCTTAAAAAAAGATTTAAATTTATTTTATATTAATCGATAAAAACAATTTACTTGTAATTCATTCTCGTGATGACTTGAGCTAGCTGTTGTCGCGATACCGCTGCAATTATCTTCTTCTAAGGCTGTTCCACTATCAGTTGTGCTGCAATCATCGAGCACTCCATAACCATTGGTTTGATTTGTGTTATTACTTTGTAAAGGGATATGCATGCCAGATTCTGAATCTTTTGTAAAACCGTTTAAATTCAACATTTGGGGAAATGTCACTCTGAAACATAAGTTTTTTACTATAAAACACTACTTTTTACTATAAAATTTTACTATAAAATTTTAAAATTTCTATTATGAATTAAAATTATTCCTAAACTTTTCACTTACTTATCATTCAATTTTATTCTGTGAAGAGTTTGATAATCAAAATCGAAACGTTTTAAATGCAAAGTTAGTATATAAGGGAATTTTTTAAATTTTAAGCCCTTATGAGCATCACATTTTTTGTTACATTTCTCGCAAAAGTATTGATTGTTGCCATCTAGTATCTCAGGTTGAACAAATGCTCTTAAAGCTTCTTCAATACTTCCGTAAGCTACGACGCTACCAAATGGACGTACAGGTAATGGGATATCCAAAAATGTATCTTCTCGCGATTTTTCAGTTTTACATTCTAAACATTTTACATAATCTATCATTTTACCCTCATATAAAATATTAATGAGATTAGCTTGATCCGTATTTTTAAATTTGTGCTCTAGCGCATCAAACATAACACGACATAGTTCTTGAATATCATGTTGTTGCCAAGCTTCTGTAGAATCCCATCCAAAGCTTTTGGTTAAATCAGTAGTTTCAACCGCATTTTTAGTAGATGTTTGAAGATTTAAAAATAGTCTTTGTAGCTGATAAGGTATAATATCATCTTTGCTATTATCAAACTCACATTTATAAAGAGCATTTCGAAATTCCGGAGTCATAAATAATGCTTGTAATAAACTATTTAAATAGCATGTCATGGCTTGATTAACAAGTCCAACATAGCCACAATTTGGGGGACGATTTGATTGAAAACGGCTTCCTTTGTCTAATTTTGCACTATTTGAGGTTGAAGGAGTTGACTCAATTGGTTGAAACATAGGTAAAGCTGGTGGAACTGGAACATTGATTGTTGTTTCAGTGAAATCAGGCTCTGTCGGACTGGCTGATGCTCCCAGAGCTAGATCATCATCTGATAATAAATCTGTATATTTTTCCAAATGTGATTCCTTATCACTTTGGTTAACGTGATTGTATGAAGAATCCAAATTTATTAACTCATTAGCAGCTTCAACGTTTTCTAACGAACTAGTCGGGAGATCTAAGAGTAAATCTTCGTTAGATACAACGTTTACTTTATAAATGTATTCATCAACTTTGTTTGAATCGGATGGTTGTTGACATTTTTCTAAAGTTTCAGTTACACAATCTCGAGAGTTTTTATCTAAAAACTTATTTTCTACATTGGCTTCATTTACAAAACTTACGCCGTCAACTTCTATTGCTGATTTTTTTAATTCTCTATCTTTAAAAGAATTTGGTAGCTTATTATTACCTTCTCCTTTTGATATTTTAACTTTACTATTGTGATCACTTTTCTTCTGTAATTTTTTTGATGTGTCACACGATTCTTTCATTTCAATTAGTTTTGGAACACTTTCAGACTCTTTAGTTGCAATAATGATATTTGACTCTTGCTTATGATTTTTTGTTTCGTTTCCTTCTTCACAATCGGCAGACATTATTTTGGCACATGACAATGGCTTTACTTCAGGATCAACAGAAGTTGTTGAAATTTTGGGGTTACTGAGTTCATCATTTACCGTTTCCGTATCTCCTTCTACATTTTGCTTGCTGGCACAATTTTCATTAATTTTATTAGTAATCTTTTTTGATTTTAGAATAATGGTCCTCCGACCCACTGGTTTGTCATCAACTGAGTTGCCAGTTTGTTTATTATCAGATGGTATTATTCCTGGGGATGCAGTCATTTCCGATTTATTTATTAATTTAATAGAACTTGATGATTTAGTTTGCGACTTTTCTTGTTGATATGATATTTCTTTTGAACTAGTAGTTTCCGACAAACTAACTTCAACTGAAACTAAATTATCTTTTGGATTAACTGAGGTAGATATATTTTTTTTTGAAGATTTTTTGACATTTTCCTCGGTAACTAAAGCTGTATCTACAGTGCTTACATTGTCTGTAAGCGTTTTTTCTGGTGATTTTTTAGTAATTTTTGAAATCTTCTTTACAGAATTTTTTTTTTCTTTGTCAATTTCTTCTTCTTTAGAAGCTAAATTAGACTCAATCGTAGTATTGTCCACTATTTTTTTCTTTACAACCACTTTTTTAGTTGATACCGATTTTGTTTTTGACTCATTCTCTTCACAATTTGCAACCGTTTTATTACTTCCATCAATTTTAGTCTCAGAGGTAGATATTTTTTTTTTCACATTCAATTTTTTAGGAGGAGATTTTTTTAAATTTTCTTCACATTTTGGTTCACTTTGCTTAGTAGGTTGTATTTCAACTGTTGATACAAGTGTTGGAATATTCGTTTCTTGTTTAGGACAATCAATAATAGTTTCAGAAATCATTGTCATTGATGTATTAGCTTTTTCTGTTATAGCAGCAGAAATTTTATGAAACGTTTCTGAAATATTTACCGAGTCGATGCTCTTTTCTTTGAATGACGTTTTACTCGATTTTTCACAATCTTTACTAATTTCCAGATTAGCTTCTTCAACATGCAATGCATCACCGTTTGATATGGTTGATGATGATATGACGGCTAAATTTTTGGTGCTCTTATTTATTTTGTCATTAATATTAGTGCTGTAGTTTTTTAAGCTTTGTTTAGTTCCTACTGTAGATACTTTAATTTTACTTTGAATTGTTACACTACTTAATTCCGAAGTTGAAAGCATAGTGTCAGGAGGACTTAAAATTAATATATTTTTAATTTTTGGTACAAATCCAGGTAATTTGTAGAAAATTGTATCCTTTTTATCATTAAGATATATCTTAAAAAATAAAAATTTTATATTTATATTTAAGATAAAAATTCAATTAATATACTTACAGATTGTTCCTTTTCAGGCGGTTGAAGAATTAAATCAAAATTCTCATAAGAAAATTGTGTTTTAATATCATGTATAACTTTTGCCACTGTATGATTTGGACGAACGATAATACTAATTTTTTTCTGACTTGAACCTGGTGTTGTATCATGAATAGTACATATCGTTTGTTCGTCTTCAGTTAAACACACCATATCTGCAAGATAAAATTATTTTTATGTAAAAAATACTTTTTTTTTTTAATTAAAAAATTCAATTAAATTTCTAGCTATTTTACTTTTAATAAAGCCACTATGGAAAAAGAAGAAAAAATTACTCTAGTTGTTCGAACATTTTTCAAAGGAATTATATTATATTATATTATCGAGAATGGGGTTAAATGTTAGTGAAATTGTCGAAAGGCGGAGAAGCGTGGTTGCATAAAAAATTTACTTGATTCGTTCTAACAAAGTTTTTTGCCATCCTAATCATTAATAATTCGTTAGAAAAAATATTTTCATTAATAATAATTTAGAATCTTTAAATACCTTAATTTATTTAATTAATTTAAGAAAATAATTGTATATCATTTATAACATTGAGTAAAAGTTACATGTCTTGAAGCTTTCCTTTCATCTGAAATTTTCCTTTTCAAATTTGAAATCTGTGCACACAATCAATATTACACTCATTTAGTATGCCTACATTCCTAAATTTATAAAAAGCCATTAAAGGTTAACAACTTAACAATTTTAAACTTTTGAATAAATCACAATTATTCACCTACACACAAGTATTGAAGGAAAAAAGAAAGAAAAATAAATACCACGCCAAAATTTTAAAAAGTTTCCGCGCACAAAATTTTGGAAAACCTATTTTTATTATAATTTTTCTCTTTTGGAAAATATTGAATCAAATATTTTTAATTTTTTTAATTAAAACCAAAATTATAGTTGCACTGCAATGTAATTATTATATTATACAATATTATACAAATGATATATATTATTTTTATAATAATTAGTTGACAAAAGAAATTTTTTTATAGTTTTATAAATAAATTCATTTGCTGCTAAACCATTCATATAAATTTTAAACGACGATCTAATTTTGACTCTCCAATACTAAAACAAAATAGTATTTAAATTTTATTCTAATTATGCGTTTAAATTTGTAAGTTGAAAGTATTGCCGCCCGTAGAGGTTATTGTCATAAAATAATTTCTTCGCCAAAATTTTTGAAATAAATTCATGTACACTTACACTAGTACGTATAAAATATAAAAACACTATAATATTAGGATTTCAGAAATTTTATAAGAATTTTTATAAGAAATTTTTTTATATTACAAATTGTATATATTATTATGACCTCCAAAATATTGAAATATTTAACATATAAATTTTAATTAAATATTTTAATATTCAAATGCAACATTTTAATATTTTATTACAAATTAACAATTTTTATACACAAACATTATTTATTGTTAAATTTCACTTACGCCATTATTAAAAAAGTTATAATGTACTCGTATTTTTATTTTAGATTTCAATTTTTCGAAGAAAAAACCTTATTTTGCGAAAATTATATTCGTAAAATTTATTTAAGAGTTTAAATAGTGTTCATGTTGTCAGAATCATGTATGTATGTACAATATGTATGTGTATTATTATATTTGTTATTCTATTTTCAATTTTACAATCACGTTGATATTAAATTTATTGTTAAAATACAATGTTATACACTTGTGTAATTCTATACAAGTTTAATAATTATAAAAGTAATAAATTGCTTAAACAATTTTTAAGAAATTAAAATAAATATTTCCAGAGACTTGGCAAAGATCTTGATCGAAGTTAGGCGTATACTAAAAATTTTACAAATTTTAAAAGTAAGAATATTTCAATTTTTTATTTAATGTATCAATGTATTTACTCTCGCTTTCTAACACATTTCTTAAAACAAAAAAAAAAATTTAAATATATAAAATTTTTGTTTATCTTATAAAAGCAAAACACAATCGAGAAAAATACTTAAAAAAATTTTGTGTAAAAATTTTATCTTCTAAATTTAGAATTCTGTGATGGTTGAATTTTTTTTTCTTTCGAATTCTTATAATTTTAAAAAAGACATGCCAGATTAATCCGACAAAGGTAAATCCATTGAAAACAAAAATGTACAAGTCATTTAAATTTTGTACATTTATTTTTTTTTTACTTTTATTTCTTCAACAATATTTTGTTTTACACAACAAAATTTAAATATACCTACATATATTTTAAGATTAAAATTAATTCACAAATAATTCAGTCTCAAACAAAATATTTTGAAATTTTTTGCAATTCAATTAAAAAGGATTTTCGAATTTTTTGGGATGATTAATAAAAAGATATAAGAATCATAGAAATAGAAGAAAAGAGACAACTTTCTATATGCAAATTAAATTTGTTATACAAATATTTTACAATTGAATAATGGAAAAATATTTTTCTTTCGCGATTTATTTGTTATACAAATTGGGTCAAACAATTACGTCATAAGATTTATGAAATATTTTTCATAAAATATTTTTAACCGCGCACATCAATTTTCCACGCAATATCAACGTTGTTATAAAATTTTCTTGTTTAGCCAGTCAAATTTCATCAAATTAGTTGCTTTATCATTAAACAATCTTTTAATTTCCTATTCACTTTTTTTAACAGAACTTTATTAATTTAACATAATTTTACAAAATATAAATTTATTCATAAGAAATTAAGTAATTTTAAAGTTATAAACAATATTTTATAATAATTTTAATTTTCGACTTTTGTTTAAGAGAAAGTCATACAAAAAAAAATTATTTGAATTACAAAACATCGTGCGACATCTGTACATTTATTTTAAAAATTAAATTTTCATTAAAGAGAAGCCAGAAAGATCACAAATGAAATCCGAATAAGTGAACTCAAAAATTTTTATCATATTTTTTCGTTACAAAACAAAACAAACACGATTTATTTTATTTTTACAAAATAAATTCGATTTTTTTTCATTTACTATTTATTCAAATTTGAATAAATCTGCGGATAATATCAAGGTTATTGAAAAGAACCTTAAAATCTCCTTTAAATAGCATATTTTTGTCGTATATTTCTTCCAAAAATGTTAATGAATATTTTTTACAATTAATCAAAAAATATATTTTTGAACCACGTTTAACTGTTAAATGAACGGACTTTATCATCATTAAATTAAGATTATCTAATATTTAATTATGCAAATAATATACACAAATTCATATACATAATTTTTAATAAGAGAGTTTTCTTTTGCACGTAATAAATATTATTGCTCACGATGCATTAACAGATATTTCAAGAAAAAAAATTTTTTAATTAATTTCTTCTTATAATTTTTAATAAAATATTTATTAAAACTTTTGAAGAAACGTTGTTTATTAAAAGAAAAATACAACACATACATACATACGCAATACATACACATGCATAATTCTTTAAAGCTTTTTCTAGATCATCCAAAAAAAAATTTAAAGGTTTATACTCATCAACATATTGTGTATAAAAAAATTATAATATCTAATATATACTCGTATGTACATCATTTATATATGTACATAATGTGTAACATATGTCAGAAATATCATGAATATTTAATAAGCACATAGATATAATTTGAGTTCTTTAAGAAAATTATAAGAAAAAGAAAATTAGCATACGTAAAATAATGTGAAACACAGTCTCTTCAAACTCAATTCCGCAAAAACCTAGTAAAACCTCTCTAGAAATTTGATAAAAGTTACACATGATAGTAAATTTCTTACGTCCCAACGTGAGTTAAATGAAAGTAATCTATACGCATAAAAAAAATTTTGCGCGTGAATAGGACTCTTTGATAACAACAAAATATTATAATAAAATTGTGGAGAAAAAAATTTTTTCCTCATATATTTATTAGAATTAATAGTGTTATTAATTTTATTAATTAATTTCAGAATATAAGTGCAGTAAATAGTGCCATCATTTCAATATGAGTAAAAAATAACTATGCAAATTTGGATTAAAAATCAAAATGTTTTTTTAAAATCGGAACTTTCTTGAAAGAAATTATAAGACAAATTTTCGTATTCTTAAAACAAATCTACATAAATACATATTTTATCAAATTATAAATTAAAAGAATCTTGGCATTAAGAGAAAAATTATTTGTAAAAGAAAAATTGATATTTCCCGAATCATGCTCACATATCCATCCATACACAAATCTAATTGTATTATGTAGTATATTTTTTTTATCTAAACGTATTTCAATTTCGAAAGTTGTGTAGCCTAAGATAAATGAAACACTTAATATCAGTTTAGAAAAATCTTTTAATTATAAATAGTTACTATTGCCTATAAAATATTCAACTTACAGTCTAATTCTTAAGATATAGTTCTTTGGGCTCAATTTTTTCAAAATATATAAGCCAAATAGAAAATATCAACACTAGGTCCTTATTGTAAATAAGGACCTAGTTCCTGTAACATCTCAGTTCTCTTAACCCACACAACATAGTTTCCCACACAACATCTATTGCTTTGTTCTCTTAACACTTTCACACAAGGACTTTATATATGTAATTTGTAGTGTATTTAAGTATATTTTCATCCAAACACTTGTTGATATACGAATTAAAAATTAAAAAATTTTAAAATCAGTCCTTTAGTATTCATTTACTCAAAATTTACTTAAATTTCACTTAAAACCGTTTATACACATAGTAAATAGGAAATAACATTGATCAATTTAAAATAAAAGCAAATGAGTAGAAATATAGTGAATTTTGAAAAAGAAGGGATAAAAAAAAAATCCAAATAGTAAATTTAAATTTATAAAAATTATAACAAACTCTTTGCACTATGAGCTGAAGAAATTTTCTGAAAGTAGCTAAAATATTGCACCATAGAACACTTACATACATAATAATTATTAGTCATCTTTATATCGGATCGAAAAAATGAAATTAAATGAAATTAATTAAAGAAAAAAAAAGAAAACAAAATAAGCCAACAAAATAAATTGGACTCTGATTTTAAGGAATGCTTAAATATATATAGGTATACATATGAATGTACATATGTATATATAAGTATGTGCCTCATAAATAAACGTGTGTTTAAATGACAACTAAAATAATATTTTTTAATTTTTTTTCTTAAAAATGATAATCGAGAATAAGATTTCAAACAGTTTAGCCAAAAAATAATTCTAAAAATACCTTTTGCGGAAGTTTATTTCCTAAACTTTCTTCGATTTCTTTTTTAATATACTTTTTAAGTTTAAGAACGCCTATATATACGCTTTTTTTTAAATAAAAATAAAAAATAAATATCAAAAGATTATATAAATACAAAAAAAATAAAAAAGTGTACGATTCGCGTATATTACCAAGAAACCGTCAGAAATTTTTTCGATTAAATGCGCTTTATTCAACACGAGTATCCTAACTAAATGAACTAAATACACAAATATCGTCACATTGCAATTTTTTCCTCTCCTCTATTATAGTAGGATGTAGAAAATCGTACAATTTTTTAAGCATGTAAGTTCTGAATTCTTAAATTTTCATTGATTTAATTTTAGAAACTGAGAGAAAAAATTTTTCGATTTTTTTTTAAGTAGAATGAATGTAGTTATAATTTTGCTTTTGATTCCGCTGTGATGAAAGTCGATGGCAAGCAAATTAAAGACATTTAAAATTATATAGTATTTAAATAAAAAAAAAAGTTGTCATTAATTTATACTCTTTACACATTTTTAAGCTTTTTTTGTTGTTTTGTTGGCTTATATTATTATGATTTTGTTTAAATTCGTAAAATATGTAGCTCTACATATGTAAGTATGAATACATTTATGACAATATTCTTTATGACGAAATTAGAACACACAAAAATTAAAAAATTTAAACTAAACAAAAATTGCAATCATAATAAATTTGTTGAAGAGTTGATTATCATAACTGGAATCTTATTTAAAAGTATAGCTACGTAAACTAGAGTATTTCTTATACCTAAAATTTAAAACAAAGTTACTGAATTGAAGTATGTAGTATAAATGTACTCATTATGTTGATGAAGTCAGGATCAAACAATATTCGTTATAATCACAACCGGATTTACAATATGTCTATGGCGTAAAATAACGGAATTACTGAAGTAAGTAAAAATTTGTATAGGTTCAAATGCCTATTCTAAAAGGTCCAAAAAATAGATTTTGAATAAAATTTTCAATTCATGTATGTATTTTACTTACATATATTCCAAAATAATTATACATATACTTTGCAAATTCTAATAAATTTCTAACCTACATATTATGTGCGTTTCCGTTAGAATTAAATTTCGTTAGGACTTTAACTAAAATTTTGTACTGTTCATTAAAAATAAAAGCGATTTTTTTTAAATTTGATGGGTAGGTACCCGTTAAAATAAGTTGGTCATGAACTGTAATCTATTTAATTTTTAAATTAAGTCTTGATTTATTAAATTATTAAAATAGTCTTTACCAAAAAAAATGTTTTTAGAAAAATTATTTTGTGTAATATTAGTCAGTAAAAATAGAATTGAAATTGTATTGAAGTATACAAACTTTTCTTAAAGGATGAAAAAAATATTAACTTAAATCATGTTAAGTTAATACTCAACCATTAATAAGTCAACCATAAGTTACATTTAGGTTACATTACATTTACATTACGAAAAATTTGTCAATCCGTCTACATTTATTATGTCAATTTATAATTTGGATTGCAGCGGGTACAAGATGGACAAAAACAAAAATTTTAAAACAAAATTTTTGACTGGTTTGTTTTGAAAATTTGTGGATACTGCTTATTTAAAGTGTGATGTCAGTAGAAAAGATTAACAAGTTTTTTAATTGGGATCACTCCATTTCTACAATGAAACAACATGCTTGGATACTAAAAAACCGGTCTTCACAGAAACTTTATTTGAAAATTAAATAAAGTAAATAAATACTGCAAAAAAAATTATATTTAAGCTAAACAAAATTTTGTGTAGTGTACCTCTGAAACTTCTTTATATCTACATGACCAATTTTATTTTTATGTTTTATGTTGTACTAAAATGACAAATAAATTCTATTTTTAGTAAGGCGAACAAAAATAAATATGCATGATAAACATATAGTACATCAAACGTATACTTATACATGACCGCACTTCGAATATAAAAGAATTCATTGGCTGCTATCCAGAAACTTAATTTATTTCCATAATTAATGTTATAAAAATTAAAGACCCATTCTTATAAACTGAGGTTTTGTATATTCCTACAAATGAATTGCAAACTATCAATGCAATTTAAAGGCACTAAATTAACTTGAATATTGTTATTCGAAAAACTTTTATATTTATCAATTCTTGTTGATGTTTTTGTTTTGTTTTAATTTACACTGCGTGCATTACCTTCTTTCAATTAGGTCAACAAAAATAAATTCAGATTATATTAATCCCACAAAATTTCGTTTAGTTTTATAAAAAAAATATGTTTGGGCGACGAAAAATATTTAAACGTGAGGTATTTTTAAAAAAATATATCAAACTTAAATTCGATAAAACTCACCGGATTTCCCAATATGTTGTTTTTCAAGTCCAGCCATTTCTACAAACTAGAAATATAAATCAGCTGTCAAAATGACAACACGTAAATCGACACAGTTGTTTACTGGTAAATAATCGATTATTAAAAACTAGTGGTAGTAAATTAAAAACCAACAAAGTAGCATAAAAAAATCACAAGAACTGCATAATTCCGACGGTTACCATTGCACGTGAATTCATTTCAAAAATGAAACAAAAAAGCAGTTTTTGTATAAAATTTTATAAATTTAATTTTTAAAGATTTACTTTTTTTTTAAAATATGCTATTATTATTTTTAATTTACATCAAAAGATTAAAACCACGTTTCTGAAAAAACTCTTCAACACAACAATATAGAAGAACAAGTTAATCATATGGAAATTTCTGAATATTCTAAAGAAACCGAAAACCATTTCAAAGAGTTGCACTATTAAAAAAAAGCTAAATATGTTCAGTTCAAAATTTGAATATATATGGTATACTCTATAAAATGAAAGTAAGTATTCTCTAATATAGTTTGTATGCACATGCATTCTAAAAGTACAAATAAATAGATAAGCGTTTATTATTGTATTGATATACTTTCCAAAAGTTCCCGATATCGATTAATCGATGCATTAACAATTTTTTGGATTTTGCTGTAAATTCCTATCAGGTTCTTCAATATAAGAACTTAGATATTAAAGCAGTACAGAATTGAAAAAAAATATTTTTTTTTCTGTCTTGCAAATTTTTTACCTTTTTTTGTATAATTACAATTTAACTCTATTAATTTAATTGACAATGTATTCGTATTCCATTCTTTTCGTATTGAAGATAAAATCATTTAAAAACTTCTTAAATAATATCTTTTGAATAAACACAATACTTGGCAACACTCCCAATAGCTTTAAGTGGCAGAAATTAACATTGTACTGTCAAATTAGTTAACGCATGAATAAGGTGACTCCCAATTTTTTCACTCGAAAGTGCTCGAATAATCTGGAAAACTTTATTCTATATAAAAGCATTATCTGAAAAGAACATTTTTCTCATAATAAAAATAAAAGGCAATTAGTTGAAAAGTGTGAAAGAGAGTATTTTAATTTTTATTTAAATAATACATAATAAAGTTAAAAAAAAATCGGAAAATAATCAGTAATAAATATTTAATTAGAAATTATAAAAATAAAAGAGCTAGTTACATATTTAAATAAATAGAAAGTTACAAGTTAAAATCAAGTAAGTTTAAAAGGAATTACGTATGGGCCTGCATTCATATTTACATATGTACATACATTTATTTATAAATCAGTACTTTTACTAATTTACAAGAGTTGCGGATGACAAAATTTATATTTTCCATTAATTTTATTAATAAATTTACTAATTTTCACTAAGAAAAATCATTTTTATGATGTCATCATACTAACATTTTTCCAATTACGATCGCCATAAATAAAATTTTACATATATTCATACATACATATGTGTGCATATACAACCGCATATAATTAAATTAACGTATTATGTATTTACATACATATATGGTCATAAGATTATGTTCCTAAATAGACTTTTTTAATTTATTTCAGATCACAAAAAGAAAAATGGGTAAAGACTTCTATAAAATATTAGGCATTAACAAAAACTCTACCGATGATGATATTAAAAAAGCATACAGAAAGTTAGCATTAAAATATCATCCAGATAAAAACAAAACTCCAGAAGCTGAAGAACGATTTAAAGAGATTGCAGAGGCTTACGAAGTGCTTTCCGATAAAAAGAAACGAGACATATTTGATAAATATGGTGAAGAAGGTTTAAAGGGTGGAATGCCAAATGGTCCCGGTGGTCCTAATGACGCAGGTGGAAACTTCACATATCAGTTCCATGGTGATCCCAGAGCAACATTTGCTCAATTTTTCGGTAGTTCAGATCCGTTCGGAATATTTTTCGGTGGAGATGGAAATCGCATGTTTGATGGGTCAAACATTTTTATGGAAGATGATCATGACATATTTGCGCAAATGAGTGGTCAAAGAATGGGAGGTCCTGGAGGAGCATTTAGATCACAATCATTTAATGTGAATCAATCTCCAAACAGAAAACGACAAGTTCAAGATCCTCCAATAGAACACGATCTTTATGTTAGCTTAGAAGAAGTTGATAAGGGTTGTGTTAAAAAAATGAAAATATCCAGAATGGCTGTTGGACAAGATGGTCAATCTCGAAAAGAAGAAAAAGTTTTAAATATAAATGTTAAGCCAGGATGGAAAGCTGGAACAAAAATTACATTTCAGCGTGAAGGAGATCAAATGCCTGGAAAAATTCCAGCTGATATTATTTTTATAATTCGCGACAAGCCTCATGCACTTTTTAAAAGAGAGGGCAGTGATTTGAAATATTCTGCAAAAGTCTCCTTGAAACAGGCACTCTGTGGTACTATGATAAAAGTTCCAACATTATCAGGGGAGGCTCTGTCGATAAATACTAGTGGAGAGATTATCAAACCTAACACAGTCAAAAGGATTTCGGCAAAAGGATTACCTTTCCCAAAAGAGCCCTCAAGGAAGGGGGATCTTCTTGTTGCTTTTGACATCAAATTTCCAGATTCTTTGGGGAATGGAGCAAAAGACATATTGAAAGACGTTTTGCCAAATTAAATGCGGAGAGAGATGAAGGAGATTTGCTTTTAGGGCAAATTCGTTAAAGAATCTAACCATTTATATTAGTAACTAATTGATTTACAGAACGTAGGACCACCAAGGATGGTAATTGCGGCTGCATGTGTAAGAATTTTTATTTCTGTTTCATATTTAGTATATTTATTTAACTTAAAACATAAAATAATATGACAGAGATTTTATAATAATCAGCTAGTATGTAAATGTGACATCTAGCCTTTGGCTAAACTGTAAGAAATTAACGTTACAATGTATAAATATTATAATGTAAATTTCCAAAAACAATGTAGTTAAATAATATAAATTAAATATTTTAAGTTTAATGAAATGAATGGCTTAATGTGGTATTTAAAAATCAAGTGTATATATTAAGTAAGCAATTGTAATTCGTATTATGATGCTCTTAAACAAAAGAATATTAAGAAAATTAAGAACACAACATTTTCTAACAACATTTTGTAACATGGATTAATATTTTTTTTTTATTTCTCTAATAAGTTTTAAAAGTACGTTTTAGTACAATAAAAATATTAAAAAAAAACTAGAAATTTTAACTTGTATATTTTGGTGTGTCATGTGAGCAGAATATATGAAAAATGAATAAAAATTTAAATTTCAGAAAATACGTTATTTAAATATTTTAGTCATATATATATCTGATAATGGATCTTTGCTTGTTTGGAGAGGAATTTGCGATAATTTTCCCCCCTTTTTCAAAAACCCTTTTTGAACAAATTTTTAAGCCCCATTCTGTGCCTTGACATTTTTTTACTGTATGAGGAAAAAGAGAAGTTCATAGAATGTAATTACCAAGTGGGATGACTATCTTCGTTATATTTATCAAGGAAGTTCATTGCGAGAATACTTCTCAACTAACAATCGCTCTTTGTGTCAAAAGAGGTATAACTCAATATCAATTTATTTCATTACATATAAAAAGCATGTTGAAAATCCGGAATAATCCGGAATATCTACCTTTGTTTTTATACATATAGGAATACCTAGCAGAAAGGGTTGATTTTTGATAACTCTTACAGTTCTTTGAGTTTATTTTGATGCTCTTAAATTTCAAAAACCATTTTTCCTTAATTAGAGATATGGAAAAACTAAATACATATGTAGTTTACTTTGGTATACTCGTATCTGTAATGTCTTGAATGCACGACATTTTTTCACATGATCTTTTCATAAATTTAAAAATGAGCTATAGAATTTCATAAAAACGTTCTTTAGTATTTTCAGTACAGTTGTAATTTTGTATAAATAGACCGTGTTTCATATTAAGAGTTAAGTAAGAACGCAATTATAAAAAATCCTTAACCTTCAGGATGAATCCATATAAGGCAAATATTCAACAGCCGTTTTACATTCATCACATTTCCAATGTGAAGCTGTTCACGAATTGAGTCAAGTAATTTTTCTTCCATTAAACTCTATTCCTATAATCCTGTTGTCTATTTTAATATACTAAACACTAAAAACTTACGTAATATATGAATAGCCTATGTTATCATGTTCTACGATATTTTAAAAATAAAGAAGTTAAATATTGAAGTTTACTGAAACAAAATAAATTTGAAAATAATAAGTATAATATAATTTAATTATAAGTAAACATTTAACATTTCACTGTTTAAAAAAATTAAATTAATAATTTATTTACAATTGATAAATTTTAGTGAATTTAATATTAAGTACACATACAATTAATTAAAAAAAACAAGAAAGAACATTCTTCTTATTGTCTAAATACCGTCTTGGTCTAGTTCAAATTGTTTAAATTCATGATAAATTTCACATTTTGAACGTGAATTTTAACTGGAGTGTATAAAGTGATTATTAATAAAAGTAAAAGTTTGAATTTATATTGAAATGAATTATAAAGTGAATTTTTTCATCATTCTTGTGTTAACAATAAAATCCAAAATAAATGCACAAAATTATGATGATGAATTCAACATTGGAAAAAATGAAAGCCAACATTACGCGATCCAGAGCAAAATTATTGGAGGTGATAATGTTGATAGTTACGAATTAACAAATTTTGTCGTTGGAATTTATATTGATGATGGAGAATGGTGTGGAGGCTCAATAATATCAAGTGAGATTCTTTGTTTTTTGAGAATCTATTAATATAGTTTAATCAAAACTTTCTTTTATTTTATTCAGGCAAATGTGTAATAACGGCCGCGCATTGTTTATATGAGTAAGAAATAATTTTGGTGTAACTTTAAAAATTTAGATAAAAAAAAATCAGTCTTGTTAATCTGGGCTGTTGAATTTATGAACTTAAATAAAAGAAGAATTAGGTTTTGAAATTGTCAATACCTTAAGAAATATTAAATTTCATTGTTTATATAAAATTAAATATTTTGAGGTAATGTTCGCTCTTTCAGAACAAATAATTATTGCCCCATCATAGACAAACATGTATCGACTTACGGGGACAACTTTCATGCTATAAAGATTCACGTGCCTTACACATACATAAATATCAAACATGAACATTTAAATTGATTTCGAAATTATTTCGATGTACATACATATGTATATTAATTTCCCCAAATTTAATGTTGACTTCTTTAACTCTTTATTTACCAATTGTTAGAATTTGCATATAATCTAAACAACTTACTTCATTTTAAAAATTTCGTTTTAGGAAAAACAAAGCTAAGCTTTATTTTGGTTACATTCGACTATCTTCACCTCCTTCTGGTGCTGTGAATATGAACGCTAGCCATGACGATTTCATTATTCATAACGAATTTAGCCCAATCACACTTGCTAATGACATTGCGGGAATAGTTCTCAGGACAACCTTATCCTTTACAACACGTAAGAATACCTTTTTTAAATTCTGTTTGCCATAATAAATACTAAATAGTACAATAATTATAAAACTAATTATATTTTGATATGTTGATTATCGTCTCTTAAATTATTAATAAATTATTGTGTTTAAAATTGGTTGAATATTTATTTTCATAGAAATAATTCAGCCAATACAATTATTTTCAAAGTACGATTCCTATAATTATTCGTTAGAGAGTGGAGCCGCTACTTTATGTGGTTGGGGATTTACTTCTGATTCTAGTAAGTATAAAAGCAATAGAAATTAAATAATATTTAGTATATAGTGCTAATAAACTTTATGCTTATATTTTAATATGTTGTTTCAAGTTTATTTTTTGAAAAACTTTGGATATCAGATAACTGCATGTACATACATATATTTTTCAAGGTACAACTTTAAGCGATTTTCTTCAATATGTTGATGTTTATCTAATGTCTATCGATTCTTGTAAAAAATTTTATCCAAATGTAACAAAATTCAATTTGTGTACAACATCTGGCTCTAATGTCGCGAAAGGAGGGTGCAGAGGTGATTCCGGTCATGGATTAGCTGCACAGATAAACTCTTCCAGAAAATTGATAGGAATTTTATCATTTAGAAGTAAAAATGGTTGCAATAGTCTGGACCCAAGAGGTTATACCAATATTGTGGAATATTCCAACTGGATATGCCAAAATTTTAGAGTGTGCTAAATAAAAATTAAGATAACTTTATCTAGACAACAACTTTATAAACTGTAATTTATACCAATTTATTATTCTAAATATAAAAAAACTCAAAATAAATACCCATATCATAAAATCATATGTAAATTTACTGCAAAACTTTTGAATTTAATTTTTTGAAAGTATTGAGAGAAAAAGTTTTCGGTTAGAGAAAGGATATTCGCATCACTATTAAGATTCTCTTAATAGTGATGCGAAATGATATAAAAAATATGTTAAATACTTTTTCTGTGTTAAAACATTTAAGTGCTCTAAAATATTTAAGAGCTTTCATGATACTGAAAGCTCTTTTTGGATACTGAATTGTTCTGTTCGTTAATCGTTATAAAATCTTATGTATGCCAATACCTCAGACAACAATACAAATATGTGATAATAACAGATTTTATAATTAACGCAATAAATGACAACAAAATAAATACATAATATAATTATTACTATATAAATACCACAAATAATTAGTAGCAGTAAAATATGTGTACATATAAATGTGTATTCACGTTATATAATTACACATTTATTACATTAATAATTTTATTTTATCTTAAGAAGGTACTGAAAATGGATTTTACAAACTATGACTCGTGTAAATGATTACAAATTTCTTTTTTTTTTAACAATTAATGTGATTTATCATAAGTATCTTTATGTTGATAACCAGCCACATAACCGGAATCATCAACTACGTCTTTTCTTCCTGCTATACCTTTGCCTTTTCCAGAATCATCAAAACGTTCTTTATGAGAACCGGTATATCGTGAAGTGTCTGTTAACCTAGAAACCGTAGCGGCAGCTTTACTTCCAGACTATAAATTTAATTGAAAATCAAGGAAAAAAATATTTAATGCAGTTAAATAAAGCATGCACAATACAGAAAAACAAATACATACAGAAACTTGCAAAATACCAGGAGCTCCACAATTTGCCATTTTATTTCGAATTTCAGCCAAATTAGTTTTTTTAGTATTGGCCAAATCTTCCAAAAATTTGTTATAATCGTCATAGGATAATTTCATTTGTTTCAATTTTTTAAAGTGAATGCCTGTATCAGTTGTTGTAATTTTTTTATCAATAACTTTAGCTTGTTTCATCCATTTATCACTTTGAGATAATGTTATATGACGTCCATCCGATTTTGGATCACCAAATTTGGAAAATGCCTTAAAACTTTCACGAAAATTGCCACTTGATGCTTGATCGGTAGAACACTTTTCAGTTTTATCATTTATATCTATTCCAGCAACTTCATTAACCAATGGTTCATCCCCATTTTTGGTACTGTCAGACATTTTTTGTTTTAGCTAAAAAATTAACATATAAATGTTTTATTCACCAATGAAATAAAATTAAAAAAATAAAATTTTCATTATTTATAATAATGTATGTATGTATGTATATTAAAATATTTCAAAAAGCTATTCAATTTATTTAGCTATGTACATATGGATGTGTGACACGCTATTGAACTAAAACTAAAAAAAATGTGATTTTAACCCAGCCTAATGTACATCCTTCTAAGATTTATTAAATTTTTGGGATATAATTCAAAATAAATAGTATGCAGAATAAAATAATATTTGAATTATTATGAATACAATAACATTTTTAAATTTTTTGCTAAAAAATTATAAAGAACAAATCCGAATGAAACCTACACATTGTTAAAATGTAATCATATTTTAATATTTTAATGGTTAATCACCCCAATTTATTATTAAAGTCGGATTAAATGATTTAAGGCAATAAAAATGATTGCATACTTTTTGGATGTATACATAAAAATTTTTTTTCTATGGAGCAACAAGTTTCTTGCAAAGATCTATTTTCATGTAGAATTTATAAAGGATCTTCACTTTGCTGAAAGAAGACGAACTCACGGAAGGAAAAACGAATTGATTTATTGACGGAAACTAATAAGCACATTTTTTCTAATTTGAATTTTAGGTGATAAGTTTATCAAATTTTTTATTTAATTTTACTTACAAACAAAATCAATTTTATTATTTAACAAAATTGTTTAAACACTTTAGATTACTTGACTGAATGATAACAAAACTTAAAGAAATTTACAAATTAAATTGTTAAAATTGTTAATAAAAATTTAGTTTAACAAAAACAGTTAGAAACTTTTTTAAAAAATGATTTCTTAAGTTGATTAAAAGCAGGTAAAACCTGTTTAAGATATAAAAATCAAAACTTATTCATAAAGTGAATAAATTATGTTACACAGGTGGCAAAGCATAAGTTTCAATAATATTTTAAAGTGTTTCGAACAAAATTTAGGTAATCGTTGGACTAAATTTTGGTTATCGTTTGATATAAAGAGAATTTTATTGTTGATAATGAACAATTTGAAGCTCAGGCATAATTTTTTTAAAAAATTTAATCAAATTATTCTAGATACCTTTTGTTTGTACTACAAAAACCTTTCTCTAAATCCTTTTTCAAATTCCAATTTAAATCCAGGTTTTGAATATTTTTGTTACAAAATTTAAATTAGCTCATTGTTTTTTTTTTTTATTAAATTAAACACTTTTTTTATTAATTTCTTATTTGATATTGCATAGTATGAAATTACAATTACATATTGAGAACGGGCAGAAAAATCATAAGTAATTTCTAGTAACTGAAGATTAACGTACATACGAGTATTATTCAGTTCATAATTGGGAAGCTCAAAAAATTATTGTTTATTTGTTTTAAATATTATAAGATGAATTTATTTTATAAATTTCTATAATAAAATATATTTAGTCTCTTATTCGTATTTTAAGATTAGATTCAATTGTTATACATATGTATGTGTGGTGTCCCTTAAAGTTAAAAATCATAATTTTGTTTCTATACGCGTTAATAACCAATATCAACAATAAAATTTTAAAAGCTCTGTAGTGCTTGCTACAAAGATATTTGCAAAGCAAAATAAAATATTGTACAAGTCTTTCTGCATATTTAATACAAAAAAAAAATAAAATTTTTTTCATTTTTATTTTGAGAGCGAATTTTATCGCGCAAAATTGGTATGAAAAGCTTTATTTTCCAAAAAAGGCGATGACGCAACATGTAAGCAAAGAATTTGTGTGATTTCAAAAAACGAAAAGAAAAAATAAACTGTTCAAAGCGTTTAAAAACAAAGCCATATTAATAAAAAAAATAGTAATTAAAAACTAAACAATTTTTTACTTAAAATGATTTTAAATTTTTGTATACGGTTTATTTTGTATATTATTTTCTAATATGGTATGCATAGTAATGTTACGAGTATACAAATTTTTAAACTTTATAAAAAAAAAATAGGTTTCTTATTAAATTACGATTTCGTATACTGTTACTGCTTTACTTTTACATTAATAATACCAGATCATATACTAAAATTACTAGATTAAATAAATAATTAATTAACTACACCAATTATTTTTAGAATTTACGTTATAACATCGATTTTACTTTTTGATGTGAGAAAACTACTCTTAAGCTGCTATAATTTTAATTACATTAAAGTCATTCTCTTCAAAAATAGATGTAGATCTTATAATATCGAAATATGTATACATATGTATAGAGGTATTCAGATTTGCATTATACATAAATTACACCATGTTCTTCAGATAAACTCAAAATGATAACGGTAATATATGCAAGCATTTCAAAATGAAGAAGTAGTTAAATTTTTTTTTTCGTTAATTTTAATTAATTACAAAATTAAACATTTAATATATATATACATATATATATGTACTTATTACAAATTTAAAGTATTACGTCAGCTGACATATGTTTTTGTAGGTTTATGGGTAAATGGTTAAAAATTATAATTATTTTTTTTTTTTAATAAATTTCATTGCGTGACTGGCATTCTTTTCTACATTTACTATAATATCATGACAATAATTAATATATAAAATATTTTACATAGAATGTAGTTAGTATATGGAACACCTTAAAAAATCTCTTACATTTATTAAATTAATTTGTTTATTTGTAACTTACGTATGTATGTATGTATATTATATGTAAATTTAAATTATAAGAATAATGTTTGTTAAAGGTAATGAAAATTTTTGCGCTTATTAAAATTTTGCAGTATATTTTTGTATTTTTTTTTTTTTTGCAAAATGTTTTATAGGTGTTTGAACAACAAAAATATTTTGTGTTTTCTGTTAGACGTATTACGATGGTTGACGGGATACTATGAGGTTTATTGTACGATATGATGGGATGTTATTTGCAAATATTGAGATTTTGAGAATTTAGAAATTTTTTTTAATAGAATTCTAATATTGTTTTAAGCGATACGAAAACATGTTTGTATTTATTTAAAATTACAATAAAATTTTATGTACTATTTATATTTATAATCAACTTATATAAAAATAATATTTCAGAAGACACAAAATACCCATACAACACAAAAATGTCAATAATTTCTTAATCTAATATACTTAACCATTTGCACTTATGTATAAATGGCTTATTTTGAAAGTGGCCTAAGCCCATATGCAATTTCAAACTTATTTTATTTCCAATGCAATGGTAATGCCAATAGTTTGAATAGAAACTCACATCTAGTTGTATTTTGATAGGAAAATAAATGTACGTAATATTAAGCAAATTACCAGTTAACTCAATTTCGTTAATTTTAAACCAAACTGTTCAATATTTCAATTTATTTTTTTTAATGAACTCAGATCACTTTCAAAATAAACCATTCATATACTATCATAAGATTTACATCTCCATAAATTTCAAAAGTCTAACAAAAAACTTTAGGGTATATTTCAAAGTTAGACAATACAATTTTATACGTACATATGTGCTTTTCCATTTAATACAATCATACAATTTTATTTTCAATTATTATACTGTAACTATTATGACTGTTATGTAAAAAAATTATACAATAGAACAATTATTTTTTTTTTATTATTTAATGTGTTCGTCGATATTGTTCAATTTTTTTTTTAAAGAATAAATGGGGAAAAGTGACATCACATCAAAAGAGAAAAAGAAAATTCTATATGCATAATGAAGTGTACATACTCGTATGTATAATTTCATTAGAGAAATAATAAAGCTCATTAATTATATTATTAGCCCAATTTTCGTCAGGAAGTAAGAAAAATTTTAGGATTTTCTTAATACAAAACAAATCAAATGTGTATATATAATTTTTTGGTGTATTTATTTATATATACATATATATATCAATACATATACGAGTACCAATATATATATATTTGTCTGATCAACAAAATAAAATAAAAAATTTTTTAAAATAAAATGAAAAGTTACCGTTTTGCAAGATTTTTAAAACATAAATATGCCAAGAACCTTGAAAGGCAAAACTAAATTTTTCAAATCTTAATAACCTGATTTAAATTTAAACCAGCTTAATGAACTATTATAATATTATTATTGGTAAATTTATTCCACTGTTATTAAAAAGTAAAAAATTTTCCTCTTTTCTTCTAAAAATCTTTTGAGCTTGCATTTTAAAATCACAGAATTTTTTTTTTACGAAAATTGTTGATTTGTGAACTTGAAGAGTTTTTTTTTAACTAAACGCGCATTTACATCAACCTATTACTATTACAATACTGTATTGCATAACGCCACCTTAGAATATAACTTGCTTAAGTCACCCTCTAAAAATGTTTCAGGCGAGCGATTCAAACTGTTTAGAATTTATTTCTATTTTCAGAGTTTTAAGATTAGTAAAAGCTCAATTCTTTTATAAGAAAATAACAATATTATTTAAGATGGTGTTGCATCAAAAATTTTTGAAATTTTTTAAAATTTGTATTGTATAGAAGTACTAACAGAGCACATACTTATACTGACACATTGTAGATCTAACACGATGCTTTTATTACTATTTAATTTTGAAATTATAAGAAATTTTGAAATTATAAATAATTTATGTAAATTTCCAATATTTAATTTTCAAATTTTTGTTTCTATTAACACTAATTTTGTAAATAATTAATGTAAAAGAAGCACATATTATATACAAAAATATTTATTCAATATTAAAATAAAGTATAGATTATGTATTTATGTAAGTACATACATGTTGCATGCATATAAGGGCTATATGGAATTTTTCTCAACCATAATAACGAGAAGGTGGGTGCAACAAGCCTTTATGTTAAAAGCAAATAAAATAGCAAATACTTTATTATTGACATTTTAGTATTGTCCCAATATATTTTAAATTTTTCAAAAAAAAAACTTTTGAGTCTATTAATAATTGAAATATGTAAACGATATACATAAGTATATGAGGCGAGTACATAATTTTTATAACTACATAAATATTTTATATATTTGTACACATATATTCACACAGAATATTTATTATATCTGTTTTCTATTTGTACCTACTTATCATACTCGTATCAATTGATTAAAAGTATTCGAAAAATAAAATTTATTTTTTCATTTTTTAAATGACCTCATGACCATTTTTGTTTAATATTTAATTGAAGAATGCTATCAAATACTTACATACAAACTTAATATATTCGTTTTAAAATTTTCTTTATATTTACCTTGATACTTTATTGTTTCAAATTATATTAAATATCCTATTTAAATTCTATTTTATATATTTATGGTGGTCTTTTTATTAAATAATATTATTATAAAATTGAAAAAACAAGTATTTACTTTAAAACAAAAAAAATACAAAAATTAGATTTAAGATGAATAAAATTTCTTCTTTACTTTCACGCTGTTGAAAATAAACTGGAAAAATATTTATGAATAAAAACTTTGTTGATAAATATACAATATCAAAAGCTAAGGTATACACAAAATGAAATCATTATATTAAGCTTATAGAAGAGTAGATAAAAAACTTTTTTAAAAGCATCTTATAATAATCGTAATATTATATAATAGAAATATGTGTACAAACAAATAATATCAAAATATACAAGTATGTACATCCTATATAAAACACCAGCCTGTAGGTATAGGTACATACCTACTCTATTGTACATAGAATCATTATAACATGGTTAATGTTGATGCTTCACTGGAACGCTTCACTAATCTCTTAATAATATATACCTATCTACGTATGTATGTATATCTCAATAAAGATGTGTAAATTTAATCCATATGTAAACATGACATTATGCATACAATTAGATTAATCATATACATAGGTACAATTGAATGTAGAAAATAAAAATGTTTACATAAATTGCTCAACTGCATATTTTAGATTAAAATACAAATTGTAGTTATGTATATACTTATGTATGTATGTATGAATTGCGATTTTTGTAAGAGCTTCTTCAATTAAAAAGAAAATTTGAAAAATACGATAAATTCTAATCCATTTAGAAACATGGAATTTTGGCTATCAATAGAGTCGGCAAACGCTTTTTTCATACATAAGTGAAAAGGAGGGCTCATAAAATCGTTTGAGAATTATCCCCCATGAAGCTACATATTTATGTATAATTGTTTTGATAAAACGTTAAAAATCATAACATCATAATTTACGGTCTTACCGAACTTCGTATTGACCTATATAATATAGAAAATAAAATAGAATTAGAATTGTGATACAGGTTCATTTCAAAAAATTTTAAGTTTTATGTAATAATTGGGAAAATCTAAACTTTTATAGAAAAGCCTTGTTCTAATATTGCGTAACTTTTGTAATTTCTAATATTAAGTTAGTCTTCACCCACATATGGCCTGTTTAAAGTAGATTTGTTCTAAGTCCAATTTTCTCGAAAAAATTTTTTAAGCAATATCCAATGTTAGTTGTGCACTAAACACGATAATGTATACATTGTTTATTCACTACAAGTAGTTCATCTTAAAAATTATTTTATTTGTGTAGAAATAATAAATAGAAATGATAAATGGAAATTAAATTTAAACATGTAATTTCCTCTCCTGAACAATTTGCAAAGCAAAAACTACGACAAGCTAGTCACTAGCCCCATGGTCCTCCTAGGAGTGACCAAAGGAAAAAAACAATTTGCAAATTGCGACTTTGCATAGTTCTAGACAGGCGATATAACTATAATTGTCAGTATTTTGAAAAATTAACTTAAGTCCATAAAACAATACAAAAGGTAAACACTGTTTTTTTCTGTCGAGACTTTTATCCTGGAGCCCATATAAAATCTTGAAAATTTAAACTGCAGTTTACAATGCATATTTAGTTTCTATATTCTGTGTTATGCTGATAGATTCCTATTTTTGTGACGACGTGTAATATAACATCGTCACAAAAATCGTTTCAGTAAATATTTTGAATGCATGGCCCATCACTATCTTACTACAATCTTAATCTCACCGTGTCGCAAAACAGCTGTTTTTTATTTTTGTTTTGCTGGTATAAATTCATTATTAAATTTACTTGCATTTACTTAGAATAAGAATGTTACTTTTAAATAATACTTCCCAAATAATAAAACACTATAAAAATTCAACAAAGGGATTATGGGGTTATGTTGCAATTGCATTTAATAAAGTAGATGAAAATCGTTTAAAGTTGGTAGGTCCTAACCGATTGTGTGCTGAATGGGTGCTGAAAAATGGTGGTGCAGTATCATTTTCCGTGATGTCAAACAAGTACATAAAGGATTATAATTCATTGCCTCCAGAAAATGTGAAATTTAATATTATTGGAATTGATGCATCTAATTCGTCAGTAATGAAAATTGGTTTTGACCATTTAAAGGGATGCAATCATGTTGAAAAAATCATTTTACACAATTGCAAACACCTTGAAGAAGATGGATTAGAGGGACTTATTAATGTGAAAGATATTTTAAAGCATCTTCAAGTATCCGGATGTTACAACATAACAGAATCAGGTCTTAGTGCATTAAAAGTTCTAACGAAATTAGAAACTTTACGAATTTTTGACATGAAATATGTTCAAAATCTGGAAAAGGTGACAAGTGAATTAAAAACTAGCTTAAAAAATTGCAAAATTACGACGGAATAATTACCGAAAAATTCAAATTTGCTAAAAAAACCATGAACAACGAGGGAACGCAAAATTATTTTCAATATGTAGATACCTACCTCATTCACCGAAGAAGATATATTAACTTTAATAGATTTTGTCTAATGTTATTTGCCATAACACTGAATCTATTGAGTTTTCTTTGCCTAGATTTAGTATTCAATTGTATAATCTGAGAAAGATCTTGTACACCAATTTCCGAATTGTGTTCATATGCATGTAGTTATTTGTATATACATACATATATATATACATAATTTACAAATAATATAACATTGCTAAAAAAACATTGCGGAATATTAATCTTACATCGAAAATTGGTGTACATAATTACATATACATACATACATATATTTGTATTAATTGCATATTGAAAAGTCAAACTAAAAACAGATTTTTGTATAAATAAATAAAGTAAAAGTAAAAAAAATTTAAGAAATGCTCAATGATTAACTTTTGTACTAATGTTTACCTAATAGATTCTGCTAGGATACATGCATAATGTACATTATACGATGCCAAGGATACAAAAAAGCAAATAAAGCGAAGAAGTTAGTTAACATGAGTGAATTGATTCTATTGCTGCAGTGCTGGATTTATTAACTCAAATTTTTTGAGATAGAATTTATTTTGAGGTTGTTGATAAGACGATTTTAGCTTAAAATAAAAAATAATTAATGTAGAATCTTTAATGCGTGTACATACGCGTATATGAACATTTTCAGATTTACAAATGCGATAAATTTGTTAAATATATTTTTATGCATATATTTAGGAGAAGGAAAAAATAAAACAAAGTATGTATAGCACAGAAATTGATAAATGTACAAAATATACAAGCTTGTCAAAATCTCGTTAATATAATATAATATGTTGTATGTATACTGATATTCTTCTACAGGTGGGCATATATCACACCTAATATTGCAATTGAAAATTTAGGTTTAGGATTTAAATTCTCAACCACAATTGTACATTAACACAACTAACAATATAAATGTAAAATTAACGATATGTTGCACAATCAATTGCATCTTCATTTTAAGTTCACTTCATAAATTTTCAATTACACTTCTAAAATTCTTATAACACAAATGGCCCACGAATAGATGTTGACATTAATCTACGATTAATAAAAACAAAATTACAAATGGACTCAATCAACAAAACTAAGTATTTATATACATACATGTACATATATAAAGTTAAATTAGCTAATATTTAGTATTGCAGTAGACCTACAGAATATGGAAGCATATGCAATACCTGCATACATAGTTTTGAATGCAACTTGATAGTATAATTTAAATTGTGCCTGCTCAAATTATAAATATACCTACATAAAAATGCTAGAATCTAAAAATATAAATTTAGCATAGAAAATACTAAACATATCCTTACACAGAAGTCTTCGTATTTGAAAAAATCAACCGTACCGTCAAATATGGGGAAATGCTTATTGTGCAGTATTTTTGTCACAGTAGGCATAATCATTATAATTATCATGATGCAGTATTTAAGCTAGGATAAAAAGATTATTATTAATATCAGACCAAATTCAAATTAATAGCAAAATTATTTATCACTTCTAAATCTTATTTTTAGTCTTTTTTTTAATAAGCAATTTATTTCAATTGGTTTTCTTGTGTTAATTTTTGATTTTAGCAGATTTTAGTTTAATTGTGCTTGTTATTTTGTTGTTATACCTAAGTCTGCCCTTATACCTAAGTCCTTTTATTATAACATAAATTCATTCGAAAAAGATGCCGATTGAATTGGTTATCCAATTAAATTTAATTGCATCACAAGTTTTTAAATAGTTTTGTTTGGTTACATAACTACTACCCTACATCTAAAATAATAAAATTAATTTCCTCATATCTAAATTTTTTTATATACATACATACTTACATATTATGACTATTAAAATTTGTTTGGATTTTCCCTTTGTCTGCTATGATAAAAATTTACTCCAACTGCCAACACCTCATTTAAATTCAAAAGACCTCGATTCCGAACCGACCTTCAAGAAAAGCCAATCTCAATATATTTCATGTACAAAAAATAGAAAACCCACGTGATATCCGTAAATTTAGGCAGTATGTGCTAAAAAGAACGTGCCTTTTTCCGTTTAATATTTGTTTCTCTTCTCCGTTTGAAAATTACTCAAAAAAATATTTTCTAAAGTATCTTTAATTATTTTCAATACCAAATATGTTTAGGTATTAATTATATTAAATTATGTTTGTTTGTATAAGAACAATAACTTTATAATATCCTGCATGATGCTTTTACAATGTAAATCAAAAGAAGTTCAAATTCAGTTTCACTTTAAACGGTTAATAAAGTCAAGGTCTTTATTAACTTTAAATATAGAAATGTTTGAATGAAGGAAAAATATATGCACTTATCTTTTTAAGATTCACATGTATATGTACGTATGTACATGGTATCAAATCAGATCATTTTGATGTTATATCCATATATATGCAAGTACCAACATCTATATACATACCTACATTAAATTATGCTTCAATTCTTTGATCCTCTTTTTCAAAAAAAAACCGGTTGAATGATGTAGAAGACACATAGTTTCTTTTCATATTAGCAGTTTATTATAATATATATGTATATATATATAAGTAAAGTTCCGTGTTTTATCAACATTTTTTCATGATCTGTACTCCATAAATAAATAAGTATATTTGTTATATAACGTTTCTACTGCTTTTTACGTTTTTTTTTGTTGTCAACTAGCTTAATATTTGAGCATATACTTTTCTTGTTTAATTTATAAGATTGCAAGCAAACATAGCTCCTGAGTGAGCTGAAGTTTTTGAAATAAATATTCAACCCAATTTAAAAGAAACGCACAGTTGCGCCAGTTTTGATAATCTACTTTCATTACAGCTTAAAACAAATTTTTGTTATCCTTTACAACTTAGATTGCTTAAATTGCGTATAACAAATTTACCACTATCTGTTATCATACTGTTATTGTTATTATTTAGTCTTATTTTGAATCTTCAATCATTTAAATATGCTAACGTAAATAAATTGTTCAGAGCACAGTTAAGGAAACCAATTTAAATGAGCGTGAAAACTATCAATATTATTTTATGACCTTCAGTTAATAAAATTATTTCAATGTTTGTTCTTATAAATCTACACAGCTTTATGTGCATACATACATACATACCTATTTCAGTATATGTACATATTTGGTTTAATTGGCTTGATCTTATTTCTTGATTTCGCATTTCTACTAAATCATTAAATATTATACAAAACGTATGATTGCACTTCTTTGCATTTATTTCAAAAAACTTATTCTTAAATTATATTTCAAGGTTGCTTGCGATGCAAAAAAAAAAATTAATTTGTAATCTTCTTATCCTGTTTATTCTAAAGATGAGTTTTTGTATATAAATAACGTTGCTTTTGTAAAGAAAAACAGTTCTAAATAGGAAGTCTCAGAAAGAACATTAATATTATTAATTTACCGAATTGGTTAATTAAAATTCTTCTCATTTAATATTATACATACATATTTTTAAGCTCTTTCATCATGAAATTATATATATTATCAGTTTTAATATCAGTTGTGGTAGCTAGACCATCACATGAAATTTTAGGAACTACAGCTTATGTTTTAGGAACACCAATTCAATCTCAATACCATTCACAAGACTTTCTTGGTCAATACGCTTATGGTTACAATGATGGTTTATCCGCTAAAGTTGAATCAAAAAGCTTAAATGGAATAACACAAGGAGGATACACTTATTATGATGCTAACGGTAAATTACAATCAGTATCATATATAGCTGATGCTCAAAATGGTTTCCGGGCAACTGGTACCAATTTCCCAAAAGCTCAAGAAGTTGAAATCAAACCAGAACCAGTAGAATTACCAATTCCAGTTACAGAAACAAATGAAGTTCACGCTGCCCGTTTAGAACATTTGAAAGCAGTAGAAGAAATAAAAAATCGTAACACACAAATTGAAGAACAACAACAATACCAAAAATCTGATGAAAAATTATTGTTAACATTATCAAAATCGATGGAAAAAGATGAATTATTACAAAAGAAGGAAGCTGACTTGAAAAATATAAATTTGTTACAAGGTAACCAATTGGCAGTACCGATTTTAAAATTAGAATCCTTTTCACCACAAGCTGTTCCACTTTTGCCTGCAATCCAGTTGAAATCGTTCGCTAATGTAAACCCAGTAACATTTGCAGCATATCCATATGGTGCAGCTAATCCTAATTATGGTTGGTCATACGGTTACACTAATTTAAAACCAATATATTTTAATGTAAAACATTTTTAAGATATTCATTGAATTTTAGTACGGAAAAATAAACTCGGTTTTATGAATACATACATAAGTGTTTGTTTTTCTTTAATTTTAAGAACCATATATATAAATATATGTATGTACGTATGTATGTACATATGTTAAAGAATAATATATACGAATAACAGCCAAGGCTTTAAAATGATAATTTATTTAAAAGTTCATTATTCCTGTGAAAATTCGTTAAAAACCGATAACAATAATTCTTGTCTAATTTTGATTAATAGTTGAAATGGCCTGCAAATCATCAAACCTTTGGTGTTCCAAATAGCGGGAAAGTTTAAAAATCACCATACAGAAAAGTTGTAATATTAAAATATCAGGACTTTTCACAGATATAAAAATTTTCTTAGATTGATTTTGAAATATGTTAAAACGTTCTATACGTCTACAGTCAAGAAGGAAATTGCTCGTCGATAGAAAACACAGCCAAATCATCTCTCATTACTTCTCTTTAGGAAGCTATCTTCAAGCTCATAAAGATTTATTATTCTTTACCTACAACATGTACCATATTTGGTAAATTTTAAAAATTAAATGAAAAAAACAAGTCCTTTACCTTAATTATATATTTATTTTTTTTTCTTATATTTTTTTATTCTACAAAACTCCTTACAAAGTTGACACAATTTCATATTTTACATACTTACATACGTATGTACATATGTAATTAAATTTAAACAACAAAATAAATAACAATCTAAACTATTAAACACTTGGATACTAGTAAACTGAATAATAACGGTTACAATACAATTTCCAATCGGAACAAAACTCTTGTTATCCCAGTTATCAAATTGGATGCGTATATAAATATTGGAATTATAAAAATTGTGTTCTAAGAGAAGCTTGCCTGAATGCTTCCAAATGTGCTTGCTTGGCAGCCAAAACCTCTGGTGTATCCATAACAGGTTTTGGTAAGTTCATATCGTCAGATATTCTATCATCTAATTCCGGTGATGAAACAGTGGTGGCTTCAGATTCTGTTGCTGGAGATTTATCATCAGTGGATACACTTTCTTTTTTTTCTTCTTTAGGTAATTCGTCAACAATTTTGTATCCATTTACAGGATCAGATGTATAGGATACTCGTTTAATTTCATCATTTGCATCAACAAAAAGATATGTTCCACGAACAATACCATCTTTTGTTCTCATCTCATGACGAGCGGTTTGTCCATCATTATAGCCAAAATGATAATTGCCTAATTCATCAATAAAGTTCAAACGATCATCAGTTATAGCTTGAGGTTCACATGAAACCACTACAAAAATTGTAATGAAATATATGTAAGTAAATTTCATCTCGTTAATGTTTCTTAAAGTATCTTAAAACATTTCTGAACCGAAGACTGTTTCTATTCTTGGTTTATATAGTGTTCCTTTATTGATAACCAAATTTTATAAAAATTAAAAACACGAATTTTCACGTACTAACATTTCTACAACATTATATTTTACAGATGTATGCATGAACATATGTGGGTACATATAATTAATTACAAAGAACACCTAAAGGCTCAATTTTAAGTAGCAAACAGGAAAAGTTTGAATGATTTTTTTTTCGCATTAATTATATATTTTTACATTGTACATATTTTCTAATGATTTTCGGGTATTTACTTCTTGTTTCCAAACCAGGAAGTGAAAGAAGGGCAATGTTAATTACACTTGCACACACACAACTATGTATAGATTCCTATGTGCAATAAAAAATTTACGTTATTTCAAAACGTGAAAGAAACCAGAATATACATACGTATTTATGTACGCATGTATGTATATATGTATTTGCATTACAATATGTAATATGCATGTTATACATAAACATGCATTACGCGGGTAATTTTTTAATCTACATACTTTCAAAAAACGTTAAAAATGCGTCTATAAGCGTTTTCAAAAATATTATTTAGTGTGCTTTTGGAATAGAAAAGTAGGAACAAATAAACGCGTTTTACAAAATAATCCGTAATTTACATTTTGGCACACATAATATCGACTATTTCTGATTGGAATTCATTCTGATATTACCTTATACGGTTGCATTAGTTTCTTGGCAAACTTTATACTGAACAGCATAAACTGCATTTATGTATACATGTTACTTAAGTATATGTACGTTTTGTGGCAATGGTATTGACATGCACATATTACGTGCCTCGCGTTATGCGTCTACAAGATGTGGCTGGTTATATTATATAACAAAACTTTCGGTATAGCCAGCAATTGTTTCTCTTATTAAAAGAAATAAAAATTTTTTGCAAATATATTTAAGTCAAGATTGATAGAAGAAAAGTGAAGTGGGAACACTAGATTGCATTTATAAGAAAAACAGCAGAAAGTCTACTTAATAATTCAAGAATCAAACAAGCGTTGAAATCACCTTTCAATAAAACTAATCAAATTATGTACATATTTTTTTAATTTTTAAGGGTTCTTATGAAACCGTATTAAGAGTCCCAATTATATTTGAACAGAGTTAATTAAACATCTTATAATTTGCGAAATAATTTTGCACCAACTAAATAAGTAAATAAAAATATAAATTAAGGTTTTAACTTTTATTGTTTTGTCGACTTCCGACCTTTTGTAAATTTAAATTTAATTATTATAAATAAATTTTTTCTATAAATTTATTTTTAAATAATATAATAAAAGTCCGGCTAGTAAAATAAAAAGCATTTTTTGACTAAATCCATTAAATTTATATACAATAGCATTAAAAAAAGTAGATAATGCATTTATCGGCTTAAAAGCTTGATCAGCTTTAAACAAAAATATTAGAACATTAGAAGAAAATATTCCGAAAATTCGTACAACAAAATATGTATAGTGGTTTAAGAAATTGATAACTTTTAATAATAAATTTTGAATTTTTTCGTTTTATTTTAAATTTAATTTTTTTTAATTATTATAAGTTGAAGTTCTCTTAAGTTATTAAATAACCGCTGTTCTAGTATTATTTATTTCTTTGG
Organism: Condylostylus longicornis; assembly: GCF_029603195.1. NCBI lineage: Eukaryota > Metazoa > Arthropoda > Insecta > Diptera > Dolichopodidae > Condylostylus > Condylostylus longicornis. The sequence continues at coordinate 1,317,695 of NW_026578087.1, forward strand.
GGCAAAAACTATCTTTCTTGATTTTAATGCCGACCATTTATGCCTTTTAATATAATATGAAATGGCTGTTAAGAATGCAAATATTCCTATTGCTTTAATAAGCATCCTTTTGCGTTGATCATGCTCAGGCTCTGAAGTCCATTTTAGGAAAGTTGCAACATCTTTCGCCAACTGACTGGCCGTTGCTGGAGTTCCATCTTCATACTCAATTACCTAAAATAATTTATTTTTAAACGGTAAAAATTATGACTTTTCATAGTTTCTGTTATTCTTAACAGATATTTTTACAAAATAAAAAAAATTCAGAAGTACCTCGTTATATAAAACTTGTGCCATTGAAATGGCGCCACCAGGGAAATATGGATTGAAATATTGACCTTCCCGAATTATTACACCTGCTGGTGCTTCACAATAGCCCGTTAATAAAGCAAAAATATAATCTTCACCTCCATGACGTGCTGACACGATATAACTCAAATCTGGAGGATATGCACCATTATTAGCAGCGCGTGCTGCCTCTTCATTGGGATATGGACTTGGGAAGTAATCCGACAATTTGCCCGGCCTTTGGTACATAGCTCCAGAGTCATCTGGGCCGTCTGTAACCTACTCAAAAATATTAAAATGTTTGATGTTTTTGAATTTTGTGTATTTTCACCATTATTTGTTCAGCTTCTGCTTTTGCTTCCGCTTCTGTATGGGTAACCCCAACAAGATTACGATAAGCAATGAAACGCATAGAGTGGCATGCCGCGCAAACTTGCTTATAAACCTCGTAGCCTCGACGCATGCTAAGTACAAATACAAAATAAATAACCTTGTAAATAAAGAAACACTTATTACCTAGAATGATCTAAAGACGAAAAAATTCCACTATGACTCCACGGCCATTTCGTTGGATGAACTTCTGTACCTGAAGCCTTCACAGTTTGTTCCATAGCGAAAAGTAGAGTACCTAAACCTCCAATTCCAGCACCAACAGCGGCAAAAAGCTAAATAAATTGCCAAGAAAATAAACACTTTTGTTAATTTAAAGAATTTCGAAATGTAATTCAAGTAGTTTGAGTGACACGGATTTCATTGAAATGCCTTATAGGTTATGTAAAATTGAAGACCCTTATAAATTCTTGTATTTTTCCCTTTTTTTGCAAATCCTACCTTTTTTTGATTACTAGTCCATTGCTTTGCTGTTGAAAAGTTGGAAACCTAAAAGAAAATTTTATTTTTTTAACTCTTATGTCAACTTTTACATCAATGCTTTTTCATTTCTATGTTACATAATAAACATTCATAATACTCTTTTAGTTTGCTTAATTCGCTTATAAAAAAGATTGGTTGTTTTATAATTAAAACTTGCTTAATTTCTATACGTGTTAGTAATTTTTCAATCATTTATATTATAAATATAAGGACATACATATTAATTTTATCCATTTTTTTTGGATGACTTCAAAAAATTTCTTTTCATTTTTTTTATATGTTTTCCTATATTAAAACTATAGAATTTTACCTGTTGAAGTGATGTTAAATTAACATTTGCTTTTAATAAATTTGTGCCGCAAATCCTCCCTAAATTAGCAGCCATCCTGTTCAAAAATATCTAAAATTTTTCAAAGGATGAAAAAAAAACCTTTGAGCTGCTCGATGACAACGATACTCTTGTGAAGTGACAGATCCCGAAGTGATTTATTTTTTGACATTATTCACATTGTTTTTTCTTTACTTCTTTTTCATATAAGAATAGGTTGGAGTAGTTATTTTTTTTTCGCAATTACATTTGCGTTTTTAATTTTTCTAGTCGTTCGTTTGTTACTTTTCGAAAATTTATCAATTAATTGGGAGGCAGTATAGAAATTCGAAGATTTCGCAATCTTAGCTGCCAAAAAATTAGCATGGGGATACAAAACTTTTTTTGTCGGAGTTAGCTCGTTTAAAATACTTGATAGTCATGATTTTTATAATACCAAAATACAAGTGAATGTTGAACAAAAACAAATTCATACATATTCTTATGGAAGTTACATACGGTTTTTAAAGTAATATTAATGAAGTACGTGAAAAAGCTTGCTTTGGGTTGTAGATTGCAATTGACTATTTTTATTAAAAATTATTGATCGTTTCGCGAAATGGTACGGACCATATGAATGACTTTTGTAACTTTTGACAGACTAAAAATACAATTGATTAGCATAAAAGCGGTATACGTTTGTAGCTGACTACATTTGGACGACATTTTGGCAGCCATCATTTGGTGATTTTTGACTTCGTCTTTTTGGGTACGCCATTGCTTTAGACAAAGAGTTCGACGGTACAATTATTTAAATTTAGTTTTATACTAAAATTTCTGAAATTCTTAAAGTTTCAGAATTCTAAACGTGAAAGAGTATATGTAAAGTTACTAAATAACGATACTATTAATCAAGGTTCATAATTTCGGAGTGGATATTTTACTCTAGAACTTAATATGAGCAGCGGAGGGATGCCGGAGCTAGGCTCCAAAATTAGTTTAATATCAAAAGCGGATATTCGCTATGAAGGAAGATTATTTACTGTAGATCCTCAAGAATGCACAATTGCATTAGCAAATGGTAAGTAAAAAATAAGGGAAAAAAAATTACGCCTCCTTTGCGAAATTAAATGGCTACGTGTGGCATAGAAATATGTGCATATGTAGGGAGGGTAATAATTAAATAACAAAATTTGGTTGAAATCAACCACGGTATTACTAAAATTGATTTATAATTTTTTAACATTTTCATTTAGAAACTTGAGCAAATTAAAAATTTTTAACCATCGACATTAGGACAAAAAAAAAATTTACTGTTAAATTCCTTTTTGAAAAACTGTTAATTTTTAACACATGGTTTATAAGTACCAGTTATGTTACAATAAGATCCTATATAATCATTTGAATACAATTTTAAATGGGTATACCTACATTGTAACTAACTCTACATACATACTTAAATAAACCTTAAATAATTATTTAAGATCTTAATGAACACTTTTATATTATATTAATTACAATATATTTGTGTTTTCTTACGATAACCTAAGTAAAATATTTTATTAAAATAATTTTCTTTTCCAGTTCGATCGTTTGGTACTGAAGATCGTGAAACTCAATATCCTATTGCTCCACAAAGTCAGATTTATGATTATATACTTTTTCGTGGAACAGACATTAAAGATATCCGTGTGGTTAACAATGGAATGCCTCATCCAAATGATCCAGCAATAATGCAAATGCAACTGCCAAATGGGCAACATTTAATGCCACATTTTCCTATGCCTGCTATTAATTCACCGATGACAAACTACGGAGCTCCTTTTGGGGGAATGGGAAATATAGGAGGTCTTGGTGGACCTGGAACTGGAGCAGGCACATCAACGAATAATACAGCTGGTAATATGGCACCTGGTTCATTTTTGCTTAACACTAAACCTAAACAGCCAAGTGAGTTAAACGACGCCATTCCAGAACCTTCTAACTTAAATTCTACTGCACCTAGTAATACTACCACAATTCCCTCAACCGCGGCTGAACACAAAGACCAAGGTGTGATGGTAATTTTTTTTTTTTGTTTTTTTTTTTTTTTTTTTTTTTCTCTCCTTATGTACATATTATAATTAAGCATTATTATTTTTTAAAAATAGCTTCATTTTGAAAATTTAAAAAGTGTTTAAACAAAAACTTATGCGAAATTCATGATTTTTTTCTTAATTATAGTATTTTTTCTTATTTTCATATTTAAGCTTGGCTTTTAATCTAAGCGAAATATCTTTTAATATCTTACGTTACAGAAACTTATCGCACCTTTTCTGCTTTCGAATATAAAAATTAAATGTGCACAAAATCATAAAACCCATAGCAGATCCAATTTGTCAAAAAATTACTTCTTCATTACCGTTATCATCATTTTTAATTTCGCATTTGATCCTTTTTCATTTGTTGGAAACATCAGGCGGATTCTAACATGTATTTGAATAAAATATATTAAATTAACTTTAACATTCTTGCGCTTAAAATTAATAATTGGCGATTATTTTTAATAAATCCCAGTAATTTTTTGCAACATACAACTAATGTGAACGATTATTGACCTTGGTCTCAGTGTTTTATCGAAGAATATATACAAAATTTTATCCGCCTACAAATTGTCCTCGTTAGATCATGTTCGTTGAAGTAATTTTACCCAACGTATAATTTAACTTTAGTTATATTAAATGTGTAGCTTGTATGAGTTTTTTTTTTTTTTGTTATATCCTTTTTTCCATAATCTCCTAATTGCATACATGTTTCTAAATTTTGTGTCTTAAATATTTGAATTAATATTTGTCGAGACAAAATCAAAATTCTAATTACATATAAGGGAATACTGTCTTGCTCTTATATACATACGTATAAATGTATATATATATTTTTTTTTTTTTTGATAATATGTAATTCATGTTTCATTTTATTATTGTTGGAATGGCTTGTAGAAATCTTTTTTTTCTTTATGTTATTCATATTCAAATTTACATTATCTTAGTTATTAAATTTTATTTTGAAGTTTAATAAATTTGAAATAAAATTCAATTATGAAAATATTGCAATATTTTTTTGTCTAAAATATGTATTTATTATAAGTAGGCGATAATAAATATAAATGAGCTTGCATTGTAGATTTGATAACAGGAGGATCACGGTCGACTACTCCAGTAAGTTTGATATCCCGAAAAAGTCCTTCTACAGATATGGGGGTTCAAGTCAATCAGCAACAAACATCACAACAATCTCAACAACACCATCAAAACGCTGGTAATAATCGTGATGCTGGACATAAACGACAACATCAGCAACAAAATCAAAGAAGTGGTCAAAATAATTATAGGGATCGACGAGATTCAGGCCGTATGGATCAACATCATGATAACCAAAATAATTATGGGAATCAAAGAAATCGGTTCCAAAACCGTGGAAATTGGAATAACCGTGGCGGTAATAATGTGAATATGATGAGAAATCGCGGGCGGGGTAGAACCCAGAATCAAGTAAACTAAAAATTTAATTTATTATTCAACATATACAATTTTGGCGTTTTTCATCTTATATAGAGTTACTTCTCTCAAGGAGGTTATCGGCAAGGAGGTATTGGTCTAAATAAAAATCGTCCTGTAAAAAATACAATCAAATTCGACCAAGATTACGATTTTGAGCAAGCAAATAACAAGTTTGAAGAATTACGTTCGCAACTTGCGAAATTAAAAGTCAGCGAAGTGGAATCTAAAAATTCAACTGAACAGGTATTGTTACAAATTAATTATTTTATATTTGCACAAGTGAAACGCTATTATACAAATAAATATTTTTATGTTAAGGTCAATGGAGAAACCGATACCAAGAAAGATGATTCAGGAAACGAGACTGGTGCAGGCGAACAGGAGCAAGACGATGATTACGTTCCAGTTGGTTATGATAAAAACAAATCCTTTTTTGACAACATATCTTGTGAAGCAGCTGACAGATCAATCAAAAAGAACGACTGGCGCCAGGAACGAAAATTAAACACTGAAACATTTGGCATATCTTCAACTAGGCGTGGAAAGTAAGTTGTCATTTGTATGTAATTTTTTTTTTTATCTATAGCAAAACCAACGCGTAAAATTTTTGAATGATATAAAAAAGCTGACTGAAAAGTGCAAACTAAACTTGAGTCATATCAATAATGTTTAAATTCTTTTAAAATTATGTTGGAAAATATTATAATTGGAATATACAATTTACAATTTTTAAGATTATATTTTATTTTTAAGTTACCGTGGCCGAGGAGGCACTGGAGGTGGCAGTTATTATAACCGGAATATGAACAATGGTGGATACAATCGGAACTATAGGCCAAATAATTATAATAATCGGGGCCGTAATAATAGAATCGGCCAAAATACTGGTCTTCCTTCGAAAACCCAGCAAGCAACAAAGCAGTCGCAGCAACAAACAGAAGCACCATCAGTTACGACAGGTATTAATATTATTTCCCTAAATAAATTTCTTTAATTTTTTCTTAAATAAAATTGAAAGACGTCATAGTGGGGTTCTTAGACAAATATTCATAGCACATACATATATAAGTTTGGAATTGTAAGAATATAAAGAATTTTTGCCTTCAACAGTAAACTTTTATTAAATGTAATTTAATGACTGATGGTAGGGGAAAAAATAAAATTATGTTTCCATAATATAAAGGAATTTCACGTTAACAGCCAACAAAAAAAAAACGTAAAATGAACACAATTTCTCAGAAAGTGGAATAAAATCATCATAATTCATAGAAGTTTAACTTCGGTTTTGATCGTACATAATCGCTACTATTAAAAAGATTTAGAAATCTCTGTAAATGCTAAATAAAGAATCATTTAAAAATCCAGCTAGAATAATTTATATATTCGGTAAAGAAAAAAGAAACAGTTATAAAAACTAAATATTAAGTGCGGCTATTGTAAGAAAGGTTATAATTCATTGTTTAATTTGCAATATGGCACTTTTTTTTCTTTTGTTGTAATCATATCGGTATGAAATTTTAAAAATGCAAAGTTTTCTAAGAAATTACCTTTGAAAGATGAAGAGATAAATCTGACTATCAATTAATGTTTCCAAACGCAATACTTTTCTATTTACTAAAGCTCAAGTGCTTAGTCCGTATAAGTTTGCATTAAAGCAAAATTGTTTTGAATATTTTTTATTTTGTAACACTTAAATTTTAATTAAAAAATTGTATATTTTATGCAATATTAATTAATTGAATTTTTCTTGCAGGTGCGAAATAATAAAGGGGTTAAATACTTTAATCGAAAAATTTAGATTGATAATAATATTAACAATTTTTTAAAAGAAAGCTGACGTCCTTCCCCTCCAATGAATGAAAAAAAAAATGATATATTTATGAAAACAAAGAAGTCCTAAAAAATTAAAGAAATTATAAATATTGAAGAAATTAAAATTTATGGAATAAAAAATCTTGGTACATAATATTATCAAAAAAAATATGTAAAAATAAAGATCTTCGCATTAGAAAATTGAAAAAAAAAAATGTTAGAAAAAAATTGTGTATGAAAATGTCAAATTGTTGAATTAAAATAAGAAATACATATATATATATAATTAAAAAATGCATATTAAAATAAAAAAATGAGGGAAATGTTTAGGAATGTTAAATATATCAGCTTAGTTCTATTTCTTCTTTAGTTATTCTCTATATTACAACAAACATAGAAAACAAGAAGTGTTATATAATATAAAATGTACAATAAAAATAAAAAAGTAATCTAAGTTATGAAAAAATAAATAATGTGAGATTCAAACTAATCAAAGTAAAAAATGCGAAGAACATGTAAAAATGTTAAAACAAACTAAAACAAAATTTAGATGAGATGAGAATAATAGGTTTTAACAAAATAATTTTCTAATATATTAAGAAAAAAATCGTATATATATAAATATAAATATTTTTATTTAGGTTTCGAAAATTTTAAGATATAATTATTGAGAATTTCTTATCATATAAACTCAATTAGTTAACCATTTTGAAAATCACACACAAAAAAAAAGAACATTTAAATTTGAAATTATATTTTCCATTTATAATGTTATAGTTTTTTTTTTCTTTAAGTGATCTTCATTGACCTTATGCCGTAATCAGAATATTGATATGTACATGTAAAATTAATTTTATAAATTTTTTAATTGAATTATTTGGAAGGAATAAAAATCCATTTATATATGTTTGAAAAATTAAAACACGAATAATGTAAAGCAATTTATAAATAATAAAAAAAATTGGAAATATGAAAAGCGGAATTTTTAAAAATATTTGAGTTAAATCAGAAAACGCAACTACATTTTGATATTTTCGAGCTAATCGTACTGTATGAAATTTTTTCGAAAATATAAAACGTACCATTTATGTTAACCTTTTGGATTAGAAAAAAAGTATTTACTCATTTTTATTTAATTTTTTTTTTGTACATGAATTACATCTAAGCATGCTGAATCGAAATAAAAAAACAATTCTAAACTTGTTTTTACCAATCAAATTTTTTACCATATCCTATCTATAGGTTTATTGATTATAGTAATTTTATAAGTTCATTTTTAATCATCATAATTAATAACCATTATATTTTAGTTTTTATGCGGATCTTAATTATGCTATATATATTTTTTAACCCTTAATCAGTGTTGGAGAGGTCAACGGACCTATTTAAATTTTCACTGTAATTTTACCTGATAATTTTCAATATATTAAATTAAATATACTAAATTTGTTTTTATTTTTAGTAAATTATTAAAACAAAAGAATAAAAAGCTAAGTTTCACCAAAATTGATTAAAAATAACTTGTCAATGTCATTAAAACTTTTCCACCTATTTACAAAATGTCGCCGAAAGGGGTTATTTACAGATATGCGTGAGGCATATGCACAGCCTTCTTATTGCTATAATAAACTATACATAATACAAATAAAACGAGTGGAACACAAGAATTACTTCCAATTTTGAGAAAATTAATCAAGGGTATACGTGATAATTTAATTGCAAATATTTGAATATTAGAGAAAAATTAAGTCGATTTTAACCAAATCAAATGTATGTATATATTTCATTTATAAATTATGAAACTTAGTTTAAATTTTGAACCCTAAACTTGCCGTCTTTTCAATTTTAATTACATATATGTATATATATATTTAATTATCATGTGTTTGTAATTGATGTCTGCATTTTCGTTAAAAAATTTGTGCTAACGGTTGCTGTATACTTGAAATATTGGCTACTGTTCAATTTGATTCTGTAAATATAAAACCTTTCTATTTACTACATGATTAAAAAGTGATTGGGTGTCAGGTACATGTTAAGCCTTATTGAACCATGCTGAAATAAGCTATGTTTTTATTTCTCACCACTTAAAAGGTTTGAAAAAAAGAAAACGAAATTATAAGTTCAAAATATGTTTCGGAATTACGAACTGACCATATACTTTTTAACAAAGAAGTCGAGAAGTGCAAATGATTTATATCAAGTCACTAAATACCTACATAATCAAATAAAAAAATTTTGAAATTTTTGACGAATAATGATAACAACAAGAGTTTATAAAAATATCATTTATTATTTTAAGCAAAAATAAATGTAATTCATGAGGAATTTTCTAATCTGAATCAGACGACACATTAGTACAATTTCCTCGTTGGCAGCAGTTCTTTTTGTCCATTTGTCTTTGGCCAGTATGCTGACCTCTATATGATACAATATTATTATTCGTTTCATGAATTTTCACTTGGAAAAGTAGCTCAGGTTGTTTCAAAACTTTCTTTAGATTGTCCCATATGAATATAGCTACGTTCTCCGTTGTACTAGGCTAAAAATAATATTAATTCTCTATAAACAATTAGTGAACATTTAAATAGAAAAATTTAGAAAATTATCAGAAAAATTTAGAAAATTATCAGAAAAATTAGTTATATTAATGTGTACAATCACTATGTTTACACGCACGCGAATAACAGATCTACATAAAATTTTCACTTCTTAAACAATGATTTAGTAAGTAGGTGAACAAGAAATCGCAAGAGCACGTATCTACATGTAAATAATATGTATATAAAGGAAGATACCTCGGTCTATATCTCATACTTCTTTAGTTATTAAATACATATATTTATTCATAAAAACGAAATATATTATAAATTGGGAAAATTACCACTGACTTAAAAAATGGGACATCTTTGTCAAGATTTTTGTGATCCAAATTTTCGAAGATTACAATTTTCATGGCTTCTTTTAGTTCTGTAATATTCATAACCATACCTGTTCGCATATCTATTGGACCACGAACACTTACTTCAACCACATAATTATGGCCATGACCATTTAAATTATTACACTTTCCGAAAATTTCTGCATTTTCTTCATTGCTTAAATGAGGACTAAAATACAACGAATAGGATATTATTTATTTAATTATAAATAAGAAAATGTTACCTATGCAAACGATGGCAAGCACTAAATATTTCTTTTCTTGTTAATAATGCTACTGGTAAAGACATGTTGAGGTGTCTTGTTTTTAACAGAAATAACAAATTAATATTTTGCCCTACTTTACAATTTAGTTGTTTATATACTATTTTGTGTTAACAGGTTTAGGGATGGGTCAATTCCATGAAATACAAGGCATGCTCGATATATTATATCGGATATCAAACTATAACTTTATCTTTAATAATCCTAATAATTACTGTAAATGCAAGCAGATTTCATATCACCATAATTTACACATATATATAGAACTGAAAACAACATCTTTGACAACCTGTTGAATAAGATGTTTTTCAATTTTTTGTTGATTAGATATATCAGGTAATCCAATCTGTAATTTTGAGTAATAATTTCGTTCTTTAATAAGCCTTAGCTGCTATATCGATACTTTAAGATGCAATAAATCGATTTCATTTTTAATACCGATATTTTTGAAGTTTCAAGTTACTCTCAAACAAATGTGCTTTTTACTACGAATGTGAACATATAAAAGAAATGTCATATGATATTTTTTAAGCTTAAGATGTCATAGAGGCATAACGTAATTAAAAAAAGTATTGGTTAACCACATTTTAATTATGTATAACTAAAATTTCACAAAAAATTAATGTTCAATTTATAAAGTAAAAGGAAATATTTAGCAATCAACTTCAATAACTAAATAAAAAATTTAAAAGTATTTGAGCAATATCAAAATGGTATTATTAAGATTGGGTTTGAAAAAGAATCAACAATCATACATTATTGAATACAAAAAACTTGCTAAAAATATTAAAAGGAAAAATAGAGAAAATAGGAAAAAACTATGTAAAAGTTTTTATACATGAAAATTTATACCATATAATTCGCAATACATCTACGAGTACATATGTATGTTCATGATTTAGTAAGGAATTTTGCAAGTTTTTGTAAACGACAAATGAAAGTCCATTCACTAATTTTGGTCTTACAACATATCAGGCATTTCTTTTCCGTTTTTTATTCATCTTCCAAAATTTCTCAATGCTCTTCGAGTACATTGGTTACAATGTTTTGCTGTGAGGCTGACAGAATTTTTTTCCTAATGTCATGTCAATAGTGAGTGCAATTATGGTCAAAAAAATCGCTAAAAAAATTAAAAATAAAACACAAATTACATACATATGATTTAAAATAATATAAAATATCAAGTGAAGTAGCCTAGTCTGTAACATGGTTTTACATAATATACAATTTATCTTGCTTTAGAAAAAGCCCAATATAACATTTTCGTTAAGATTTGAAATGCGGTCTCTTACTTAAATACTTATTGAATAATTAGCCATAATGAAATAAAATTGTTATGACTAGCGCACTTGAACAATCCGACGGTGTTGCTTTTATGAAGACGTCAAAAATATATTTCATACGCATTACGTTATTGGTTTGGTATATTTCGTTAATCGTTTATTAAAATCTCATTATATTTACTTTCGATCAATTCTTTTACCGATTCTATACATAAATGTAGTAGATAGCACAGACTTACTTAAAAAAATATTTTTGTACTGCCAGTGTTTGTTTTATACATCTATTGTATGTAAATAAAAATATAATAAAAATATAATATAATTAATAGGTACATACATATATAGATATGATTGATTTTAACCCAATTTCAAGAAAGGCTTAATTGTCAATAATAATACAATGAATTTATTTATTAATAATTATGTTAATTTATTAATTTATTTATAAACTTTTTTAATGCTCCATGGTTTTAAATGTGTATTTTAATTTAATCTTCCCTTTTACTTTATTGTTACATAAAACTTTTTTCAACTCATTTGTTTATTTGCTTTTCGTTTAATGCGATTCTTTTTTTAAATAAGATGTAAAATTTTATTTCGTTAAATTTTGAAGGAACCCGCGATGTTACGCTCACTAAAAACAGCTCCCCTCTGGTGGTTGCGCCAACTTTAAATTTTCTTTGAGTGTCATAATCCTACGAATTTCCTGAAGCATAGATTTTATTGTATATTCCCGATTCCAGCGTGCTAACATTGGTACTAATCTAGTATCAACCTAAAATATATGCAAATTTTGTACAATTTTAATTTTCTTATTTTAAGTTAAATTTTATTAGGTATGTATTTAGAATTTGATGCAAATGTTTGTTTGAAGTATCTGTTTTGAATTCACTTCCGCGGTGAGCTTGGTGTTTCAAAAAATAAGTTTTACAAGAAAAATAATTGAAATACAAAAATTGAAGGTTGACCATATTATAATGTTGAAATATATTGAGCTTACGGCAGCAAAGTATGTATTAAAATAAATTTCTTTAAATTGAATATTTCTTTCTTAAATGCAAAATATAAAAATAGTCAGTTAAATGAAATAGAATTAAAAAAAGGTTTTTTTACAATAAAGATAAATTTGTAAGTTTGCTAAAATTTAAAAAAAAAAGTATTTGAAATATTTTTTATTTTATATTTTCGTAAAAAAAAAAAAAAAAAAATTTAACAATACTTACTACACCATTACTCTGATTGATGCAATTGATATTAACTTTTGATAAAAATCTAAGAGTCGGCGGTTCATCTGGGTAACGTTCTCCGCATTCAATTTTTAAGGAATATATCCTATTTTCGTATGGTGTCTTAAAAAAATACATAAATATATGAGTGTTAAATTTATTTCAAGAAATAAATTTCAAAAATTTTATCAAAATAAATAAATATTTTATTTTTGAGTTAAAAACATATCATTGAACAACATTTTAAATATTTAAACATCAAAACCGATATGAGCGTATACGCAATGCACAAACTGATAAATTCATTTACACATCTCGAAGAAGGGAAATAATTTGATAATTACATTTATCATAGAATATACATAATTTTGAATTTGACTAACTATTTCACGAACTTTTGTATAAAAGTAGAACGAATGTTTCTATAATAAAATAACTTCTTAAAGTTATTTTAGAGATCGTGTCAAATAACTTTCACATTTTTTTTTTACCAAAAACAAAAATAAATTTTTGAGTACATAACATGTAGCTACATATATACGAGTAATATACATGCAATATAAATGCATTATTAACAGCTTTAAATACACACATTAACAATGTTCATCAAAATCGGTTATTTTTATTTGAAATAACACAGAAGATTCAAAATTTTGAAATTTTATATGATTTATTAAAAAAATTTAAAATATAATAATTTATTTCAAAACATTGAAGATTTTCTTAATGTTTATTAAAAAACTTTCAATTAGTTTAGGATTACACTTCTGGAACTATGCAACTTTAGAACTAAACCCATATTTAAAAATGTAAACATATATGTAACATACATAATATAATGGGTTACATCAAGTTATATACACCGCACCAGACGGATAAATCATTTTATAACGTAGGTAATTAGCGCAATTCAGAACCTATTTTCAACTAAGTAGTTACTACAATTCATACATGTAGTTTATTATAAATTATATTGATTTTTTTTTTGTTTATACTAATTTTAAATTTAAATATACCCTTGGAGGTCCGATTATCATTCCAGTCCAATGCGTTAGAGTCATATCATCATCATTTTCGAGACCCCAAGATATAGTTCCATCCCCTACACCTTTCTGACCCTGTTCGAGCTCTTCAAGCAAGCGAAAGTTTCGTGGAACCACTAAAAAATAAAACGATTTTTTGTAATTTTTTAAATTTATTGTTGATGGTTTTGGGCGAAGGTAGGACATACATACATATATTTATCAATTCTAATATTACGTCATATTTCTCCTTGATTTATTAGAAGTGCATAATTGAACAAAATTGAAGATTTTGAAAAAAAAACGTGGATACTCATACGTACATATGTATGTAGGTACTACATACTTTCAAGTTGAAAAAAACAAATTCAAGCAACTTTTTTTAAGAAATTTAAACAAAAATTTAAGAATTATGGCAAAAAATTAAGAAAAATAAAGAACGTGTTTGAAATTTTTAAAGCTAAATTTTTTTACTTGGCGGTATACAAATATGAAAAAAATTATAAGTAAAACTTCTTTAATTTGGCAAGATTAAGATTAGAGAGTATATGCATATTTAGTTTTAAAAGATCAATTCCTATTATCTCTTTTTATAAAAGTGCAGGAATCAAGCATTCATAATTAGGTTATATCTCTTTTAATTTTTTGACACGACTTTCATTCTAGTGGTTTGTTAAATATTATAAGTATGGTAGGTAGGTACATACTAATTCAACATAATTAAATTTTATTGTTAAATTTCTTTTTCGCCAAATTTTTGTGGTTAAACCTTTAACATTTTAACGTTTTAAAAAAAAAAAAAAATAAGTTTTTAACATATTATTTTAATTAATGCAAAATTTAATGCATATAATTAAATTTTTCCTATATTGTAATTTAATTATTTTTGGGAATAACAAAGGTTTTTTGTTATTTTTTAATATACATGCCATTTTTTAGTGAAATTATTATTGTTTTGAGTAACAAAAATCTTTTTAATTATTGTTACTAAAAAAATCAATTGTAGAGAAAATAAATGAATTTTAACTGTCACAAGATTAAAATTTCTTGAACTTTTTTTTTTCTGCAGTAAAATTTTCTAAAATTAAGTTTGATATAGAAATATGACGAATAGTTTACAGTAAATGGAATTTTGCAAAAAAAAAAAATATCTTAAAATAATGTCATTATACTTACCAACACCGGTTTGGTTCGCCATTGTGGTGTTTTTTTTCGACACAACCTTCTCTTTCACTCCTGATGAAAAGCCGATCGATCCCACAAACTTCACTAATATAGTACGCTTTTACTGCCAAAATTTCATATTTCAAAATAATAATTTTTTAAGCTACAAAAATATAGGTACCGTAAAACTTACTAATTAAAGAGCATCAAACGTAATTCGTTCTACAAAATACTTTGATAACTTTAAATTGCTCCTAAACGAAATATCATCAAGTATTTTTAGACAGCTAAAAACTGTCAAATTGCCACAACGAAAAATCGCAAAATTCAATGATAATGGTAGCACTTAATTCGTTAAATAAAAATGGCTGTTAGTTACACCACATTTTCGTTTTTTTGTTATAGTAGTATTTCTGTTACATTTTTAAAATTCCTGTTTTTCGTCGGAAGATGAAAAGTTTTCTTTTTGCAAGCTTTATCGTTGTTGCAAAATAATAATTTCATAATTTATAAGAAAACTACATATATATATTTTAGAGTAAGTAAAAAGACCAAAGCGGTGAACGGCAACGGGGAACGATTTACGCTGTTAACACAGAACAACAGCGGAACGGCTAAAGCAACTGTTAAGTATTTTGCATATAATGTCACATACACATGGAAACACATGACGTCAAAAAGAAAAATCGCCTATAATGTGTATTCTATATGAATTTTAACTTTTCGTTCTTGTTCTATTTTCAACTCTAAGTTGAAGTCATACATATAAAATTTAGTTCGTAGTATATATACACACATATATTTTTTTCGGACAGGAATACTATACTATAATGACCCGGACAATAATGCTTTATAAAAAGTATAAGTACGGTATTAATACGATTGTAGTACCGTCTCAGAACTTTCAATACCTTTACATTGTAAAAAACAACTGTTAAAGCTTTTGATACATTTTGGGATATAATTTTTACAATATTAATACATACTTTGACGTTTGTTTGAAAATTTCAGTTTTAAGTTCTGTGCAAATGCTAATTTTCAACAAACGTTGCCACATTATTAAAAATACGCATTTTTATGCTGCATAAAACTAAATAAATATCACTTTATTGCTGAAAATATATGCTAATTTATTTGATTGGTTATTTCTGGCAACATTTATATAACATGTTTAAGAAAAGCGTGCTCGATTTTTTGGATACCCAATTTACTTTTATTTTACATATCCACTACGTATAGAACGCATTCAGGAAAAGGGTACAATGTCAAGAGCTTTTACTAAACTTTTTGGAATGTGATTCTTTGTAAAGTTTACGTCGTAAGCGCATTATTGAAGTCACGGATACTCTTTATTTTTAATGAAGATTTTTAATATTTTTTTAATATTTTTTGATGGAGTTCTATTTTTTCTGCCAAACAAATTTTATGTCAATTTAAAACTATTTGTATCAACCATTTTGTATGTAGTGCTTTTCAGTTTGTACATTTTTGTACAAAAATAGGGAAGAACAATAAGCGAATAAGCGCAAAAGGAGAAAAACTTGAAGATTCTTTATTAGTGGAAAAGTAATGTTCCAAAGGCTGAATAGTATTTTTGTGGGAGGTGACCATTAATTTATATCGCATACATATCGGGTTCATTTAGGTCAACGACTAATCCTTTACCAAAGGAAAAGTTTCATACTGACAACGAAAATATAATCTGATTTTCTAATAAAAAGTAAATTTTTTATGAATTTCAATCTTTGAATCGTTACAAAATGAAGCTTTTAAAATACTGTTTTTTCTTACGGAAAGCTCTTTTGGTTTTGATTCGTTTAATTACATTAAGAACAAAACTATCCAAAATTTTTCTTAATTTACTAGACAAATCACAGATGAACTTATGTTTGTATTGAAACATACATTTCAACATAAATCATATAATTATAAACAAATACATAGTATATGTATTTTGTAGTATACACAGTAAATATATTTGTTTATAATTATATTATGATTTATGTACATACATATATATATTTTGTATGAAAACAGATGTAAAATAATATACATACATATGTACATATGTAGATCAATATTTCATTTTTTTACTTAAAGATTTTAAGTGACGTTGTAACTCTATGATACTGTATATACGCATGTATATTTATATAAGTTTATGAAAATGTATTTGTTATATATAGATACATATTAATATAATATTATGTTTATACTTATTTGGTATAAAGGTCACCTTTAACCCAATTAATTGCATACTACACCTAACATCAGCAGAGAATAATAATATAATGACTAATGCAGAGCAGAGCACAGCTATTACATTACAGTATGTACACATTGCGTTATTGTTAACTGGAGCCACATGGTGTTTTCCAATATTGAAACTCTCTCCGTTTGAAGATCTACTAGTTATTTTATTACATATACATGTATATACTTTACTTTTTTAAAGTTTGAGAGAAACAAAACGAATAAAAAGCTTTTTTTTATTATGTATAATGAATATAACAGCGGTCTCGTTAAATGAGAAAGTTTCGGAGTAAAAAACATATTTTGTCGTAAAAGCTTTAGGAGTCTTTTAACGATTTTTTTAACGATATTGTGTACTAATATCATTAAAATTATGTAACATCATATAAAAGCTGCTTTGTAAAATTTAATACTTTAAAAATAATTCAAACTAATATTGTGTTATACATATGTACAGTACATATCGAAAGTTTACTTAATAAATTGGAGAATTAAACAAAGCGTAAGAACTCCGATTAAAAATAAACGGAAGTATTAAATAAGAAATTGTATATGTGACAGTGACCATAAACATGAGTAATTTTTATTTGAAAAAATTCCTGGATATACACGGAATAGTAATATTATATATAAAGAAAATATACATACCTACATACAATGTGTATACAAGGGCAAGTATATAAATATGGAAACAGAAGTTTTTCCAACTAAAGTTTTATCATTCTAGTGAATGAAAATCAGTCAACAGATTGGCTTTGTGCGTTAAATAGGAAGAATAGCTAAGTGTAGTGTTAAGTGTAATAAACTTAAAAAAATCAAACAAATTAATTTGCTATTTAGATAAATTACAATTGGTATGTACCAACGTGAAAAGTTATTAATACATCTGCGCTTACATATGTATATAGATTTTAATTTTTTAATGACAATATTTCTGTTTTATGTATAAATTCATGAATTGAACTGGAGATTACTAATTTTTTGTATATATGTAGTCGGTGTTGAATCAAGTAAACTTTAAAAGTTCTAACGCTGATTTTCTTTTTTAATTTTCGTAAATTTTTTTTACATTTTGTTCTAAAAAGCCGAGTACATACATACATACATTGTAAATAAATATATGTATCTCGTGAATTAAAATATTTAAATACCAGTGTTAAAACATAATATTATAAAATTTTTAAAATTAGATAAAAAAGTACAATTTTAGGAAAAGTCACTGCAATATAAATTTGTGTAAAATGTTATTTAATATTGTATGCGTTTCTGACGTTCAATGGGAAAATCCTCTTAGTGACCTTCACGTAAAAAATTGAGAATTAGATCCATATGTATGTATATATACATATGTAATTTCTTTTTTAGTGCAATCAACTTTATATCTACTTGCACTTTCATTTGAAATTTTCACATGCGCATAATATGATTTGTTAAGCTACTTATGTAGTTAAAAATTACCACATACGGCATATTGTAAAAATGTAAACTATAAAAAAAAACGAAAAAAACATGCCGAAAGCATTCAGTGAACACGTACATACACACGTTCTTAGATCACAAGTTTACATTTTCATACCCAAGTAGGTACCCACCTAAGTGCAGGTACATGTATTTTTTTTGCATGATATTTTGAACGGTAATGTTATTAATAAAAGTTCTTATTTTAATATTGAAAATTACACAGAAATATTTAATTCACGTTACTTGGAAATGAAGTTCATCATGATCATCATAAGTTGTTTTCTTTATCAAATTGGAAAATTTTATCATTTCAAATAGAACAATAATTAATAAGTTGGTAATAATAAAAAAAAACTTGTAGGTACTACTTGCTTAGCAATTCGTTTAGATTTGTTAAGTTTTCCATATATCGTTTCTAATACATTACATACATGTAATCTTTTGGAGGAATAAAGTAAATAACATACTCTAAAATATTTCTTAGAATATTATGTACATATGTATGTATGAATGTATATAAAAAAGTTTAATAATAAAAATTGAATGTATTGTTATACGCAAGTCAAAATACACGGTTTTTCGGTTTTTACATGGAAAATTAAAAAAGGAATATTTTTATTTCGGCAATTTGACTTTCAAAAATTGTGTGAAGGACACGAAAAGCTTTTCTAATTATTGTTTTTTTTTTTTATTCCATGTGTGTTGTTTTGGAATTTTGTTTGGGGTGAAAAGTACAAGAAAATCGAAAAATAAAATTAAATTTTCCATTATAAAAAGAAATGCAAAATCTACAAGGGAACTACATATGCAAAATACGTTTTATATACATATGTAGATGGTTATAGAAATAATCTTTGGAAATTTCAAATAAACTGTGTTGTTAGTAGCAACCTAAAAAACGTTTCTTATTCAAAAATTTAATAACGTACAATTATTATTCAAAGTAGCCAACAAAGTTAATAGCAATAAAAATTTTTCTGAATTTCAATTGGTGATATTTAAAAATTTACTATTAGACGCTTCGATAATTCCTTTTTTAAAATTTTTTTAATTTTCGAAAAAAAAGAAGATAAGGTACAGCAGAGAAGGTGAATGGATAAAATTTCATTTGTCGGATAAGATTTTATTTAGGTGCGTTAATCTATTTAAAGTTGATTATTTGACTTTGGAGAGGGTGTTAAAAAGGTATTCCAATTGTAATTTGATTTCATAATTGAGATCGTTAAATTAACAATAATGGAACTTAATTTTTTTTCTCTTTTTTAAATTATTACCTTTGATTTTCTCCGAATGATTATTATACTTAAAACTTGTATTTAGTTGGCTTACAAAAATGTTATGGGAAATCTTGTCTTGTCAAGGATGTTTTTTATTGCTGCAAACAAAATGTATTAATTGTATTAGGATGCAAAATATATAAGTAATCTCATCCTAAAATATATGCAACATAAAATAATTATAAAAAAAATTATATCGGATAGATTGATAGAATATTTTTTTGAAAACTGAAAATTTTTGCATAATTCAATAATTAGTTATTATTATTATAAAATAAATAAATTTATAAATTTATTTTATTAGAAAAATGGCTGCTATCAAAGATCAATTATTAGTTCCGATTGCCGAAACTTTACCATCAGCTGGAAACAAAATTACGGTCGTTGGTATTGGACAGGTTGGAATGGCATGCGCTTTCAGTATTTTAACTCAAAATGTTTCAAATGATGTTTGTCTTATTGATGTTTGCGCTGACAAATTGAAAGGTGAAATGATGGATTTACAACACGGTTCTAATTTTCTAAGGAATCCAAAAATATCTGCTGGTACTGGTAAGTATTTCAAGTCTTCTTTTTTTTTTTGTAACATTAGTATACATGCATACATAACTAATTTCTCTATATTAAAGAAATTTTAACATTTTAACTGACATTTTTTGAACAAAACTGAAATTTAGTTATTGTTCTCATTAAAGAGTTTTAAAAATTTAATTCACCTATTTGTACCGAATTTTAATGCTTTAATTAACCTGCATTTTTTTGCAAATCAATTGCTTCATTCGAAACAGTTAATTAGTAGAAGGTGGCTGACTACTCTTTTCAAAATATGGCTTCAAACTTTAATATCTTTGGACGCTAATGTACTAACTACATGGATAAAAAATTTGTTAATGAATTGTTATTATTGTTTTACATTTTTATTATAGATTATGCTCTCTCAGCTGGTTCCAGACTTTGTGTTGTTACAGCTGGTGTACGTCAACAAGAAGGTGAAACTCGTTTATCATTAGTCCAACGAAATGCTGATATTCTTAAGCATATTATTCCTAAACTTGTCCAACACAGTCCAAATACAATTTTATTGATGGTATCAAATCCCGTTGACGTTATGACCTACGTTGCGTGGAAACTATCTGGTTTACCAAAGAATAGAGTATTTGGTAGCGGTACAAATTTAGACTCTTCAAGATTTCGATTTTTAATGTCACAAAGATTAGGTGTCGCTCCTACATCTTGTCATGGTTGGGTAATTGGTGAGCATGGTGACAGTAGTGTTGCAGTTTGGTCTGGAGTTAATATTGCTGGTGTACGGTTACGTGAATTAAATCCACAAATTGGAAGCCCCGATGACAAAGAAAAATGGGAAGATTTGCATAAAGATGTTGTAAATAGTGCTTATGAAATTATCAAGTTGAAAGGTTACACATCATGGGCCATTGGTTTAAGTGTAGCTAGTCTTGCTTCAGCGATTATTAGAAATACAAGCAATGTTTATGCCTTATCCACATGTGTCAAAGGCGAACATGGAATTGAAGAAGATGTATTTCTTTCAGTACCCTGTGTATTAAATTCTAATGGCATCACTAGCATCATTAAAACAATTTTAACCCAATCTGAAAAAGAACAATTACAAAAATCTGCAAAAACATTGGCTGAAGTACAATCTGGAATCAAATTTTAAATTTCATGAATTCTGATGATAAAGTTTATCAAAGCTCTAGTAAATTTTTTAACTAGAACCAAATGCCTATTATAATACATGTACCTAAAATACACATATTTACTTTTACGATTCGCTAAAAATTACGATATTTTTTATATAACTTTTACAATAAGCTGATTCAGTATTGAGTTAATGCTTTTAATTTTTTAAATATTAATTTATGTTAATATGTGTAACGTTTGTATGTAGCGTTTATTTTAGAGATTCTATAAAAGAAAAGCATATTATGCATATGTATAAAACGAGTTTGCAACTATAAAAATAAGATGCGAGTGTAGGTATTTCGTATTTAATATGAAAAATTTTAAATTTACTACGTTGGTTAACTACAAAATTCTGGGTTTTCCTCAATTGTTTTTTTTTTTGTTATTTATGAAGACTTACACTCATATGTAATATATAATATGTAAATCAAAATGAGAAATAAACTTTTTTCATCTACACATCTATTATTTACATGTATTTACTGATTATAATTTAATTCCATAATATAAATCACATAATTTAGGAGTAACTTATTCAGGAGCAACATGATTGAAATATCTTAGGGATTTTTTTCACGTTTTTTGTCTCTAACAATTTTATGATGTCATTCCGCATTTCATCTTACTTTTTGGCATATTTCGTAAAAATTTTGCAAAAAATGTTTCTATTAACTTCACTATGTCTGTCCATATGTTTATCTGCCTCCCCGTCAACTTGCGAAATTAGGATTTACGGAACAACTAGGATTAGTTTAAAATTTTATCATTTTACAAGTATGGATGAAATATGTAGGTAGGTACTTATTTTGTTTTCATAAAACAATTTTTTTTTTCATTTACTTCTTTAAATTTCAATTTTCGATCAAAAATTGGATTCATTCTAAAGTTTCTAACAATGAGCAATAATTGTTCTTTTATCGAAAAATATGTGTTCGTGCCCTTATCATGGTTAACTATATCCATTATTAATTGATCCTCTGTTATAGTTTAAAAAAGGCTCCAAAGTTAAAATCAATTGTTTCAAAGCTCATCCGAAACGTATGCAAAATTATATTGCAATAACAATATCATTTCAGGTTACAATCATTTTCATTACATATTTAGAATGTAGCCGTATGCATAAACATAGGCTCTTAATCTGCTGCCTCAACTCCATAACAATACACTTTATATAAGCATTTTCTATTTACGCTATTGCCGTTGCACTCTTTTGCTGAGAATTTAGATTACAAACGTTCAATTTTTCAAAAGGTACAAATTTACAGGAACATTTACACACCTCACAGTTTTTATGATTCAATGATAAGTAGTTTTAACGATTTTATTACTTTTACAGATTATTCTTTGACGGCTGGATCAAGAATCTGTATTGTAACCGCTGGAGTTCGTCAAAAAGAAGGCGAAAGTCGTTTATCTTTAGTTCAACGAAATGCTGACATTCTTAAAGGAATTATACCGCAGCTAGTAGAATTTAGTCCAGATACAATTCTTTTAATGGTATCCAACCCAGTTGATGTTATGACATATGTAGCTTGGAAATTATCTGGTTTGCCAAAAAATCGGGTAATAGGAAGTGGTACTAATTTAGATTCATCTAGATTTCGCTTCTTAATGTCACAGCGACTAGGTGTTGCTCCGACTTCCTGTCATGGTTGGATCATAGGTGAACATGGTGACAGCAGTGTACCAGTATGGTCTGGAGTTAATATAGCTGGGGTACGTTTACGTGAACTAAACTCAGAAATTGGTACAAATCATGATGATGAGCATTGGAATGAATTGCATGCTCAAGTTGTAAGTAGTGCTTACGAAGTAATCAAATTAAAAGGATATACATCCTGGGCTATTGGTTTAAGCATTGCAGCTTTGGCTTCTGACATTCTCCGAAACACTAATAAAGTTGCAGCAGTATCTACATCTGTTATGGGTGAACATGGTATTGAGAAAGATGTTTTTCTCTCATTACCATGTGTACTTAATTCAAACGGTGTTACTAGCATAGTTAAACAAATTTTAACTCAAAGTGAAACGGAGCAACTACGTAAATCAGCTGACTTAATGGCAGAAGTTCAAGCAGGAATCAAGTTTAACTAAAAAAAGTTACCCTCTGAGTGGATTTTTATCTCTAAATCAAAAATTTGAAATTGCTTTTCAAAAAATGTATTAAATTATAAGTGTAATAGTAATTAATCACATTTGAAATATTTCCTAATTTAATCAATATTACATCTACCAAAAATAACATAAATTAAGCACTAACTCTTATACAAAGATATAAAGTCTAAAGTAGGGTCTAGTATGATTTTACTGAATTGCTACGATATTTTATTTAGAGAAATTGATTTCGATTTTTGAGTTCTACTCTAGTAACTTTTAAATTATAGAATATTACAAAATAGGTCACACTAGAAGATTACTAAATAAGATGCCCTTTTTCTTGAAATTTCTTTGAAAAATGTTTGTGTGGGATTTTACATCCGTTTTGTATATTATTTTTCGTTATATAAAGCAGCAGGTCGTCAAGTTTAGTATTTTTAATTAATTTTATAGAAATTGGTTTAAATTGTGGAAACAAATCATTTAAACGCTTAAAATTTTGCTATAAATGTTAATCCATTTGTAATGTAAAATGGCATCGACATACAAGTGAATTTAATAAAAATCATGAAAACTGCAAAACAATTGCAAAAACGAGATCGTAAAATTTACGTTCATAAAATTTATTCTACTTTTTTAAAGTAAAATTTACAATTTTAGCCCGTTATTCTGTTAATTTATTGCAAATTGGTTGTTTTTATATTCGTCATGTTTAAGATTAATGACACGAAGAAACAATTGCCACAATAGAAATTTTCACAAACGCAATACTGCAACAATAATTTCAAAATGCAATACTACAAAAACATATCGTAGTGAATATTCA
Organism: Condylostylus longicornis; assembly: GCF_029603195.1. Classification (NCBI taxonomy): domain Eukaryota; kingdom Metazoa; phylum Arthropoda; class Insecta; order Diptera; family Dolichopodidae; genus Condylostylus; species Condylostylus longicornis. The sequence continues at coordinate 1,342,073 of NW_026578087.1, forward strand.
ATATATTTTTGACTATTCTATAAAATCAAAAAAGTTCATATGATTAAACACTCATACTAATTTATGCATAACATGCACTACTCTAACTAACTTCGCTATATTGTAAAAAATTGGTCATTTTTATGAATAAATCTGGCTCGCAACATCTGCTTATGAACACAAATAAAGCGCTATTTTCGCTATACATACATATATCGCGATATACGTACTGCGTTTATGAAAACGCCGAATATTACTCATAATTTCTTAATATTAAACTAGAAATGATCTATTATAGACTATATTAAAGGTTTTATGAATAAATTTATATAGAGAATATTTTGCAGTTCATTATAAAACAATCTCAAAAATACATAATTATATGTGTATGTACCTCAACTAATAAATTCTTATCTTTATTATCGTTATTGATACATTATCATTTCCGATCTCACCAACCGTGTTTTTATATCAATGAACGTGCACCTACAAAGGTATATACGTATTTTTATGTACATAATATTATATTACTTCTATCACATCAAACAGCATTTTATATATACATTTGAATTTTGTAATCATTTTTGAAATACATTTCATTATTTTTATTTTTCTACAAAAAATGTACACAGTTCACAAATTTGAAATGTTTTGATTTAAAAAAAATATATCATAGCCAAATTGTAAGAAAAAATTTATATTTGTATATTTGTACATATATATATACTTGTATTAGAATTTTTTAGACGTATGTAGTAAAAAATCTACCTCAAAACTAAACAACCGAAACTACCTCATGTTACAAACTTTATTGGCAACACAATATGTATATACAAACATAGATAACGTATGTACATAAATTATGTTTATTGTTATGAATAAGTTTATGTAAATATGTAAGAATAAGGAACGTTCAAAGTAAGGTTAATTGATGTACATACATAATTAATAACTAAGTATAACCAGCTACGGGTTCCTTCACGAGATAAAATCAAAAAATAATTTAAATAAAAAAATTGCTGAAAATTAAATCCTTTATTAAAAAGTAATAAGCCTTGAGGCTAGAATTATATTTTACAACCTCAAACTATCTTTTAAATTTAAAAATTTTTTGAAAAAAAAAAAACATGTGCTTGAGACAAAGTTTTTTGATTTTTAAAAAGATATCTGGTTTTAAACTTAATTCCGTCTCACGCAAGAATCTTGTTTATCACATTGAAGGAAATTTCTCCGTAATTATACATGAACAAATAAACGCGTTGTCAAATGAAATTTGAATACACTTTAAAATTTTTTAAAAAAGTTATTAAGAGTCAGATATCAAATGAATAAAAAAATAATAAATATGTGCAATAAATACCGTTTTTCAATTGTAATCAAATGTTAAAGGTCTTTAAGAGGTAAGTTATTTCACAGAATGTTGTGATTTGATAAGTTAAATCTTAAATAAACTAAATGTTCTCATCAAATCAAACAAATGACATTTAATACATATCATACAAAATTTTTTGTCAATAATTTATTCATGTGAACGCTTGGTTTTTAAAGCTTGAACAAAGGTTGAGTATACATATTAGGGATGTGCAATTTTGCAGAAGGAATCGGTTTTATAGATTGAATGGAATCAGAAGCCATAAAATCGATTTAAAAAATAATACAAAGAAAATGAATCAATCGTCTTGATAATCAAATTTACAAACATGCAAACGAATTAAAAAAAGATATTTTTTACCTATGTTTACTTCACTGTTTTTGCATCAATTGTTGACATACTTTTCATTCTCCTTGCCAATTGACTTTTTTTGGCATGTAATTTTTTAATTCTTTAAAAATAATTAAAAGAAATTTTGTGGTATTGAATTAAATTTTTTTCAATTTATTTATTCAATATTCTATTCTGTTAATATACTATCTAATTAACAAATAACCAATTTCGACGTAAAAACTTTCATAAGGAAGAATTTCTTTATTCTTTCTATTTAATTTACTACTGCATTCGAATTATTAAAAAAACCGGACCATTGACTTTCTAAAAATGAGGTTTTTATTAAAAATTAAAAATTAAAATTAAAAAAACACATGTGTTTTATCAAAGTACTATACATAATGTTCATTACATTTTAAAAATATAAAAAGAAATTATTTAGTAAAATTTTTGTAACGCTTGATGCTTTACATAATTTGTATGTAATATAGGTATAATTTGTATGCTTTGGTAATGCTTCCCTTTATTGAGTTGACCAAATAACAAACTATATATGAAGATATGAATACGAACAGTATGATGTCGTTGCAAAATATTAGTGTGAATTATTCATAAAATATATTGTTTTTGAATGAGTAAATATATGAAGCTCAGTTAATTAATGAGGAAGTATACGACAATATGCCATCTACTTTAGTGAGTAATAACCAAAATGTTAACTAAAATTTATTAACATAAAAAAGGGCATAATTTTGAAGTTTTTTTTTTATGCGAAAGTCAAAAAATTTATGAAACGTCACTTCAACAATGTCTCACATTGAAAAATGTTGTGCTGACATCGTTGTTATCAACAACGAAGTGCATTGCGAGTAACACCCAAGGCAGAATTAAAAATAAAAATATATGTTCACTCTCAATTGAGAGATATATATAAAAATATATATCTCTCTATATAAAAAGGGAAAAAACTAACGAATTCTACTTTAATTTGATTATTTTTACAGATATTTCAAATGAAAAAATATTTTAAAAATACTTATATGTATATTTTAAAAATTTTTAAGGGGCCAATAAAAATTTAAAGTAAACGCGCTCCTGTTACGACTTGGAACAAAAAAGAAACAGCAGGAAAGAATTTGACTTCTTTGTTTTTTCAAGATGTTCCTTGCTTTAGTTATATATATATTTAATTTAACACTTCTTTTGAGCAATTTGATAATTTCTTTCAAATTTTTGCAAAATCATAAAAACATATTTTCGATTTTTGTTGCCTCCATTTTAAATGTTCAATTCTTAAATTGTTGTGCACTGGGAATCTGCCAAAAAATTGTATCTTAAGCAAATATTCCGTACATCCCTGCGGTGTATACAAAAAGAAGTGCCAAAGAAAACAACACAATCTAAATAGAGTTTAAGCATTAATTTTTGTAACCTATATATGTATGTATGTATGAATGTTGTTAAAAAACAATAGCAATTGGAAAAAAATACAATTTAAAAAATTTCACCAATTTCGTATTTTTAAAATATTTATTTTATAAAATTTTATGATGTCCAGTTTTCATTCTTCATTTAATGACGATGATTTCGAAAACTCCGCTACAAATTATGCTTTGAGTCAAAACTATGATCATGACATTGATTATAATGATAGTACCGCTGTTCAAGGGTTAGTAAAATTAAGTGGACCAAGCAAAAATTAAACAAACCAAATCTTTTTAATAAATACATATTTGCAGAACGAATACTTCTAGCCCTCAAGAAGAAAATGAGGATGAAAATAGCGCAGGAGAAACAAAAAAGAAAAAAGCTAAAGATCCAAATGAACCAGTAAAGCCTGTTTCAGCATATGCTGCTTTTTTCAGGGATACACAAATAGCAATTAAAAGTCAAAATCCTAATGCTTCGTTCGAAGAGATTTCTAAAATTGTCGCATCAATGTGGGAAGCTCTTGATGTAGAACACAAAAATGTTTACAAAAAAAATGCCGAAATAGCAAAAAAAGAATACTTAAGAGCGTTATCCGAATATCGGGCGAACAATTCTAGAATAAATGATACAACAACAGAAGAAACCGGTACGAACTCGTTTGCAACTGTGAACCCAAATAAAAAACAATTACCGATTGCTAGCAAACCAGCAGTTTTTACTATATCAACCAATGATGATAATTCTCTAAGTCAAATGAATTCTCCTTCAGGAGTTAATAGAGCAGAATCACCAGAGGCAAATACTATAAACGAGGATACATCGGTACAAAAATGTATTCGAGATGGTTGTACGAATAAGGCTGTTGTCAATCCAGACTGGGAAGATGAATACTGTTGTAATGAATGTGCAGTTAGACATTGTAGAAATGTTTTTAATAATTGGGTTAAAACAAATAAAGATCCACCTGTAGAAGAATTAGTTTCTTAGATGATATGTACATAAATAATGTATATAAAATATTTTTTTTAATATTAAGTCAGAATAAAAATTTCTGTTTTGTTTTAAAGTATGAAAAATATTTTCCCAAATTAAATTGAATTCGAAACAATTTCTTAAGAAAAAAGATTAAATTAATTTCCTCATATTCAGAACGAGAAAATCCAGTTAATTTCAATAATTTTGTTTTATTTTTTTCTTAAATATGTAGATAAACAGAATACAGAATATTCAATTTATGGAAAAGCATTGTATATTTAAGGGCTCAAATTATAGACACCACGGTAATCAAATAAAAACTTGTTTTTTTTTTTGTTTTAAATAATTAAATTTACATTGGCCGAATATTCCTTTTAGGAAAAAACAAATTTTGTTCAACAAGTATTTCAAATATAAAAGCATTTAGATTTCAGCATTTTAAATAAAGCGTTGATTACAAGCCATTCACAGTTTTTATTACTTTATGTTGCACAAAGGTGTTACGATGTCATACCTACTATACAATCGTTATTGTGCATTATTTTGCAAAACAGTTAAACAATGGATTTCGTTTATTATACACCAAGGATAGAGAAAATTTGAACTATAAAATGAAATTTATTTTTTTTTTACATATTCTTTATTTTTATTTAATATATAATTATATAATTTTCTTTTAGATACACTTAAAAATTCTAAAATATGTATGATTAAAATTATTTTCATATTCCAAGAAACAAAATATGCAATTTTATATATAAAAAATTTTCCTAAATGATTTCTTCTAAAACATGTAAATATGTAAGTATGTATTTGAGAAATAATAAATTTTGGATTTTGAACAGTAAATTTCTCTAATGTATATAATAAGAATGCACCTAAATTTATTAAAAGCAAACTTTGTGAAAAATAACAAATTATGTTAATTTTCTTTTAAATACAAAATATATACTCAGATTTTTAATTACTGTAGAACGATGAAGTAAAATTTTGAAAATAAAAATAAAATTAAATAACTATTATAAATAATCTTAATTTTGATTTGTACAAATATATACTATAATTTATATATCCATTTACATTCCAATTTCAACTTTTATTTTGAATATTTATAATTTAAATTTTTTTCATATAATACTAATATTACAATAATTATGTACAATAGTTTATTACAATGCCTTTATTTTGTATATATGTTTTCTACAATTTTTTCATGATAAATAAAAAGAATTCTTAATAAGTAAATAAATTTATGGAACTAATGCATTACATATAAACTAGATACATTAGATTAACAAATCTAATATTTTAATTCAATTTGAAGAATACTTGTAACATTCCTATTATATACATTATTATACACTCCTTTCGTGCAAGTAGGATTGTCACCATAGCTGATAACAAAAACAGCTTCTTAGTTAATTTTCAATGACCGGATTACATTACTGTTTGCAAAAACTCTATTCATTTTTGTTAAGAAAATGCAAGTTTCATTAATTAAGCATTAAAAAATATCTTAAGGCAGTGTTTGCCTGTGCTGTGTTGATGTAATACAATCAAATATTTTACGATTTGTTAATTCTAAAGAAATAAGTAGTTGCTTTTGACAATTATTTAATAAAACATACAACACATTTCGTTATAACAAAACATTGAAGCGAAAATTTTACAAATTGTAGAATTTTTTCAATTTAATAAATTATGAAAACTAAATATATATAAATTAAAAAAAAATGTATGTACTTTTCCACAAAAAACAAATAAGATTAAATAAGGTAAATAAGATCAGAAAAGATGTTATACTTTTACTTTCTTCTAAAACACTACAGCATATTAGGTCATTTACTTTTTGTTTTTGCAACTTGCATTTAGTAATATATTCTCAACAAATTTTTTATTTGTTCCATTTGCTTGAGTTTTAAAATTTATTATTTAAATTTATTAATTAAAGAATTATGAATAACATATTTTATAATTTGTGCAAGTTTTGCTGTAAGTGCACGTTTCACTCGGAGATATTTACTTGTTTTCTCTATTTCATTTTTTAAGAATTTAATGCTGTACTTTATTTTAAATTTAATTATTGTTCTCTTATATTAACAACTAAATATTATCCTAAATTTAAAGACTTTTTAATTTTTTAAATTATGTTTTTGCACTTTAGTTTTTTTTTTCTCATATTTAACGTTTAAATTTAAATTTTTATACATTTTTTTTATCATTCTTTTCAATTTTGTTATTAATAAAGGAAAATGTTTGTTTCTAATTTTTCTGTATTATATGCTCCAATAGTAATAATGTTAAACTAAAGTACGATCCTATTATAAAAAGTGTAATACAACAGTGCGAAATAAAGACAAAAAAAGTTGTTAAGAAAAAGAAATAGAAATTACCAAATAAAATTTACAAAATTTGTAAATGTAATTAATTTTTAATTGTACACTTAAAATTTGTATATGTAACTAATGAAAAATGTATATTATTTTATTTTATCTCTAAAGTGATGATTATACAAATATTAATTAATGTTACCAGTGCATACCTTAACAATTAAATAGAAATTAAAAAATATACATTTGCGTCAGTTCAAAACTAATAAAAAATAACTAAGCATATTCTAAAACAAACATTTTCTCCTAAACTTTATTTTCTACATATTCATTAACGCTAAATAATTTATTAGTTAAATGCAATTTTATTCATTAAATGAATAATAACATTATTAATAACCTAAGCATCAAGCAATTATAACTTAAAATATGTATGTATGAAGTTTCTTCTGGCATTTCTGTTTTTTTTTTTCGGTTTTGTTCTCCTACTTTCTTAAAAATAATATAGATGCAGAATACTTAATCAGAACAGAAAATATAAATTGAAATTCCCATGAAAAAATATTTTCGCTCTAATTTACTTACTTAAATTGTAATTATGTTTTTATTAATTTAAATTTACGTTCTAAAATAAAATAAATTTTAACATTGTGTTTACACATAATAACTAATAATAACAATTGTAAAATTATAAGGTTAGCTTTTTACATAGATAACTAAAATTTACAAGGAAGAAACACTAATTTCATTTTTGTCAATATATTTTTATTATTCCTAACTTAATGAAAATAATATTTTTGATAACTCTTACTCTAACTTTATTTTAATATTTATTATTTTAACATTTGTATTTTTTTTGTAATATTAACTATATGTATTCGGAGACTTCACGAGTATTTTTAAGACTTCTGAAAGTGGCGCATGTATATGAAAGAAAGACAGTTTAAATTGTTAAATTGTTCCCTTTTGGTAATAATAGAAAATTAAGGAAAAAATGACAAAATTGTCGAGTTCTTAGTTTTCATAGCTTATAAATGCTTACAAGAAAAGCATTAAAGGCAAATTAATTTTACTTAGTTATAAAAAAACCAAAAGTCTGTAATACATATTCTGAAACAATTCGAGAAGATATTAAATTTATATATGTACATATGCGAATAAAAATAAAAGAAAGTTAATTATTATTTTACGAAAATGCTCAATATTTCACTGATTTACTTATGAATATGTATTTACTAGAAATTTAAAGTGTTCAAAGTCTCTTTGTATAATTTTTTTTAAGTTATTTACATTTTATGTAAATTTTTAAATTGGTCTTTGGTCTCCATAATAAAAATCTGCTTACTAAATGATACTAGTTTTAAATTTAAAAAGGGTTATTTAAATTAAGTCTTAAATTAGATTCTTATTTATATATAAGTTATTTTAAAACCATGGTTGCCTGTTATTCATGTCATATGGTTTCGGCATACCCAAAGTTGGTCTATATCCAGCTTGAGGATAACCAGCAGTTGCTCCAGGAGGCAGCAAACTTTGACTTAAATTTTGCATCATTCTAGCGCGAAACTCATCTGGTCTTAAATATTGTGTATACAAAGGAGAATTTGGATCCAATTGGGGTGAATTCATAAATGGATAACTACCACGTTGCGTTGCTGGGTGCGCAGCTGCGGTTAAAAATTGATGATAAGGTGATGGGGCCGCAGGTGCGACACTTGGTGTGGTATTATTATTAATAGTAGATGATTGAGTTTTTTCTGAAACACTGGTTTGGTTTGGATTATTTGTGGAATCTTGTGGTACGCGATGGTGAGTAGGTGGAATATAATATGGGTTAGCGTTACGAAATTCCTCTAAATAAGTTGAGTTATCACCATATAAGCCACTGGGTAGAGGGAGACCAGTTGGCGAAGGACCGAAATTGAAAGCACTTCCTGATACCATGCTTGCCGCAGCTGCCGCTGTTTTCAGCGATAATGCTGAAGGGTCCGTTGAAGTATTGTTTGATGTTCCTGATATAGTTTGATTTGTAGAGGTTGAAGCTGCTACAACAGCCGCTGCAGTTTTTAACCCAGCATATAATTGAAAACCCTGGTGTGCGGAAGCAACATTTTGCGTAATATTATTTCCAGGTGTATTTGTGGTATTTTGTGAACTATTATTATTTAAAATTTGCTGTTCTTGTTGTTGATGTTGTTGAAGTTGCAGATTTTGGGGCTGTTGTTGAATGTTCGAAACAGGCGACTGATGATTGATGGTGCTCTGATTTAAATTTGCAAGCTCAGTAACCTTCTTTTTCTTATTGCGCTTAGTTTGTTTCTGATCAGTAGACGTAGCTGATGGTACTTGCTCTCCTTGAGGGTTAACATTACTGTTTGCGCTACTGGAGGATTGATTACTTTGGGGCACATAATTTCCTAAAATGTATAAAACACATAAAATGAAAAATAAAATAAAAAATAACGATGGATAAAGAGTAAAATATAAAAAATATTTTTTCTTGCTTCTAAATATAGCAGATTTCCTTTTCCGACGGTGTTGCTTAATGAAAATGAAAACAAATGTATAAAATTTCAGTTTTTAATAATGAAAATGAAATTAAAAGTGCACAAAACCAAATGCCTTAAAATATTAAAATAAAAAATATAAAGAAAAAAAAACATCTTACCTAATAAAAAAATCGGATAATTACCTGGTGGAGGCAGGTTCTGCTGATCCCTTCCACCATATATTGTCGAAGAATTCTGATATAGTTGTTGTGGTAAATTTTTGCTGAACATATGTGCAGCTGGTGGAACATTTTTATCATAATAACTAGTACCCATTGTACCAGGTGTGTTATTTTGTAGTGCAAGCATATTAGTGTCATCCATCATTTGAGTTAAACTCGAGTGGTGCCGCATTGTATGATCTATTATGTTGCTAGAGTTTTGGTATGTTGAAGATGTTTTATAATTTGATAAGTCTAAATTTCTGTTCAGTGAATTTGGTATAAGTTCAGTAGGGTTATTTTCATTTCTTTGACCAATATTTTGAGAGCCGTATGGTGCATTATTTGTGGCCACATTATGTGAAGACTTGGATCCACCATATAGAGGGATGGCTGAAGACTGTGGATTATGTGAATTTGATGGTTGTTGGGATTGCTGAGAACGTTGAGATTGAAGAGGTCTTTGTTGCTGTAATTGTTGTGTTTGTGATGGTTGCTGTTGTTGTTGCTGCTGATGCTGTTGTGATTGCAGAGACTGTGATTGATGTGATAAATTAATTCGATTATTATTATTTACTTGCGCAAGTGGCTGAGAATATAGGTTTGTCAAATTTTCATTTTTTTGTTGTTGACTAATGTGAGAGGAAATGATTGGTTGATGTTGTTGTAAATTATCTTTGTTCGACATTGCAGCAGCAGCTGCAGCTTGGACTAAAGGGTTAGAAAATCCCATTGCTGCCGCTTTGTTTAATACTTCGTATGCTTTACTTGATGTTATATCTAGAGATTTATTGAAGCCAATATTTTTTGCAGCAGTCATTGAACTTAAGAAACCATCAAACATTTGTTGGTGTTTATTTATCGCAGCAGAATCGTACAATGTTTGCTGTTGTGAGACTTGCGATTGTTCTTGATGTTGCTGTTGATGTTGCTCTCGTTGCTGCTGCTGATGCAATAGTAATTGTTTCTCTTCACTTTTTAAGCTTTTAATATCGTTAATCGCATTTTGGTTTTGTTGCGCGTAATTTACATTCATCGTAGGTGCGGAAGTTTCATAATTACGTTTTATTTGTTGTGGCGTTTGCTGTATATTATGCGAAGAGTTTTGTTGCTGTTGCTGCACTTGCGGATTTTGAATGTTATGCGTAGATTGATGCAAATTTTGTGAATTCATAGATCGCTGTAAAGACTGCTGAAGTTGTTGTTTCTGCTGCTGCGAAACTTGTGTTTGTGACCCTGGTACATTAATTGAATTTTGTTTTGATGCTAATTGCAATGACAAATCGCTTACAAAATCTGAAAATAATGCGAAAGAATTAAATAAAATACAACGACACTTGTGCCCAAGGAAATTTTACCATTACATTGACTGCTACTCTTGTCTGAGCTTGAAGGAATACTATATTGTGGATATTTTGCATATTGCGGTTGTAAACCTAAATTACTTTTGTCAGTCACTGTTGAGTTTGCTTGTGATGCTTGATCTGAAGGCTGATTGGAAATCTGTCCCAATTCCTGATTTAACACAGAATTTGAATTTATTGCACTGGATTCAAATGCACCACGTGAAACTTGATTTTGGTTTTGAGACTGTGAATGTGTTGTATGATAATGTGGGGATTGTACAATTTGGGAAACTAGTTGTTGAGGTTGAGGTTGTGACTGTGAATTTTGATGCTGAGGTTGAATAATGTTTTGCTGTATTTGATTCGAGTTTCCGTGTTGAATTGTTGCTGATTGAACTTGCAATTTTTGGTTTGAGCCATCTGTGTTTTGATTTCCAACCACTTTTAAATTTCCATCATTGGAACATGCCTCGGGACTTTCGTAAATATTTTCATTTTCAGGTTTCTGCAATTTCATTTGATGCTTTTCTAAAGCGGATGGGGCAGTTTCTAAATTCAAGTTCGGTGAGTGTGCAAAATTTGTTTTTGTTTGCGTATTCGATTGTGAAGATTGTTGTGATGGCACCACTACGGAAGAGTGGGCTGGAGAAGATGATTGTTGATATGGAGAAGTTGGATTTTGATTCTGATTATACGGTGAAGAATGGTCAGATTGCTGGTAAGGGGAATTCATTTGCTGTTGGTATGGAGAATTCTGTCCTCTAGGCGATTCACTATTCGGATGATTAGGTGAGTTAGTTACAATGTGCATCGATCCAACACTTGGAGGACCTGAGGATGGAGGACCTTGTCCTGATTGACCTTGTTGATTTGAAAAAGGAGAGTGAGGTTGTTGATATGGAGAATTGGGATTACTGCTTTGGTGGTACGGTGAGCTTGAATTATGATGGTAAGGAGATGACTGGGGTTGTTGATAAGGTGAATTGGGATTGGTACTTGGGCTCATTGATGAATTATAATCCGATTCTTGTGACTGTGGTTGTTTATATTGTTCGTAAAGCGTAGGTGTTGGAGGTTGTACCGGAGATCTAGGTGAAAAACTGGATGAACTGGGAGTTTTCTTTTGATCGTTATTTACATTGTATGCTGAAGTTCCATTAGTCACCGAATTACCAGTTTGGTTATTTCCGGCTCCATAGGGAGCTATCACTGAAGAAGCAGTATCTGTACTTGCATTAATATTTGGAGAATTTCCAGAATAAATATGCTGCGAATATTGAGCATACGCTGAAGAAGGTAGCTCTCTTGGACTGCAACTCTTTTCTGGTGAACTTTTTGTTGTTGTATCTTGATAAAAGCCAACTTTTATTGTTCCATTCAAGGGATATGGGGATGAAGGCTTAGAAACTTCATCTGGTTTTGGTGAAACCATTATTGGTGAAGTTCCGATTGGTGAAGTATAAGAACTAGGATACGGACCAAATCTATCTTCGATTCCTATTCTTGGACTATCTGGATCGTGACTGTAAGAAGATCTTTCAGAAACAGTACTTCCTGTACTAGCCTAAAAAATATATCAAAATTAAATTAAAAACTTACATCCTGAATGAACTTAAATGTTTATACCTTCCGCTGTCTAGGAGCTGGGAGAGAGAAATTGTCTTGACCATTTTGTGCTGGTGATTTCAAATTTTTATTAGGGCTTGTGGAAGGATCTTCTGAGATATTTTGATTATTGTTTCCAGATTCTGCCAACTCCAACTTTTTCTTTTCGTCTTCATCCTCCGGTTTTTTTGTTTTCTTGGGAGCACCAAAAGCTTTAAACCAAGCGCTTAAATTAGGAGTAGCTGAGGATGACTTTCCATCTTCTAATTTTGTTTCACTTTTAGGTAGAAGCTCTTCTTTTTTGCACTGAAAGGGTTTAGTGTCGTCTTTTCGTGTTTCTTCGTAACATTCCTTGTCTATAACAATTTCATCTGAATTTTCGCTTGGCTTTTCCGATTTTTCCATTACCGCATCGTTTTTTATTGTATTATCACTCTCTTCACTCAAGGTTATAGCTTCACTTATTTTAAAGTCATTTGATGCTATTTCGTCACCAAAGTTATGCAACTGACCTAACCCAAACCCAGATGTATTTAATACGCTGCCTAAGCTAAGCTTAGGTGCGCTTTCATCAGTCTCCACCACTAAAGAATTTTTTACTTCTTTTACTTTAGATACGGCACCTAATGGAAAAATTTCTTCAGGTTTATTTGCAGTAAGCAAATTTCCTTTTGATTTTCCAGGATGTAATCGATCAATAGTCCTCAATAGATCTTTCCGCCTACCCACTCCACTAAGTTTTTCCTTTAAGCTTTTTCGTTTTGCTTCTTTTTGCAATTGATTTTTGATATGAGGTGGAGGTGGCGGAGGATGAGGCAATAGTTGAGTGGTATTCGGTTCTTTTGATTTATGATTTATGGGTGAAGAAGAAGATCCAACTATTGAAGTTGAGCTCATACTAGGATGCGTAACCATGTTTGTTCCACTTAAATTTTGCGAGTCCAATTCTTTATTGTTCAAAATATTTATTTTGTTTGAAGCTGGAGCTACTGGTATTAAATCACTAATAAGCTTATTATCATGCGGCGGTTTTTTTGTTTCATCAAAATTTTCAACTAATTTAGAATCGACATCGCTTTTTATGGCAGGCGCCACAGATCCGTTAACAGTACCCGTATTAATGGTATCTCCTGGCCGGCGAAAATCAGCTGGATCAAGTTTTGCTGCTACAGCATCGAAATCATCAAGCAAATTATATCGATTTGGTGAATTGCTAGCTGAGCTAAATTCAGAAAATCTTGGTGTATGTTCTAGCCAACGATTGATGTCTTTGAGAGTCTGTTCGGTTTCGAGCTCAAGGGCTTCCATATTTGTTGCCTTATTAGCTGAATCACATTTAATAAGAGAACTATTTGTCAATGATTGAGTAGGTGCTACTATTGCCACAGGAGGTGTACCTAATGTACTTTTCCCCTTCTTCTTGTTAATCAAATTTGATGTGCTCGATAAGCTAGTTGCTAGCGATTCTAAAATTTGATGCTTTTTTAAATGAGATTTCTTGTTTTGCAACAAAGATCCCAGAACTCCTGGGGTTACATCGTGTTTTTCTTCTTCTTTTTTCTTTAAGGGTTTTGATTCTTTTTGTTTGTTTTCTTTTGACTTTGTTTCTTTTGTTCTGTTGTCTTTTGTTTCTGATATAGTATTAACATTATTTTGCGATTTCGCAACTTTACTTTTTCCTACAACTATTATTTGTTCAGAAATTATTACATTACCAAATTAAAATTCTTACCTGAATCAGTTTGAGATTTCTTTAAATTTTTTTCCGTGTGCTTAATCGATTTCTCAACAAAATTTTTATCTTGCAGATTTTGTAAATCTTCTTTTTGGTCATTCTCTTCAGAACGAATCTCGGATTCACATATTTCTTCTTCCATAGAACCTTTCCTGTCTCTATTTTTATTAATTTTTGTTCTTGATTTTTCAACAATTTTATTTGATTTTTGGACTTTACCCCTTTTCTTATTTGAATTTATTATACCCTTCCCTTTTTTGATTTTACCTTTGTCAGTTTGGTTAGATGATTTTACAACTTTCTCCTCTTCTTTTTTAGAATTTAACGCAGCACATCTTCTACGCTGCTTTATGAGATCATATTTGTCTAGAAAAAGTGGTATTTGCATATCATTGTTTGCGTCTTTTTCAACAGTGCTGTTATTCTCGTCCTCATCTGAACTGCCCGCATCTGAATCAGTTGATTCTTTTACCTTATTTTTAAGTCCTCCTTTTTGGTTATTTTGCTTTCTGCTTTCCTGCACTATTTTGTTTCTGCTCTTTGTTAATTTTGTTCTATGTTTAAAAGATTTTTCATTGCAGTCAGAGACGCTTGGACTTTGACTACGAGATCTTAAGCTTTGGTTTCGATTTGATATGACATCTTCAGTTGCACCAGTTTCCTCAGTTTCATTTCTTGTTGAACTCTTCTCTTCAAATATTTTATTAATTTTCTTTTTAGACTTTTTGAAGCTTATTACTTTAGATTTTGCAGTAAAATGGGTAACACTTTTGAGTTTTGATTTTATTTTTTTTGAATGATTTTTTGTAGGTTTTGTATTCAGATCAATTTCGTCCTCCCTATTTTTATGAGAACTTTTCGAAATATTATTTTTTCTTTTAAAATCTTTGTTTCTTTTTTGCGCATTTTTCTTCATTTTTTTTTCATTTCTTTTTTCGCTTCCATCTTCTTTGTCTATGGAATCAATTTTTATGTCTTGAATCTCTCCGTCGTCATTTTCTTCCATATTATCATCATTTTTTACAGTATTCTCTTCAATATCATTAGAAAAACGGCTTTCTAAAGAGGCACTTTTGGTAGGAGTAAGAGTATTGGCATACTTTTTGTGTAAATCAATTTTGAAATTTGGGGTAGGGGATCTAGATGAATCACTAAAGAATGACGCTTTTTTAACATTTTCACAATCTCCAACGATTTGATTTTCAATTTCACTGTCTTCACTTTTTGAATCAAGTTCATCTAAACAATTTGTATTTGGCTTATCTTTCTTAATTTTGGTATTACTCTTTTTCTTACTTCGTGACTCAGACGACACTGAACTACCCTTTGCAGGTTTACCTAAAAAATTTAATTGCAAATAAATTTTTAGATTACGAAATATTCGCTATTACCTTTATTTGATTTAAGTTGATTTTCTTTTCCTTTTTTGTACTTCAACATTTTCTCCGGCTTTTTATTATCCTTTACTCCATGTTTTTTCGTTTTATTTTTTGATTCTAAATTCTCGTCTGACATTTCGCTTGGGTCGAAATCATACATGTTGCTTTTGGTATCAATACATTGATTTTCAGTATTTTTGCAATCGGTCTCTTTTATATCACATTCCATTTCATTTAAATGTTGTGCGGTTTCTTTTTCTTCTTTATGGCCTTTATTCTTCCAATGAGTTTTTTTTACATGTTTTTTGATATTCGTTTCTTTATTTTTTTCACAATCTTTTATCTTCGATTTATGTTTAACATCTTTATTTGAGTGATCCTCTTTTTGTTTTCTGTATCTCTCTTTATCCTTTTGTTTACTCTCATCTTTCTTTTTTGATTTATTTATTTCAGTAATTTTTTTGGTTTTTTTATTTTTGCCCTTTGCATTACTTTCACAATCAGCTTCGCTTTTTGCGTCCTGATCGCATTCAAAAGCGTCATTTTCATTATCTAACTTTTTCACTTTGTCAACATAGTCTTCTTCATCTGTTTCATCGTTGTGAATTGAGTTTGTATCATCTAATTTGATTTTCTTTTTACGTCTTTTATCTTTATCTTTATGCTTTCTTTTTGAGGTTTTGCTTTTGCTTTCAAATTTACTATCATCTTCATCTGTTTCACCCAAGGTAAAACCTTTATTATCTTCTTCATTCTCAATAATAATATTATTTGAAATTTTGTCAATTTCTTCATCATTTGAATTGTTCTTATTGAAATACTTTTCTCTGAAAACATTTAGTTTTGATTCAGGATATCCAATTTCATCTTCTTCATCTGACAGATTATCGAAATATTTTTTCGTAGCTTTATCAAAAGCTTCTTGTAAATTATTAACCATTTCAGTATATTCTAAAACATAATAACACAATTTGTTTCATTGTAAATATACATACATTCATATTGGATTAATTTATGCACATTTAAAATGAATTTACAAAAATTTACCATTATTTTGTCCATTGTATAAGCGACAGTTATTAACTATCAATTTAAAATCATTTCGAAATTCACTGAATTTTTTGTACTCTCCATTATCAAGTTTATCCTCCATTTTAAGTAAATCCATAGGCCTAAAATTAGGTTGTTTTGGTATTTTAATAAAATATTATAAGTAGTTCAATCTATTTTC
This sequence comes from Condylostylus longicornis, assembly GCF_029603195.1. Lineage (NCBI taxonomy): Eukaryota > Metazoa > Arthropoda > Insecta > Diptera > Dolichopodidae > Condylostylus > Condylostylus longicornis. The sequence continues at coordinate 1,358,499 of NW_026578087.1, forward strand.
TTTGAAATGTAATTTAAAAATTTCTTGAAAGTTGCATTTAACAAATGCAATTACTTTAACTTGAACCTATAAGCTATTGTAAAAATTGTTTACACAAAAATCACTAAAATTTACATAAACTTTTAAAATTTAATATTAAAAAAGTAAAATAATATTTTTCACTTATTATCGAGGCAAGACTCACCTTCTAATTATCGAATAATATCTAGGCGCAATGTCTTCTTCAACAGGATCCATAAACGGCCAGGCATCACGGTGATTTTTAACATAAACGAGAACTTTATGCATACCAATTTGTAACACTTCATCAGTTTCAGTGAAGCTAAGAAAGGAATTATTTGTTGAATTGAAATAATTATTGCTACTAGGGGCAGGCATATATGATGTTATTGCCAATGATGAAAGAATTTTTGGCGGTGATAATGTTTGTGATGACTTTTTAGTAAGGGGGCATTGCTTTTTGCTAATAATTTTACATAGATACAAATTATTTTATTTTACATCAGGCGAATTATATATATATACATGTTTTAAATACAAAGTAGCGTTGTGATAATCATGTTAAAATTGTTTAAATATTTATCAAATTCATTCGAATTTTTATAAGGGTTGACGTGCATTTATATATGTACATGGTGATATGAATCAAAAAAAAAAAAGGAAAATGGGTTAGTTAAGTTAATATTTCATTTTAAATTTTAAGTTAAGGAGCATGCAAAATATAGATGAATTGAAAATAACCAAAAGATTCAATTAAAATTAAAAAATATTAAAGATTACAAAATTGCATATATAATAAGAATATATGTATGTATGTATCTATATAGCTATATTAATATGTATATAACGCAACTCAGGAATTACATTGGAAAAAATATTAATATTAAATGTTTGATAACAAACATTTGTATTACTCTTGTTTTTTTTAACCAAGCAAGAAATATAAAAGAAAATATTTTTAACAAATATTTTTCTTACCTTTCACTATTTCTTGATTTCTTTTTTTTCTGAGAATTATCGGAATCTATAACTTCATTTTTTTCGACAATTTTATCAGACTTTTCAGTTGGAGAGTTTTTAGTTTTTTTGGCAATCTTTTCTGTTTTTTCATTTTTTGTTGGTTTTGTTTTTGGAGCTTTCATTTCCTTTTTTCCCGTTCTCATATTTTTAATATTTTTCTTTGAAGCGGAGGTGGTTTCTAAAGTTGGAATAAATATATTTTCACTGATGGAAGACAACGAGTTATTTGTTTGTCGACCAGGTAGTTTGACTGTTGCTGAACTTGTAATAGGCGCCATATTATTTGTTTTTTCTTCTAATTTAATATCTACCGCGTTTTTCCCTCCAACTATACCACAATACGTCGGCGAATTACTATAATAGTTAATCGAATCTGTTTCCGATTCTGTATCTGATCGTTTGTAACAAATTAAATTTTCCTTATCTTCGTCGAAAGATATTAGAGATATAGCGTCATCATAGTCATCACTATGTCCAATGCAATTGGATGATTTGTTACTTTTTATATCCGACTTCAAAACGCTTTCTGGAGTAAAGTTAGAATCTCTTTGATCTTTAAAAAATGTTTGATTTGGCGTTGAATTATTCTGATTATTGATTTCTAGGAAAACTTTTGCTTCAGTTACAGTTCCTTCTTTATACGTTATATCAGTATGACAGAGTTTGTTCTTTTCAATTTCTTCATACGGGGCTTCATATTCATCTATATCATTGAAAGTTTTCAAACTTTTTTCTAAAGTTGGTGATTGAGATGGTGTTGGGGGAAATAAGGATGCGTGGTTATGAATTAGTGAAGCTGGTGGAGGTGATAAAGAAGATGCACCCAAATCAGGAGATAAACAAAATTTTTCACGCTTAAAAAGAAAGTCACTAGAATTTAAAGAAGGACGAATTGAACTGGCATAAGTCGACACTCCGCTTCCAGATGATTCTGATCGAGATCTAAAAAAGATGTTTTATAAAATTTTTAAATTTACATATATTTTTTCGCTTATTTTTTTGTTTAAAAAACAAACAAAACTCTACGTAGAATCAAATATAATTTAACGATAAGGTATTCTTTGTGAATATTTACTTAAATAATAAAAGATAAAAAATTTCTTTTAAACACACTTTAAATGAAATGTATAAAACAATAAATTACAACAGACTACATTAGAAAGTTGTGTGAAAATATGACCATTGATACTCAATTTTCGATATTATATTCCTTATCCAAAATCCAAAAATTTTAAATACTTATTCTTAAAAGTTGTTAATTTATTATACAAGGAAAATTAAAGATTAAAAGTTAATATAGAACCCTAAATACAAAAAACAATGAATAAATAATAATTAAAAATCAATATAGAACCCATACTACAAAAGAATTTTTGAAATAAATTTTCAATTACTGTTTAAAAAATATTAATTGTTGTAAAAAGGTCATTTTACAATTACATAGTATTAAAATAAGCTCATATAGACCTCAATAAATATGCAATTTTTTCAAAACAGTAAATTTAGTTTAGTTCTTTTAAAACAAAAAAAATAATAAATAAAGCAGTAATACGTAATTAAAAAATAAAATTGTAAAATAAATCAATACATGCTTACATAATTTTTTAATAATTTTCATGAATTTCAAAAATTTAAAAACTTTTGAAAAAATTTAACCATACTTTTTAATAAACAAAGCAAAATTGATTGCAACAAAATTGTGAATCGATACAATTTTTTTGATGAAAAAAAAATAATACTATATTTATAGAATTTGGGAAGTAATATAACATTTTAAAATTCACATAAATAATAAGTTGATAAAGTCCCCCCAGTTCTAAATAATATATGTTATTTTCTCATTATACAAGTAGTTTTAATTTTGCTATTGTTTTCCTTTATAATTTAAATATATATTTATATGGTTGTATATATATATTTTTTAATTTTTGGTTAAGTATCACTCTAACCGTCGTCTCTTTTTGTTTGTAGCTTCAGCTAATTTCAACTGTTCTTCGTACTTTTCTCTTTCAATACGTTCGAGATCCTGTTTCTCGTGCAAAACTTTGTATTTAATATCAGTTGCACGTATTCGAGCTGAATTACGGTTTTGAAATAATCTAAAAAAATATGAAATTCTAATAAAAATTTGTAACATATAATTGTAATCAATAACATAATTCATAAGACTATAAATTAAGAGTAAACAAAAAGGTTAAACTTTTAAAGTTTTCTTACTTTCTTCTCCTTAATTTTTCCCTTTCAAGAAATAGTTGGGGTAATTTTGGTAAAAAATTTTCTTCTAGAATCTTTAGCAAGGCACGTTCTTTTTTAGTTTTACAACTTTTTAATTTCGTAGATAAATTTTGCCAGTCCTCTTCAGTAAAGCAAACCACTTGCCAAATTGTATCTTCACTGTTCGATTTAATATCTTCGCGATACAAACGAGTACCAAAAAAGTACCAGTAGCCAGAGTTTTTGGAATCAAAACCCAAGGGCTCAACACGTAGGCTATTAGCTTCTAAATTATTAAACTTATAGAATACATCGGTTGATTCCAAACGAAAATGACACAAGGAATGCAGAATAAGCAGTTTATTTCTTACTGGTAGTGAGGAAAAATCTGTGTCTGTGTCGAAATAATTTTCAACGTTGTTTTTTCTACATTGGTGACGCAAGAAACGCCTTAAAAACATCTGATAATTACTGGTTGTGATCTCATCTCTATTCGTTCTTAATAAATCACATCCTTTCAAAATTCTAACGATCAACTCAGGTAGAAGACCAACCGTTTCTTCGGTACCATCAGTTAAAAGGGCTGATTCTAAATCCTATTTAATTTAAAAATAAGAATCGAGTAGCGAAATTAAATTAAAAAATAACTATAGTTTTGGATATGAATTTTTAAAGTTTCAACCGAATGTGTCCAAATTATAAACTTAAGATTATATCAAACTAACAAATCAATTTTACCTCAATATCAATATCTGGCAAATCAAACGCTGAACTAAACAATGAACAAAAATGAGCTATACAAGGAATCTCCCACCATGATTGAATATCTAAAAATATATTTTTATTTTTGTAGTGTAACATTCGGACATACTTGATATACTTTATTAGATTTTCAGATCTCTAAATAATAATGTATTGGGATTAAACTTCAACTTACCGAGGAGACTAATAAAAGTAGAAACCATTTAATATGTCACTAACTAAACCTGCTTTTTAATGTCCGATATTTAAAAATTAGTAAAACCATTCAACTTATTTGTAAATTTATTAAATTTTTTATAAATTAAAAATCTAAGCACGTTTTTTTACAATGTTTTCATATTTCCTTTTAAAACATTAATTTTTTAATTATTAGTTTTTAAAATTTATCTTTTTTTTTCTTTTATACACCAACAAACAATATCACTTAATAAATTTGAATATTTAAATGTTTCAGTTTTTTTTTATCAAATAAATAGATATATCTAGTAAATTATTCAATTGCCATAAAATTTTTTAATAACAAGAGAGAAACGTCATCGCCATTTTCAAAATTAATTTTATTTTGACATTTATTGCCGTAACTTTAATAAGAGAGAGAGGTGAAAATAAACAGTCAATATCTCACTGTTTTCTCTTTCTTTTTTTCTACATTACAATGGTATTTGGCATATCACTTTTTTTATTTAATTTTTTATACTCAATTTCCAAAATTGATTAATTTTCTGCCCCCATATGAAAATTATTTTAAAGATACCATTTTGCTCTATATAATAATTTCTTTTAGTTAATAAAAAAGTTTCCGTTTTGTTATTGTTAATATTCCAAAAATTTAAATTAATTTGTTAATTTGAAAATTTTCTTGTAGGTAAATTTTTTCTACGTATTTAGAAAAAAAATTTAGTAAAAAATTGACAATTTAAAATTATCTTAGCACTTGTTCATGAGAGAGCTAGGGAAAAACTAAAGTGCTATTCTTCTGCAGTTTATACCCCCACAACTTTCTGCTATGTGGTACTATTTAACGTAATGTCAAAAATCAAATTTTACACATCAAACAGAATTGATACCTTATGGACACGTCTTGCTTACAAAACACAACACTGTTCCCATTAACCAAATCATATTGGAAATTGAGAAAATGATTTCCGCTAAAAGTTTAAAATAAATGAATTTAATTTTTTTATATAAGTTTTTTGGAAAAAAAATAACAAATTAATCAAAATGAACTTAATTAAAATATACCTTAATCAAAATTTTTATTTTTATTTCACTTTTTCTTTTAATTTTTTAGGATAATTCGGAGTCATACATTACATATGATATAACAATATTTGATTATTTTGTACACATTTATATTAAATTGTTTACATCAATTAACTAAATTTTTGAAAGTGTATAAAAACTAAACTTGGGATCAAACAGTGTTATGTTATATAGCATTGAGCCTTTTTTTTTATTATTTTCGTTTCTATTAAAATTTCATGTTGTCTAAGCAAAAATAATTTAATTTAGTTTAAAGTGAAACACTTTGAATACGAGTATACAAAATAATTTTACCTACATAATCAGCGTTCCAACTTGGATACAATTGTATCCATTTGGATATAATTTTGCTATAAATTTCTTGTGGATACAAAGATAATGAAATCTACTAAAATGGCGCAATTGGCTAAATAACACTAAATAAATATTACAAAATCTTTGTCAAAATGCTGCTAATATTAAATCGCGAAATTATTTTCAAAAAAATATTACTTGCAGCCTTTACTAAACAGATTTCCAAATTTTTTTTGAAGAAGGTAAGAAAGATACTACATATATCAAATTGGTGCCCCCCTCATTGCGTTAAAATTTAGAGCTTTTAGACGAGAACATACCAGAAATATATTGGTGTAAGCTAAGTGTAGTAGAAAATACATTGACTGCACATACGTTGTTAGAAATTTTCAGGGTAAATCATTTTTACCGCAGCTACAGAACCTATATTTTTTTTTTATCTTAACTTGTATAAATATATTAAATATTTCATTATTGTTCTAACTACTTATATAAAAGTTTATATATAATATATAGGTGACACAATTTAATAATAATTTAGTATTTTTTCATATTCAATTAAATTATTTTCTGAGAATAAAATAATTATTCAATTAATGTAATTTATTCGCATTCTTTACTGGACTTTTTGGTTTAGATCTTAAAATCGAAAATTATCTAAAATTGAAAATGTCTATATTTTGAACTATTTTAAGGTTATTTGCGCATTCAGTTTAGTGAAGTTTAACTGTGCTTATTTTAATATTTTGTTTGTCAATATTGATCATGCAGTATCTGCTTTGTACTCGTATTTTTAAGTATAAACATACATGGAATGGCTAAATTCAGCCCAGGTTGATCAATATTTTTAGCCGTATAAAGTTAGTGCTGTTGAAATTGCTGCGACTTCAAAGTCTCACAACAGTTGTTTATTAGTTTCGTGATTTTATTAGTTTATAAACTAATAAACTGTTGTATTTTATTTAAAAGTGTTAAATTTTCCAAAGCTCTGAGAGTTTTGGTGTAAAGAAAGTTTTTAAAACTTTATAAAATTTTTACATGTATGACGTCTGAGATAATACTTTTTCAACAAAAATGAGAGGAGATGATGACGTTCTCATTTTTTCAATGTTTAAAGTTATGCGATCATTGAAAAAAATATCAATTTTAAAAAAATTAAATTTATATTTACGAAATCATATAGTTAATTTTCATTTTGGTCTTATATTTACAATTAAATACTTTGAGTAAAATGTAAATTTATATATTTTTTTTAAAATAAGTTTCCCTAACGCTTGATTCACACCATACAAAAGTTTCATATGTGTTTCAGAATAATATTTCTCCTATTGAATCTGCCAAAAAATTATAATGTCATTATTCCTCAAAATATCTAAAATTTCACAACACAAAAACACAAATAATAATAGAAAAAGATTAACCTGGGAGAGTGGCAATGATAATCAATTTAAATAATAAACTTCAAATTTTTTTGACTTCATAAATTTTTTATATTTTGTATACGTCAATTTAGTTTTTTCTCTTAGTGTTAATTTGCGCAATATACGATAAAAGTTTTGGGAATCGGATGGGTGTTCTGTTTTTTTATGGAACAATTTAATTTTTAAAGGAAATAGCCAAAAGAATTTAATATGGTGTTAAATCCGAAAATTCAAATTACTTTTCAAATGAAAAAATAAACACAATATAAGTTAAATATAAAAGAATAAAGTTTTGTAAGTAGTTTCAAAAATTGGTATTATCGATCGATTTTTTAAAGGTGCGAAAGAGAAAGCTTATTGACTTGACCGTAATTATAAAAGAAAATTAAAAAGAATTAAAAAGTAAAAAATTAAAAACAAATTATTTTATTAGTCTAAATTTTCTTAAAAATTATCCTCGATTAAAAACGAACGTATGTAGCACAGGAAACCATTTAAAGGTGAGATTATATTTTAAGGAAATTTCAATCAAATACCTATGTATATATATTTACTTATCCACCTAACTAACTACTTTTCAGGTAATATATTTACATATATGTGCATAATTTGAAAATTATGTTACAAAATATTAGAAATATTCAAGTGCATGTATGGTTTTTAAGTACAAATATTAAACTATACACGGCTTCACAAATTCAACATTTTATTGATTTCTCAATATTTCTATAATATAATTATTTAGGTAACTATAACCAAATTACTTATGTATTTTTTCAACATATCGATAAGAAGATGACTCATTATATTATAGACAGATATGGATCTTGTTTTTATATTCCTGATTTAATAAATCATTGTGTTTTTTATTTGCAAAAAAAATTAAATATTTTAAAAAATATTTTTTCGTTATACCTAACTAGTATGTAACATGTAGGTACTTATAATATAAAAATATATATACTATCTAGGTAATGTAAATGCTAATGTATATTACATACATACATTAATTTAACAAAATCCTATCCTCACTTTTTGAATTGTAAAATTTTTTACAAAATTATGTAAAAATGAACTAACCACTGAAAGTTTAAAATGACCGCTCTTTAATTTTCTACAAAATTTTAACACTTTCTCATTAATTTGAAAAATTAAATTGATAATAATTAGCTACAAAAAGTAAGAAATATTACTATTCTACTACATTTCTACTACATCGTGTCAAAAATTCAATGTTCAATAAAGGAAAACTCGATACTCAAACAAAAGAAGAAGCGACTAATTATAACAAATCGGAAAGCTAAATTTCACTTATTTTTATTACAAATCCAAATTATTGCATATAGGCGGGAATATGCAGAGCTCCTAGAAAAAATTAAATTATTTCTGAACTTGAATGTTTTCTTTCGTTAAATAAAATTTTTCTATTGTCTCCATCTCCTATCGATATTTTCTATCAAACTAAGCAAAATATAAATTTTTGGCATGTACATATATTTGTTTTGTTAAGAACAATATAATAATGATAGAAATCCTCTTTTCTGAAAATGCTTATATGTTACGTATGAAGATAGTTGGTAATCAACTAAATAACTCCATTTATTTCTGTTCTGTTTTTCTTTTTCTAATTTTTGTTCTCATCCTTAAAGTACCTACCTAATTAAATAAGGGGTAATATTGAGATTAATGTTTACTAAATGAACTTATTCCTTTGGGAAAATATTTGAAAAATTGTATTGTTTATAATTAATTTTGAGATTTTACTTACATATTGTAAGTTGCAGGTATACTTATGTAGTTATATACATACATAAGTATGTATAGATAATTGTATTCATACCAAAAAAAACTTGCCAAGTAACTATATGACAACATAAATTTTTATGTTCAATATTATTAGATAAAAGTGATCTTATTAAAGCGATCAATGAACTTGAGAAGATTTAATGGAAAAAATTAAAAGTTGAAAAAAAAAAGCAATATGTTTTGCATAGTAGAAAAGTTGTGTTGTTTCTGATAAGTCTACCCAAGCTAATAACAAGAAAAAGGAAAGATAGAAAATTGTGTTGAACATGCGGAAAAAAGAAAGTTACTTTAAAGAAAACTGCAACAAATTATGCAAAAGTACGCTAATAATTAAGCGGCAATGTATGAAAAATATATAAATTTGTTAGTATGTTTTATTAGAGAAATATTCTATTTTTATTGAGTGTCCTTATTAAAAGGTATTTTTGAAACTAGCTCGAATTATACAGTATTATTACATTGTATATAATTATTTGCTTCTGTTCCAAGAGTTTGCTTTTAGTTTATTTCCTGCTTCGGTGTTTTAAATAATAACTCGTAAATGAATGGCAAATATTCATCGAATTATTCGTATTGGTTTTGCAATGAATTAAATTATTTCTGCAGCATATTCGTGTTAGATCGTGTGGTTTCGTAAAATGTGTGAAAAAATTTTTTTCGACAATGAGCATTCTGCATTCTGCCTATTTACCCTATATTACGAATAACACGGATGATGACATTTGTTTCAACTCGTTGTTTCAAAATGTTGATTTCAATATGAAAATTTAAAGATTAATCATGATTTTATACACGGCAATAACTCAAATTTCGATTCGTTTTCTTATTTATATTGTAAAAAGTAAACTCCGATGAAGCACTATCGTGTAAACCGCCTCAGACGCTATATTTTCGTTTGGATATATATAATATAATGCATTTTAGTTTATTTCTAGGTAGTAGATAAACTCCATTGCCCCAGTTGAAAAATCAAACTCATTCTTAACCACAATTTTGTAACATTTTCAAAATAAAATTGAACTAATTTGGTAGAAGTCTTTCAAATGTTAATTTATTCGTAATAATTTGCTAAGGTATACTTACTGGTTCTTAGGTGGTAGGTACATAGATCGTTTAATTCTTAATTTCTTTTATTTTAGCATAATAGGATAAAAATGGAATATGATAAAATTTTGTGCAATATTAATTACTATGGATTTTAGAATTTTTTTCTCAAATCAATCATTAAAATTATCGTTATTGGAGAATTAACTGATAAATAAGTAGATGATAATTAAATTGATAAGTAATTTTTTTTTGTTTTAGGTAAATATAAATGTTATGAAAATTAATTTCATTTTTTGATTGATGTTTCACTTTCCTCTTGCTTTAGGTTACATAGTAAAATTTATTAAAGAAAGCTATTTATTAAAGTTAACATAAATTTAGTTTTAGTTAAAATAAATACTTCATATTTTCATATATTAAAATTATTTTATATTTTATTCAATTCATTATTGATTTTGCAACAGAAAACAGAAGTAATGAAAGTTTTGTTTCCATTGCCATGGTCAAGGTTTCACTTGCTGCTATTTCTTGTTTAATGCTTTTAACTTGATTTTCTTGAAAAACTAAGAAAAGTAATTATAATGCCTTTTAAACGCAATATCCCAATAATTCAAGAATTTTATAGAAAAATTTGTTTGTTTTTTTTTTTTTTTTGATTTTTCTTTTCATTTTCGTAGAAAATAATATGTAGTATACGTTAAACTACGTACATATATGTATGTATGTTGTCTATTTGAAAACTAGTTTCGAAAATTTTTAATATTCATACCATATTTCAAAGTGGTATCACTCTGTAAATACATTTGTAAATATAATATTTAATTTAAGAAAAATAATAAAAAAAAAATTTAAAAAAATCACAAATTTCATTAGAGAAGACGTTGTTGTCGGTTTAATCTTCTGTAATTTGTTTTAAACTATGAGCAAGGATTTTGACAAAAAAAAAAATATGCAAAAAAATTTAAATAAATTGACATCCTAAAAATTTAAATTTGAGCTAAAATAATACATAAATATTAGATATTATACATCTATTAAAAAGGATCTACCTGCATAATGTTATGGAAAGTCAAAAAGGTAAATATGTATGTATGTAGTTTTATTCAGGATTCAAAATTCCTCCCGAATTTAAAATATTACACACATATAACCATTATAAAATGGGCATATCATTTTCTATGTCAATAGAAATCAGAAAGTGTACTACATTTGATTCTTATTGAAATTAATAAATACCTAATATTATAAAAGTCTAATTTATGCAAATGAGCAAACCAATATTGCTAGTTATTTTATAATTACAAATTATTAAATTTATTTAATTTATAATAATTATTTATAACTAAAATTAAATTTTTCAAAAATATTATTTAAACACGTCAGACTTTATTAAAATAATTTTGTTATATAAATATTTTTTTTAATAGAAAAAGCTTCGCACTTCATTGAATATAATTGTCATTCTTTCACGTTCATATTAAAATTTTTTTTTGTTCTGTATGCAAAGAATGTATATGTGTATATGTTTTTAAAACATATTATATATGTATACAGTAGAACCTGCTTATAAGGAATACCTTAAAAGAAACCCCCCCTTCAGGTAAACACTTGTCATTTTACATATGTTTCAATGTCTTTTTACTCTTTAAAAAGAAACCCTCTTATAAGAATGAACCTCTTAAAAGCGACCATTATGAATGACAAAAATGTTAAACACAAATTAACCTTCATATAAGCCTGGACAAAAACGAATTTTTAAATAAAATTCTCAATCAGTTTAAATTTTTAATATCAGATATTTTTAAATGTCAATTCTAAAAACTGTTTGTCAATCAATTTTGGCATTACTATGTAATTAAATATGTGAATAAAATAATTAATGTTGCGTGTTCGTTTCTTCTTGTAAGAAATCAGTAATCTTTCAATGGTTTTCTCTTAAGGAACTTTGATTCCCTTTTGTTTTTTATAAACGGAAGTTATAAGAAACAAAATAAATGGCAAAGAAAGTTTTCTTTTATGCGGGTAATACTGTTTATGCAGTCAGATCCTCATATAAGGAGTCTGCATAAAAATAAAACTTTATACTCTAAAATGAAGTTGCTTTTATCAATTTTTCTAGTTGTCATTCGTATTTTGAAGACGTTTTTAACAGACTTTTATAAAAGCAGTAATAAATATTTTAAACTCTATAATATTTGTTGATTTAATACTTCATCTTTATATCGATTAACAAGCAATACAAAATTTTGAACAAGAAACTTTTTTAGTTTCATTTTGAACTAAATTTTGAGATTGTAGCTGCAATAATCTATAGTTAGTTCAATATAGCTTATGCAAAATATTATAAAATTTTATTTTCGTGCTTTTCTGAAACTTACGTCCAAAGATAAATTAGGGAAAAAGCGCATGAAAATATAATTTGATATTGTAATGTGCTTATAAGCGGGTGTGACTGTAATATTTGTAAATTTAAATTTAAAAGATATGTTAATTATCTTTTTTCATTTATCATTTACACTCTTATATGTATATGTATATTATAAAAGTATATGTACATATATTTCTAAACTAGGAAACGGCAAGATAAATTTAATTTTTAACCATATTATATATGAAAAAATATATATTTCTTTTAAATTATTTTATACTTAATTAGGTATGAGCAATGTGACTCAGCTTTCATGTCTAGTTTATAAAATATTTAAAAATATTGTGATGCTGCGTTAATTTATTAAAAAATTTACTAATTTTTGATTTAACCAAATCAAAATATGTATTAGATGTATTAGTGCAAAAAAATTTTTCCAACTAATGTGAACTACCGAAGGAAATATTTGATGTAAAGTTGTAAAAAATTGACAATCATGTATTTTTTATTTTGTATTTCGGAAATATTTAAGAAAATTTATTTTTTGATATTTTAGTAAAGCAACACGCAACAAAACAAATTTGAATTAATTAAAAAAACATATTTTTTGAATGTTAAAAAAATTTGCTCTAGAGCCTAGGGAAACGTATTATTCTTTTTAGTTTAAGCCTAAAGCTCAAATAATTCTAATTGCAAATTTTAACATGCGTTAGCTTTTGACAGATCGTTGTATCGTTGACAGATAATCTGTATCGTTGAAACTTTTTTTAATTACTTTGCAAACACTGAAGAGAACCACGTATATAAATTGTACATAAATAAAAGTTAGAGTATTCGTCAAGGTATTTGTACATACTTATATATGAGTATTGTATGATACTCGTACACAATGTATTTTCAAATATTCGGTTGAATAATTCTACGGTTAAGTTTTTTCGCACTTTTTCAGTTTCACCATTCCAGTTTATTTTCTAAATTGAGCTATGTAAACCTTTTATGTTTCTTTATGAAATATTAATTTTTGGGTTCTTGATGAATGATGATGTTGAATTTTTGTTAAAAAGCTGGCATGCAAAAATAATTGAAGTGTGAATAGCATAAGAGAGAATTTGATTACAATGTCGGTTACATTTAAAATATTATTTTGGGAAGAATTTTCATTATGTCCTAATTAAAAGTAAAGAGAAATTAGTACCATATTTTTTACTGTTTTTGATTTCATTGCAACATTTGCATGTTATGAGTTACTTTTTTTTCGTTTAGTTACGCTGAATTCATAAAATATTTAACCTTTTTTTTGTGAAACCCTAAAAGAAATACAAGTTTTGTGCAATTTATTACAGGGCGCATTGCAAATGTGTAATAAAGGGAAAATTCTCTGATCGTATCAAATTTCGAATATTGAGTTTTTAATTGAAATGCATTCGGTTGTGTTAAAGAACAAATAAAATATTTTCAGCGAAAACCTGATGTGTTGGTGTGATGGTCTGTCAACTTAAAAAACATGTTGGTTTTTAAAAAAATCTGTCTGACAATGGAACTAGTCGAAAAACTTCGATTTCTAATTTGGTAGTCAAGTATCAACTCAAGTAAAATAAAAATTCAAGTAGTATTATAATTCTCTTCAGTAATCTGAAGAGTTCATTCAAATTGTAAACTTTTTGGGAAATTGAACTCGGGGAATTGGACTTTCGCAATGAGGTAGATTTCAGATTTCTGTGTATTTCTCAGGGAACACCTAATAAATTCGTCTTCAATTCGTATGCCAAGTAATTTCGTTTTCTCACATCACATCACGCTGATCACATCACGTTTTTTTTGTGGTTTCCTTTATCCACATGCCATGCCATCATTTTATTCATCCTTTTGCGATATTTTTCACTTTGACATTGTATATCCTGTTCCTTATGTTGTAATTTTTAATATTATCAAATTTTTAATATTTTCGTAATTTTGATGCATTTTTTTCAATTTAATTTTTTTTGTGTTAAATTGTATTGCAAGTATTTAAAAAAAAAGAAAATAAACCAACTTTTGAAGGGTACTAGAGCATTAGGTGTCTATGAGTCTCACTATATCATTTCTTTATTTATGTAGTTGATAGTTAACAAATAGATTTCAGAAATTTTAAATACATATTTTGAATAGATGCAAATTACTCAAATAGTAACTCCCACCTAAGATTTAGGTGGGACTTACTATTAAGTTCTCATAAGTATACAATATAACTACGCTTTTAACCGTTTACCTTTGAAATATCCGACTTTATTGTTAATAGGATAGAAAAACGTTTTCTATTTGACAAAAGAAATTTTGTAGGATAAAAGTGTACTTAAAATTTATTCTATAATTATCGTGTAAATAAAACCGAGAAGTAGAATAAAACAGAAAAGCATTCTTTAGGAAGGGAATTTCATTATGTTTTTGTATGATATTGAAAATTTGTTTTGAGAATTTCGTATTACTTGTTAGAGTACGTTTGTTTTTAAATAATCTGACAAATTTTTCTCTTACTTTCTATACTAATGAAATCAATTCAAACTTAGCAAATACTAACTATTTAAGATTACTATTTTCAATTAAGACTAGCTTTTGATTTTGAGATACTTTTAATTAATAGAATTAACATTTTACTATGCTTATGTAAAAACTTTAAACTAATTTATATTTCTTTGTTTTTCTTTTTTCAGACAATAGTTTTATTGAAAAATGTTTTCGCGTGGGAGCATATTAAATTTTTATGATTAATAAAAATTTTTAACACCTGCATAACGAGCTGATCATCGCAAAAAATAATCTTCTCAAATATCAAATATAATTTTGTTAAAATTTATATAATGAGAATATTTACAACAAATACGATTCTTCTCTTATAAAAATATAGCGCGGGGAAGAAGAAACGAATTATAAAAATATAAAAACAACACATTGATCTCATCACATGTTCAAATTTACTATTTATTACAAAAGAAAAGAGTGGAAACATATAATCATTCAAGTAAATAAACAAAGCCAGATGAAAATATACAAAGAAACTTGAAGAAAAGCCAGAGAGTAAGAAATAAATAGTTTAGTAGACTTAAACAACTTTCGAACTTTAAAATTGTTTAACTTAATGTCGAAAATCTTATGTCAGAGTTGATGTATGTACATATATATATGTGTATATATATATGTAGGATATGAAATTGATGTGCCAAGAAAATAATTGAAACAACAATTTATATGGTTGAGTTATACGAGCTTTTCATAAGTTTCAAAGAAAAATCAATATAAATAGTTTTATTGAAGTCTGTGACAGAAAAAAAGTGATATTTTTCCAGAAATAAACTTTATCGCGGTATATTCAACTTAATATTTTTTTTTAAAATACATATCTTCTATACATATGTTCTAAGATGTAATTGTTAAATTTCACTTCTTGCTTTTAGTAAGAAAAAAAAAATAATGGAAAACTTAAATTACTAATTTGAATTTTTATTTGTTATTGTAAGAAATACAATGAAGTACTTTTGATGAATTACCTTAGTTGTAAGGAAATTTATGGAATATTAATTGATGCCTCTCTATATATAGAAAATGGATTCCACTACACGACTAATTGATCGATCTTTAATTACAGCAACTTTAGATAGTGGATTTGATAGTTGCACAGCATCTGGTAATATGAGTAGTACTGTGAATCCATCAGACCTTGATATTTTAGAACCTGTATCTGGTACGGATAACTTAAATGACAATAACAGCAGCGATAATTATTGTGAAGACGATCGAGAAATTGAAAGTCCAAGTACTCCTAGTGACAGTAAGTTTAAAATAAATCCGAAAAATAATAGGACATCGTCAGCAGATTCTGGATCAACCTTTGAAATATTAGATGATTCATCACAATCTCCGACATCTTATCATTTAGTTGAAGATTCCCCTACAAGTGAAAATTTGAGAAGTTACACTCAGCGAAACTTCCCCAAATTAGAGTTAAATGTTTCAAACCATAACGTATTATCAGGATCAATAATAAATCAGATTGATAATAGATTTCAAAGTTTAAATGAGTCATCAATAAAAATATGTGAAGTAAGTCATGATGAAGAACGAGATACATTTTCACCAATTAGTAACAATGGACACATAAATGATCAAATTTGTAACGAAACTACTTTTTCTTGTCCTTCAACTAGCGGCAACATTCCAAAAAGCAAAATTTCCACAGTCGGTCGACAAAAAGACAATAGTAGTATTGGAATCGTAGAAAATACACTCTGCAGTAGTGAGGTGCATAATTTATCTTTTGGATCACCTTTAAATCTGCCAATTAATCCTAATTGCAGTAATAATAGTAATATTCATTCATCTATTTTAACTAGTGTTGGTGATGCTAGTGGGAACGGTAGTGGAAGCGCTAGTAGTAATAATAGTGATTTAGATAATAAGATTTTTGAAAAAAAGAAAATTAAATCAACTTCTACAAAAGAAGAAAAGCAAAGACAAAACGAAGAAATTGTAATAATGGAAACTTCATCTGTTTCATCCGAGACTGGTTCTTGGGAATCTGTGTTTCCACATAATAGTTCACAACCTTCAAATGTAATAGCAAGTGGGACTAATTATCTTGAGGTAAAATTGTTAATAACTTTGAAGCCATTATTCACTCTTTCTGATAAATGTTTTTTTTTTAGGTTAAAGACATTGCTTCCGAAAAATATGTGAAACTTGATGAAGAGAATAAAGGGGAAAATTCAAATTCGCAGCCTGGTTTTTCACAAACTCAAACAGTAACAGCAAGTTGTCCTATAAGTGCTTGTTTCATAGATGCTGCATCATTATTAGACGAGTCAGAAGTTTATCCACCAACCCTTCCCGAAAACGGATGTTTCGGTCCAAAGCCCACTTGTCCAATAGATAACTTGTCTGCAAATGTAACAACTTTGAATATGTCGTCTTGTACGAAAAATACTTTATCTGGAATTTCTCGACAGCATTTATTATCTAACGGGAATAATGGTACTGAAGCCTCGACACTTAGTTCACCAGAGGAAACTTCTCAGATATCAGCTTCAAGTCAGTCTACAAATTCTGAAAGTTGGAAAAAAAAACTTAATTTAGACAAACTCGAAACATTCCATAAATCTTTTGAATTGTGTAAAACAAAATCTATTGATGCACACAATAAAAACAAACGTCCTGATGATCGTGATAGCAATACAAGTAGCTCTTCAAGCGATTCACCTCATGTGAATGAGCGAACCATTTCCCATACTGAAGAGAATTCACACAATTTGTCAGATGAAGAGAAACTTTGGAAAAGAGAAAACTCTAAGAAAACACGTCGAATTGAGGTCAAAGATCAATTTAATAAAGAAAGTCCTAATGACACTAAAATAGGAGTAAAAATTTTTTCTACATCACATGTTGAAGAAACTGGACAAGCCAGTAATGTTAACACTAAAAATTCCACCTTTTCTGCCGTAAATTCTTGTATTAATGAAGCAGAAGAGAAGGAAATGGCAGTGATACGCAAAGATCAAGAGCGAAAACAAGGAAATTTGATTTTTCAAAACAATATTCAGCAATTTTCGGGTCATATAATTAATCCGAAAATTCCTTTTAATAATGGAGCCCCAGTACCTCAAGTAAGTAAAAGCAATGGAAACATTCCAGTAACGGAACAAAATAATTTCATTGAATATTTGGGGGAAAGTCCTGGTCCGAGTTTAGCTTGGTCAGATGTGGAAGGTAACATTAATCGCTTTTCAAATTACGAACCTGCAGATGTATTTGGAGATGGTAGCGATTATGGTGAACAGTCTAGTAACTTTAGTAATTCACGTTTGGCATCTGATTCAGGTAAAGCTTTAAGTTTTAATCATCTTACTTCTGCACATGTTGCTTACAACATGTGTTTTTTTTTATTTTCTATATTTTATATCTTTTAATTTGATATAAGTTTTATTAAGATTTACTTAAAAATTCTTTAAGGTGGTACATCAGCCTCTTGCATTTTGCCAGATACGCCACACAACTCTATTGTGCAAATTGGACAGAGTACGAAAGTAATAAAAGATTCTGCATTGCAAAATGATGATTTGGATAATATTTCACAAGGCATTAAAATACCAAAAAAATTGCGATGTGACGACTCAGCACCAATAGTTTCAGGGGGAGCATCTATCAAAGACTTTACACCCAAACAATGTGAGAGTCCACCAGTACGTCGCAAAACTGAAACTTGTCCTATAGTGTCTGGAGGCTTTATTTCACTAGATTTACAACGTGGTGACGATGATCTCGAAAGTAATGCTGTTGTTAAAACTTCCCGTGACAAACCTAAGTTAAAACAGCAAACTTGGGTAGTTGATATGAGTGATTGTTCAATAAATGGAAAAAGGCGGCGAAGTACTAGTTCGTCTTCAAGTACTGAGAACACAGCACGCTCCATTTCCTCGTTTGAAAGAAATACTTCCGGAAACTCTCAACGAAGTGGACTAGGATTTTATGTTTCATTGAATGACATGGAGCCACCTAAAAGTATTGATTCTGATTATTCGTCAGGAACCACAGCTGGGTGCAGTGAAAATATAAAAGTAAATAGATCTTTGTACGAAAACGGTAAAAAAGCAACCGGTTTTTACGTTGATTTATCAGAAAGTGAAAATTCTAGAAACGCTACACCCCCACCGTCCCAGAGAGAAACCTTAAATTGTACACCAAGATCCTCAACTAGCGATGTGGATAAAAAAAATATATTTTCTATGTTCATAGATCTTGGCGAAAAAAAGGTTTTAAACAAAAAGGGACCGTTTTCATTGGCTTCAAGATTATCAAGCTCTTTGTTGCAAAAGAAGCAAGAAGATATTGGGAAAAATGAAGGAAATTCTTTAAATAGTAGCTCAGGTCTGTTTTCCTTTGAAATATTTTTAAAAACTAATTTAAAATAAGTTTAGAAATTTCTAATTTATTTTAAATGTACTTTGAGTATAATGTAAATACTGCAGGCTTTCTGAAATTGTCAAAACTGAGTCTGCATACAAAAATAATATACATATTTCATAAGGTATATTGAACTTGAAAGGTATATTGAACATCGGTAGCTTGCAACTAACTTACATCCAATAAAAAATTTCTTGAATTACGTTATTCTAAAGTACACCCAGATTATAAAATAATTTAAAATTTTTCTTTTTAGAAAAACATGACTTTCATTTGGAAAATCCTGATTCTGAAGGAGAAGTTATAGGATTATCAGAAGAAAATCGGAAGAATCCACAAAATTTAACAAATGCAGTTTGTAATAGTGTTGGTACTAAAAATTTACAATCAACGCAATCACCTGTTATGCGTCGAACACCATTGTTTCAAAAAGATGATTTGAAACGTCATTCTTGGAATAATCCAGAAGTTAGTTCATGTAGCGTGAGTCGCGTACGCACAGAGCATAAGGAACACAAGCGGTCTTCCAGTTTATCCGCTGATTCAAACGATAATAATATAATGAATATTTTGGACAAAATACCATTAATATCAAAAACTTCTAGCATGTCTATTGATTCATCTCTTTCACCTTTCGATGATATAACTTGTTCAAAAACAGATTTAAGTACATATTCAAATAATTCTGTGACATCAAATTCTGCCGCAGAAAACGATTTAAATGGTAAATGTATTGTAGAAAAGCAGAAAAAACGACGTCGGGATGTAAAAATTAATGAAACTTTTGATAAAAGTAGTCAAGGTTCAATAACGGATGGTATTTTATCTAAAGACCTTTCTCCTGCTTCAAATACTACTGATACCGATGACTTGACATTTCAACAAGACGAAAACTTTATACGCGAGCCAGCCGTTGTAATTTCAAATCCATCTTCTATTGTTTCAAATGTAACAGCTTTAAAGGACATAAACAGACCAACAATCATGGAAACCATTATTGAAACCAGAGAAACATCTTCACCAAAAAAATCAACTTTGAATAATGAATCTGAGAAGCACACAACTTCACACACAATGGAATCGCTTCATGCTACCATAGAAAAACAAAAAATGTTGTTGGAAACTGTTAATGAACAAACCGAAGCAGGAGAAAGTGGAGCTTTTGTTCGTTTATCTGATCTTGATAAGCCAATTGCTCCTATTAAATTTGAGCTACACTCTCCTGAGGCTATTATGTCCAAATCAGTCGGTATGTAAAACATAAATAATATTAATGATATATTTTAGTCTCCAATCCCTTACTATATCTTTTGACATAGGCAATCAACGGCATATAAATCGACTATTTCAAGAAACTACCCGAAATCGACCACACTCGTGGGCAATGACACGATCGACCGGAAATAGTATAATTAATATTACGAACTCGGTAGAAAATCTACGAAGTTTAACTAGATTATTTCCTCATCTTTCAAAAGAATTCAGTAATAGTCTTCCTAATGATGTACATTCCGAAAAGAATTTGCTTCAAAATCAAAGGGGAATTAGTAACTTGAATAGCGTAAGTTTGATGTACCACCAAAGAAGTCCTAGCGAAATAGACTTTATTAACTCTGGAGACATATCCACAGCCGATTCTAGTTTAGCATCAAGCTTTAGCCGCTCTGCTCTCGATGAGTCATCAATTTCTTGTCGACAACCCAGAAGATTAGGAGAAGATTTATTAAAAATGTTTCTTCAAGAAATTGGGACGGATGTAATAGTGGAGGTAAATGGCAGGCGCATAAAGGCACATAAATGTATTTTACGATCGAGATGTCAATACTTTGCTGCAATGCTAGCTGGAGGCTGGGTACAGTCTGCTGGAAATGTAATTTCTTTGCAAGGATACTCATATAGCTCGGTGCACTTTGCTTTATGCCACATATATTCGGGAGCATGTCATCCTCCTGATGGAATAAGTCTAATGGAATTGGCTGCTTTGGCGGATCTTTTAGGTTTGGAAGGTTTGAAGGAAGTTACAACACATGCGTTAAAATCAAGTTACTGTCATAATTTCCATAAACCGTGTTCAGGGTGCATTGATGGAATTTTGCAAGTGCTACCAGTTGCCTTAAATCACGCTTTGGATGATTTGTATCGAAAATGTTTGAAGTGGACTTGTCGGCATTATTTGAAAGTTTGGCCGACCCGATCGTTTGCACAATTGCCTTCTGAAATTTTTAACAGATGCCGCCAACAAGTTGTAGCTCATTTGGTAATTGACTATTGTTCCTTTTATTAATTATATATTGTTGCTAGGTTTATATTTTTTTTTAGACTTCAGAATCAGTACTTCAAGCTATATTGGATTGTGATCAACTAATTGCACAAGTAGCCCATTTCCGTTGGGCTGTCGTTATTGAAAATCTTTTGCGAGATATATTAGATGCAGCGTATACATATATAAGTGACCATTTTGCAAGTCTCATAGCAAGTGATAGTTTCTTATCTTTAGGAAATGATAAAAGTTCTGATATAACACAATTAGAAAATTTACTTTTACGAACAGCATCATCACTGAATCCTGATCAAGCCTGTCGAAGTTACCAAAGAGTGACGCGGTTAAACGCGGTCTTAGCTGCAAAAGTAATAAAAATGCCAGCTACTATAAGCGAAAATAAAAGCTCAAACAATATTTCTAACCATGATTTTGGTAATGTTCTAATTTTGGGCGGAACTGAAGAAGAAATGGAATGGAATGAAGAATTTATTCGCTTAGTAAGTGCAATACTTTCAGCTGTAGAACAATGTTTGACACGGCAATGTTCACGGGCGATGCGGGTTACAGCATGGCAAAGAATGGATTTGGAATTAAGAAAAAAAATTCAAAAGTTGGCTTGTTTAACTGAGCCTTTGGATGTTAGACGAAATGCTGGTATCAGTAATGTTAATAATAAACAACAAATTTCATTTAGCAGTGGGAGCAGAAATCAAGATTTGTATCAAGTAAAACTAGCTATTCAAGCACATTCTAAGCGAGCCTTGGATCAAGACAAACAGTTATATCGGGCTTCGGCACACACACAAACTAACACACACGATCGCAATACTCAAACTAATGAAAAATTAATTCAAGTAGTGAATAATACAGATAACATCAAAAATAATTTTGGTGGTAAATTTTTATTCTAAAATAATTATTTAAAATTCTTATAATAAGAACTCTATTTTTTCCAGTTAAAGCATCCAAATCTTCTTTACGTGCAATACAAAGTGTTCATGTGGTGCAAAAAGTTAAGTCATCCGTACACGAAAAATTAAGCACAAATGGACATCGACGAACATTGTCTGAAGATTCGTCTTTGTCCACTACAAGTAATAATGTAATTTTGCGTCAACCAGATAATTCTTTGAAACAGTCCTCCTCAAGGCCCAATTCTTTAACAAATACTCGATTATCTGCCTCTAACAGGCCAACATCTTTATCAAATACAAGGCCAACATCATTATCGAATCGATTATCTGAAATTCGCCCACGATATTTAGAGCCAAGGAAACCACGTGTGGCGACTTCAACTGGGCCGATAAAGGTTTTATCAAATAATAATCTTAAAGTAAAAAATAATCAGATATCTTCAAGTGACAGTTCTAGGAACTCTAGTCCAGCTACTTCTCGAAAAATACAAAATACACAACGGAAAATTGGTACAAAATCAATAAATATGTCTTTGGACAGTTTAGCTTCACCATCTAAAAGATCAATTCAGGTAAAATCACATGTCCAAACAGAAAATGAAATATCTGTCGATTCTTTAGCGGACAGTATGCGTAGCTCTATTATTACCGAAAAAACAATTTCTCATGAATCTCTGCGCAGTGGAACGAAAAATCGACAAATTTCTCGATCCAATCCAGGTATTAATAAAATTCACTTATCACAAAATCATGTTAAGAATAACACAACAAAAAAACCGCTGAATGTAATACAAACGACAAAATTAGTTAAAACAAAATCCACTGCAAATGGAACTTCTACTGGATTTGGTGCAGGTCTTCAAAATACTTCTGGATCTAGTCCATCTTCCATTACCAATAAGTCTAGTCGACTCTCTAGCGTTAGTTCTACTGGTTTTTCTCCGCGTGATGCATTTAAAAATAGGTCAATTTCTGTTCCAGTGTCATCTGTATCAGTTAAAAAAAGTTTTCTAAGCGCTAAATCTAGAGAAATACTGGCACGAAAAGCGGCAAATTTGGAAAAAGTAGCGAAATTGCAAGTTGAAAATGCTAAAACAGAAACTTTCGATGCAAAAATTGCATTACCACGCACAAAGTCGAACGGCATTAATAAAAGTAATAGCAGTTCTAATATTCCAACACGACTTAAATCTTCCAGTTTGCCGCAATCCATTTCAAACAAAAAACAATCCCCGAATGGAAAACAAAATTTAACAACTATTAATAGCACTTTAATGAAAAATAACCAAACAATTAAATTAAATAACACGCAAAAGGCTGTTTTTACGGTCGAAAGCAAAAATTATGCTGAGAAAAATAAAACAAATGCTGGACAAGAAAAAGTGAAGAAAATCGGAAAATATGTAAAAGATACTCGAGAACAGAAAATTGAAATTATTGTAGTGGATAACGGAGAACAGTTAAAAGACGTTAAATATGAATCAAAATTGGAAAGATCAAGCACGTTTTGTAAAGAAACATCGGATTTACCAGTTGCAGAATTAGAAATTGTCGAATAATTTCACTTAAAATTGACGATTTAAATGTTGATGTTACGTAATTATAAATAATACAACACTAATATGATTATTTTATCCAAATATGAAAAACAATAAGTTGCATAAAAAATATTGAAATTACTATACATGCAATGAAATAATTTGCTTATTGCACTAATCATATTATAATTTCTAGTCAAAAATAATCAAGATATAAGATAAAAAAAATTTATAGTTTACATATATGTATTTTAAACTAACATAACATATTTATATATTAGCTAATAAAATTTCATGATACATTCATATTTAGATATTAAAAAAATATCTTTATTCTTACGTAAGTTAAATATAAATATATGATATATATTATTTGTTTTTAATAATTAAATAAAAATTGAGGTGTATTTTTAAGAAAAATAATTAGGCAATTAAGTATGTTAACAACTTCTTTTTATTATTTCATTTGAATTTTCAAATTATTATATAATTCTAGTATAAACTTCAATATTTGCTACCGGCCGTCCCAAATGTATATGATAACCTAAGAACTACAATAAATTTTTTGAAGAATAATTATTTACTATTTTAATAAAAAAATATTGTACGTTTAAATGGACCATTGATTAGCATTATTTTTTATTAAGCTTTTTGTATTTTAGTAAAAGTAGCTTTAAATATCAATAATTCTTAATCACACTCCTGTTCAAAAACATTTCACATAATTTATGTTGGACTAATTTCTTAAAAAATTAATATAATTGGATTATTTCTTCAAATGTATGTCATATTTAAAACTGCATCGAAAATATAAAAAAAAAATGATATGGACGGTAGTACATATGTATATAATTATATGTTAATGTACAAAAAAAATTAATATGTTATGTATTATTTTATATTACATAATCATATAAACCTATTCCATATATAATAATAAAATATAAAAGCTATTTTTGTTATATGTGTTACAATAAAAAAAAACATTCAATTTTATGTTAAAATACATTGAATGTATTATTTAAAAATTATAAACACTTAAGTAATAATGTTAAGATGATTGTGCGATGGTTGCAATACAGATAACAAATTTTATTGTTATCTATAAATACTCGAACCTTAAAGAAATAATGAAATATTATTTCAATTCATGCTTATTAATTTTTAAAACATGATTACATGCATGTTTATTTTGTATTACGTATTTTTTGGGAATGTTTAATTTTAATAGATTTTTATGTGTGTTTCAAATTGAATTTTTTTACAACTCTAATTTACAATTCGAATTTGTAATTTTAGAGATAACCTTATTGATCAATACTTATAGATATATTTCATATTTAAATGTTTTCTTTTTTATGACCCTATCTAAGTGATACGAGTTCATAAATTTTAATTATTTTTTATTAAATATTTAATCATTTCCTATGTTAGAAAATGAAAAGACTTTTTTTAACGTCACCTTTTTGATTATGTTACATAATAACATTTGTCTTATTAATAAAATATCAAATTTTTCGTGTTATGTATACATATACATATTATGTGCAACATATAATATATAAAAATAAAAATTCTAATTAGAGAAAAAAAATATTGTAAAAGAAAGTTTTATTCAATATTTAAATGACGGCTTTAGATGAGCTGGATTGGGTGTTCGCATTTTGTTTCGCATTTGTAAAATGAAAATGAATACATATATTAGGGGGTAATTATTTTATTTTTTTCCATAAAATAAATAGTTTGGACCATTAGGTAATAAATAATGTACTTTATGTATTGTGAGTTTATTATAAGGCAAGATTCTTTTGTTTTCAATTTTGGGGATTTTAATTTAAAAAAGACACTTCATTTTTGATAATAAATATATTCATAAATTTCATATACCTCTTAAAAATATAACAAATTTAAAGTTTTATATAAATATATTAATAGTTACAGGACTGCATTTGATTTTTAAAAAAAAATTTGTTGTTTTTCCGATTGGAGGCAAGTTTTCGCTTTGTGAGGTTTGATACTGAAACGAATTGATATTTTGTGATAAGATTTTTAATTTTATGCGATTAAAGAAATTTTCTCATTAACCTTGGTATATTTTTTTATGTTAATTAAATTAAAATTTTGTGTTTTAAAAATAAATTCGCGGTTGAAAAATTTTGACGTAAATTTATCAATTGAATCGAATCGATTTTTATCTCTACTTGATCCATCAATTAGATGAAACCAGTAATTATACTTGATTCATCATTATCCAATAGTACCATCACTCAATACTCAAAAATACTGATATTTGTATATTGTAAAAATAATAGAAAAGGTTATTATAAAAACAAAATATAATAAATAATCATTATTTATTACGATTATATTATTTAATTTGCACATGTAGATCTTAAATGGGTTTTTTATATCAAGTTTAAAGAAGTTTATTTCGTTTTTATTTTTAAAAATTAAAAATATACTGTATGCAAAAACTACAAACATACATTACATATAATTTTATTAATGAAAATTAAATGTATTCAATAAATTGCGACATAAATATACACACATACTTTAATTATATGATCAATACTATGAAATAAATGCAAGTAGGTGCTTATTGAAGGTTTTGTTTTTTATTTTTAAAATGAGGTCAATCTCATTCTAAGAACTTTTATCCTTAAAATGCTATTAGCTCCGAAAGATAAGCATCTACGGAGTACTTTTTTTTAATTTGTAATTCATGCATTTCATGTTGATTTACCGTATACTTTGCCATTAATAGGAGATGGGTTGATGAAACAAACTAAAACCTGGCAACTCTTTATAAATATGTATGCACATAAAACCTATAAATTAAAAAATATTTCAACATGTCCTCTCACGGGACAGAATTAAATTTTAACATATGCTTTGAAATTAACGGCGATAGTTCTAGTATTTTTTATTTTGATAAGTTAAAGTACCTATTTTTAAACATATCGTGATTTCAGTAATGCGCTTACGACGTAAACTTTACGACGTAAGTATCACATTCAAATAGTTCCGTGATACTTTACAAAGTATCACGTGACTTCAATAATGCGCTTACAACGTAAACTTTACAAAGTGTCACATTCCAGAAAGCTTAGTAAAAGCTCTTGACATTGTACAATTTTCATAAATGCGTTCTATACGTAGTGGATACGTAAAATAAAAGTAAATCGGGTATCGAAAAAATCAAGTACGCTTTTCTTACGCATGTCATATAAATGTGGTTAGAAATAATCAATCAAATAAACTGGCATATTTTACAGCAATAAAGTGTTAACTAGCAGCATAAACGCGCTATTTATTTAATGATATGGTAACATTTGGCAAAAATTAACGTTTGCACCGAACTTTAAATTGAAATTTTCAAACAAACGTTCAAATAAAGTATGTATTAATAATTATTAATATTGTAAAAATTGTTTTCTAAAATGTATCAAAATGTTTAGCAGTTTTTGTTACAATTCTCTTACACTTTTTATAAAGCATCATTGAAGTAACGGATAATGTCAAATCAAAAATCTAAAACAGCGTTTACACATCAGGCACAGTTTAACGATTTTGCTAGATAGAATGGGAATTTAATGTGTAAACATCCAATCAAATCAAGCAAAATCTAATGAAAAAATTGAGTCTTATTCAATTCTTATAAAATTTTTTGACAGAAATAGTTTGAAGTTGTTAGAAATCGCTCAAAAAAAATTACCTGTGGTTGCCATATCTTGACTATACATGGTGATTTAAAAGCTATACAACAACAAATACCATTGGTTAGAGGGCCAAAAAATGGTAAAATTTTTGTTCAGGACTAGGTGCGGAATCTCAAGGGTTTCCGAGTTACAAAGATTTTAAGAAATTTTCACAAAATTTCTACTTATCCAAGAGCTTTTGATTATAACTTTCGTTCCAAAAAAGATAAAGGCTTTAAACAAACAATTTTTGAAAGGCCCAGTAAAAGACGTAAAACAAACATGTTGCTTGATTTTGTATTTTATGTACTTCAAGACAGCCGAGCCTTCGCACATTTGGGAAAAATCCATTTTTTCCTTTTTTATTTTTCATTTTTTTTTTCAATTAGATTATTTCGTGCGAAGTGTTTCGAAACATTGAAATTTTTTTACGGAATTTTGGCCACTTGCTCAAGCTTTAATTGAAGTTTCTAAGCATTGAAACTTTTTTTATTGTACAAAGGATTTAGCACAAAAACCATTTCTATGTCAAAATTTTAAAAACCTTAACAAAATGGAAAAAATCAAAATAATTTTACTACATTTGATTTTCATTAATTTTTATTGATTAATATTTCCGTAAAGATCAAGAAGAATTAGAGAATCATATGCAAAGGGCAAGTCATCTGCATAAGCTTTAATAAACGCATAAGCTTCGACAAAACATTAATACTAGAAAAACTCATATAAAATTTCACTGCACGAAACTTCTAATTCCAGCATTATGTAATTTATCCAAAAGAATATTATGGTCAATCATATCAAATGTTTTGGTTATGTCAACGCTTACAAAATAGTACAAATTCAAAAGCACATTTTCTGCAGATAATTTCCCTAAAAACCAAACTGTAAATTATTGAATTACAAAAATTACAGAATAATATTATTTCGATACTTCATACTGTTTCCACCTTTGTTTTTTTTAATATTTATAGATGTTACAGCTAACATGAAATAATATGCAAAATACACGAAATTTTATAATATCATATAATTTTGAATTAAATTTTTCTTGGTGTTTTTATTTATTAACTAAATTTTTGATTTCTCACAAAATCAGTGAAAGTATCTTTAAATTTTGAACTAGTTCCATTAACTTAAATTTTACACTCTGCTGTCAAAGTAAATTCCATTCATTTGAATAATGTTTAGACATTAAAAAGTAGTATTTTGATACAAAAAAATGTAAAAAGTAACATCATTGTTGAAAAGTTATAATTTGTGAAGCGCTTTGTCTTTGTTTATTGTATTCAACATTTCATTCCAATTATACTTAAGTTTAGTCATTGAGTGCGTGCGAAAAGGAGGATTTCAAATTGAATAAATTGAGAAGTTGTAATTTGGCGATACATAATTATTTCTAGAAACTTTTAATTTTGGAAATCAAAGGGTATGTACCTGCTTATTTATCGATTTGATATTTTATAAAATTTTAAATTTGCGAATATTTAAGTGCATTCAATTCTTTCGTATATTTTCCAAATATGAACTTAGTTGAATTCACTTCCGGATAAAAATTTTGCAAAGGGTATCTCAAATTTTTTGGCCGGCAAATTAAATCTGGTTCTTTTTTTGTTGCTTTTCATATAAAATTTTCATAAGAATTTTAATTGTGAAATATGATTGTTTTGCGTATTATATTACAATTGTTATTATTTAAAGTATAATACGGTTATTAAAATGTTGAATGAATTACATATTTTTGCGTAATTTTATGAGTATAAAAATGTGCACACGTTTATATACAAAAATGAATGTATAAACATATGTAAGTACTCATATATTAGTGGAAGAACGTTGATATGATTCTAGTAATAAATCATACGTAATAAATGCAAGCTTTAAAAAGAAAGAATAGAATTTACCGACATATGCATGCATGTATGTATATATTACTAAAACTATGTATAAAATTAGTTATGCTTAGAAAATAAAACATGTATACACACACATATATTAATATATATTTACAAGTTTGACGGGTGTCAGCTGTAACCTTCAAAAATCCGGTATTAGAGTAGAAGATTTGCATTAACTAATATAATACAATATACGTACATACATTAATACATTATTATATATAATTTTATATATACGGATGTATATGAATTACGTATGTAGTTGTAAAGGTGATTCAAACTTTAAATATATCGATGAAATTCCTTTCACGTCGATTAATGAATTCGATACAAGTGGTTATGCACTTGTACATGTTGTGTACTTTTAAACATACAAATTTCTATTAAACTATTAGATTATTATAATAATTAAAAATTTGATTATTATAATAAAACAAGTTCAATATACATAAATATGTATGTGCACATTTCGATGAGATGGTGCTTCATATTAAATTTAAAAGAATACAAAAATATATCGATTCGCCTTGTAATGAAACCAAGATTTGTAAAATCGCCGTTATCATCAATTTAAACCTGGGTATTACTTATTTGTTGAATTCACCTCTGAATTGTGTCTCTGAGTTCAATTTTAAAACCTACTCATATGTACATACATGCAAAATATTAAGTTATGTTTCTCGATTTTGTATCAGTTTCCTGAATGTATGTACATAATATTTATGTTGGTACTGCGTACCTATGTACATATGCATATATTGTGTTTTCTCCAACGATTCACGATTGCATTGCAGTAAAAAATAATGTAATCATTTTGTGTACTATAAAATTTTACATTGAAATCTGCTGATTTTCTTAGGTTATGACTGGGACAAAGCCTAAAATTATTATTAAGAAATTTTAACGCTCGTTAATGTGGCATTTTCATTCAATAAGTATCGATTATAGTCGATTATAGCGCATATAATCTTATTTACTTTTATTAAATCATTAATAATTAATTGAAGCTTTTAATTGAAGCTTATATACATAAATGTTTACTTAGGAAAATATTTTTATTTGTAAAATAATAGAAAAGTATTTGTCTGCCTATAGATATACATCTATACGTCATGTATTACTAAATGGTAATATAGTAGTATGTATGTAAGTAACATTTATTTTATTGTTAGTAGGTATAGGTACAAATAATTTTTTAAATACAAAAACTTGAAGTCAAAAGAAAACTTATTAAGGTAAATTGTTAACGATTAATTAAAGTGAATTGTTACTTTTGCTAGTATTTCAATGAATTTTTAATTATTTTTTTTAGCATAAATTATTTTTACTTAAAATATTTATTTTTTATAGTTTGAATTTCATTAATTAATCTAAATATTCACGACTTCAAAATCTTAGTAAAATTTGATTGCCACAAAGTTCAGCAGATACAGATAATATATGGCCTACATATGTGATTACATTGCCATATAACTTAATAAATTTAAGCTAATTGCTGAATTGTATAGTAATAAAGTATTACTACAATTTTTTAAAAGTTTTGTAGCGAAATATTTGTTAATAATTTCTTAAGCTTGCCAGATTTTCAGTATGTACATTTGACAAATGTAATTTATCAAAAAAACCAAAAAAAAATCAAATAAAATAAACGGTTTATATAAATCAAGTTAACGGTGAAAAATTAATAAGTATTGCATAATTGGAAATTAACATGAATATTTGAATGTAAGTGATCGAAATCGCTGCTTCTTTTTATTGTGGTTTGAATTAAGTAGTCATACCGCAAATTCTTTAACGTCAAAATTTTGTTTTCAGTCTGCAAACTGTCTGACGTATAAAACTTTTACGGACAGAAATGTAGTAAACTTTTTACCCGTAATTGACTTTGAATTTTGATCATCCGTAAACGTCAAAACAAAAAAAAATTTTTTTTTAGATTTAAAATAATTTTATTAAAAATTACATATTAAAAATTAACAAAAAAAATATTTTTATATTATTTTTAACGTAATGATAGTCACTCAATACATCAAATTTATTTACTGAATTACTACGTCAGACTGTCTGCATGTAAAAAAAAAAATCTACAATTTTGACGCTTAATTGACTTTTTTTAAACGTTTAAGAATTTAAACTTTGACTGAAAGTAAAAACGCAGTAGAGTATTCGTAAACTCAGACAACTCAGATTTTGTAAAATTTGACGTTTAAGAATTTACCAATAGTCAAACACTGTGAATCGCTATGATTGATTGGTTCACTTTGGTTCACTGTGATTCACTGTAAATAATTAACCCTTTTCTTATATTCAAGTGTAATATAGGAATAGTTACAAAGTATAAAAAGCAGAATGAAGTACACTATATAACGAAAGTCATCATACACCCTATATTTTTGCTATTTCTCCGAATTTAGTACAGTTTGATGAAAAATTCATTCATAGTTTCGAAGCACAATTAATTTAAAGAACATTGAGTATAAGATGCAAGGCCCCACTTAATGTATGCTTAAACTTAAGAAAAATATAAAAAATTTGTGATATTTTTTGCAACGAAAGTTATCATACATTAATTTTATGGAATCTGTTTCGCGACATTTAGGTGCCGACATGAAATATTTTTTAAAGTAGGCTTAGAGTTTTATTGAAGCACAAGTCAATTTATTTGTTGTTTTCATTTAATGAAGCTCACCAACTTCAAGAAAATAATATGGCAAAAACACGTAAAGAAACTACAATAGAGGAAAGGGAAATAATAGTGAAATTAAATTATAAAGGCAAATCTGTGAGACAAATTGGGGAAATAATTGGCCGGAGTTTCTCGACAATTGTCCAAATAATAAACCGGGCCGAAAATTCAGGAACCGTAGAAAATCCTCACAGAATTGGTCGCCCTTCGAAAATGGATGACCGTACTAATAGAGGTGTTTTACAAGAATTAGGGAAAAATCCGAAACTCAGTGCTCCAAAATTAGTTGCAAGTACATCACAAAAGTTGCACACTGATATACATGCCGAAGCTATTCGTAGATTTTTGTGGCAAGAAGGATATCACGGCCGAGTTCCACGTAAAAAACCTCTAATATCAGATATAAATAAATGCAAAAGAATAGAGTTTGCAAAAAAATACGAAAAAGCAACTTTGGACTTCTGGCAAACCGTGCTCTTCACAGATGAAAGTAAATTCAATGTTTTTGGTGCAGATGGTAGGGGAAAAATTGGCGTAAGTGTAATGAAACACTGAATTTGCAACAAATTATACCCACAGTAAAACATGGTGGGGGTTCTATGATGGTTTGGAGGTCGATTGCGGTGTCTGGGGTGGGCAGTGTAGTTTTTATTGGTGGGAAAGTGGATCAGTGGCAATAATTAAATATTATTAAAAATAATTTAAAACAGTCTGCCAAAAAATTAGTGCTGGGATCGACCTGGGTCTTTCAACAGGATAACGATCCCAAACATACTGCAAGAGTTGCAAAGGAATGGCGGTTGTATAACGATCCAAAACAACTCCATTCACAACCCCAGTCGCCTGATTTGAATCCCATAGAACATCTATGGGATTTTTTAGAACAAAAAATTAGGAAACACGACATAACTGGCAAGGAGTCTTTGAAACGCGTTATAATTGAAGAATGGCATAAAATACCGTCGACTGTCATTTGTAACCTAGTTCAATCTATGCCAAGACGCTTGGAAGCTGTGCTTCAAGCAAAAGGTGGACCAACAAGGTATTAGATACCATATTTTCTGCAATTTCTTTAAAATTTTTATTTAGTGTATGATGAATTTCGTTGCAATTTTTAATGGAATTTTTTGTTTTTGTTTTATAACTTTGAATTAATGAATTGTTTTTGTTATATATAAGCTTATATATTTCTTTTACTTTATTTTCTAACAAATAATAAAAATATTAACTTATTTCGATATCTTTGATGCTAAATTATTTAAAAAAATAATAGTGTATGATGACTTTCGTTGCTGTGTGTATAAAAATATTTCGTAATTCATTTCGTAATTTTGCAACTTCATTTTTCGTGACGATTTGGAAGTAACATCAGTAAAATAAGTAAAAATAATAAAAATTGATAATTTTTTATTCTTAATATTGATCGATGATATTTTTTAGCCGACAACCATTAGATAAGAAATTCAATTAAAGTAGAAATAATATCCTGTGTGTAGATAATTTTAGGATCTTCATCATTTTATTTTTTAAAATTCTAAATATTATATTGGACTTTATACATATAATCATTATATGTATGCATAGAGAAATTCAAAAATTTTAACAAAACTGTTTTTTCTTTAGATATTGCAATGACACCACAAATTCAAAAGCCAGCTCCAAACTTCAAGGGACAAGCAGTTATTGATGGACAATTTAAAGAAATAAATTTGAATGACTATAAAGGAAAATACGTTGTTCTCTTTTTTTATCCTTTAGATTTTACATTTGTTTGTCCTACTGAAATCATAGCATTTTCAGAAAAAGCTGATGAATTTAAAAAAATCAATTGTCAGTTAATAGCATGCTCAACTGATTCCCATTTTACTCATCTGGCATGGGTAAATACACCGCGCAAGGAAGGTGGATTAGGTTCGCTCAATATTCCATTGCTTGCCGATAAATCAATGAAAATTGCAAAAGATTACGGAGTCTTAGATGAGGAAAGTGGAATACCATTTCGAGGATTGTTTATTATTGATGGTAATCAAAACTTGAGACAAATTACTGTCAATGATCTTCCGGTTGGAAGAAATGTTGAAGAAACTCTAAGATTGGTTCAAGCATTTCAATATACAGACATACACGGTGAAGTATGTCCAGCTGATTGGAAACCTGGTTTAAAATCAATGGTAGCTGATCCAAAAAAGTCTAAAGAATATTTTAATGCTGTATATTAGGCTTTCATTTCGAGAGCAATTGCATTGAAAACACAAAACAGTATCAAGAAAAAAAATAAAGATTTGTAATATTATAAGAAGTAATTGAGGCTCTTGAAAAATTTAAGATACAAGCTTATTTTTTTCAATTTCAAATAAAGGTATTACATACATATTAAATTGGTGATTTTTATTCAGATTAGATTTAGTAAAATTTTATTGATTCTACAAAATTAAATACACATAATATATTGAACTTTTGAGGACAAACCTTTCTTATGAATAATTTTTAATTATGATATGTACAAGTACTTTACGGTTCCAGAAACAATAAAATACTTGTAAATTTAAAAAAAAAACAATCGCTTATACTTCAAGTTATGATTGTATGCTCAAATTAAGTAGAATGGAGTATTGAAAAGATCTATGTGAAAGAGTTAGGTTTGACAGCAGTAGGCATTGAAATTTGAAAAAACTAGATTGTATAAAAAGATTCCGTTTGTTATGATCCAATTTTTAATAAAATTGTAAGCCACTTATAAGTGGTTATGTAGTCTTCATGTGAAGACAAATTTAGATTGATGCACGGCATCTTATAATAAATAAATTTTATTTTGAAACGAATGAGTATTTAATGAACCTTAGTGTAAAAGGAGTGTTGTCATTTTTAGCCAGTTTTCTTTCGGTATTTTAAATCTTTCTTTACACATTTTTTTTGGCCTACCTTAAAAAAAAAAGTAATTAGATTGCAAACTATATGAACAGAACTGAAACTAAAATTATTTTTTTTTATGGTTTTATTTTTACTTGTACATGAAATAGTTGAATCCCTTAACAACTTAACAAAAATAGTTAGAAAAAATATCTTATGGTTAAAATCGAAACTTTAATCTGAGCTTTCTATTTGATGTCAGTGTTGTTTGAATAAATCAGCAACGGGAACGGGTTTGGTATAAGTAGGTAATGGACGATGTTGACTATCATTTTTTGAATCTTTCTCTTCCGAACTAGATTTAGCGTCAGATTTTTTTGCTTCATTAACTTCAGATTTCGGACTTGTACTGGGCACTAACGAAACTGGGATATCTCTTTTATGAGCATTATTTTTATTGTTTGATTCAGAATCTTTGATAACTACTGTACTTTTAGAATTATCTGAATCACTTTTAGTTCCAATATTTTCGGTCTCCTTGGCTGGTAAATGTTGGGGATTTTCACGTTTATGCTGGTGAGCAGATGCTGGTAAAACTGCTGGTTTCGGAGCTTTGTTATGTTCTGGTTGGTTAGAAACTGATTCTGGGTTTAATTCTGATTTAACGTCGGTTGCGGGAAGTGTTTGTGGCTTGGGTGCTTCACGTTTATTTTTTTTCTCTTCAGATAACGTTTTTGCTTTAGGTTTCTCAGATGATGGTTCTTTTTTTTCTTCGTGGCTGCTTACTGATTCAGCTGGATGAGACTGTAAATTATGGGTCTCTCGTTTTGGCTTCTGTTCTGCAGGTAATTCTTTGGTCTCTTTAACTTTAGGAGCTGAATTATCATTTGTTGATTTAGCATCTGATTTATCAGTATTTGTATCACGCTTGGCAACATGTTCCCCGTATTTTCGTTCGTTCACTGGTAGTGTTGCAGATTTTATTTCCTTGTCATCTTTGTGACTATCTGATTTCAACAATAAAGCTGGTTGATCAGATTTTTCAGTTGGTGCACCAAACGTGCATATTATCAAAATTGAAAGTATTATCTGCAATATATTTTGAATATTTAAAATAAAAATTAATAAAATTAATAATAAGAATTTTAATAAATAATTATGGAGGTCACATTATGCAACAGATGTTATAAATTTTATAATAATAGTAAATATAGATTATACTTACAATTTTAAACATTTTTTATCCAAATATGTTTTCCGATAACAAGTTAACGAAAACAAAGGGTTTATAAATCTAAATTTATTCAATGTGAAGTTGAACTTTTTATAGTTTCGTTTTTCTTGTCAAGAATGTGTGAATTATCTTAAATATCCCACTCTTTTTCAAAATACAAAATTAAGCTCAATAATTTTTGAATAAAGTCTAGAGAATTTTATCGTAAATAATTTTAGAATAATTGTGCTAATTGAATATATTTTAGTTATGAATACATGACTTATTATAAATCTGGTATTAATTTTACCTTTGTGTACGTAATCCTAAGAAAAAAAATCATAGCAAGTTATTATTTTTAATAATTTTAGAAATAGTATTTTAGTTGGCGAATACATGCGTCACTAATTTTATTGGGAATAATTTGCTGAGAACCAAAATTTTCCTTATATTAAATAATTGTATCAGTGTTAATTTTTAAATGAATTTTAGGGAATAATAGATTTTAAAACAATAGCTTATAAAAAAATATTTATTTAAAAAAAAAATTAGGGAAAACCGTTTTGGGTATAACGCACAAGGCATATCAGAAAAATATTTTAAAAATTTGAATGAGTATGGTTTGAGATCATATGTGACCATTGTTTTAGATGTAGAACGTTCCTCGTATTATTAAAAAAACTCTATAATATCATGACTAAATTTAAATTTGATTAATAAAATAGCTCTTTCCGACATTAAGAACGAATCTTATACCATATTAATGTTTAAAGATATTGTTATATGTATATAAAATATTAATTGGGTAAATAATTAAAAATTAAAATCAAAGCGATCTGTCATTTACAAAAGCATTGTAAATAAAAAATAATTAAATTTTGTGTACATTTTAGAAAACATCTAATACGTATTAGAAAATACTGTTCTCACTCATGATTCATGATAGTCACTCACTTTCTTCATACTTGGTGAGTAAAAAGGCGAAATTTTATTTTGTAAGATCTATCTAGTATATTTTATTACATACATATGCAGTCTCAAATAAATTAAAATAAAATCTGATCACATGTTTTTTAATTATAATATTTAAAATATTCAATAATGTGCTAATAATTTAGTGATAATTGTATAAGTCAATGCTCAAAAATTGTTTAAATTTACTAATATGAAATTCATAAAAAAATTTTGCGTAATATATCTTTTTAATAACATTTTTGATGACTAATAACCATCGTATTATTGTAAACAAACTTTTTCTATTATTTTTGTAAATATTAAAACTTTGCAAAATATTTTGCTCTTGCATATTTTTAAAGCTAAATCAAATTTGAAGCTTCATTGTAAGTAATATGAGATTTTCCTATCTAATTAAATATTAAATGTGATAATTGATAATTGCACAAATTATAAAATTTAGAATATAAATTTAATATTGGTCTTATGTAAAATCAAATTATTAAATATTTTCTTTCATTTAAGAATTTTTATAAAAATGTTGTTATTAATTTACTGAATATTTATTAATAGACTACATAAGGTTTTAATTACTAAAAAATCGAACTTATTTTTAGATCATTAAAATAATTTAAATATAATTAAAAAATAATTTCATTCTAAATTTAATTTAAAAAATTTATATTTAGCAATTATCGAATTCAATTGAAGAAAAAAATGTAAAATTCTAAATAAAAGTGGTATTAAATGATTCATTTCCCGAATTGCTTACATTGTCCATAAAACAAAAAATTAGCAAAATTAAAAGATATGATTATAAAGTCTCGGTTGAACGATAAATCGATTATTTTTTGCTTAATGACAGAGCAGATATCAGAATATGTTCCATTACTCCCACAATTTTTACGCTATCAATTAAGTGAAGTACGTAGTTCAATTATTTGGTAAGTTGAAGAAAATTTATTATTTAAAATTAATTAAATAAAAACTTGTAAGAGTATTTTTCGACTTATTGTTTTTCTTATATATGTTATAAACTTGGAATTTTCTGATAACAGTGTGATACAGAACAATAACTCTAAATCCGAATAACAGTTATCAACCTCAATAGAAGTCATTGGAACTTTATGATGGAACCTAGCAACTAAATTCTAGATTTACAACATGCTCTTATGTATATGTCTTTATGGTATGTATATGTCTTTAACGTGTTTAATGCAGTGTTATTCGCATATTTAATTTTTTGTTAATATAATATTTATTTCATACTTAATCAAAAAATGGTTAAAAAATACACAATTAGCGTACCATGACAAGTTCAAATTTTTCATGGTACAAGGGCCAAAAAATAGTATGTGTACCGTGAAA
Organism: Condylostylus longicornis; assembly: GCF_029603195.1. Lineage (NCBI taxonomy): Eukaryota > Metazoa > Arthropoda > Insecta > Diptera > Dolichopodidae > Condylostylus > Condylostylus longicornis. The sequence continues at coordinate 1,397,009 of NW_026578087.1, forward strand.
ATGATACGTTTGGCAGCATTGTATACGATTAAAGTATTTTTTTAATTTTTTGTGAAATTTTTGAGTATTCTTTGTGACTCTCATTTTATTTCATATGGTTTTGAAAGCGATTTAGATTATGACAATTCTTTTTTCTTCTTTCTTTCAATTTCTTTTTAAAGTCAATTTCTTATTCAAAAATTTTAGACAGGATTTAATTTAATATTTATAGAGAGTAAATAAAAAATTCCAGTTTTTTTCATTTAAACTCCATATAAATTTGGAATTTTTTTTGATTTACTCTCTAACGTTGGTGGCCTGATTGATATATATGGCATTATGAGTAAGTTTTGAAAATCAAGAATAAAAAAAAATAGATGGTAAAAATTACACAATGGTCATGATAATTTTTTAATACCAACGTATAAAACGTGTATACTTCCAAAATTATTTTTTTTATTTGCCTAGATTCAGGCGTATAATGTAATGTACGCGTTGAGCATAATTCGGTAAGTGTCGTTTAGATATAATTTGTTTTCTTCTGTAAAGAATTTAGTCAGAATAATTAAATAAATCGCACTTATAATTTTTTACAATAATTTTTATTTGTTCCGTTTTTTCTTTTGTTTTTTTTTTCTTATTTTTTTTTATAATTATTTGAAGAGTATTTTTGTTTCTTTTTCTATCTTTTGTGTATTATGCCAAATGATAACAGTTGTTAGAGTTTAAAAAAATCTATAACTTAAATATTTAATTAAATAAAGTTTTACTTTTTACTAAATTATATAGCACGTTTTTCTATAAATATAAATTTTTATGTATGTAGGTGTTATGCACATTGTATAGATATTTTGCTTAAAAAAAAGTATATTTTATAAATTAACAATTAATAACAAAGTTATAAAAATCAATTTAAAATTTTATTTTGTCTTTTTGTTTATTTTCAGTCGTATAAGAACTTTTTTAATTTTCCATTAAAATATCAAAATGCAAAATCCATATATGTATCTATATACATACATATTACATACACACAATATGTATATAAGTTCTATAGTTATGTACGTTATAGTATTTTTTTTTCTGTTTTACAGAAAATTTATTTATTATTTGATATTGTATTTATTGAACTATATAATATATACACATACATACATTTATCGCCTAATATTGTTGTGTAGGTGCTTACAATTCTAATAAAGATCTGGTAAGTCTTTATATTAGAAATTAATTAAGTTAGTTATATCGATTCAAATTTATTATCAACTGTAATTATCCAAAGACACAAAATAGAATCTTGTAAATATGCACTATATGGATGTTGTCAAACTAGTGTTGTGTTTTCAAAATTTAGGTACTTAGTGTCGTTTTATTGTATAAAAATATAATTTTTCCACTTTTTACCATATCGTTGCCAGTTTTTACCAATAGGCAATAGCCAAATAGAAAACAAAAGGTTAACGATGAATTGAAAATTAACTTTTTAATTGTGTCAAATATTTTTCGACAGTATAGAAATGTGACATAAACATATTTTTGATCGTAGAAGTCTCAAATATGTAATGAAATAAATTTGAAGAATATTTTTTTTTGATACTAATAAATTTTATATTTATGAACAGTTGTATAACAGTTTCGTATAACAGATTTTTAGCAGTATAACAGTTTCTTCTGTAGTTTGCATAACATATATACATACAACAATTTAAATATCCTTTTATCCTTGTGTGTATACTTCCTTATATACTTCAGATAACTAAATATGGAAATTTCCTGTATGTACATATGTTTTTTTGCATATTATCGTATATGAAAGCATATTAAATATGTACATGTATATTTATTAATAAATATGGAGAGTTATATAACATTTTGATATTGTGATATAATAGAAACATAATTTTGCATTTTCATATTATATAGCATAATAACAATTATATTGTATTTTGCTCTTGAAATTTTATTATTATTATATTTTTATTATTATTATATTATAGTATTTATCGATTTTAATTTGTGTGAACATTTTTTAAACAACCATTTAAATAAATGTGTGTATGGATATTTCTTTTTTCAAAATTTTTAAAAGTATTTCTTTTTAATTGAGCCTATATAATAGCTACATTAAGCATTTATGTATGTATGTATATATGTAATTAAAATTTAAATAATTTTATAATAAAAAACATAAAATATTTATTATTATAATTATTCAGTAATCATATAACAAAAACGAAAATGTTAATTAATATTTGAAATATTTTCAATTAAATTTAAAAAAACAAAATTTCATTGGATTTTGCATATTTTAGGTATATAAGGTTTGTAGTTTTTTTTTATTTTTCTAATTCTATTTTAATAATTTTACTATTTATAACGACATTAATAAATTTTTACCTATGTTTTTTTTTTATTATATAAAATCAAGAATTTATAACTGCATTTAAATATAAAATATATATGTAATTGATTTTCGAGGATTTTTGTTTTTGTATTTGTAATTTATTTTAGAGATAAGAAAAAAACAAAAACGAAACTAATGAAAATCGAAAAATTAAATATAGAAAAAAAAATTTGCGACCAGACTTCTTACAAATTTTATGCTTTTTTTTAGTTTTTTTTTGTGTTTTTTTTTTTTTGAATATTTTATATAAAAAATTTTTTATTTCTTATTAAATTTTTTTAAGTGCAATTTGTTTTTTTTTTTTTTTTGGTTTTTTGTTATTATATTTAAATTTTTTATTATGCTTTTTTTTGTTTTTTTTTTTTTGGAATTTATCAATAAAATATTTTTGTCTTTTTTTTATAAATTTTTTTTGTTATTATTTCGTTTTTTTTATTCGTAATTTTCTAAATATTTTTTGTATGCAAATCGTTAACTTAAAAAAATATATAAAAAGACTGCGTAAATATTTTTACTTTAACGTGCAGTTTTGAATTTGTGAAATGCTAAAAAACGTAAAATATAGTTATTCTATATTTGTATATATAGAAAAAAAGTAAAATTAAATAAAATTAAAAATATTTATTTATTGTTTTTAAATACAAGTTTTATTTTTTTTATCTAAAATTTGAATCATTGCTATTTTATGTCTATATATATATATAATATTTTTTTTTATTTTAAATGTTGTAGAATTGAGATCTAAAGTACATTATTTTTTATATAAAATGTTTTTTATATGTTCTTATAGTTAATAGTTTTTTTTTCTTCTTCTTTTATTTAAACTGTCAATAATTTTTTTTTATTTTTTTCTTTTCAGATTTCTATGTTTTTATATTCGAGCATTATTGATATGAAAATGTATACAGTTTATATTGGGATTAAAATGTACAGTTTACTAATTATATGGGTTTCTTAAAATGCAGAAATATTGTTAGGCTTCTAAAAAGGAAAGAGTGTGTTTTACCGAAAAGCGTTTGTGACATTTTGATCATATTATGGTTTGTTAATTTTGAGTGTGGTAACACCGTTTGTTATGTATATTGGCTATTAATATATAATTTATTAATATATTATTTTTTTTAGATAAAAGATCGAAAGCAAAATAGATTATGAAAGGAGTTCAACAATACAAATATACTGTTGTCAATTTTTATTTGTTTTTAGAACAACATCGGAATGATAAAATTAACAGTTTAGTATTTTGCACATAATGTCATACACGCCTCGAAACAAATGATGTAGGAAAAAATAGGATTTTATTGATTTTAGGCTATTTTACCGGCGTCGGTAAAATTTGCGGGAATAATTTCGCTTCATTCTGGGTAGCTTTATATCTTTATCTATTGCATTCTATATATTATTCTATATAGTTTATTTAACGAATCAAAAACTGGGCAATATTATGATTATATAAATAAATGATTAAAAAAAAAAAAACCGAAAAAAAGCATTTTGAATATTTGCGCTAAAAGTTGCAAATCAGTGCAATTTAAGCAAATTAAAAAATTTATTAATTTTAAATTTATACTGAATTTTCAGGGATATAAATAGTTTAAACTTTATAATAAGTAGGTTTATTAATTACATATTAAAAATAATTTTTAATTAATTATATATTTAAATATTAATTTAATTAAAAATAGTTAAAGTTTTGAATCAATTTGATTTTATATGTAAAATTTATTTAATATTGGAATTGTTTACACTTAAAATAATTTTATATTTAATTATGTAATTTTAATAGTTAACCAGTTTAAAATAAAATTATAATTAATATATTAGAAAAATTTAAATAAAAATTATTTAATTATTATACGAAAATTTATATTTAAAATTAATTGTATTTATTATATATCCAATATATATATGAGTATATAAAATTCTAGTATAGGAACTTTAACATTTTTCGACATAATTGTAATGTATAGTAATTATATAAATGCTTTTTTCTTTTAAATATTGTTCATTATAATCGTGATGGACGGAGAAATGATAGATAAAAGTGTGAAAAACAAACAAGTCAATAGTTTTAATTGGGAGTTTGTTTCTAAGGTTGGAGGAAATGCCACGTATGTGACATAATATTCAATTAAAAAATTTAACCCCTTTTTTTTCTTGCTTATGCGAGATATTATTTTCATTTCATTATATAATGAAATTTTACTTAAATTTATATGTAAAATTCATATTGGTCTAATTGTATTATAAACACAAATTTTTTTCTATAAATATTCTACATTTATTCAGATAAAATGTAATTTAAAATTCGTAAAAAAGAAATGATATTGAAATTCATCTGAATACATTTGTATAACAAAATTATATATTTATTAATATATTTATATTAGTTCAATTTGATACAATATTGCATTTGCTTTTGTGACGTGACGTGTTTTTTATTTAACATTTGACATTCTTATTGCACTATTCAATTTCTGTCTTGAAAATTTTGAAAACTTCAATTCGTATTGAATTTTTTTATAAAACATTCAAGAATATTGTTCGATTTGTTGACAAAATAAAAGTTTTTTTAATTTTTTATATTTAAATTTTGTTATATTTAAAGTTTCGAATATTTTGATAAATGATAATATAATTTGCTTTACAAAATATTATTTTTATGTTTTATTGCATTCTAAATGTCTGAAAAAATTAATATTTCTAATAATTTTAAATAATTTTTCTTTACGAATATTTTTATATTGTATATAGAAGCTTATTTTGTGAAAACTATGAAAATTGTTCAAAATTTTGATTTTAATAAATAAAATAAGGAATTTGAGAAAAAATGTGGAAGAAGATTGCATATTGAAAAAATCAAGAAAAAGTTTTTTGAAAAAATTTATTGAAAGTATTACCAATAATGCTCGATTTTCTTAAAAACATAAATTCTTTTTTGTATATAATTTTTATGTTTAATTATTTTTAATTGGTTATTTTGTTATTTATTTTATTTTTTTTTTTCTAAACAGCGAACAGTTAAACGTATATTTTTTTTTCTTTTTTGTATTTTTTTATTACTAGCATAACTATAATATTTGTTTTTTTTTTGTTTTTGTAAGTTGCATCCTGCAAATTGCTCTTGAGACCATCAATTTTATTCTTTTCTTTTATTTTATTTTTAAAATATTGTTTTTGAATAACTATTTTGCATTTTATTACAATGTAAGAATTTATGTATGAATATGACTATTTTTTTGTTTTGTTGTAATGTGTCGGTGTTTTATTTATTTTTTTTTATTTTTATAAGAGTATGTGTTTTATAAGTGTGTTTTATTAATGTTTAATTAAAATACTCAATAATATAACAATATGTGTATCAATTTTTTCTTTAATATAAAAAAGTTCGTTAATCACCAAAATAGTAAAAAAATTTTTTTTACGTTTTTTTTTGCTTAAATTTTTTTTTTTTGTTGGAAATGAATTAATATAATTTTTTTATATTTATAATTCTATATGCAATATTTTAGTGCATATATACATGTGTATGGATATGTGTATACATATATACAAATCCATATATATATTCCGCAAAAACACCATATTTATGTACATATGCGCCATCTATTAATTAAATTTCACTTTCAATTTTCTATTCTTTAGACAAAATTACAGGGATGTTGCTTTTTCAAATTGGTAGTAATTACTTTTGAAAGAAATGACACTTCGGGAATGTCTGTTAAGGTGTTTTTCTATTTCTATTGGAAAAAATGTGTAAAACACGAAATTTTATTTTATAAAAATAAAATTTGAAGAATAACGCTATCAAAAACTCAAATAATTTTTTGAAAAAAACGTATTTTATAGTATATTTGCAATTGTAATAGTATTTGTTTATAGTCATATTTATACCAATATATATGTATTATATATATGTATACACATGTATACTGCCTGCATATATTATATATAAGTACGAATTGTTGTAGTTTTTTTTTAATAGTTATATAATAATGTATAGCCCTAAAGAAAATTAAAATAATTTTTCTTTTTTTATTTATAATTTTTTGTATCGTAATATTGTTATACATTTTTAGTAAGTTTTACTCTTTATATCTTAACATTTTTGTATTATGGTATCTTTTTATTACTTATTTATATATTTTATCAAATTAATTTTTTTTTTTGTTATTTTATACATATATGTTATATTTATTTATAACTTTCACGTTTTGCATTTATATATTTTTTTATTTATAATTTTTAAAGACTATTTTAGTATAATTTGTCAATTTACAAACTTATCTTGTTTATTTTGTAATTATATATGTTTTTAATATTCATATTATGAATATACTCGTATGTGTTTTTCTTTCTTTATTTTTTTTTGGTATACGCATAAAGCATATTTTGTGATTACTATGTTTAAATGTAATTATATTCTCTATTTATATATATATATATATATATATATTTATATAGATATATATATATTTATTCATTTATATTAATTTATTATATGTATTATTATATTTTTAATAATAAATATGTATTAATTAATTTGTTTTAGAATTTCAGAATTTCATGTTGTTTTGTTTGTTTGTTTTTATACTTTTTTCTTTTTTTGAATTTTTTTTTTGAATTTTTGTTTTTAATATAAATTTTATTCTAAATTTTTAATTTAATATTTTATTACATTATATATAATATATTTTTCTCTCTTAAAAAAAACTAAATTATAAATAAAAACGAATTTTACACAAGTATAACAAAATAAAGTATATTCATAGTATATATGTATAATTTTTTTTACTTACTTTTATACTTATTTAATGTTTTTTTTGTTTAGAATTTTTGTGTTTTGCAAATTTTCTTAAGTAAAAAGAAAATTTTGTTGCTTTCAATTGATAAGCTCATTTTTGTCACTTACATAATTTTATTTTATTTTTTTGTTTCTATGTTTTGTTAAATTATTTTTTTTTATTTTAATTTTATATATTTTTTTTATATATAAATGGTTATTTTAGTATATCACTTTCATTTTTAATGTTTCTGCTTTTAATATACGGGATAAAATTTTTTCATATGCACAAGAGTTGCGGTTTTAACAATCTCTACATTTTTTATATATATGTATAATGTAGTAAACATATTTTATATGTTTATAATAGTGTTTCATTTTTGATTTTTTGTTTTTTTTTTTGTAATAGAATACATATTATAAACTATTGAGCATATTTTTATTCACATATTATAAATTCGATATAAATTTTATATGCGTATATTGTTATATTATAATTATAACATTTATATAATATTTTGTAATATTATGATAGAATATATTGAATATATTATATCATTTTTATGTTATACATATAGAAGTTTATACTTGCGGAATTTGTTTTTGATCTAATCTTATACATACATATATTATGCATTTTAATATAGGTTAAAATATGAATTATATTAAATAATAATGTACTGTGACCCATTCCCCAGTGACCAATTATAAGTGGTATTAATTTTTATGTAAGATCGAAAAATATCGATTTTCGAATTTAGAATATATGTTTTAAATAGAACTTCGTTAGCTATATATTTTGACAAAAGACATTCTTGTATGAAATTATTTTTTTTATATGGAAGTCAGTTTGCTTATTATATTCAATGTTTAAAATTATATCGACCACACAAATTAATTGCCAATAAATTAATCCGCATTTTAAATTTATTATATTATTAGGGACAATATTTGGTTTTTGAATATTCCGTTTTTCACTTATGCAATTTATTTTTCCATTTTATGTTTTAGTACTTGTTATTTTATATAACATATATTTATACATTGTTTATTATTTATATTTAAAATAATAAAATTATATATACGCTTTGAAAGTTTTTAATTAAATTTATTCATTTTAATAATTAAAAGTAAATAATAAGGAAATACAATTTTGCTATATTACGTTAATTTATATTTAAACTTTTTTAATTTATAAAATTTTTAAATTATTTAATTGAATTAAAAGAGATTGAATTGCTAGAAAATTTATATGTAGTTTATTATCAAATGGCAACACCTTCTATGTAACTTACTTGGAATGAAGATTATTCTTTATTATTTCAAAATTACATTTCGTTATTTTTTGTAGTATCTTTATGAATACACAGTTTGACAATTAATTTTTTGAATAAAATTTTGTTAAAACTAAATGTGATAAATTTTTAAATACTATTGCGCTATTACATCTACAAATTAATATGTATGTATATGGATATGTAAATAATTATCTCCTAATATATACATCATGTTTATAGAATATGTACATATGCATATACATATGTACCCATGTGTATATATATGGATGAGAAAATATAATTTTTTTAATCGAAAATGTTTGTTTTTAAAAATATTTTCAATATTTTTGAAAGTTGAATTTAAATATTATGTAACTGTACAGGAATAATAATAAAATAATTTTAATTTTCAATTATAAAACATGTCCTATATTAAATGTCATATCTTGATTTGTAAGCAACAACAAAATTATAGTACAAAGTTTGGGACCCTTGCGGTAATTTTTTGAAATTAGATAATAATTTGCAATTACACAAATTATTCTTTAGGTATATTGTTGTGGCAAATATATAACACCTAACTATATTATATATATATAAATATAATATAAAAATAATATGTTAATAATATGTGAAATATTTATGTGTATACTCGTATAGCGCCTAGTTAATTATTATATATTATATAATGTATTTATAAGTCTTGATTTCAAAACTACAGTAATACGATATTAATACTTATTTCAGATTAATATCTGTATCAAAAAAATTTTCCTGAAACTTTCAAATCAATTACTTCGTTTACATGGCGGAAATTTTAATCTGCTAGTATACTGTAATGTACATTACAAAAACATCAACTTGAAATCGACTTCGGTTTCACAAACATTAGCTGACAATCATTACGAGTATATATATTTGTTTATAATTTTCAATCTTTCAATTTGTACAGTCGCTTTTCAAGTCATGCTAGTAATTTTGTCGGATCGATTTGACTTGAAAATTTCAAGTTAAGAAGCGTTTATATGAGTTAAAAATCTGCTTGAAGTCGGCTTCAAATTGCATACAAACGCAGTAAATGAAGATGAACAGTATAAGTATGTGTGAATATATGTATATTTGTTTCAATAAAAAGTATTTCCTTTATTTTTGCTTTTATTATAAATTGGAAGACAAAAGAAAATCATGCGTTGTTGTGCAAGTTTAATATTTATTAAAAAAAGGTTATTTAATATTAATTTTATATTGATATAGTAACATGATATATATATACATAGTTAGTTTTTTATAGATTCGTTTAATATATGTATGTATATATTTAAAATTGCATATTATAATTAAGATAATATACAAATTTACCCGTTCAACGGTTCCAGATTAAGCCCTATTTCTTTTTTGCATATTAAAAAAGTTTTGTTAAATAATTAAAATTTTATATTCTTTTTTTTTGATGAAGAGTATAGGTTAAGTGTTTTTTGAGAAAGAATTATGTCTTAGAGTTTTCTTATATGTACATACATATAAACAATATATTCTAATATATGTATACTGTGAATTGGAGAAGAAATTTTGCTGAAGTTTTAAGTTGAATCTAAGACATTTTAATTAGAAAGCTTAAAAGCTTTTGTAGTGTTACTTGACTTAAATCATATGTCAACATCATATGTCATGTAAGGAGCTATTTTTATTGCATTTTAATTACAAAACATTTAATTTTTCTAGTATATTTTAATTTCATTTGGGAATATTAAATGTACAGTAAAAATTTGAGTCAAATTCGAAAGAAATTGTGAATCATTCGAATGGAAAGTTAATAAGTCATTCAGCAAATTATTAGAAATTAATAAATTGAATTTATTTTGTTTTTAACTTGCAATTTGAAAAGAATAAAATGGTAGACAGAATTTTGTAAAATTTTATGTAAGTGCATAATATCATGTGAATGGCAGAAAACACACTTTGAAATTTTAGTTTTAATTTGAAAATAGAGAGAAATTTTTAGTATACAAAATATGCCAATTCATATAATTTAGAAGGGTTATATTAAAAGTACGTGTAGGGCTCATATAAGCATTTAAAATACTGTATATGGATTATACATTTAATATTTCTGTCAAAATGGAACTCAAGACATTTTCTGTCCAAATGGAAAGCAGTTTACTGAAGTATGTATATATTTATATATTATACACTTATATACGCTTTACTATATTCAAATATATAAACAAATAAATATTGAATTATGCACGTCATTATATACGTTAATATTTTTTCGCAAGTATTTTTATTATATATTACGAGTATATATGGTAAATATTTGTTTAATTATGTTTTTGCTATAAAGCAAAAATTTTTTATGTAATATATATTTATTATTTTACAATTACTTTTGTAGTTATTGTTATACGTATATAACACTTTTGCTAACACTATATTAAGTTTTTTGTTATCATTTTATGGTTCTTATTTTTTATTCTTAAAAATTCAATTATACATTTTTTATAATAACTATTTTATTTTTAATCCCAATGCCATATTGAATATAAAAAAAAAGAATAAAAAAACAAAATCTAAATTTTTAAAAATTTTTTTTTTCATTTCATTTTTAGTTATATATTATATAATAATAATTTTTGATGTTTTATATATTTATATATATATGTATTTGAAACCTAAATTATATTTTGTTTTTTGTTCCGAATTTTTGTAGTCATCGTTTGAAAATACGAAACTTCGTTTGTTTTTCTTTTTGTTTTTATTTTTGTTTAAAATTAATTTTTTTTAAATATAAATAAAAAAAAATATTTAATTAAAATGCAAGAATTTTTTAATATATACAATTTTTGTATGTAATTATTTAATTTTTATTTTATTTAAAATTTTTTTTATGATAATTTTTTTTTGTAAAATGCGGTTTAAATATTTTTTTTTATTTTCTGTAATGAAGAGCTCCGAGTATTTTATCGATAACTTAAAATGCGCGTTGAATTCTTTTATATTTTTATTACGCGCATTTTTATTGCATTTAATAAAAATTGTAACAATACTTTTAAAGTTGTGAAACAGATGCCTCCATTTCTATTGTAACCGATAATGCAAAAAAGAAATGTCACGTAATTAATAATGCCGATTGCCTGATTTTACATTGCATATTCTTACAATTTGTTGACATTTTTTTTGTAATAAAAAAAATTTTTTACTGCTGATTTTTTTTTTTGAGCAAAATGGGAAATTTTGAAGAGTATATAAGTTAATTTTATTTAATGAAATAATAATTAAGTAAAATGTCAAATTCAAATTATCAAAAATAATTATTTGCTAAAACAATTGTGAACCGGTTTTATGCAAGAGTTGTATACCAAAGTTGATATGCAATATTTCGTTTTTAGCATAAATCGTTCACTGCCGGTTGGTGACCATCATATATTGGTTCTTGATCGATATTTGATATTGTCGATTACTCCTTCTTTTATATGTTTTTTTTTACTTTGATTAAGTCTCGAAAATTGGATGAGTTTATTTTTTTTTTGGGCTTTTTTTATTTTTTTTTGCTAATCGACTAAATTACGATTAAAACTTAAATTTAAATAATTAATTTTTGGCATAAGTATTGGAAGCGCACCTCAAATATGCTTTTCCCGTACAAACTTTCTTTCTTATATATATATATATATATATATATGTATATGTATATGTCCATAGAGAATTTTTGAATGAAATTTGATGAAAAACTGAATTTGATTAATTAGAAAATTTTAGTAAGTTTTTGAATATCAAAGAAAAAGTGGCTTATGGTGCATTTTTAAAACTAAAATGTGTATATTATATTTGTATGTTTTGGATTATTCGCGATTTTATATAATAACTGTATATCATAATACATAAATAATTTTTAAGCGATTTTTTATTATAATTTATGTAAGTTTATGTACGTATTTGAAAAATGTAGCGTGGAATAAAAAAGAGATTTCGGATGCTACGGTAAATATTTTTTCTCCTTTAAGTTTCTGGTGCTTGCATAATGTTTTTTTATTATAGTTTTCAAGTGAATTTATTGGATTTATGATATATTTTTTTTTTCAAATATTTTAAAATTAATAATTTTTTTACAATTTGGTTTGTTTTTTTTTTTAATGTTTTATAAATAGTATTTGTTCAGTAGGCATTGGGAATTTATGTGTTTTTTATATTTATTTAAGTATATATGAATTATCTCGTTTTTTTTTTGGGTTTTTGTTTTTTATAAAATTTTTTATTTCGTTTTTCTAATAAACAAAATTCATGTAAAAATTTACTATTAACAAAATTTGTTTTATAACGAAACATTTACAATTTTTTTTTCATAGATAATAAAATATTTTTTTTGTTTGTTTTTTCTTTATAATTCTTTTTTAATACTTTGAAATCATATTTTGATATATTTTTTTTTTACTTTTATTAATTGTTTTTTTGTTTTTTTATTAAAATAAATTTCTAAAGTTAAAAGGGTGACTACGAATACGAGTAGTAATCCTTTTTAATTTTCTTCACCTAAGAGCACCAAATCATCGGCGACGACATCGCTAACGTGTAGATAGATGATCCAGTACATGAGATTAAAGCACACGAAACATACAGGGAACACTATTCGGGAATATTTATCAATGTCTGACGGTGTTATGCCTAGTAATTTATTAATGTCCTGGAAAAAAGAAATTTTGTTGTGTAAAAATTTTTAAAGGAATATTGGATCCTTAAAAATGAATTCTATTTGCGGTGTTGGTTTTTTTTTTAAATTATTCATTTTGCGAATAATTTTTTTCTTGTTTCTTTTCTTTTTGTCATTAATTTTTATTGTTAGTTTTAATTGTAATTTCAAAAGCAACAACGTTCAAAGGGATTTAATGTTTTGAATTTGAAAAATTTGATCAAATAAAGTTTATCATAAATTTTCTTGTTTTTAATTAAACGTTTTTAAATATATATAATTGTATCAATTACAAAAAAAAAAATAGAAAAAAAATGAGGTGCAAAGAAAATGTAATAATACATACATGTATATAAATAAAACACAAATTATTGAAAAGAAATGCAATACGTATCGTGAAGTAAGGCTTACGGAATATACTTATAAATCAGTTTAAGTATGACGTTTCATGAATTATTAAAAATTCAAATAATAAAAGGTAAATATAGAATAAAAATGCCAGATGGTACAAAAATAACAATGTACGTTAATATTATTGTTTTCAGTTTTTTATTTTTTTTTTAAATATTTGTGTACGGTTTTTAGCGTTAAATAGGCAATTTGAATGAAATAAAAATGATATAATTTCAAATTAAGTATTTTTTGGAATTTATTAAATCGGAAGAAAGGTAATCATTTACTTATAAATCATGAAATTTTTTCATTAGAAAAAATTTGTGATAAAATTTTCAATATATAAAAAAATTTTATGGCTCATTTAAAAATAACTTGAGCAAATGATAAATTTTATGAATAAATTCAAATTGAAATTAAAACAGTATCAAAAATAATGTTTAGGAGATGCAAATGCCAAACTAATTCTGTCATTACCTAATACTTATTGTGAATTACAATATTTTTTGAAGTACAAATAGCCTATTGTGAATTATATGTTCTTTTTGTTAATGTTATTATTGTTAGCATTTTTACTGGAATATTAGTATCAATTGTTGCTACAACATATTAAATCGATATAAATCGATATACATAAATCGATTTTAAACTACTAATTTTGAATAACCTACTGAAATTTCAAATATAATCTCAACACATAAAATATTAAATTTTAATTGAAATTGTCATCTTTGTTCACATTTAGTTTTTGCAACGTAATGTTCTAAAAAGTTTTTATGATTTTGTGTGCTTTTATATTTAATTTTCTTAGATTTTTACAAAATTTCGCAAAAATAATTATATATTTTTTTATATTACAAAATATTTTGTTGAAAAAATGAGTAGATTTTATAAAGGTATACAACAGCTGATTTGACCTGGTGTGAATAATTTATTAGTGATTGAATCATAGAATCTAGAAGCTCTAACAGGACTTGGAAAATAATTTTGGTTAGTAAACAATTTACTGTATTTTGTATTTTACATATTTTAATGTTCCGCTTTTTTTAGAATTAATGCAGAAATTTTCAATTCTTAAAAGGAATAAAACAGACTTTATTAAATGAAAATATTTAAATGCTACTTTGAAAAGGTACTTCTTAAGTATAGGCAGCTATATAATGTATGTATGTCCAAAAACGCATTAATCCTTGAAAAATTGTGTGCTTCACTTGTTTCAAAGTATATCCTCTCCTTTTTCTATTAAAATAACATAAAAATTGCTACTTTATCATTGACCGTATAAAAATTTACAATTGTTTAAAATTAAATGTTACATAATATTATATATGTATGTATGTGTTTATGAGAAAATTATTTTATTCGAAGGTAATATTGTTTGCAACCAATAAAATATAGAGAATTGCAACCAATGAAATATAGAAAATAGCGGAATTTTTAAGATTAAACAACTTCATCAACAATGAGTTTTCAATAGGGATATTAATTAGATCAATTTTAGTATAAAATTGAAATTCCAGTGTCCTAAAACATAAAACTCATAAGTTTAATTTTGAAACAAATAAGTTTAAAGTATTTTGGGTTGGTGTGTTATCAAGTAAAACAAAATTAATTCAAAAAAGTGTTCTACAGCTGGGATTATCTATCTAAGGTATTAAGTTGAAAACAACAACGGAACAATTATATCTAACTGAAAATCAAATGAAAAAATTATGTTTTAGGTTGTTTGTGCATTAATGAATCAATCTTTGAACCTCCTCATGCCGACAAGTTAAGAATTAAAAATTAATATATGTTGATATTTCATTAATTTTTTTTTAATTTTAAACTAATATGGATTTTTTTTATTTTTAGTGGATGAACAAACACAATTTTAACTGTAGTATTGATAATTTTCAAAATAAAAAATGTCGCTTTGAAATTTAAGGGGCAATTTAATTGCAATTTTTAGCGATTTTAACGATTTAGCGATAACATCTAACTCATATACTCACACCTTTCTTTAATGCATTATGAGTAAAATACGACAAAAACTTGAAATGAATTTTATAACAATATTTATAACGAATTGCACTACGAAATTGAAATGAAAAATTTTTTTGGCTTTTTTTTAAATTTACGCTTGTTTAAATTTTGAATAATTAAAAATAATTTTAATAAAATTAAAGTATTACAGTTATTATTAAAAATTATTGTATTATATAAGTGGAAATGAAAACGTTAATTAATTATCTATTATTATATATTAAACTGTCAAAAATTTAAGTTATTATAGGATTAAAATTAATCGAGCTAAATTCCAAATTATAAAAATTATGTTAAATATTTTTTGTTTTATAATTTTTTTTTAATATTAATTATAATATTTGTATTAGGTTTCCTATTAATTTTGTTTTTTTTTTATTTTATACATAGAAAGTATACATAATATTATTGAATCCATTTTCATTATTTATTTTTGTATTCAAACTTCATATGCTCTTTTATGACGATAATTGCATATCATAGATAGAAAAAAATATCCCAATATCATTTTTACATATTAAATTAAATTAAAAACTATGCGCAATGCGAATAAGAAACATTCCAAAAAAAAGTATTTAATTATATATATTTATGTAATATATCAAAGCAATAATTTTTTTTATTAATAATTTATTGTATTTTTTTTTTGTTTAATTAATCGATGTAATAAAGACCTAAACTATATTAATTAAAGGAGATATGAAAATGAAAATGAAATTGCATTTCAAATTTTGTGGAAATGTTTTGATTTTATATACAAACATATTATGATTTTAATATATAAAAGGTTTTATTTATTTTTTTTTTCTTATTTAATTCTATATATATTATATATATGCACGTATATATATATATAAATATATATATATATATATATATATATATATATATATATATATATATATTTATATATATATATAGTTATATATATAAATATATATATATATATATATATATATATATATATATATATATATATATATATATATATATATATATATATATATATATATATTTATATATACAAATATATTTATATATAGATATATAATACGCACTTATATTATTGTGCTCATGATAGCTCTGATTAATTAATGATATATTGTTAATACTTTATGTAAGTAACAAAAAAATATATCTTTCAATAACTTTGCACCAAAAATTTATCAATTAAAATTTAGTTTTTAAAATTTTTTTTTCTTCAATTTATATACTTTTGTGAAATAAAATTATATTTTAAAGCAGTAATTTGCATAATATATTAATAAATTTAAAAATATTTATATAATTATATTAAATAAATATACATTTATTTAAATAATACTAAATTTCGAAAAATAAAAAAATTAAAAAATATTTTTGTATATAAAAAAAAACTAACTTTTATAAAAAAGTCATTCGAACTATAAACGAAAAACAAAAATCATTGCAAATTCAAATCAAACATTGTTCTATATCATTTTTTTTAATTATTCTATATAAATTTTTTCAACATTAAATTATTATATTATATATATATATATATATTTATATTATGTATAATTATGTATGTACATATAGTAAAATTCTAATTTATATAACAGTGTGTAAGTATGTGAGAACTAAATATTTTTTTACTAAACCACTACATTTTCTTTTATTTAATTTTTGGATTAAATTTAGTAAAAAATAAAATTTTTATGAGCCGCGTTTGCTGCGCTAATATCTATAATAAAACAATATAATGATTTCAATATATCAATAACTTATAGCACATATTTACACATGTATATAACGTATATAAATGTGTTTCTATATTTTTTTTATGTTAATTTAACAATATCATAATTTGTGTTAAAAGAAAAGCAATTTTCTTCAATAAATTTTAAATGAAATTGGGATTTTTTTTTGAAAATAGATTTACTAACGCATGTTTTTTCAATTTTAAAATGTTTTAAACTTTTAATGCTAAATAGTTGTTTAATTCTAAATTTTCATATATTATGTTATAAAATATTCCTGTGAAATGTTTTACAATGATTGTTATAAAAATTTTTTTTGGACTATTTTTTGTGTCTATGTATATTTTTCGCATATGTACAGTTTACATAAATATTTATAAATTTTCCTATCAAATTTATTCTTTATTATAAGATTAATTTTAAATATTAAAAAAAATTTTGATTTATATTTTTTTTTTATAAAAAAAAAATTCGTACAAAATGTTTGTTTTTTTTTTTTACTAATAATTAATTGATTTTTTTTTTCAATGGTTATTATATAAATAATTTTAAAAAAGGGCTACTATGTTAGGTTATTATAAAAACATTTTAATGTTCTTCACCTAAAAGCACCAAATCATCAGCGACGACATCGCTAACATGTAGATAGATGATCCAGTACATGAGGTTGAAGCACACAAAACATACAGGGAACACTATTCGGGAATACTTATCAATATCGGATGATGTTATGCCTAATAACTTATTGAGATCCTGAAAAAAATTTTATTTTTATAATATAAGTATGGATCGGAAGAATTCCTAAATGAACAATTTAGTATTTTTTTTTATAAATTTTTCTTTGGATTTGTGCTTAAATTTTTATAATAGTTAAAAAAAAAACAAAACCCTTTAAAAAAACTATTGTAACCCTTATGTGTGATATTTAAAAATTGAATGATTTTCATATATGAAATTTATATATATCTTCAAGCATATTAAAATTATCTTAACTGAATTACAAATGAGAAGTTGTATTTTATGCCTGACCTCACCTACATGGTTACTGCATTTCTTTTTATGCGAAATAATGATTTTTGCAAACTCTTTTAAAAACTTCTATTAATGTGGCAAAAGTACTACAGTGTATAAAATTGTTATTTGTATTTTTTTTTAAATAATAAATTTGTGAAATTATTTGTATAGTTTATTTTAAGTGTACATATTATGTACGTATTTGTATTTGTATTCAATATGTATATATTAATAAAAACTGAAATGTAAGACTCTTACCTTTCCTGGCTTAAGTAAATGCTGTGGAACAGCACCAGCTTCTGCATCGCCGCCTTCAGTACCACCTCCTCCACCTCCGGCACTAGGGGGCCCGCCACCCCCTCCGCCTCCTCCACCTCCACCTCGCCCGCCATTGACAGTATTTTCTAATGTGCCGCCCTTGGAATGAGCCTTGGGATCGTGAACTTTGAACCTCACCTCCTGGAACAAGGGTCCCACTATCGAGCAACCGCGCGATCCAACGTTTTGTTGGACATTGGAAAAACCAATTGGTCGGTTACTCACTGTTTGTTTTGGTGCATGAGGATGACCATGGCTATGACCATGACCATGCCCATGTCCATGATCCGCACTTGGATTTGGCGGTGGTTGCCCTCCATCGACTTGGAGTTTCTTCTCAGCCGCTATCTTCTGTATGGCCATGAATCTTTGTTTTCGCATTTGTATTCTTTTTGCCATATAACCGACGGTGGCGTATTCTAAGATGAGTTTTTATGTTTTTTTTTTTTTATTTGTTTTTGGTGATGTATAATAACAAATTATAATAAAAAAAAGAAAGAAAAAGAAACAAATCCAAATGTAGAATTTTATAGATTCTTTTTGTTAAATTTAGAATTTTTCTTTTAAATAACAGAAAACAGTAACGAATAAAACAAAAATATTTAAGTATCTTTTGTTATCTAAGAAAAAATACCCAACTTAACAATCAGTAAAAAAATCCAATAAAAAATTTTGTATAAAATTTATACTTTAGAGAAACTATGGTTTCATGTTTGTTGAATTTTTTAACTTAAGAAAAGAATTTTAGAAAATTTGGAATGAAAATTTAAGCAGGATCTTTTAATTATTATTGATTGCAATTGAAACATATACTTTTCAGTATAATTTGTAGCTTTATGCTAAAATTTGTGCAAATTTTCTGTTGTTTTTGAAGTTATAATTTGTAGAACAAAGGTGATTTATGTAATATTCATATGTATTATACAGTTTTTTAAACATTGTTTCTAATGTTTTTTTAATTCTAATTAGTTGTCAAACTGAAATTATTATGACACACTAATATAAATATGTACATATATATATTTATAAATTTGTGTTGTTATCACAAATCGTCAGGCTAATGATTAGATTATATGCATATACATATTATTTTTGGTAGAACCTCATTTGAAAAGAATTTTATTTAATTTTTGCTTATAATCATACTGTATACAACCAAAAAATAATTTTTCTGGCGTAGTTTCCTTGACATATACTTGAAGTATGTACGTGACATATACTTGACATATACGTGAAGTGAAGTATAATGGTTGTAAAAACGATAAATAAAAGTTTTCAAATTCGTTTAAAAATTCTTTAAACATTTTCATGGGCATTTCTTTAAACTCTCAACAGTTTGAATTAACTGTCTATAGAATACAAAACATATAACTATAAAAACATTTTATAACACAAACATTAAAAAAAAATTAAAAAATGAAACCGGTTTTAGATCTACCAGAAATTAATATACAATAAAAAGTAATAAAAAATATTTTTGAAAATTATGACAAACTAATAAAATTAATAAATTTATCAACAAAAATACGAATACAATGAATTAACGATATGATGTTTCTTTTTTTTTTGAAATTAATGCGAAAACAGTCATCTAATGATTTACTATTATTTTTCTACTTATTTTTTTTATTTGAAAATACTTTTTATTCATTAGAGGACCTTCGATTCAGGGCATGCATGATTCTAATGCAATAGTGATAGAATAATGTCATTCTATATATTTTTATATATATATTCAACTTTATTGAAAATATTCTATATGGCTAACATATATGGAGATATAAAAAGAAAAATTTAAAATAAAAAATATTAACGCCAATTTATTTAGTTGTTTTCAAAACATAATTCGATCACTATTACATTATAGAACTTCGGCCCAGTCATAAAATAGACTTTCGCAACTATTATGTTAAAAAAGTGTTCAATTTATTTGGTTTAAACAATTTTTTTTTACATTTCTTTCAACGGTATATTGGAAATATTCTTTTAATGAATATTAATATTTAAAAAAAATATTTCCAATTAAATAAATAAACTTCGAAAATATTATAAATATAATAAAATATTTTTTATTATATATAGTTAAATTATAAAAACATTTTAAAACTATAAGTATATACGGCTGTGTGTGCTATAAAAACGAGAAAATAACTGTATAATATAAGAAAAATGAAGCTGTAGCATATAAAAAATTAATACGTCAAAGAAGTCTCAAAGATAAATTTTTGATTTTAGGAGACATTTATAGCTATGAATTTCACAAACAATTCTCTTTCTTTAATTCTCTTTTTTTTCGTGACAATAGTCTGTTCTTTGAGATTTCATAAAAGATAAAGTAAACTTAATTAGATATAGGGGCGTGTCATCATTATTTTTATCACTCACGTTTTTGAGAATCTATCATTCATTTTTGATGTCATCACTAAAAAATGAACTGTCAAAAATATTTGCCGCTGTGCATTGCAATTATGTATTGGAAAAAAAATCGCCTTTTTATCACTCAATCATTTTTTCTTTGGTGAAGGAAAAAATAAGTCGACTGGTCAGCTTCATTCATTTTCCTTTCATTCACTTTTCTTGTGATAATGATGACATAAATATTTTTATTAAATTTATGATTTCAGAAACAATCTGAATTCTATTTAGTCAATATTTTTGCATATTGTTGATTTTAAGAAGAAGAATGTGTTTTACTTCTTGTTGTATCTTATGTCTTTGACGTGTATTACTTCACTTGTCCCTTGTCCCCGTCAAAATTCAAACACACTGCAGCCATGATATACATATATGTATCTCATTTTGCATTTTATATATTATTATATAAACAAATATAAATGTTCAGTGGCGTGTACTGTGTGTATTTTTCACGAAACTATTCTACGGAATTGTTTTTCTTTTTTTATAAAAATTTAAAAATTATTTTTTTCGTTTTTTTTTGATATTAAAATTTTTTACAATAATTCTACAATTTACCGCTCTTTCCACTGACCATATTATATAAATGTTTTCAACATAAACTTATGTATGTGTATGTATAATTATGGTAAACATAAACATACATATATTTATTTAATTTTTAAAAGTTAAATACAAAACACAATTTAATTAAAAAATTCAATAAAAAACAATAAAAATAATTCATACATACATATAACAATTTTTTTATAATAATATATAAAAATATCTAAAAAAAATTTTTATTATCATATAATATACATGTACATATATATAGATTAAAAATAATATATATATATATATATATATATATATATTTATTTATATATATAATTTATAAATAATATGTGTATATATATGTATATATTTATTAAAATTTTACCCAATAAACTTGCAAAAACCATTACGAAACATGTTCCTAGATAAACATCAATTGATTTGACATATGAGATTTTTGGTAGTGCGGCATTTGTTGAAGACATAAGTGTTGTCATTGTCAACACAGTTGTTACACCTAAAGAAACACGAGCCGGTGTTGCATTACGATTAAGCCAAAATGATACCCATGATATTATTACGATTAATCCGGATGGGATATAAATTTGAATTAAATAGTAACCCATTGATCTGACGAATTGAATTTCACAAGCCAAACGTGAATAATTTCCTATTTATTTTTTTTAAATAATTAAAAACATAAATAAAAATTAAAATAAAAAATAAATTAAAAAAAAAAATAAAATAGTAAAAAAGAAATGAAGAAAAAAAAAACAATCGATTATGATTTGAAAAAACTGTTTTTTTTTCTTTTTCTGAATTGTCATCTTTCGGTTAAAGTATTTTTTTTTTAATATTTTTAATTTTTTTTTTGCTTATATAAAAAGTAACAAAAATTAACATTTATTTATGGATACTTAACAATAATTAAATATTTTTTTAACAAAAACATAAAAATAAAATAAAAAAAAATGTCATGTCTAGTGTCCTAATCATTTATATAAAGTGGTCTGAAATATTTTTTTATTTCATTAAATTTGAAAAAAAAAAATTAAAAAAGAAAACAACAAAAACAAAAAAATGTAAAATAAAAATTTTAATATAAAATTGTGGTTTTTTTTTTATTAATTAAAAGCTGAAGATTATAAGAGACTGGTTAATAATTAAGTGTAAACATATAAATTCAAGGAACAAATAAATTGAATAGAAGAAATAAAAAAAAAAGAAAAAAAAAATATAGTGTGTATATATGGATGATAGATTATAGAAAATCATATAGAAAATTTGTTCATAACTACATATGAGTTAAAATGTATTATACATATTACAATGATGACAGTGTTTGTGTAGACTAATAGTATTATCATTCGATTATGTAATAAAAACTTTTGTTTTTTGACAATCAAGAAAATTGTTTTGTTATTTTTATAAAATGTCATAGTTATGAATTGTCATGTTTGCTATTTTGTTTTTCTGAAAGTGAAAAGTGTTTCCTTGTATTCATTATATTAACTGTTAATTGTGTAAAAAAAGTGATACGTATATAAAATAGTGATATGGATTTGAAAGGTGTCAGAAGGAAAAGATTAAATTAATATTTTGAATTTAATTTTATTTTAAAAAAAAATTATTTTCGTCAACAACTGAATATTTCGTTCAAATTAAAAAAATAGGAAAACAAATAAAACACTTTCAATTAAAAAAAAAATTGTGTTATTTGTAAATAAATAAATTATTAAATAATTTGTAATAATAAATCAAAAATGAATGTTTGCATTGGTATTTTTGTATAAAATGTTCAAAGTTCCTATATATATAACGTATATATGAGATTTCTATATTAAATTAAAGACTTATTATTGAATTTCTATATTTATTTTGAATGTGTTCTGATGTATTTTTCTTATTTTTGTTGTTCCTAGTTGAAGATCAACCAAAAAAAAAAAAAAATTTAAAAATATAGAGAAAAAAGAATGAATAAAACAAATAATAAAAACGAGGTATTGAAATTAGTACAAAAAATTCTATAACAATTGAGATTTAGAATCTTGCAAATGGCAGCCAGAAACGCGTAAGTATCATATATATAATCACTATCTTCTAACATTAATTTTTATTTTCATTACTTATTATTACAATTTAGATATATATATAAATATATATATGTATATATATATATATTATTGAGAATCAACAATTAACAAAGAAAGGTTTCGAAACAATTTTATTAGCTGAATTTTATTTTTAACAATTAAAAAATGACATCGTACATTATAAATTTTTCCCAAGATGCATTTTACTAAGTGTTAAAAAATACTAAAATTTAGCTTTAGAAAACTGTTTTTATTTTTATTTTATTAATTCATTTTTGAAAAATATACTAAATCGTATAAAATGGAATCATTTTTTTTTTTCTTATTGAATGTATAAGTAAAATTAAATATGATTTTTTTAAGTTTTAATTTGTAACATTTATTCGATGGTAATTATTATAATAATATAATAATGATATGAAACATAAATGGTAGTATTGTGTATATAATGGTGTCGATAGTGAACTATTGTATTCAGAAAGCAATTAGGTTTTCTTTCTGTATAATCTAGGAAACTTAAATAATTATAAACAAGAGCCGATTTTAAAGTTAACATCCGAGCTCGCGGATTTTGGATTGTTTAGACTGTGTTTATTTTAATTTCATTTATTCCAAAAATATTTTAAATTCGACTTCGAAATTGATTATGAAGTTGAATTTAAAAGCTTTTTTCTTAGTTATATTTTATTCAATAATATTAACTATTAGTTAATTAACATTCAACTAATATTACTATTAGTTGAAATTATAAGTTGAAAATTTAATAATTAATTTTATCGATATAGCAAGTTGAAAATTAGATTTATAGAGTTCACCATTAAAAAAACATGATAATTTAAATATATTATAGTTATAAAAAGAAAATTAAAATTAAATTTATTTTTGTAAATTTGAATAGTAATATAGTTTTAAAGAAAAAATATTTGCATATAATCAGGATGAAATTAAATTAATTTTACTTTCCATTACAATGGTAATGAAATTGAGAATAAATAAAAAATGTTGCATATATTTAGGATTAAAATGTTTATTACTTTCTTAATAAAATTTAAAAGAAAACAATTGCATATATTTACTATGAAAATGTTTTAGATATTAATAAGGTACTTATAAAATATTTTGTGAAAATTTATTAATTTTATTTTATTATTGCTTTTGAATGAATAATTGTAAGTTGATGAAAATATACTAAAATATATACATGATACATAGTAAAAATTTCTATTTCAACTTAAATTAAAATTAGTAAAATATGTTATTATTATAATATACAATTAAATAAAATATATAAAAATATTTTATGTTTTTCCAACATTGTTATTCTTGATTTTAGTATGCAGTTTTTTAGCTTTAAAAATTGATGTAAAATAGTTTTTTAAAATTTAATTTTGATTTTTTTTTTATAACCAATTATTTATTATGAAATGATTCGAATGAAAAGCGATTCGAATGAAATGTGATTCGAATAAAAATGAGTCGAATGATTTCAATGATTTATTATTTTAACATTAAAATAAGTGAAAAATGGTAAATGATTTTTTTTCTTGAAATAAGATTATAATTTTTTTAGATATAGAGAATTTGCATTTATTCAATATATTATATAATTGTTGATATAAATATAGAATCTTATAACGTATATAGTAAGAAATAATTAAATTGAATTTTCCGATAACAAAAAAATTAAAGATTCGAAACGGATTAGGGAAATTAAAAAAAAGAATTTTTGAAAAAAGGCTTTTTATACCTAAATATATATTTATATATATATATATGTATACATATATAAAAGAGAAAAAAAAACAAACAAGAGCTATTTCAGAGTATTGTTTATTTCTCCGGAGAAAGCAAATATCTATAGGTCCATTTTGACGAAATCTTATTTCATACACGGCTTATGCGATGAATTATAGTATCTATATTTAAAAACATATTTTTTAAAATGTATATTTATAAAAAATAACATTAAAAATATATTTTTTATATATTCTATAATTTTGAAAAAAAAAATTAATCAAAAAAAAAAAGAAATTTATTTTATCTAAAATCAATACCTGGTTAATCAAATTCATTTTATCATTCTGTTCTTCCCTGAAAATAATTTCAACTAGGAACAATAATTAAAGTTTATTAAATTTTTAGTTATTTACAAAAAAATTGTTTTGAATCTCCTGAATAACTTAAATAAGCATTTTTTTAAAGATATTTATAATATATGTATATATATGTATAAATATATAAACATGCTGTATATTAAAGTATGTAAGCGAAATTAAGTGTAAATGTGGTCTTTTTGTTCTTTTTTTGATAATGTTTCCCAGTATGTCAAAGATTTAATTTGACAAGTAAAAAATAACTATGTATTTATAATTAAGCAATTTTTTGCAATTGACATAATATAATAAAAAATTTTATAAAAATACGAAAAAAATTAAAATGATTTGAAAAAATTGCATCGGCATCGTACATTTTCAGATTTATGACGCTTGTGTCATGACATATTGAAATTCATAATCTAAACTTTTATGGCAATCATTTGAAATACTGAGAAATTACTGAAAATATAATTTGTGTGATGAATTGAATGGAAAAAAAAAACAAAAATATTTTTTCTGTATCCTACCTTGTACGTGTATGTTTATAATTCGGTTTGTTTTTTATTATATAATAATTATTAAGTATAAATAATGATTTGAGTGAATTTTTTTGTTATGCGTTAGTATTTTAATCAAATCAGTTCATATATCATATAATATAAAATTAGTATATAAAAGAGTTATAAAAATTTGTTTTAACTATTATATAAAAAAATTTACATGCATAAATATAGAACGAAATAAAAAAAACTAATTATCTAAATTTTTAACTATCATATATGTAATTTGTATTATATAATAACTAATTTTCTTATCTATGTATCATAAATTATTGAAAAAATAACAATTATATAATAATATGCATAAAAATTTAAAAAAATTTTTTTCAACATGCAAATCAAATATATTTATTTAACAACTATGGCTATATATATATATATATATATATATATATATATATATATATATATATATATATTTTATGGAAAAAAAATCTTCAAGAATTCATAGTTATATTATTTTTTTTAATTTTATTTCTTTTTAAATTTAAATTATACTTGAAATTGTGATTACTTTTATACTTCGGAAAGTTTTTATAACAAAATTTTAATTGAGGACAAAATTTTAGTTATAATGGTTGTCCTTATGTAATTTATCTAATTTATAATATTAGAATATTAATAATTTATATGAAAATTATGAGTAATAAATTTCATCAAATTTGTTGTTTTAAAAAGCCATCTTTTGTGGCAAAAACACTGGTATATATAGAGAAAGTTAAAATAGGGAATTTTTAATGTTGCATTTTTTTTTATATTTTGCATTGTATATACTCGTAACATAGTGGCGTCATCTACACGTAAAGTTGAATTAATTCAGTGCAATAAAAAATGACAAACGAACACGTTCAGTTCGCGTAAACTTAAATACAAGAAAGTATTAATAATAGCACGAACTGAGAGTATTACTTTGCAATTTTAGAGTAAGCAAAAGTCATAAGAAAAATTTTTGGGAAATGTACTATATTTATACAACTATATTAAATATAGTTGTATAAATATAGTACATTATATTTAAATAATAAATTTTATAGTTGCAATAATGCATTTACAATGGACACCAGGGTAGGAATTTTTTGTTGGATATTGAAAGAAGTATTAAAATAAGTATTGAAATTATTTACTATTAAGTTTTTTATTCCAATTTGGTGTCCAAGTTCTCTGTTCCAAGCTAATTACATATAGGCTTGGAAGTTCTATGTTCCAAGCTAATTTAAAAATAAAAAATTTAATAAATTTTAAAATTTATATTTTAAATTTCGTTTGATAAAGTCACCTGAGGAACAATTAGACCTTTACATTTGAAAAATTGATTATGAAACTCAGAGTAGTGACGAAAAATTGAATTACTGATATTTTAACTTTTTTACATAAGAAGATGAAAAACGAGCTGATGTACTGTGTAAATGTGTAAACAACGCCAATGAGTATAGGAACAGAATTAGAAATATAATCAATGACGCAACGCAAATCATATATTTTATGGAAATATATTTCAAATAATCTTTTGTTCTTAAATTAAAATTATTGGTTTTTTTAAAAAAATTGATATTTGAGTAAGAATAATGCGAATAATTTACTGACAAAAAGGAGGTATATGTATATATATATATACAAGTTTTAAAACTATTTAAAATCTGAAAATGTTATATAATAGTTTTCAATAAATAAAAATTGCAGTAGTAGAATATTTTTTAGTCAGAATATTTTTAAAATATTGAATATATTTCAAAAATATTGAAGGAAATTTCCTTTCTGTGCATAATAAAATGGCGTATATATACGTTACATATGTATATATACAAAGATTATTTGTCAAAAAATTATATATTTATTTTGTATATTGTTTATAAATATGTGTATAATTAATAAAACAATTTTGAAATATTTTTAGATTTACGAGTATTATATGTTAAATTTTACAAAATATACACGTCTACATACACACACACACATAAACCTATGATTTAAAAATAGCAGTAACCTTTGTATCACTGCACAGTTCAGCTTCGAGTTGTATTTTGTTGCTGAATTGTGTAGCAATATATGTAGTGTTGTTGCATTTTAAAAGTCACGGAATATATTAAATTTCTTGTTGTATTTGAAATTAAATATACAATATATATATGTGTGTATGTGAATAATGGCGAGCGTTGTTGATTTTCTTTTTATATATTATATTATTTATATAGATTTTACGCAAAAAAAAAAAAAAAAAAAAAACAGAAAAAATCGCTTATATAATTAACCAAATTTATTTTTAATTGCTTTAATTTAATTTTACATATTTGAAAACAAAATTAAAACAATGAAATAAATTTTTAAATTTTATATATATATATTTAGAAACGAAACATATTAAATTTAAAAAAAATGTTAATTTTTTTTTTAATGTTTTTAATATCAATTTAATTATTAATATATATATATAGATTTAAAAAAATCGGTAACCGTCTACAGGTACCTGTTGTAAGACTGATTTCCATAGCTCTCTGGCGATGACCCAATACTTTAAATTGGGGTAGAGACACCTCACTCGAAACACCAACCGAGTTAGGGCCCTCATTCCATTTATAGCGAATATCTCTCATAGTATATCCAACTAAGGTATTTTTTTATGGTATTTTTTGTGAATTTGAGAAAAAATAGTTTTTTTTTTTTTGTATTTTTTCATATTTTTTTTATTTTTTTGAAGTAGCGGGTATTTTTTTTGTATATAATAAATATTTTTTATATTTTTTTTTATTTTTTTGATGAGTTTTCGGTGTGGTCAGATTTGCAATGATTTATCGAAAGAAAAAAAATGCATAAACGAAAACATTTAATGAGACTATTAAAAAATTTTTTATAATTTCTTGTTTCTTTGAAAGTAATTAATTTAATTGAAATAACAACAATAAAAAAAACACAAAATTTAAGGTTCCCTGAGTTCAAAATTGTAGTAATTCAGAAAATCAGCAAACTACAATTTATAAGCGGAAATGCTTATCATTACAGTATTACTGCAACTTTGAAACCAGACGTTAGAGCCTCTATCAAAATGCAAATCTAACGTCAATTTGACTTATTCAGAATTATTGCTGAATAAAATGGATTGGAATTTAGTTTAGCATTTAGAAGGTAGAGGTCTTATTCTTTTTTTTTATAAAAAAAAAAAATTTTCATTTTTTGAAAATTTCAAAATTATATTAAAAAATAAAAATTAATCTTGTTTTTAGTTGAACAATAATAAAAAAAAAGAATTATATATATATTTTTTAATTAATTTTTTTTTTCATTTATTTAATTTATATATATAATTTAATAGTCTCATTCAGAACTATATAAATATTTTATGAGCTCTATAGTATTGGAATATTAATTTTTTAATACATAATTTAAAAAAATATAACTTGCCTTACTAAAAAAATTTATTATATATTTTTTTGTATATAATAAAAATATGTAAGAATAAATTTTAATCATACTATATGTATTATATTATGTATAATCACCACTGTTCGTATTAACACAGTGTAGTTATGCGAAATTTACCATATACTTATTTATATGTTTTATTCGGAAAATTTATATAATTAGGTAAATATGAAGTATATATAATTATAAAATAATTATAATAAATTATATAATGCATATATATATATATATATATGTATATATATATATATATATATATATATATATATATATATATACATATCCATATATATATATATATATATATATATGTGTATATGTATGCTTAAAAATCTTATTACAGCTTTCGAAATTTGACTTTTCCTATTCGATTTGAGATAATATAATTAAATATTGTATATATGCTTGTAGTTGTTTTTTTTTATATATAATTTTATTTTCTATAATACTGTAATATTATATTTGCTGTATATGTATATAAAACGAAATTATTTAATAAAAAAGATTAATGAAAAAAATTATATAGCTTTTTTTTGAAAAGTTATATATAAGTGTCTGTATATATATATATTTCATGTTATTTAAGTATATATGTAAATATATAAAATATTTTCCTAAAATTTATAGTTAATCATGTATAATAATATATGTATATATATAATGTAATAATATATATATTCTAGCTAACTTTTGCGTGCTACAGCATTTTTCTGGTTTGCGTCTGAGATTATTTATTTCTTATAATAAATGTATATGTATATTGTGTACTATATTTGTTAAATTAGTTCTTGTTGATAGAATTTTTTTGTTGTTGTTGTTGTCAAATAAGTAAATAATATAATGTAACTTCAAATATAAATGTAGAGATTTTCATAAACACGATTTATGGCGATATATATGATTATATATATCGGAATATATATCAAAATGGAAGTTACGCTGTTGTTAATAAATTTAATTAATTTAAAAACATTTGAAAACTTCATTATCAACAATATGATGATATGAATATGGTGAAATTGTCACGAGCCTTGACTATAAGACAGTTCAATTACATGTACTGATGTTTAATTTTTATGTCAATACAGCTGTCAAAAATATCATGTTATTGTTTTTGTATTTATGAAAATCCCTAACATAATTATGTTGCTTACTTAAAAAAAAAACAAAATTATAAGGTAAGTAGATACTTGTAAGGTATATCAATGTTTTATATTTGTATTGTATATGTTAATTGATATTTTTGTATGTGTGTTTTTGTATATAAATGTTTTGTGTTTGACAAAAAAATGTTATATAGTAATAGAAAACATAGTTGAATTTTATTTTTTAATAATTTTTGTATTTATTTTTGTTGTATATATAAAACTCTGTTTTGTAATTTATTTAATTTAATTTTTTAATCAATTTTAATTATTTTTTTATTTTTATTGTGTTTTTAAAATGTTTATTTTACCAAAACTAAAGAACCAAAAAAAAATTGGAAAAAATTAATACAAAAATAAAAATGGAAAAAAATAAAACAGGAAAAGAGGCGCAATACATAAAAAAAGGGTGTTTTTCGGATTTTTGATTTGCGATTAAGCAAAACTTAAAAACTCACATAGGGTATAAAATACGGAAAAGTATAACGTTGGAGGTGAGAAATAAATTCAATAAATATAAATTTCAAAACTTTATATCAAAACAACTGCACTTAGAATTATATTATACGAAACTATGACAAAATAAAATCTTTATAATATTTTATATTTACGGCGTGTTTGTACTTCTCTTCTGGTTTAGAAATTTCTATTTTTTGTGTTCTTAAACGATTTCGCTCAATTGAAAAATATTTGTCATTAATGTTGTTAACATTTAATTTATTTATTTATTTATTTTATACTGGGGTATTTTTATTTGAAGTAATTGTTTTAATATAAAGTAAATAGATTTTTTGACATTAAGAAATATACAAAAAAAATTGTGTTTGTATTCCTTTCAAGATATTTGGCACATATAAATAGTTAAAAAAACAATAATAAAATGAAAATTTGTACATAAAATACCAATACTGTGTTAAAACTGTTGCTAACCCAGACTAAAAAAATTAAAGAAGAAAAAAATAAAATTCAAAATTTTTGCAAATAATAAAAAATAAGATTAAAAAAAATATTTTAATAAAGAAAAACGAAATGAAACGAAAGACGATAGATTCAAGAGTTTAGCGATAATATTATATATATAATAATTATGTTATAAACAGAATATATTAATATATATACATATATATGTGTATATAAATATAGATACATATATATATATATATACAAAAATAAGAGAAAATAGAGGAGGAGGTGGGGAAAAAAAAGAGAGAGAGAGAGTGAAAATGAGAAGTGTTATGGGTGGTACCTGTGGAAAGGTTAATTTCGGTCGCCCTCTGCTTGTGTCCTAATACACGAAATTGTGGTAATTCTACTTCGCTGCTCATTCCAACACTACTAAGGCCATCTCTCCAGAAGTAGCGAATATCTCGCATTGTGTAACCGACTCCATAAGGCCAAATTAATATAAAAAATTTCACATCATTTTTTTTTTATTTATTTTTTGTGTTTTGTTTTTATCGTTCTTGGTTTCTTTTTTCATTAAATTTTATATATTTTTTCTTATTTAATATATTGCTTTTTATATCATTTTTTTTTTATTAATTTTTAATTTGAAATAAAATGTTTGTGAAAAATTAAGTGACATACATATATATATATATATATATATGTATATATATATAAATATATATATATATATATATATATATATATATATATATATATATATGTATATATATATATATATATATATATATATATATGTGTATATATATATATATATGTGTATATATATATATATATAAATATATATATATATACATATGTATATATATATATATATGTATATATATATATATATATATATATATATATATATGTATATATATGCATATATATAAATATATATGTATATATATCTTTTGTATATGTATATTAGAAAAGGGTCCTAAATATTTTGGATAGAAAATATTTTTGTCTACAGAAGTTTGTGTGATATAGTATTTTTAGAAGATATTTTCTTAATAACTCGGTGATATTCTGACTTTAATTGTGCAGATATATGGATATACTACAAAGTCTAAAGCTCCAACACTTTATTCACATAAAAGTCTGCAAATTTTAAATAAAAAAATATACAGATAGTGAGTATTTCGAGCATAGAAAATTTTATACATCCTTAACTTTTGTTTTATCACAGCTGATGTGACATGAACCATGTTTTTAATTTTTTTATTATTATTAATGATATGGCAGTACCAGTGTTTAATTTATACATTGCCAAAGTTGATGTGTCAGCAACGTTAATATACAAAAATAAAAAAACCAGTCCAAAAAAAAAAAATTTATTTGATAATTGAATTTAAAAATGTCATTTTGTTGTTGTGACCGCAGTTTTCCAACTTTATATTCAATGTCCAAAAATGTAATACATATTACAATGATTGAAATCAAATATTGTAGTATTGCATATATAATTCAGCTCCATATAACTGTACAATTGAAGTCAGAGATACGTTTTCGACATATATGCTTTTCGCATAAATTGTTGAATAAATATAAATTATTCAAAAAAATTATTGGTAGTTTTGATTAAAAAGTGAAGTTCAAATTGATTTTGAAAACCACAATAATATAACGCTGAAATTTATTTATTTTTTATTGTGTTTGAATTTCAGACGTAGTTCAGGCACGGACTATTTACCGTACATAATATCGTTATACGTTATATAGTAATAAATATGATAGTGCTTTCTATATTTTTTTTGTTAATTCATGATAATATTTTCTATTTTCTGTACTCATAATTTAAATTAAATAACTCAATATGTTTACAGTTTTTTATGTACTTTTTAAAAATAAAACTAATACAGATATTGTTTGTTTTCTGCTCAAAACATATAAAAATCAAAACTAAATTAAAAGATTCAAAAAGAAAAAAAACAGGAAAAACTTATATAGAAAGAAGTCGATTACATTGAAGACATAATAATGACGAAATTAAGTTTGTGTGTTCATAAAAATAAGATATAAAATGAAAATTCCTACCCACATAATTATATGAAAATGTTTAACATACACGATCATGCAAAGTTTTATATAACATGATTTGATAAAATTATGAGAACAATAACTAAATTTAAGCAGTTTTAAATAACATTTTTAAAATAATTAAAATGCTCCTGTTTGTATATATATAATTAAGAAAAGAAAATGTTAAATTTTGAAAATAAAACATAGTATACATACATATATTAGAATAAAATTATATAGTGAAGAAATAAATTGGATTGGAAATTATCATAATATTCGGAAACTTAAAAAAATTATAATAACAAAGTCACCCAAAATCATGCATTCTTTTAAATATAAAATATACGAATATATGCATATATTTAGAGAGCATGCAGACAATTTAGATGAGAGAAAAGTAATATAATGGAATCGAAATAGAAAGAAGTAAAAGAGTTCTTGAGAACACTTGAGTGAAAAGCGGATATGAAATATAATTTATTTACACTATTCTAACGCTAATGACAACTTTAATTGTCAACAATATTTGCTTTGTATTTGTCGTGAGCATTTCATCTTTCAAAAGTTCAATAGATATTGCTTGATAAATTTATTTTGTTGGTTTAAAACTTTCAAATTTACAACGTATTACAAACATAGAGACTATTTGACATATTAGACTTTTATATTGAGGAAAATTTATACACTTTTTATAACTGTTATGTAAAAGCTTTATTTTTCTGTTAAAAGAATACATTAATGTTAAAAGAATGTTAATTTAGAAATTATTTTTAAATTCTTCAGAATTAGTTTTACATAATACAATTATAGAACTTTAGTGTGCCTGACGTGTTCTATAATGAACACAATAACATGACTGTGTAAATCGCAATTATGTTGTCTAAACAAGGTATTAATAAATTTTTTTAAGCAGAAAGTAATTAAAATTATGATGAAATTCCAAAATTTCATCCATTAGTGATCTGAAAGTGATTGATTACACCTTTTTCTTTCTGTATACGCATACTTTTGCGAATATTAAAAACTAATCATGGATCAGTATTTTAAAGTAAATTATTATCTTAATGAATTGAAAATAACTTTAATTATAAAGTTCATTTAAAAATCTGTATAATTATTGAAGTAGTGAAATCAAAAGGAACACGCAATATTGTAGTTCTCCATATAGGGCTTACGTGTCTAACAGTATGTACTAACAATACATTAGAATATTGCACCATTTAAAATTATTGACAGGAAATAACAAAAAACCAATAAAAAAACTCTATTATGACACATGCAATGACAGTTTATAAAAAAAGTTTTATATGTTATGATGAAAATATAATTGTTTGAATTTATGAGACGGTAGTACTCTTTCTTAATTAAAATAACGAAATTATGATAATTTTATGTCATTAGAAAAATTATTATAATATTAAATAGGTAAAGGTCATTAATACTGAGTAAATTTTTTATTGCATATATTGATGATTCAGAGCCAATTATCGTAATATAGTGAATTTATCAATTTGACAATAATAAATTGATAAAATGAACTGCAAAACAGACTGCAAAACATACAAAATATGGTTGTTGTTTGGGATTAACTTTGAACAGTGCTCGAAAAATTTTAGTGGATATGTAAATGGGACGACTGATTTAGTTCACAGGAATAGGTTGTAGCGCAATATAGAGCCAGTGTACCACAGCTTATCACCTATTCGAGACGATTACACATTATCTCAGATAACATTCTGACCGAGATGCCCCTGTTTATACAGAACACAATGGATCTCGACCATAGAAGCTCAATGAACATTTTTATTAATTAAGTTAAGCCAACAACTTGCTTGATCGATTACTTACATATACTCATAGAACAATAAGCCTTGGATAAAAATTATAATGGAATTGATAGTAAATACAAAAACCCAGAACGTTTAAAAAATAAAGATAGAAAACAAAATAATAAGAAGAACAATTTGAGGTTTGGGTGCAGGAATATAACGTCTTTCTCCTAAAAGGGGTCAAGAAATCTTAATTGAACTAGGCAACAATAATATGAAGCCAAGAGAAAAGGTAAACATCTACACATTTTATCAATTTTATTTTTATTTATAGTAGCAACGATAAAAAAGAAAAAGCATCATCCGAAAAAGCAGGAAAGGTGTTGGGCTGCTCGTTTATGAAAAATTGGACAAAATATCAACTATATATAATATATTGGTAACCATATCTTTTCAAGTGTCTTTGAATGGTTTGTATAAAACAGTGAACCTCACAAAGGAATTTTACATCAAACTACAAAACTGGCAGATAAGATAAAATCCATAGATAAAATAATACTGTGCGCAAATGGGAAATGAATAATTTGTTGTAAAATTTGTAATATCAGTCTAGTCTAATAAGCAGGAAACCTATTTATGTGTTCTTATTAATTATATTATGTGTTTCAAATTGACGATTGCAAGAAGCAAATAATTGGGAATCATGTAGATTACTGTGTAAAGCAATTCGAAGAACAATTTGCTTCTAATTTTTTCATACCTCTGTAGTAGCTCAGTTGGTAGAACGCCCGCCTAGAAAGCGGTAGATCACTGGTTTGAGTACAATTTGAAGAAAAAAATTTTTTAATTTTTCTGCCTTGATTAGTTATTTTGATTACGTCATCCATCTTTTCTGCAGTTTTATGAAGGAATTTCTATTTTTTAATTCTCATAAGAAATTAATAATAAAGATTAAAAACTACATATTTTATAATTGGAAATACCATTATCAAAGTTGGGAGCAAAATTTCGGACCAAGTTCCAATAGTAGCAGGTATCTGACAAGGAGATAGTCTTGCTCTAATACTATTTAAAAATATTATGGATGAGGTGATCTCGAATTGAAAATGATCAGCCATGCCGGTGAGCCAGTACTTCAACATGGTCATATCTGCTAATAAAACTAAATCAATTACAGTATATAAATATCGCCTTAAAGTCAAACAATGAACAATAAGAGCATCGAACAAGTGATGGAGCTTAAGTATCTTGACTCTTTAATTAGAATATCTCCGAGATAATATCAGAAACAATTCTTTACGAATCGATAGTAAAATTTACAAGACTTGTGTGAGACCTACGGCATAGAAACCAGAGTAGATACAAAATAAGATGTAAACCGTAGAAATGCAGTCATTATAAACTAACGCTGACTCTACAAGATATGACAGGATATCAACAACAAAAGAGAAGGAGACGAGAAGATTGGAATGACTACATCGAAAGAACCCCGGAAGACCGAATTGAAAATTAGTCATGACGGTATGCTGTATATTTATTTGTTTATATTTACTTTTTCCGCAATAATTGGAAATCTGCTCTAGAAATAGAATTGTATAACTAGATATGTTATAATGACGTTAGATCTGCAATTTTTATATAAGGGATTGAATTGGAAATTGGAATTTTTTTATTTAATTTTATATATAAGAATATGTATGACATTTATTTTTTAATAATATTGTTAATAATTTAAATTTTGTTTAATTGCTTTAGCTCATATTTAAAACAGTGAATACAAAATTTATAATATATGAATGACAATAAAAAATGGAATATATAATTAAAAAGAATATGTAAATGTTGAATCAAAAAATAAATTTGATTACCTATAAAATACAAAACCAAGAAAAATAAAAATGAAAAACAAAAGGAAAATTTTTAAATTATTTAACATATAATTTTGTTTACAAGCACTGAATTAAAAATAAATATAGTAGATTTTAAAGTAAGATGATTTGTTTAAAAAAATTTAAATCGAAAATTTTTGTAGAATTTAATTTAATTATATATTAATTGAAAAAAATCAATGATTGAGAAATTGAATTAAATTTATATACGTATATATATTATAAATTTATATATATAATGTTAAAATATAAATTAAAGATTTTCTTAATCGATTTTCAATTATAAGCTTATTTAAAAATTTTTTTTTTTTAAGCTATAATTTTTGTATATGGTATAAATTCTTCACGCCCAGCGTTTTATTTTTCATCTACATATATATTAATATTATTTATATCATAATTTATTAATTTTTTTTTAGTTTTTCTAATTCATATGTATATAATAATATTTGCGTATGAATATTAAAATTTTGTATAAATTATATATATATGTATGTTACACATTATACAGTGTAAGTATATAAATTACTAAACTTATGTATGTACATTGAAATTTGCATAGTATGCCAATATATATTCCGATATATTTGTATATATGTGTATATATCAGTATATATATATATATATATACATATATATATATATATATATATATATATACATATATATATATATACATATATATATATATATATATATATATATATATATATATACATATATATATATATATATATATATATATATATATATATATATATATATATATATATATATATACATATATATATATATACATATATATATATATTTATATATATATATATATATATGTATATGTATAATATGTATGCATATGGAGAAGAACATTTGTATATATATACATATATTATGTATACATATATACTAGACTAGGGCATATGCGTAATAAATTAGTACACATTATGTATATACAGCGATGCATCAATTCCGAGAGTTTACAATTCTGGCGAAAACATCGGAAAGTCTTTCGAGGCTTCTATACAACGGGTATTCCGTTGTATAGTAACCCGTTGTCCAGTGAGATTGATTCCGCTATTGATATGAATTACAGAACAGTTTCAGGAGAAAAATTTGCTTTTCACTTCCTTTAAAAACGAGGAATAATGAAAGCTTAACGATTAAAATATAAATGAAATTACGATTTGAACAAGTCGGCATGAAATGCTAATTCCAGTTCATTGAATGTTATTAAATTATTCTTTGACGATACGAGTATTAGGTGCTGAGTTTTTGAGAAAAGACCTTAAATATAGCGTAAATTGACAGAAAGATGGATTAACTGCATTCGCTTTTGCGATGTATTACAGACTGGACTAAGAATTTTCGGGGTTCTTAATTTATTTTACATTTTATTTTAACGCAACCCATTGTTCTTAATAGAATAATAAAATTGAAATATAACTCAATACTATCAACAAAGGTTTTACTATATACATTTTCGAGCATTCAAAATATAGTATAACAATTTTAACTTTGTGTACATAAGTTTATTTTTTTGTCTTGCTGTCAATTTTGAATATATAATTTATAATGAGCTGACCGGGAAGTGAATAGGAGACCGTCTGAGTGAACGGCTATTGCCATAACAGTTTTTAAACAAAAATTGAAATAATATAATAATGAGAGTTTTTGGCATAGAGTTGCAAAAAATTTGAAGAAAAATTTTTTGATCAATATGGCGGATTACATTTAACATACATTTATAATGAAAGTTTCTTTTTTTCTCTCTCTCTGGAAATGATGCATCAAAATATAATCTTATGTTATATATTTATTTTGTTCTATTTGGGTACATAATATTGCAATTGTAAAATAGTTAGAGTATTTAAGTACATGTATGTATAGGTATATAAATATGTAATTTATTTTTAGGGAATCTTTAATAATATAAAGTACAAAAACAACTGTTTTTTTTCATATTGTAGATTAAGATTATTAAAATTTTTTGTTATTATTATTATTAATGTTTTGTATTTATATTTCATCCACACTTGGGTGACTATTAGCGGTAGTCAACCTTCTGCGGTTGCTGTATTAGAGAAGGCGACCGAAAAAACCAACCAATAAAAGTTAAAAACTAAAACCAAAAAAGTTTTAATGCGTTTATTTGTAAAATAAAACAAAACAAAAAATTATAAAAAATAAAAAAAATAAATTAAATTTAAAGAAATTGAAATTGTTTAAAATAAAAAGGTTTTCAAGTTATCTAAGTATATTTGAGAAAAAAAAGACTAAAATTCCTTAATTTTTTTTTCATTAAGGACATAAGCAAATTTTTAAAATTTTCTTTTTTAATTACATATATATATATATATTTGATTATAATAATATTGAGATCAAACAGGGGCTATTTAATTAGTGTAAAATGTTTTAATTTTTGTTATAATTTTTTCCAAAAGTTCGAAGCTCAAATTTGTTTTACCAAAAAAAAATTTATAAGAAAAATAATTTTTCGATTTTTTAATTTTTTAGATTAGAACTTTTTGTTTTTGTTAATGATTTGTTAAGAAATTTTTTTTTGAGTATATACATATATATCTGCCATATATTTAAATATTTTTGTGTACAAAACATTTGCGCGATATAATGTTCTCAATTTGTTTTGTATTAGAAGACTGTTGTGTAAAAATTGAAGGATATTTAACATAATAATGAAAAAGAAATAAGAACAAATCGGTGTCATTCCGAAATATACATATATATATATATATATATATATGTATATATATATATATATATATATATATATATGTATATTTATAGATTATACGACGGTAAAATAACATCATTTTGGATATATGTATGTATACAACATAAAAAAACAAAATTATTATGTTTATAGGGATGATTGACTGCTATATAACAAGAGTATATAAAAAAAACATTTGTTTTAATTGAGATTTATATTTTTGGGAAGAAATTATTTGTATAATATTTGTAATAACAGTATGTTATGTGTAAAATTTTAAGAGTATTATAATATTTTTTGAAGCATAATGGTCAGTAGTAAATTTATTATACGAAGAAAACAAATAAGTATTTCTTAAATATTTTGAAAATTTTTAATTAAGGATTAATTTTTTTTTGAGAGAAAAAAGGCAAGTTACTTTATTTTTATTATATATAAATATAGATATAAATATATATACATGTATATATGTATATATATATATATACATATATATATATATATATATATATATATATATATGTATATATATATATATACATATATATATATATATATATATATATATATATATATATATATATATATATATATATATATGTATATATAGGGTTATATTTTTATATTCATTTATTGTATATTGTTATATTTCTAATACAAATTATAGTGATAAAAAATTTTTATGTATAGAATTTGGGTATCTTCATAATATCTATATATGTGTATATAATATAAACGAATGTGAGAACACAATATGTATAGTTTCAGGAATATATTGCATATCCATGTACGTATATATAAGTATATATGCTAGTTATATATACTATAACTAAAATAATAGTTAAGGAAAATGTATACTTTTAAAAACAAAATATATTATGCGAAAAATTGCATACATATAGGAGAAGTGGAAAAATTAAAAGCAGTGTTCAAAATATGAATTTGAAAAAACTTACAGTTTCGAGAAAATAAAGAGTTGAAAGAAAACCATTTTATGCTCATTTATATTTTGGATTTATTATTGCAAAATTGATATTGAAACTTTGAAAACGAGTCATTTAAACGGCCATTTTGTCATTCGCAGTATAAAAGAAACATTTGTGAAATATTTGGTCTAGTAAGATCAACAAATAAAATTTTTAAGACTTTGATATAGTTTATTTTATTTTGTTATCACATTTATTATTTTAGTAAAAATTGAGTCTTGGTTCTCAATTAAACATTTTTTAGTTATAATTATGTAGAAAGTCAAGAATTTTAAAATTTATATTAAAATAGATTTTAGGTAAAAATTTTATTCTTTCTACTTTTATAATATATTAACTTCTTAAAATTGTTAAATTAAAATTGAATTACTTTTAACTTATATAGATATCAGTACATAAAAATTATATAAATGTATTGTATTAGTATTATTTTTACATTTTAAATTATATATTTTTTTATATAAATAATTGTGCGAACTTATATATAGTGATGATGAGACACTGTTCAATTTTATTCTATTTGATATAAATATTTTGTTGTATATGTATTAAATTAATCAATTACACATAAAATATATTTTTAAAAATGTTTACACATTTATATAGTAGTAGCATAAAATAAATTTAATGTGTATATTAAATATTAAAAAATCGTTGTTGTGTGTTAAAAATTATAGTGAGATTTAGGATTTGAAGATATCGTTGAAATTCAAATAACAACATACTATGTATATATAGTAGGTTATATAAATATAATATAACATTGAATGTGTAATTAATTAATTTATATAACAAATATAAGAATTGTAAAATTATATTTTGTATATTTAATGCTTGTTAGAATTTTGAATATTTTCTTTTATTTTTTTTTCTAGTTTTAGTTTTAGTTTTGAAGAGGTTGAATTATATAGAAGAATCAGATTTATATAGTTTGTATACAACCAAACACCAAAAAGCTGTAGTAATGTCAGTCTTTCATCCCTTTACTTTTTCGTGGATCATTTGTTGAGAAAATTCTCTTTAATTTTAAATCTCTTTTTTTTTTTTGTAAATTTAAATTTAATTTTATCGCAAATATTTCGTTAAAGAATTTTACCTTAAAATATATAAAATATTTTTCATCTAATTTATTAAATATGTATGTGTTCCGAATAATTTATAAAAAAAAGCAAAATAAAAAAACATATTAATCGTTTTTATTTTTCGTAACAGAGAAAATTTTGAAAATCAAAAAAAAAAAACAAACGATTGAAACAAGATTAAAATTTTGAATTTTGACATTAATTTGACATTTAAGCTAAAATTCTAAGGATATTTTCTCCTTTTTTTTTTAAATTTTTTCGATAAAATAAATCTTGCTGTTGTTATTATTATTATTATTGTTATATATATAAAACAATGTTCATATATATAACGTATTATGTATATATATATATAAATTGTGAAAATAAATATATATATAAATAATAATATATTCTGAATGAGCACATTTTTAGTAAACGTTTTTTTATAGTAGACTCTGTCTTTTTTTTTCTTTTTATATTATTTTATATTTAAATGCATATATATATATATACATATAAATATAAACGACGTACATATATTTACAGATTTATGTTATATACGTTATACGTATTTACATATTATTAAATATTATAATCTTTATTTTTCATGTCCATAATAATAGCCAATATAATAATTTTGAGATATGAAAATGTTAATTTTGGAGAAAATATATAAATACTGGTCTACCAGTATTCTAATATGTATGAAAGAGAGCAAAAATTATTGTATAGTACATTAATATATTATTTCCAGCTGACGTAATTATTACAACTTTTATTGGGTGTTTTTAATAACAACAAAGTGTTTTTGATGTATTGCAGCACTTAAACTGTTACTAGTAACATAAAAAACAGCAAAATTTTAAAATTATTAATGGGTTTGGTTTAAGTGACAACTTACTGACGTAATGTACTTATTCTACATATTTTTTGTCAAATGTCAAATAAGATTATACTTGACAAAATAAAATTTCATGAAATGCACAAAACAAAACATATGAACAAAAAAATTTATGAAACGCAATTAAAATTTAAACATTAAAACAGGCGATCAGTGATGAAGCGCTTAAAACCAATTGAATAATCGCGCTACACACATAATAATATTATTTTATTAATATTCATCTAAACGGGTTTTATTCAGAAAAAACAATAGTTTTAATATTTATAATAATTTATATTAATATAGTTTTAATATAATTTTTTTCAATCAAAATTTATTCAATTGGAAAGAACGTCATTCGTATTTAAAGCTTTAAGTATTCAGATAAAATTTTATCAAAATCATAATTGAAACTTTTATTTTTGTTTCATATAAA
The DNA here is from genome assembly GCF_029603195.1 of Condylostylus longicornis. Classification (NCBI taxonomy): domain Eukaryota; kingdom Metazoa; phylum Arthropoda; class Insecta; order Diptera; family Dolichopodidae; genus Condylostylus; species Condylostylus longicornis. Next base: position 1,440,604 of record NW_026578087.1, read on the forward strand.
ATATATTATTTTTTGAAATACAATAGAAATATACAATATTTGGCCTCATTATAATGCACATGAAAAATAAAATGAATCGCGTGAGTATGTTTGCGAATATTCTTATATATTTGAATAGACACACCACATATACACTCAAAAATATTATTTATAAATATAGTTGTAATTTCAATTTTCAATATATGTATGTAGATATAGTAGTAAGTTTATTTAGCTATGGTTATCTTAATATTTTTTTTTCCAATAAAAATCATACTGTTATAATATAATATAACAAATTTTTCTTTTCTTTATACATATATATTCCAAAATCAAGATATATGTATATAAAAAAAAAAAATTATTTTTTTTTATAACCAAATACGAATTTTTAAATTTGATTACACTATAGATCGGTTTTGCTTTATATTTATTGAAAACAAAAAAAAAAGTTTATAAAACAAAAAAAAAAAGGAAAACTAATTGTATTAGAAAAAAGATTACTTACAACTTTCTATTTCTATATGACATAATTGTCTGTCCATGGGAAAATATTGCAAATTCATCGGGCATGATGCTGTTATAGTTAACCTAAACGTTTGTATAAAAAAATAAAGAAAGCACATTTTTTTTTTAATTTAATAAATTTTCTTTCAATTACTTTAATTTTGCACATTGAAAAAAGCCAAAAATCACAAGTAAACATTAAAAATTAAGATCATAAAAAAAATGAAAAGGTGCTTATATTTACAATGACTTCATCATTGGGCTTCGATATACAATTTTGTTTTTGTTTTTTAATATTTTTATTTGAAATAACTTTGTTTATTAATAAATAAAATTCTTATAAAAGATTAAAAAAACTTGCATATACAACATAATAAGAATTTCATATAAAATTCACATTCATCTTTATGGAAAATACTTTGTTTTTGCTTATACAACATGCACTATTTTAAATAAAAATTAATATGAATTTAAGCAATTTTTAATTAAAATCTCCATGAGCTATATTTTGGATCAAAAGAGTTCAAGAATTGAAGAAATATAACATGCATGCAATTAATAAGTGAACGTTTTTTTTGAGATTTCAAAATGAGAACAATATTTTTAATTTATTTGAATAAAATTCGCTATTACATTGTTTACAAAATTACTAAATTAATTGTGTAAACAAAAAGTCCACTTAATTCAATGATCACTGAAATCTTTCTGAAATTGAATAATTGTTTTCATTCATTATTATATCTCATTTCTGATCTATTCCGTTTTATATATTATTATTTCAAAGAGTATATTTCAATGAAAATCAAATGTAAGACGAATCTCATGTGAAACGTCAAATTTGGTAATGCTATTTCAATTGTTAAATAAAGTAAATTGAAGATTATTAACGCCAGTATATTTAATGGCGTTGTATATACATATCTAAAAGTGAAATGTTTGTTACAAAAGCGTTTACACATTTAGTTTAGAATAATATTCAGCCCAATCATGAATTCCTCTCACTCGTGGAATCTTAAATTACTATTCCTAATCACTCGTAGAGATTAATCTTCAATGGCAGCACCAATGGCAGTGTGAAAATCAATATCCGTTTTTTTATTATTTGAATATATTTGAAAAATAGAAAAGACGTTTTTCTAGCAAATATGAATTTCACTTCATGGTAGCTGTGTTAGAGGAATTCAACCTTAAAAGAAAAAATCCAAAATTTAAAAATTAAAGACGACTGCCTTTAAAGTGCTTGCAATACGTAAAATTATTTCTTTTGTAGACTTGACATTTATTTTTATTACGAACGCAATTTATTATTGCTCTATTACGAATTTTTCGAATAGAGCTAAAATAATTCTGTTATTTGAATCAGAATTTTAGTAATAATAATAATCAGAATTTTAGTAATGAACGGAATTCATGATAGTCGTGCTGATTATTTATTCTTTAATTGCACTAACAGAAAGTTAATAATCGGATAAGAGTTTAATTTTTTGTGTTTTGTATACCTAGCAAAACTATTTTTCGCTTGATAAGTTTTATAAATACGGATGTACATATATGGATGTAAATATGTAATTAGAAAATTTCTTAATATAAGTTTTTTTTAAAATATTGTTCTTCAAAAGGATACCCTTTTTTTAATAGTAAGCATTCACCAGCAGAAGTTTAAAAAACAAAGCATATTTTTTAAACAAGGCAAATTTACTTCAAATATAATATACTATAGGAATAAAGAGAGGTTCTCTCCATAAATCCGTGTGACCGTCATTATTGATATTATTTTATTATATACTTATATATATTAGGAGAAAAATAATAAATCTTTTGATGAAGTCAATTGTTTTTTTAAAGCATCTTAAAAGATTTTTATTAAAAAATATTTATATGAGTGTTGCTGTTGTTGTTGTTTAATTGTGTCAAATATAATGTTGTTGTTGAATGAAAATCTTAATTTTATAAATGTACAACAATATTTCTTGAATTTATTATTTGTTTTTTTTTTTTTTAGTATGTGTTGTCGTTTCGGATTTTCGCATATTGTGTATAAGTATATTATGTGTTTATGTATTACATGTGTGTGTATAATGTTTGTAATATATAGAATCTTTTGTATATATATAAGTGTAAACAACTGATCTCACTTATCAAAAAATTAAGTGTTATTTAAAAAAAAATATAAAAAAAAAACATTATTACTGCAGTAAAACATAAAAATATAACATTTTAATTAATATATACATAATTATTATATATATAAATATGTAATTACTCTATATATATAATAAAAATATTTTCTTATACATTAATTTTTTACTATAATAAGCAATTCACAAATAATATTTAAATGGTATACAATAAAATTACAATATTTATTAAGAATAAAAAAAATTGGTTTATTTTTTAATTGTTTTTTTTTTTTACATACTATATAGAAAGTGGTGTCATTAATTTGTGTATATTTTTTTTTTTGATTTTTTTTTTTTGAAATTTTCTTACCGAATACTTCTTGTAATTGAACCAGAATGATGAACTCGAATGAATTCATTGCTGGTAGTTGCAATATGAAAATATGATTGTTTTTCGTTTACAAAAAAGGTGTCAGGTACCCATATGTTTTTAATGAACTCTGATCCAACTGATAACGTTTCAACGCCCGGTCGTTTTCTATACGCTAAACGAGGATCGGTCCAAAATTGACGAAAATAAAAGTCCAATGTGAAGTCCTATATATATAGTTTTTGTGTTTTTTTTTTGTTAATTTTTTTTTTATTTTGAAAATGTTTTTTTTTTTTTTGTTTTATTTTGATTTGTAAGTATCAAGTTTTTTTTTTCGTGATTAATTTTTTTGAACGATTGTAGAATTTTTTTTATTTTGACATTTAAATCCGACATTTTTGACATTTTGAATTATAACAATTGAATTGTTATAATGAAAATCATGTTTTTTTATTTTATTTATTATTTTAGTTAAAAAAAAAAAAGAAATAAAAAAATTTTTTAGATTTGATTACTTTTGTATTATAATTTTTTTGTTTTTGATTTTAAAAATTTAGATTTTTTTGAATTTACATAAATAAAAACAAAAAATTCAAATTAAAAATTGAAATTTAATAAACAAAATATAGGATTGAAAAAAAAACAGAAAAAATTAGAACTTTTAGAATACCATACCCAATTATTGTTTACAAGTAATATGGAAAAAGAAAAATTGAAAAAATAAAATTAAAAGTATTAGTTTTTGTTAGCGTAATAAATGAAAATCAAAAGAAAACAATAATAATACAATAAAAAAGAACAGTAGAAAAATAATTAAAAATCAAAATTTTGAAATCAAAATTCAAATTGATTGATTTAACTTTGAACACTAAAAGAGGCACACTAAAAATCCAATATTATAATACTAAAATTTGAGAAACATAATTTTAACATTTAAAAATATTTAAAAAATTAAAAAACACTTTTTGTTATACGAGCTTTTTTATATACATGAAAAAAATATATGTGAATATATAAGTGTAAAAATATTTAATTATAAATAAAACAATAATAAAATCTCTTTAAATAAATTTAAAATCTAGAAATTTTGATTTTGGCAAAATATTTATTAATAACTGTTATACGTATAATATTACTTCATTTGCTAAAACAATGTTTCTCAAAGTTTGCTTCTTTTTTTTTTTTCTTTTATTAAATACATATAGAAGAGGTAATTTTATAAAATATATATATTATGTATATACGCAAATATAGTAGCTTAATTGAGATGGAAAATTCCGAGCGTCTCTAGCTCGTTTGTTGGAGATTTTTCCAAAAAAAGCATTTTATAATAGTTGAAAAAAAATGAAAAAGTGTCAAATATTGTTTATTTTTTTTTGAAATAATTATATATTTATATAATTTGAAGTATGTATATGTATATATATATATTTTAAATAATATATACATTTTATATAAATGTATGCGTGTATAAATTAAATAATTAAATGTCTAATATATATGTAGGTTTTGCCTCATATATATATACTTTTGAATAACTGTAACTGTTTAAAAAGAGTTGAAATTAAATGAAAGTTGTGCATAATATATATATATATAGATTTTGTATATATATAATATATATACATATAGATCAATACATATATATATATTATGCAAGTATGTATAAATTGAATATATTGAAATTGAATTTAAATTATTTTTATTGTATATAATATTATTTTAAATGAAGTGTAAAAAAATTTTTTTTTTTCGGTGAACTGTTCTATATTTTTTATTTTTTTTATAAATAACCACATCCGCGCATAAAAAACGAACCGGCGAACTTGTAGCAACATTTGTTTTGATGCAGCTTTTTGTTGAATTTCTTTTTTTGGTTTTGCAACGTAAGATTTTAAGTTTTATTTGGAGCATAATTATATATGATTATTTATATACAGATTTTTATACATATTTAAAATTAAAAATCACAATAGATGGCAACAAAAACTATGATAGTTTTATTTTTTAATATAACAGTTTATGTTACATGTATAAGTATTTGAACATTTTGCTTAGCATAAATGAAAGTCTCTATACTCTAATATATAAAATGTAATACAATATGTGATAAGGAACAAGCTATATGTATTTTATAATTCAAGAGTTAAAATTATTTGCGTTTCATTTATGTGTACAAACTATTTATAAGTAGTCAAAACTGAGTATAACTACACTAACTCGAACAAAAGCGTAGATGATCTGTGTAATTGATTTACTTTATTCCGTTAGGTGGAAATAATATTTTTAAGCTACAACAAATGAATTTTGCGAATTATTTTGGCATTTAATTTTAATATTTGAAATTTGTTGGAATTTTGTAGCAAAGTTATAGAAATTTGTGTAATAAAAATTTTAAAGGTTAAAATTGAATTTACCATAAACGATTAACATTTATTCAGCTAAAACAGGAAAAATATTGAAAAATGCGTAAAAGTTTTGAACTACATAAATACATCATAGGTATGTAAAATTACTGTTGCAGTATGCAGGATACAATTTTATCTGTATTATGTCACTTTTAAGTAAATTAAATTGAATTTATATATAATTTTGTATAATATAATATATAGCATATAATATTATATATATATATGTTATGTTATGTATTTATTTATGTAATTACAATGTTTATCTAAAATATTGCAATTAAATCTATCATAGTTTGACATATTCCCATACGAGACACTTTAAATGCGTATATGTATAACGTAAAGTTAAATGCTCTAAATAAATTTCAATATTCTTACTATATTTTAGTTTTGAAATAAGTACAACTACTATATATACAAATATATATATTAAGTATATATGGTTATACATAAAATATATACATATGTATGTAATTTAAAATTGTATAGTAAGATAATGAATTGCTATTAAAATTTCGTTGCATTTTGAAAACGTTTATATCTCTCCTCTTTTTTCATATACTACAGAAGAATCACAGAATAATATATGTAATGTGTAAAATATATGAAAAAAAAATATAAATATATTTAAAAAAATTTTTAAGAATTATATTTGATATTGAATTTCATTTTTTATAATATTCAAACCTGCAACATTAAATTAGATAATATTATATAATATGCTTGTAAATTTTTAATATATAAAATTGATATATTATGAGGAAAATTAATTATATATAAATGATATATCATTAATAGCTGTATATAAAATATATATTACATATATATTTTGGAAAATAATTATATTTTAATTGTCTATATAAAAAACAAATTGTTATAATTGCTCCATTCCGTTATTTTTTTTTAATAAGATTATTAAATAAAAAAAAAAAGAAATCTAGAAATAATTAATATAGTTTATTTTATAGGAAAATGATTAAATATAGATGGCGTATGCGTTCATTTTCAAGTTATTTATAATCAATTATAATATAATATAGTTGCTATATATTTTCTTAAACCTCATGCTTTGTATATATTAAATTGAATATTTTGTGCATATTATACCATTATTTATATATTATTATTTTATATATTTCAAATAAAATATTATATAATATGTACATATTTATTACTGTAATATTTTAATATTATTTATTTAAAATATTTATTGTTGACATTAAAATGTAATATAAGTTTGACAATATTGAGAATATTTCAAAAGTTCACAATTTTAATAACTTTCTTAAGTTTATTTGTAATTATTAGAAAAACTGTCTAACACCTATTTTATAATTCCATATTTATATTATATTTTCATATTTGTTATTATTTATTTTATACATTCATATTCGAAATTTTGCGAATTATAAGACAGTTTCCTCAAGACAGTTTTGTAATTAAAATTTAGTAGCGCTCTCTGACTTTAGAATTCCGAACATAAAATGAAAATGACATTTAAGTAAAAAATAAAATTCTATTAATTTTCTTTTTTTTAATTACAAAAAATTTTGTTTTTTGTAGTTTTCAATTCAGTATTTCAGCGAAATTATAAATGTTAAAAAAAATTTAAATTAATGTCAGAGAGAAATTTTACTTTTGACAAATCCGAGTTAAAATTATTAAATTGTGAATATTATCGAAGTCGATTCGGTATATAGAACAGATATTTCTAAACTCAATATTTTGCTAATTATTTATTCTGTATTCTTATATATTGTATATATATATATATATATGTTACTATGTATTTGCAAAAAAATTATTTTCTTTATCATTGAAAATATATAACAGATCCTAAAAATATTCTATTTCAAAAGTTATATTATTTAAAAATAAATTAAAAACCAAATCTTTGTTTTAAATTCATGCAAAAATAAAGCATTTTAAGCAACATGCAAAGCATTTTACAAACACAATTAATCAAATATACATCCAGTTCTTAATATACTAGCAATACATTATAAAGCTATCTATAAGTTTTATATGAAGTCGAATTTCTAAGTTGTGCTAAAATTGTTTGATATACATATAAATAAGGTAAAATAATTTTGTACACTTTGTAAGTTTCCGTTATTTTAGGATTGTATTTTAATTTTATTTTTTTTTTACTTTTTTTGTATCATTTCTTATGTATTGTATTTAATGTAAATTTCAAAAAAGTATATTTATAATTAAATAAAGAAATAATTTTAATATATAAATCAAAAATTAATAAAAAACCAGAAATCAAAATTGAAAAAAATAAAGGAAATTCACAAATAAATCTGACAAGAGAATTGAAGGGAATATTAAAATTTGAAAATAATTAAAACATTTTGTATTCATTTTATAAACGGGAATAAAATTAAGAAATTAAAAATATACATCTATCTAAATACATACTACACTTTTTATCTTATTTGTTTGTGTATATGTGTTTGTATGCAAATAGTAGAGAAATATTTTTAATAAATCAAATATAATCGCTTTAATTGTATATTTGATATTTCATTGATTGATTGAAATCCAGCAAAGGGTCACGTCCTATTGTGACTTTATTTTATTTCAGTTGCCTGTCACACTTCAAATTAAATCTAAAATTGAATCTAAGATTCTATATAATTGATGTATAATATTTTAATTTCGGAATTTGCGATGTCTGAATTTGATTTGTCTGATGAAAAATAAAGAAATAAAAAAATTTTACATTATCTACCGAATACAAAATAAATTTTGACTGAAATTTCGTAAAGAAATGTCAAATTTTTATGTCAAATTTTATTTAATTTTATCATAGATAGGTTTAATATGATGTGTAAAAGGCATCGAATTTGTGATAATAATAATAAATTTCAATTTGAATTGCAAAAATTTATTATTATGGTTTGGTTTTTTTTTTTATTTTTTTTTATGATCGCTTAAAAAATGCGTGTATTCTACAAGAATTTTGAATGCTATCTTCTGTAATAACTATAAGTGTTACCAATAATGCTATATTATTGTTGTTCTACTAGATTTACGTACGTACGTTTTTTTCATCATGTTCTGTAGAAAATGCTATTTTTTATTTCTTTTTTAATTATTTCTTTTTTAATTAATTTTTAACAAATAATGAGGTAAAAAGGTAAAACAAGCAAATAAATATATTTTTTTTTTGATTTGGTTTCCACTCTGGTCCTTCGCTCTTCATAGGTTTTCTATATCTATGGTCATTATAATGTTATATTTATATTTTTTTTGTATATAATATAAAAAAAAAACTTTTCTTTAAGGAAAAATAAAATTTTTATATTTTTGAAATCAATTTCAAATTTAATTAATAAAGTAAAGCTTAAAATTATTCATATTTACAGTTGCAGCAGTTAAGTACATTTATATATAGAAAATATGATGTTTGTTAGCAGCATATTTCATGTACATATATATGAAGGAAAGAGTAAATAAAATTGATTTAGTTTATTTTTTTTTCTTTTTATATGAAAATACTCACATAAAGAACTAGTATATAAGAAGTTTATTTAAAATATAAGTATATTCATTGTCAAAAAAAATAATGTTAACATGATATGGATAAAAAAAATTTAAATAAAATGAAAAGGAAATAATAAAATAAATTATATAAGGTTATGTTTAAACGGGTATAAAATTAAATATATTTTTAAGGCGAATCTATTGGTTCGATTTATCACATGCACCGAAGTAATGCGCGCTCATATATTTTGTATGAAAATTTGAATTTCTGTCATTTTCTATGTTTTCTGCGCATCTTTTTGTTCTCTGAAAAACTTGAATCAACTTCAACTTAAATATGAACGTTTTTGAAAATGTTGTTGAAAATTTTGAAAATACAACTTGTCAAAAAATATCAAAATAATATCAAAAAAAAAATGACATAAGCATTTTCAGACAAAAAAATGAACCTTCATGAGAGAAATGAGACCGTCTTTAAAAGTAGATAGTTTTAAGGTGACGTACTAATGTAATCACCTTTAGTGCATTATCAAAAGTCAAAATTGATTCGAAAATATAGTTTTGTTTCAATATACTTTTTAATCGAATATACATACTTATGTATTTTTTAAGTGAAAGTTTATTAATGAGCGCTTGCATTATTCCTATATATCATAACAGGTATATTACTAGTATTCAATATCGAATTTAAAATAATTAAATTTGAAGTAAATATACAGGTTTAAATAAATTATTAAATCAGTAACGCAGTTGTATATATTATATTAATAATTTTGAGCGCCACTACTTTTCAGAAAATTTGTTTAAATTACTAATTGTCAATTGAACATGACAATTTATTGGAACATAACATTGAAATTATCTGAAGTATTGATAAAATTATTTTGTTTCATATGTGTTAGTTATACATATATAATAAAATTATAAATGTACAACATACATATATACATTCATATCGTAATTGGAATTCGAATAAATTATACTTTGAGATGCAAAAATGATTTAAATAATAATCGAAAATTTTAATGTATGTATATATTGTAATGTACTTGAATATATGGCTGGTGATGAATGATGACATAAAAAATATAGTTTATTTTTAAATGATTTTAAAACAAAATTAAAAATTTTGAGTATACCATTGAAGAGTTTTCGTTATCGATGATTAATTAATCGATTTCTGAAAATTTCTTTTACTTTGCAAACGGATGTATACACTATGTTTGATTGATGTAAAATGTGTGTGCCATATTGCGCTACCCATAAGATTGTTCAGTGCAAAAAATTTTATTTGAATTTCGTGATTTTTGAATTTTTATTTTATTGTAGAAGCGTAATTGGATTATTTTTATTAAATTTTTAATTAAATAATGAAAATTCCTTATTTGCTTTGGGTGAAAGGAATTTGATTTTTAATTATTGGTAAAGATTTAAGTTTTTAAAGTTTGCATAAATATATTATTAATAATTAATATTTATATTGAGTGCTTATTTATTATTTAAATTTTGTTTATTAATTGAAAGTTTTTTTAACTGGTATTTTTTCGTTTTTGCGTGACTATGCAAAAAATAATTTTGTTAAATTGTGTTCTGAATTATTGTTTATTGTTTTTATGACTTGTTATTTACATCAATTATATTATATAATATTATATATGTCATTATTTACTTATATTTTTAATATTTTTGGGAAGCAGTATGTGTATCTACTCGCATATATTGCGAATTTACCTAAAATAAATTTTACGGTATATAAAATGGAAAATTTTATATGAAGAAAGCACACTCTTGTAAATAGCATGGGATAAAACGCAAATGCTTAAGTAGTTGCAATTAACTTTGACGTTTACAAGAAATTTGCAAAAAAAAATTGTTGCAAAAGTGTTATTCATTTAATAATTACTACATATAAATAAATATGTTATAACTAACTGATATATAGAAAAATTTTATTAATTTCATATATTTAAAATCAAAATTTGTATATATGTATAATGTATGTTTAGTTTAAGGTGAATGCATTGGTTCGTCTCAAGTATATCAAAGTAATGCGCGCGCATATATTTTGTATGAAAATTTGATTTTCTCTTATTTCCTATATTTTTACAGCAGTTTGTCTCTCTCTCTGAAAAAGTTGAATCAATTTCAACTTAAGTACAGATTTTTTTGAAAATATCATTTTATACTTCAAGAAAGTGACGTAAAATTTTATTTTAAATTTTGAAATGGAATAAAATAAAAAAAATAGGTTCAACACTTTCAGATGAGGTGATGAACTTTCATGAGAGAAATGAGCGCGTCTTGCACTCAGAATCAAATATATTCTGAAATGATTTTCACTTTAAGTGAATCTAAAAGATATCAAAAAGTGTGCCAGTTTTGTTATATACGTTTTGTACCAGTTTTTCAATTTTCGTTAACTATAATTTTAATTTTAGTATATAATCTGATAATATTACAAACATATTGCTTCTTTTTATTTGTATTGTGTATTTCTTTTAATTATGTAAATATTATTTGCTTTATATATACAATTACATATTTTACGAGTATATATCAAATAGCATAAAAAAAGTTAATATTTTTATTAGTATGTATGTGTATATTAAAATCTTCATTGACTTTTAGGGAAGATTATATAGATTGTTCTATAATAATTATTATAAGTTCAAAAAATTATTAAATTATATATGTACATATAGTATATAATTTTTAAGATAGACACAAAGCCAATATAAGATGTTGGAATAAAAGTTGAAAAAAGAAAGAAAGATGAAAAAAATATTAAAAAAGGCGCTATTGTCACATTTTAAATAATTTATGTATAAAGAATGATATTATCTCCTTACAAGTGTACAGTAAAAATTTTTGCAAAACGTAAAAATTTTAATTATATATAATCAATATTGTATATATATATACATATATAAAATCCATTTGATATTTCAAACAACCTAATTATATAACCAGTTTTTGCCAAAAATAAAATGAAAAAAAAAAATTAAGGTACACAAAAAATTTGTTAAAATTGTTTTATTATAATATATAAATATTATACTCAAATAAACTTTACACACATATTATGTATATACTGTATAACATAATAATATATTTTGTAATAAGATGGCAAATTTAAAACAAATTTATTTTTTCAATTCTTATATATTATGCATATGTATGAATAAATATATGAAAACTTATGTAGCATCGCATTAAATTAATTTGAAAATTTTGACAGAATCTGTCAAATAAAAACTATTTGTCTAATTAAAAAAGAAGAGAAAGGTTATGATATTTTATGACGTAAAATAATTGATATAAAAATCATTATTAATAAATATTTGATTAAAAATTTAAGAATTTTAATAAATTCATAAAAATATCGTATAAAAAATCCGCTTATTTTAGAATATTCGAAACTTATCGGCTTCACGAATGCTACATAAATTATTTAAAAATTTATATATGTATATATTTATATGTATAAATGTATATATGCATATATAAATAAATTTTAATTCATTTAAATATTATATAAATATATTAATATATTTGTTTACGAACACACATAATAAGATTTTATACAAGAATAAATATACACTGAGAACATTCTATTTATATAATTATACAATATTAATAGCGTGTTATTTAAATTCAATAGTTTTTTTTTAAATTTTTATAATTAGAATATTGTATATGAAAATGTCATATTTTTATGCCTGGCATTTAATATAAAAAAAAAATTAATTAGGTACTCCTTTTTTATATTTGTATTTTATGAAGTAAATTAAATTACCATGCGCGCAGTCTTAGTATTCAGGACTGCTTCATATATTTGTATTGTGTAAAATTTAATGTTGTTTTATATTTGTTTGTTTTGTTTCATTTTTAATGAACAAACTTGAACATTTTATTTTTTTTAAATAAAAAAAAAATACCAAAAAAACATATTTTTTTTTGTTTTTTTAATAATTGTTAATATATAAAACACGCCCTAACTATGTTAAACTTTCAATAATTTTTGAATGAAAGTGGTTTACATTTTACAATATTTCTTAATATAATGTAATTTTTCACCGCAATTTACATGAAACGGCAACAGGATATTAAGAAAAAAAATTAAATTAAAATTATTCAAAACAATGGTTTGTAAAGTAGTACTTTTCTCTTCAAGCATAATAGAAATACTGCTTTTAAAACAATCTATGTATCTATACCTACACTATATTATTCAAATTACTTTCATTCGCATACGAAACCATTTTAAGGATTGCGTACATTTAGGATGAACAATTTATCAAGTCTTTGAAATAAAGCCAAAAAAAAAAATTCAAAAGGAGTCAACATAATGTTCGATTTCAAAGTTTAATTGCATGAATTAAAAAAAAAATAATTATATTTTTTAGCTTTCTGCATTTATAGAAATTTGAAAAGGCGTACAGTTTCGAAAATATAAGTTGCGAAAACATCAAATTTTAAAAAGTTCGAAAGGCGATAACTTAAAAGGAGGTGGAGGGGTAAAAAAATGTTCTTCTACTGAAATGAACTATTTATGTTAAAAGTCGTTTAAAATTTGACATCAAAAATTTGGAAAGACGGTTACTTTAAATTTAACGTTAACGGTAAATTTTAACGACCATTTTATTTTTTTAAAGTTCAAATATGCTATGCCGCGGCAGAGGAACCCACTGCTTTTTGGCGTTTGTATAGAATTTAAGAGACACTTCTGATTTGCTAATATAATTACGTGAAAAATTACATATTTAGGACTTTGAGCAGAAGTGTAGAAGTTTTGTAAACATGTCCACGGACGGACTCAGTGGAAAAGCAATGCGATTTTAACTTTGATCATACAAATACTACCTTACTCCATTTATACTAAACGTAAAATTTTCAGAGAAAATCTTACTAAAATATCTGCTACAAAAAATTCTTTTACAAGAGCTACATGTGTATTACATATTTATAAGAAAGTATTATCTCAAAAAAATTACTTGTTCTTCGATAGTTCATGTGGAAAAAGTAGAGAATGAAAAAAGTAGTAGAAAAAATTACTAATAAACTGACAGTTTTTATATGATAGTTCACATCACTATGTATTTCTAATACGTCACTCATAATAGCTAAATGTCAAGCCAATTGAAATTATAAAATTAACGCGAACTTATTAAAGTTGGGAATTAAATTATTACTTTTTTGAGAAGTTTAACATGATGTTAGAGGGTGGATAAAATCAAATAAAAAATGTATATAACCGCAGATTTATGAAAAATTTATTTACATTATACAAAATATTGAAGTATATAGAAAGTACAATGCAAATAATTTTACTTATGTGAGCACAGCGAATGTATGTACCGCAAAAGCCGTTTAAAAAAATATGTTTTTTTGTTTCATTTGTGGTATAACAAAAAAAAAAAATTATGTAGGTAAATTTTTATTAAAAAAAAACATTTACAAAAAATAGTTTTATATTATTATTACGTTAAATTTAAGTAAATTTTTGATTTTATATTTTATAATTTTGTTCTTTTTGTTTTAGATATACTTTTGCAACAAAGACTGTGATGAATAAAAAATTATAAAACAAAAAATGGCTCTTCTTTTTTATATATTCAATTATCAAATGAATTGAAAAAATGGGATGCAAGAAAATTTTGTTCAAATTGGATAAAAAAATAAAATAATAATCACATTTTTAATAAAATTTATGAATAAGATTAGTATTGGAATGATTAAACCAAAAATTATATATGAAAATTTCTGATCAAAATGGAAAAACCAACAAAAACTAAAATTAATATATACGAAATAAAAACAGATTTATTTGATATTTTTTTTTAAGAAAACAACATTTAGAGGTAATTTTTTTGAAATTTTGTTTTATTTAAAATATAAATGTATATATATATATATATAGATAATGAAAAAGCAAATTTTTTTACTAATATCATCCCATAAAGTTCATAATTTTTTGCACGCAAACATTTTTGCAGTGTATTTTTTTGTTTTGCACGTAAATTTATGCTTATATGGAAATGATATTTGGAGTTGTTCGAGTTTTAAGTTTCAAACTTTAATATTAAAATCCAATTATGTAACGCGGTTGTAGTTTTGTTTTAATATAACGTAAATAGTAATTTTACAATATTATGTATGTTTTCAATATTGGGGTTTATTCTGAGTATCGGATCATTAAATAATAATAATAATTATCGTAAAAGATTCGATATTATTATTGTAAATACAAACATATTCTTGCAAATGATTTGTGTTTATAAAAAAGTTTTTGCAACTTTTGCGATGAATATCATTATTATTTAGTGATCCGATACTCAGTCCATCATATAAAATATTAAAATAAAATGATTTTTCTGTTTATTTTTTCTTTTAAATATGTACTTTAAGTTTGAAACTTATGTTTATTAAAAACAACTTTTAAGAAATAATTGCAAAATATAAGTAGTTGAAATCAATCTTCAATTTATTTTTTTACTTATTTTTTTGTTAAAAATGAATTAAAAAAAAAATTAAGAAATGTTAAACTAAAAATTTGAAAAATAAAAAATTTTTTATTTCATTTGAAATTTAAATAATTTTTAATTTAAAAATTTAATTGAAGAAATATAAAGAAATGTCTAAATGAAAAATAATACAATTGAAAAACAAAATGAAAAGAACAAATAATATATTAATTTTTTTTTGTTTTTAATATTTTATGTACCATGAGAACTTCCGAAACCGAACTGATACTGAGGACATACATTGTTACGCCAACTTCCACTGGGGGACCTGCAACATATTTGTATGATAGTTCTCTAAGTTTTATAATTTTTTTTTTTTGGTTTTGTTTTTTTTTAATTTAATTTTTTTGTTTTAATTTTTTTTTTGTATTTATTCTTTATATTAAATATTAATATAACATAATATAAATAGGAAATATATATATAGAAAATAAGAACAAGAATAACGTATACACAATGCATATACAATACATTATATAAAGGTATAAGTATATTGAATTTCTCTGATGGTTCGTTTTTGGTAATTTATTTTGATATTTTGCTTTAAATTTTTTATTCCAAATCCTTTTTTTTTTATAATAAAATAAATTATACAGTCTGGTTCTGATATTATTTTTTTAATTCTTTCTTTTATTTTTAGATCAATTTTCCATAATATTTTCATTTTGGACAAAATTTTCTGAAGGGTGCATCATGAATGAAAACCAAATCAACTTTGTAAAATTTGTTTTTATAACAAAAACAAACAAAGAGAATTAAAAAAAAGAGCATACATAAAGATATTGTACTTATATTATTTTATATATATTTTATATAAATGTATGTATATATGTATAAAAGATATTATTTATAAGATATTTAGTATATAACATATAATGTTAATTTTCTTTGTCTAATTTTATTATATTATGTTGTATACACAATTTTATGGTCAAATATTTAAATGATTCAATTTTTTTTTTGTATAAAATAAATTAAAAGTCGTCTCCATTAACTTAATCCCCTTTGTATATATAATGTAAAAAATTAAATGAAAATTAAAACTATAAGAACTAAAATTGGAAAATAAAAATAAATTGCGACTTTTTTCCCCAAAAGGGGTGAATAACTACAATATTGTAATGTTTTTGTTTGTATATTAATTTTATATAAAGATATTTGTACTTTTTTATTAAACCATGAAATTGTATTATTATATATTTGCTATACATTATATATACTATAATATATAGTATGTAAAATAATTGAAAAAAAAGATAAAATTATAAAATAGCAAAAACCTTTTTAAACCTCCTTATAGGAAATTATTTGAATTATATATAAATTTGTATATATACGAGAAAATTTAAGAAAAGAATTAACGCAAATATTAAGATTTTTATTAAATATTATATAAATATATGTTAATAAAAATATAGTAATAATAAATGTTTAATTAAATTAATTATTAATAATTAAATAATAATAATTAAATATAATAAATAGGTATATATAATAACAAATTTTGCAAAATAAATTATAATAAATATATGGGTTTTTAAGAGTATATTATAGTGTTTAAATGTTTTGATTTGGTACTCACTTATATTAATTATATTATTCAATTATAAAATGTATAAAAAATATCAAGTGTACAAAATTTATTTCTTTTGAAATTTTTTTTTTCATAGATTTCCTTTATCGTATTTCTTTAATTGTAAATTATAAAAAGTAAAAAAACGCAAAATTTAATGTATGTGTACCTTTTGCTAAAATATATTTTTTTTAATATGTATATGTAAACTTAAGTATACTTTTTAGCAAAATTAAATATTATATAAAATATATAAAAAAACTTACAGCACGATGCAGAATATTTAAACTATGTATTTTAAATTATTATATATATTTTTTTTGTGTTTTTTGAAATGAATAAAAAAGTTACGTTGTTAAAGATCAAATATGTATAAAACAAAAATTGCAAAAAAAAATATTCATAAAAATTGTTACGAGTATATGTTTTATGATAAAATTTTAACTCTATATAAGTATGTATATAACATGAAAATTTAGGAAATGGTATATAGAAATATTTAATATGTATTATATCTATATAAGAAGTATTGTCCTGTTTTCAAAATTGCAGTAATATTGTATAAATAAATAATTCAGTTTATATGAGTTAAATTATTGAATTTAATATCAAAACAATGAGGCTTATTCTAATTATCGAATATTGAATCACTAAGTGATAGTAATAATTATTGTAAAAAGTTCAATATTATAATTGTAAACCCAAATCTGTTCATACAAATCATTTGTGTCTATATTAAAGCTTTTGAAGCTCTTACGATTTAATATCGCTATCAGTTAGTGATTCGATATTCAGAATAAGCTTTAATATTACAGCAGTTTTTAAACCACGGTACACAATTATATGATAAAAAAAATTTAGTTTATTTAAACATTATGTTTATGAAAACAAAAATTTCATTATATATATATATTATACGTCTAAGAGTATATAATAGAAACATGGTATATAGGAGAAATATAGTAAAGTATATATATATATGGATTGAATATATTTCGTTATATTAAACTTATTTTCATATAATAATATGTAAAAAGGGATTGTGAAAAATGCAATATTGAAATGTGCGTTTTTGATAGTATAATATAGAAACATTTTTATATTATTATATGTATAATGGTTATCGCTTTTATTTATATAAAATTAAATGTATAAGAGATTTGAATAAAATTTAGAATTATAGTTTGAATTTTATTATTAAATTCAAAATTATTTTGAAAGATAAGAATATTGTTATATATATGATTTCCATCTATTTATATTTAAGTAAAACTTTTATTTTTGAAAATTTTATTAGAAAAAAAATTAAATTATATATATATATATATATAATTTAATAAATAGGATAAAATAGGATAAAATAAAATATATGATGACTTGCTTGAAATGATTAAATTAAGATTTTACAAAACAATTATTTTTGCTTGTTATCCAAATAAGATTATATTATACTTAAATTGAAAGCTGAGACCTTATTGAAATAATTGAGGTTATTGAAATGACAAATTTATAACAAGTATATGGAAAAGTTGGGAATTATGGTTTGCTAACTAAAAATATTTTTCTGCAAATATAAACTCAATTGAAATTTTGAAATTAAAATTCAATCGAAACTATATGTTATACTCACATAATATATTTTCAATAAGTGTGAAATGTATGTAAATGCATTTTAAATAAAAATTAATTATTTTTAATATTTGAAATTGATGTTATAGAAAAGTATCTGTTTTACTTTTCTGTTGTTCTATTCTTAAAAGACAAACTTAATTTATATTTTTATTTAATTATAATAAAAATAATTATGAAAATGTTATATAAAGGGAATGCATACTCTTTACTTTATAGAATTTATGTATTAATCCGATAAGATAAGTTAGAAAAAATGGACATTATAAGATTCATGATGAAAACTTTTACTAATCAATCAATGAACTTATTATATATTGTTATACAAATTGTTTAGTTTCTTAGAATTTTTAAAATATAATGTTGAAAAAACAAGAAAAAACTAATTAATGTTTTTAAATTGTAAATATATATTTGAGTTAAAGAGAAAAATAAAAAAATTAAAAAATATATTTGAATTTTTAATGTTTTTTTTTTGTTTTTTTTTTTTAAACAAAGTTTTAAGCTAAGAAAAAACAATATGAACAGATTATGTATAAAAAAAATATATTTTATTAAGTTTTTATTTTAATATAATTGAAACGTAACAGTTTAAGCAATAAATTATTGGAATATATAAGTATATACTTTCGAAAAACAAAAAAAACAAACGAATATTATAATATTAGGTATACATTAAACTAATAGGAGTCATTCAGACGATCACATAATTCAAAAAAAAAAAAAAATAAGAATTTAAGTAAAAAGTTTAATTATCAAAAAACGCATACAGAATCAAAAAGACAAACCAAATGAAAAAATAAAAAAACAAACAAAATTAAAATTCTTAAAATTTTAGAATATATAGGAAAAATAATTATTAAAATATTTTTTTTTTTAAATATTTATATTAATTTCTTTTTTCAAACATAAAAATATAAATTAGAATTAAAATTAAAATATTAATTGTATATTTTTAAAATAAGATTACTATGTAAAATTATAAAAATATTTTTTAAAGTATTTATATTTGGAAAAAAAAATAAAAGAAAAAAAATCAAAAAAAAGGTACATGGTCTTATTTGTACCATTTTGACTTCTGACAGCGAGCTGATCGATAGCACATACATGGTGACTCCAACTTCAACCGGAGGTCCTGAAACACGGATATAATAGACAAAAATAGTTTCATGGAGTGGAGTCTACACTAGCAGACAATATTATTAAAAAAAAAAATTAATAACAAAAGAAAGAAAATTATATATATTTATATATATATATATATATATTAAATATTAAAATATTTATTACACACTGTGTATATATATATGTTTATTATTAAAAAAAAAATGTTTATAAATTTTTATATCGTTGCTTTTTTTTATTATAATTTTAATTTTTTAATTAAATATATTCATTCACATTCTATATATAAATATATTACAGAGTATATGTATAAAATTTTATTAAGTTTTTCATTTTATCGAATTTTCCTTAACAAAATATTATTTATGTAAGTTGTGTATTTTGTTAATTAAAAAAAAAAAAAACCAAAAAATACATATACAATTAAATAAAATTCGAAAATGAAAAATAACAATAGTTAAAGGTAAAACAAACCAGAATTTTGTTCATTTCTATAAATTAGCAAAATGAATTTAATTTTATTGAAATTATTGAATATTTTGATTGTATAAGCATAAAAAGCTTTAAAAAAACTTATTATATGCAATATCTTGAATTTCGAATTTTCGAACATAACAATTTACGTTTGAACTGAAGCGTTTTGCCTTTCTATTTTAAATGCTTATGACTTATTCATAGTCAGTACGGTCGTGATTTTTCTTCTGTCACATTCACAATAAACTATTTTTAAGTTACAATTACAATTATATTACAATAAATTTTTAATTCATTTTAATAACTTGAGTCATATTCATAATACTTTCTGAAACTATCTTGTCTTATCTACTTTCCGAAACTATCTTGCCTTGTCGTCTGCGTTATTTAATTTGTCCGGTTGTTTCAAAACATAAGAACTTTGCATAAACGCAGTATATGGTGATATATAGCGAAAATTTGCATTTATAAAAATCTCTATAGCTTGAGATCCATTTGTTGAGAAAACATTTCTGGGCTCTGTTTTTCATTCATATCGTCATCCTAATATTAATAATTTCGTAATTCTTTCCTGAGTATTAATTTTCATTTTGCTAATATTTTTTTCAAATGTCATGTGTATATTTACAATTTAAAGGGTAAAAAAAATAATTGTAATTTACAAAAAATAAAATTAAAATAATTTTTCGTAAATTTATTAAAAATAAAATTTTGTTCTAAAAAAATAAAAAATTAAACAAAAACGTCTTTATTATATGAAGTTAAATTTATAATATAAAATCGTTCATAATATATAAAAAATAATCTAACCAAAATACGTTGATTTAAATATTTTCAAAAACATATTTGTACATATATTATGTATTTTATAATATGTATAAATGCATATACATAAATATTTATAATTAAATTTATGTAAAAATAAATATTATATATATAGAGGTATTTTAGTTAATATTAAATTTATATTATATAAGTAAAAATATTAATGTAAAATATTAACATAAATGAAAACATCAAACATAAAAATCAAAAATATTAAAAAAATATATTTGGATATTTGCTTCGAAAATAAATATTATTTTAAGATTATAATTTTATATATATATATGTATGTATATATATTATATTTATATATATATACATATATATATAATATGTTTTTTTAAACTATACTTTTATGAATATAAAATATCATTCGTTTTATTTTTTTTCTAAAAATTGTTATATATCAATATAAGAGCATTTATACATATATACGTTTATATGTATAGATGCCTTTTTGCATTCCTTAAAACTTTTTTCATAAGATGATTAATAAATATTATAAAAAAAAATAATATTTTAAAGATAAGAAAAATAATATAGTCAAAGATGACTTTTGCTGAAATTCTATATTCACATACGGATCTTGCTCTGACTTTAGCTTAAAATTGTTACGTGTATAAAATACTACGCAAATGTCTGTCAATTTTTGAAAGTATAATATTTTAAATGGACAATCTTTGACAAATTTAATTTAATAAAATATTTTAGTCGATTTAATTATGGTACATATTATTAGAGTTATCAATCTAAAAAATTTTTATAACGATATTTTTAAATAAAAATTTAATTTCAATTGTCAAACTTAGCGCATATTCAAAAAGGTATTTCGACATTTACTTTTGTATTTTTGACAGAAATTTAATATTTTGACTTGCTTTTTAAAGTCAAATATGTTGATAAATAACTCATTCACTTAATGTGATTTTTTATAAGATTTTATATTTGATTAAATTTTCCTGATTTATACATTATATAAGATATTATATTTCATAAAACAAGATTTTATTAAATCTATCTCTAAAAACACTAATATTCATTAAGACAGACAAATCAAAATAATAATAATAAATCATAAAGAAGTCACCCTTATTATTTTCGACATATTCGTTTTATTATTCTAAATGAAAGTTCTCCGTCGTATTATTTGAAAATTTATTGTAATATTGTAATACAATATTTCGTATATTTATTTTTTATGTGAAAAAATATTTATATTCTTAATTCCCAAACCTTAGCCAAAAAACTGTTTTTACAATATATTTAAAAGCATTTATTTTATATTTCATTTTAATTATCAAATAATAATAATATTTTTACGCAAAATTACGTACCTCTATAATTGGGTCTTACTCTTTTATCATAACTAACACTGAAGGAATCCAATATAGCGGATATGTTAACATCACCCAACATGCTGCCACCTCCAGTCCTAAAATTATTAAATTTATATTTTATATTATTTTTGTTTTAATTAAAAATAAAAAAAATTTAATCAATATAATAAGATTCTCTATAAGTATGTATATGTATAACATGAGTTTGAATTATTATGCTCATATGCTTATCGGTAAGAGTTACCTACGTTACCTACACGTTATTTCATAAATCTTTATACGTCTTGTTATTTCTAACAGTGAGAAATGCAAACCCAAATTCAACTGTAAAATCTACGTTCAACGACTAAAATTTTTTTTAAACATCTTTCAATTGTTCTTGGTTTATTTGGGAAAAATAATTAATAAAATAATAAAAGAAAAATAATTGTTTGTACGTAATTGTCGTATGTTAATACTATTGCATAATAAACAAAGAGCGAATATAAACAATATAGGTGTATATTAAGTAAAATACAAGGCTATATTTAATATGTAATTTGTGTATAAATTTTATGTACAGTTTCATAATTTGCTGAAGTTAAATTAGGTTTTGAAAAAAAAAAATAAAATAAAAGCTCTTTGTTTAGGGTGATTTAACATACCAGATATACTGTTAAAACTTTCATTTTATTTAAATTAATGTTACTCAGTTAATAAAACGTAAATACATTTGTGTTTCAAATATTATAGAAGGCTAAAGTAACTTTGAAATATCAATTATTTTTGTTAATGTATAAATACATAATACTATTTAACCTGGTATCCTAAGTAGGTTAGTGGTGCATAATAGTGACCTCATACACCTACCTTGTTTTCTAGTTTATTGTTATTACGTTTAACTGTGAATAATGATTGTTATAAATAATATGTTCATAGGGTGATCCCGAACTCGTGTCAAAACTTTCTAATACAGGTAATTTGTTCTAGTTTTTTATGAACATTACTTAATGGTTTATTGGTTTTATTGGGTTAAATAGATTTTTTAAATATTGAAGATGTAAATTTTTAAACACACATGTTCATATTTTGTAACATTTACTAGAAAAATTATAAAAACCAAAGCAGACGAACCCAAATGCTATTGTATAACTTTAAAGGAGCTTATGACGTTTATTTACAGGAAAATTGACAAACAAAATATAAGCCAATTTGACGTTGACAGCTACTGTTAACAGTTTTAAAAATCGTTCTTGACAAATTTCAACTCATTTTTAAAGGTATAGAATAAATCAAATTAAGGTTATTTCATTATTTTTGTTAATTAATAAAAATTTTTATTTATAATTTTTGCATTATAAGAATTGTGATGATGAAATATTTTAACTTGCTGGTAAAATTAATTAAGATCTATGTATGTAATATAATATTAATTTAAAATTTAATGGAATAAATCTAATATGTACTTGGTTCTATAATAATTCACTTAAAATTAGAGTTAATAAGAAAGTTGTTGGTATTTACAATATAAAATGAAATTTGTGTAAAATCTATTTAAAATATTACGGTAGTTAAAGAAAACTAACATTATACAAATTTATTTTGTAAGAAAATATAATAGTTTACGCCTTTCAGAGGTCTACCATACTATAATTTCCGTCTTTTTTCCTTATTTTTCTTTTTGGATATTCATAATATAGGCAGATTAATATAGAGCACGCTATATATGTATAAGTAGCACGTAACTGAACCGTTTTGAATTATATTAGATTTTGTTTATTAATATCCTTGAAGTTATACTCTATGTGTATATATATATACGTATATGTATATGTTTTAAGAGAATATTTTAGATAAATTTATTTATAAATGTAGTTATATACATACATGTACACATAATAAACATATACATATTTATACAACATATTATTTTGGACAAAAAATTTGTAAAAAAACTCCTTGAATGTTAAATACGAAAAAGGTGAGCTCGTATCGATAAAATGTATCGATACAAATAAATATACAAATATATACAGTAATTGTTTTATAAAATGTATATACATATTAATATATCTATATATTATATGACATGTACTTTTATTACCTATTAAGCTTTTAATGAAAAAAAAATTAAAGAGAAAGAGAAAGACATGCTGTTATCCTTGCAATACAGAAAACTACTTGAAAATTATATTAATAAAAATTAGCATAAATTTTATGGAGGTTGTTAAAAATATATAATGATCATTTTTCTTGTTATTTATACTTACATATTATGTATATTTATATAAATTATTGTTATGTATAAATTAACAAAGTAGTTTCGTGTATTTTTTATTCAATTACACACAGGATTTTTACAAAAAATTGTTAATAAAATATATACACATATTAAGTGTATATATACACATATATAAACCCTTAATATTAGACATGTACTCTACAATTAATTTTGGTCATTCTTGTTCCTTAATAAAGAATTTGTAAGAATCGAAATGTATGCAGTAATGTAGGTTAAATTGATACCAATAATATAATGATTGAACTTTGATATTTTTACACTATATTGTTTGTTTTCGATTTTTAAATTTCGATTATACAGTTTCATATTATTTAATTTTTAAAATTGGTTTGAATCTTAAATAACGGTGAAAACTATTGCTTTAAGGCAACCGTTCGGAAATTTTTGTGGTGTGTGGGCAAATATGTACTATGTGAGCATTAGTATGGCCCGCTCGGGTTTATTACATTACCTACTTACGAGAGGAAATGACATTTTCAACTAACTTTCGATTGATTGTTTTGTTTTGACAAATAATATGAATATTATCTATGAAAAAATTTTCAAATTTTAATAATCTCAATCGATTTTTTCATGTAAGCAGAATGATGGACCGCATTTTGAAGTTGAATTGGCCTCACTTTACCGACGGTAATTAAATTTAAGAGAATTTAAGAGAACCAAATAAAATCGGAACAGTCAAATACCATAATTGTCAGTTTACATACTTAGTTGTTTAAATTAACATACATACATATTTAATTAATATAGTGTGATGTTTTATTACGAATATTATACAATAATAGTATCAATTTGAAGGATTTAAAGAGTATGTGAAAAAGTAAATAATAGTAAATATAAAAAAGTAAATAATAGTAAATAATCAAATAACTGCAGTATATTGATTTTTTGTATACATGTATATTTGTAAATCAATATAAATTATTTTAACAGGAAAATTTGCATAATTTATTGCATTTTGAATTTCCATATAATAATAACGAAAAATAAGAAGTATTTTAATACATATGTAAATTTTATAGATTGAAAAATTTTAATAAAGAAAAGAATGTTGAATTATATATGTATGTACTCGTATGTAATATTGATAATGAAGAAATGAGGAAACGAATTCTATTCTCAGCATTTATAAATTATCATATTGCACCATGCAATAATTTTGAACGATTACTTTTATATATTTGAAAATATCTTTAATTTTTTGATAATTATATGCATGTATATTATTATTATGCATAAATTGAAGCTGTTATAATATTTCAGAAATCATTATTGACTAACTGTTAGAAACTTAATATTGAAATAAATGTTATGTTAAAACAAAATGGCTTTAAAATATACGATTACTAAATATAGAATTTTCTTTTCATTTACAGATTTATGATATTAATTAATTGATATATCAATTCATATACGATATTATTTGGTATACAATGAATGAATTGTTTACACCATTTACAAAACGTTAAATTATATTATGATTAATTTTACTATCGACATTATTTTAATATAGAAGCTAATTTATATAACATCAATCATATTGTATAAATAAAGTTAATTAATTTGGTTGTATAAAGCTTAAATTAATTATGATAACGTTGACAGAAGGAAACAACTCAAGTTCTAAAATGTAGTTGAATGTGAGTACTATGAAAAATAGTGAATCATAAAATTATATCCTTTTATGGTGTATTTTAATAAATAGATAAAAGAAGAATTAATTATGTTATTTAACATTAAAGATATTCATTTCTTATTAAGAAATCATTATTAAACGTAAATAATTAAAGTCAAATTGAAGTCATAAAATTAAATGAATGTATTTTATATTCGAAAGTTTGTTAATTGGGAAAAGATATAAGATGAATATTGTGAATTGATTACTGCTTTATTTTGAATTAAAGCTTATCAGTCGAAATTTTACTTTTCTTTTGTAACTAGTAATTTCCTGTAACAATTAATACCCAAACCAGATAAGTTACAAGTATTATATTAATGAAGATTTTTGAATAGGTGACATTTTTTTTTTGACAGAAAATAAAAATTTATGGTATTATGAATATGTACATATTTTTCAATATAACTGTACATACTTCTTTTATTATTTTGAATTTAAAATTATTTATTTATAAATATTTCTAAATCTATTATATATACAAAGTTCATATGTATGTACCGTACAGTGCAATAGGGATGAAATTAAGATATAAACAATAAGTAAATAAAAACTGGTCATAGACGATAAAAAGGATTATATAGAAAAGATTTAAGATAATTGTAAAGAAAATAGAAAATATCTTAAAAAAATTAAAAAAAAAACAAGTGGTGTAATGAACAGCATATGAGCGATTTCTTTGTATATTTTCCGAATACAGGATTCCAACAACATATACCATTGGTTAGAGGGTCGAAAATGGTAAAACTTTTGTTCTGGATTAGGTGCGAAATCTCAAGAGTTTGCGAGATACAGGTATTTTAACGAATTATCACGAAATTTTTAGTTATAAAAAAGAGTTCGAAAAAGATAGGGGATTCAAACAAACAGTTTCTGAAAGATCTAGTGAAGGGCTTAAAACAAATACCTTCCGTGATTATGTATTTTGTGAACTTTCGGAATACCAATCATTCGAACTTTAGGAAAAATCAAATTTTTCCCTTTTTTTATTTTTTAATTTTTTTCTAACCAGGTAATTTCGTTCGAAATTTTTTGAAAATTTGAATTTTTTTTTACAGAATTTTGGCCACTTTCTCAAACTTTAATTTTACTCACTAAGTGCTGACAAATCTTTTATGATGCAGAAGATATAGCACGAAAACCAGTTCTATGTCAAGATTTTAAGGGCTCTATTAAAATGTAAAAAACCAAAAAATTGTCAATGAGTCTTGGTATAAAATGTCATAACAGTCTTGAAATTGAACTTAAATTACTTAATACAGCCCCCTATTGTTGCACTTCATCCAAAACGAAAAACTACATTTCTATTAAAACTAAAATATGAACTTGATGCGATTACAATACCGTACTACAAATTATATGCAATTCGTTTGGTATATAAAAAATACTAATATTAGATATAACAAGTGAATCAAGTACTCTCAACTTGAAATCTAAGGGTTCTTTTCATATAGTGTTGCTTTTTCCTCTTGAATTTTCTTTTATATTTTGACGTACCACAAATTACATTATTATATCCATTGTGAATTTCATTATAACTTTTATATACTCGTATTATAGCAAATATACAATGAAATATTTGTTCAATGTAAACATTATATTAGCAATTGTTATAACAAAGTTATACATATTATGTATGTATATGTACAAATGAATATTAACTTGTTCACAAAATGTTTATTACATATTTTCTTTCATATTGAGTTACTCTTCTTTTTATAATTAAAGCTTCAGAAAAATTATTATTAGATAATCAAGTTCCTCTGAGTATATCACATCTGAGTGTGACGTAAATCAGCGGGTGAACAAAGTTAAATAGATATTCAGAGTGAAATTATTTTTATCTATAAAGAGTAAAAATTTTATTTCATAGTTAAAAAAAAAAATTAAAATTTAAAGGCTAGAAAGGTAGAGCTTTAAAATGTTTTTAAAATATTCAACAAAATAGTAAAATTTGTTAAAATATAAATAAAATCCCAATTAAATTTGTAATGGTTTTTACTATAAAAGAGAATAATATTTGAAGAAAGAGAAAAAGAGACAGGTATAAAATAATCAAATATTCACTCGATTATTGTTTGGATTTCATTATATTTTTAGCGACCGCATTGCATACAACAAATGAGGTTTTGGGAAACGCACTTCTACATAGTAGGAAAGCGTAAATAAAGTATTTTTCAAGAGACGTCGGTCTGTCGATCTGTGTGTGTTTACACGTGTATCTCAAGTTCGGTTGAACCGATTTTGATGAATTTTTATGTGTATGGGCTTGATCAACTTTTGGGATATATCAGATCTCGGGAACTGGACCTTTCTGCGAGCCAATTTTACATTTTTGCGTCTATAAAGAGAAATTATCGACCAATTTTCTATAAAATTTATTAGGAATAGATTTTTTTTTTGATTTTATACATTTTGAATTTTTTGTTTAATTATTTTTACGAATTACATGCCAGCATTGTTCTAAATTTTATAAACTTATTACACTAAATTGGATATTGTACACTAAGTCCTCGAGATACGACATCTTCTAATACGACAGTTTGAATTACGACATAAATTTCTGGAACCAAAAGTGTCGTATCTCAAGGACTTAGTGCATATTAAATTAAAATAAAAAGATATTTTATAAAAGAAAAGCAAATACTTACGCTGCATCTACAGCGGCTAATTTTTTTGTTGGTTCTTGTAAATAGAAGGCAATATTAAATGCCAGCCATACTGTTATTAGTTGAGCCTTAGGTATAAGTGATGGCAGCGTTAAATAGTTTTCATAATGGAACAACATTTTGTGTGGTATTTTTTTTTTGTTTTTTGTTATTTTTTTTTAATTATTTATTATTTTCTAATTTCTATTATATCTATATTATGTATATATATATATATAAATATTTATATATCTATATATATAAGTTATGTGTATATATATTATATGTATGCATATATGTTTATATTAATATAATATGTTTATGTATGTGTGTAAAATATAATATTTAATATTATATTATTTTATTTATATATACATATACATATGTGTAAATACATATATATAAATATATATATAAATATACGCATATATACTGAATAAGTTAACGATCCGTTGTTTTTTTTATAATTATATTTGTAATTGTAATTTTACTCTATAACTAAAAATATTTTAAAAACTTGCTTTTTTTTTTCTTTTATTTTTTGAATGTTTGATTTTTTATATTATTATTATTTTTTTGTTTTTATATTTTAGTTTTGTTGTTTTTGTTATTTTTTTATTAATTACACATATGTTACGTTGAAACTATAAGTTGCTTACAATAAAACGAAAAATCCTTTTTTTTGTTGTTGTTAAATTTAATGTATGTTATCGCTTTAGTAATCCTTTTAGTTGTGTTATCATCGTTTTTGGTTTGTATTTTGGTTCATAGGATTTTTTGTTCTCTGCTTTATTTTTCATATGAAAAACAGAATAAATTAGTTCTCTTTTTTAAAAACGTTTTATGTATTACATGTATGAGTGTGTGTATTAATGTTATGGTATGCACATACGTACGTTTTAATTTTATAAAGATTGGGCTTAAGATTTTAAATTGAATTTATTAAAATTAATAAATTTCGAATTTTGCTTTTACAATTACATTTTTTGTATTTTTAAGACTTTGCACATTTTATTATAAATTTTGAGTTAAGAAAAAAAAATTTAAATTTTACTTGAAAAATTTGTGGGGGTGAGAAATTTATTGATTTTAATAATAGACACAATTCCTTTTCATGTAAAATAAATTTTGTGAGACATTTCGAATTAAAATCTCTATATAGCTATATAAAAATGTAATCAAAATTTTGTGATCGCTCCTCACTAACAAATCGGTCATTGGATCACCATGGCTCCTTTTCAAAATTATTCAGAAACCGGGTCTTTCTGATTCTGTCTAAACAACTTTCTGATCAACGGGGTCTTTCTGATACTTTTTCGGAAGCAATGTTCCACTAAAATTGAAAGTTGATAAATGGGCCCATATCCGGAGCTATTGATTGAATGATTTTAACGAGGTCTACAATATTTGTTTCGAGAAATTTTTTGGAAGTTAGTCAGATTCGGAAAAACGAATTCAGTACAGAGGTACATGCACAGTGCAGATTTTGCTTAATTTTTATGTTATAGATTTTGTAAGTTATGAGTAGGCTTCTTTTGAATCACAGAGCAGTTCTTAAGATTCTTGAAAATTTAAAAATGAAAAACACATTGTATAATTCAATTGCTTGCAGAGATGTCACCAACATCTCATTTTTCTGGGATGCTCACATATATATGTGACGAGGTCTGTGATAAAGCCCATTAGTCTCTTGCACAAATTAAAATTATAGCAAACACAGGTTTTTTGGTTTTGAATACTAAACGTACTTATATGCAAGCTTTAAGGTTTTGCTAAATGTTTTTGTTAAAATTTTAGTTTCTGTTAATAAACTATAGAATTTTGAAATTTTATGGTAAAAAATAATTAATTATTTACTTTATTTTTCTTTCAATTTCGTTGCAGCACCCTTGATATTAATTTTACTTTGCTTTCTCTAATATTTTATATGTAAAATTTAATTGTTTTAATTTCTTAGATTTTAGTTTTATTGTTTTTCGTTTCTGCTTGATTAAAAATTTAGAACTAGGACATTTTTTTTATTCATTTTAGTCACAATTTAACTTCATTTTTTTTTGTTTTTTTTTGGAACAATCGAATTAAATAATTTTTTTTACTATCAATTTTTTTGTCTTACTTTGTCTTTACTTTTTTTTTTTGATTTATTTTTCGAAAATTAAAAAAAAAAAAGTGGTCGATGTCGACGACAAAGACGTAAGTGGCAACGACTGCGACGACGACAACGACAGCAGTTGACTACGTTTTATAGTGCATTATCAGTTTATTAAATGACAAAAACACAAATTTATAATATTTTGAATTATTTGTCACCCAATTGTCGTTTGATTTAATTTAAAAGAGTTCATTTCACCGTTTGCATTGTTTAAAATTAAAATTTATAAATTTATTATTTAATTTTATTAAAAAAATTTTGGACATCATTTTTAGCTATTTTTGTAATTTTATGGTATTTTTTTATTATTTTATGTTATTTTTTTTAGGTATTTCTTTTGTTTTAGTTTGTGTGTAAGTGTGTACGTTTTATTTCTTCTTATTCATAATTTTTTTTATGTATTTATATTTAAAGATTAACACAGATTTTTAACATTTCTTTTTATGTTTTGACTTAGAGATTATGTGGTATATTTTACATGTATTTGTGTGTGTGTATGCGTGTATTTTTTAAGTTACAATTTTTTATCTAAAATGTTATTTTAAATTAGAGCGTAGTATAAAAATGTATTTTTTTTTTGTTATTATTTTCAATGTATTTTTTTTAATTTAATTGTCATTGTTGCGTTTTTTTTATATTTTTCTTCACTTTTATTTCTTTTTGTTTTATTTTACATTCTAATTGTAATTTTATTAAAATTTATTTCATTAATTTTTTTTTAATAAAATTTCCATTTATCTATTTTATTTAAAGAACTGATGAACTTAAGCTGCAAAGAAGAAACAAGGAAAAAAATATTGTAATTTAAGTGTTTCCCAATTGCACGGTCATGTAGTAGAATAACTTGTAATTTTAATCCCAATCAACATCATTCACATTTTTATTAAATAATAAAAAAATTTTTAATTTTCAAGAATTTATGAAAAAATATTTTGCTATGCAAAAATATTATTTTAGTACATTTCTGTTAAAAATATTCTAAACGACTGGGAAAAATCTGGGCGGGACAAAGAAAAAACTTTTTGCAAAAAAAAAAAATATCCTTTCTAATATAATAATAAAATCTCCTTTTAATGTACACAAATTATATGTATACTTGGAATATTTTTATAAATATGTATGTATGTATGTAAAAAATTATAAATTATAAAATATAAATGTAAATTTTGTTAATGTATTAGTGTTTGGGTTGTTAAAAAAAAGCTCAATATATTTTCAGATGTATGTATAATAGTATAAGAGAACTTAACAAATTTTTTGTTATACCCGTTACAATCTACTAATTTCTTTGAAATTTTCAAATGGGCTTTAATAAAGAAAAAAAAAAATTGTTAATATGTAGTACTCGTATACAAAAGAAAACCAAAAAAGAAGCAAAGGTTTTTTTTTATACTTTCTTTTCTTTTTCGGTGTATATCAAATTTCTAATGCTTTCGTTAGCCTTTTTTTCCCTAATTTCATATTTTTTTGATTTTGGTGTAAATTTAGAGAAGGTTTATAAATTGTAATATGAGAGAAGAGAGAATAAAAAAATTTTTATTAAATTTTTTAAATTTCAATTAAATTTTTTTTTATTTTTATTTTACAATTGTATTTTAATACTGTTATACTATTAAAATTTTAAAAAAATTGAAAAATTTAAAAGATTTAATAGAAAAATTTTCGCATCCTTCTTAATTTTGCCTTGAATTTCTTTTCACTTTATGTATACTATGTCAATTAAGTACGTCTTCAGTAAAATATTATATAGAAATTGTATACATAGCCGTACGTAATTTATAATAAATTTGTATAAATATGGCATTTGTTCAAGGAAAAGTAGAAAAACAAAATCAAAAATTTAAAAGACTTGGCTTCCCAATTAATTTACAAAAATCTTTGATTAATATTAATCGATTTGTATAAATAAACGATTTATATGAAAATGTCAAATAGGGGTAGTAAAGATAAATTTAAGTTGTCTTTATATGATGACGTTTATTTTGTATAAAAAATTTCAATAATAATTAATTTTAGTTTTTCATTAATAAAAAAAATTAATTAAACGAATTAATCGAATATTAAAATTTCTAATAAAACTTTTGAGTTTTAAATGAAAGTTTTCACTTTTAAATTGAAAAACGTCCTTGAATTCCAAAATGCAGTAATACTGGTCATTAAAAGTGGATTGTTGAAAATAAAGCTACTTTTATTTATATATTAAAAATTTCGGATTTAATTGTATAAATTAAAAATTAATAGATAATATTAATTATAAATTTATTAGATTTCTACGGTATAGAATTGTAAATTTGTTCTTTGAGCACAATTTTTAATATAAAATCTGTGATAGATTTAAAATTTTTAATTTTAAAAATATAACTTGAGGTCAGCAAACTTTTTAGATTTATTAAGAAAATTTAAGAATGTAGTTTAATATAAAATGATATGTAATTATTCGAATGAAGGTATTTATAAAAATATCCTTAATATCCTTAACATTTAATATGTTATAACTTGGTATAGTTGATATAAAGGATTTTCCACATAATGTAATCTTCACACATTGTAAATACAATATACATGTGAAATTAAATTGATAATCCAAAAAGTACGCTATTTTACAAAAAAATTCAATTTTCAAAAACTAGAATAGAAAATAAGGAATGAAAATATAAAATTTTCCGAAAATATACACACACACACAATTCAAAAAATAAAATTGGAACTATAAATGTACATATGTGTGTATATAAATATGTAATAAAGAATATCATATGTAACAATTATATATATACGTATATATCATATGTGAATAGATATACCTATATCCCATTATATTGCATATTGAGAATTATAAATATATGTACATATTTTATACATTATGTATGCGTAAGCAATGTATTAAATATTTTATCAATATTTACTAAGTTCAAATTTTACTTTATTACAATATGTTTTTTAAGCTTAGAATACTGATACTTCGTTTTACATGAATATATGAATGTATATAGTGTGTTTATATATTAAATATGTGATATATATATATGTGTATATATAAATATATATATTTCATTTAAATACACACATGTGTTTTGCAATGGCACATCTATTATATTATATTGTATTAGCACATATATATATATATATACACATACTATATATTCATATATATAAATCTTGTATAGATATATATATATAGATATATCTTCGTATATATATATATATATATATATATACATAAGTTCCCTTTTTTGTGTATACTTTTTTAATATTTTTTGCATTTATATACAATTTTTTTGTTGAATGTGATTTAAATTGCAGATATATGAAAAGCTAATTTTAATTTAAAATTAATTTATGTGTATATATATATATATAGAAATAATAAATAATTATTTTTTTTTGTAGAAGCATTCAAGTAAATTTACGTATACAAAATTCAATATATATCACATTTTTTTGTTTTTTTTTAGGTATGTAAAGTATGCTGTAATAAAATGTTTATCATCCTTCTAATATATGTATATATATATTGTATATACATATATATATATATATATTCAAGTATAAATAATGAATATTTATAAACAATATATTATTTAATTTTGTTGTAATTATATATATCACACAATTTCATATGATATATACATATATACTAATATATACCAACAATAATTTTTTTTTTTATAAAAGAAAAATTTAACGTAATATTTAAGTGTAATTTTTAATAATTTTTTTTCCTTTTATATTTATTTTATTTTTTTTTGTTTCTTTTTTGCATATAATTTGTAATTATAAATCTGTAAAGGAATACACGTATATATATGTGTATAAAGATACCTTAGGTATACATACTTAAATTTACACTTAACAAAAAAAAAACAGAAAAAAAAACAAAACAAAATCGGTGTAATAATACAAGGATAAAGTTTTAAATGTTTAACAGCAGAGGAGCAGTAGCATAAGCAGAAGCAGCAACAAAAGCAGCCACCTTTTTGACTTGAACCTTTTTCTTTTTGTATAACACTTGATTAGTACAGAAGAGAATATTTTTTTTTGTATTTATTTGTATATAAGTTATGATATATATCTATTTATATATATATCCAAATATAGTCGTAGTGCAAATATATTATTATTATTCCATTTCATATATATATTATGATCCAATATGTGTATGTATGTGTGGTTTTGTATAAACTGTTAACAAAATATTGTTAAATCGTTGAAAATATACACGGATTTCACGTACAATGAAATATGAAAAAAAAAATGTTAAAGAAAGAAAGAAAAAAAGGAAAACAGGACAAAAAAAAATAAAAAGGGAAAAAAATAGAATTTGAGCTTGCGCTAAGCTTTTTTGTGATATTTTTAAGGAAATTTAATGGATTAGGTTCCTTTCTTTCTCTATACATTTTTTTTTTTTTTTGGTGTACATTAAAAGGAGGAGAAAGAACCAAAGAGGAAAAAAATAAATGTAGAAATTTGCATGTAGATACATAATTTTTTTTTCGCGTATATTGAAAAAAATTAAAAGTAAGAAAATTGAAAAAAAATTTTTTTTAAAGGAAAAAAAAAAATCACAATTTTTTTTTTTCAAAATGTTTTAAATCATTTTTGGTTTTTAAATTGAAAATTTTTCATACTTTTATAGAAATTAAAATTTTTTTTTGTTTTTTTACTTTTTTCTATTATTAAAAATTGTATAAAAAATGAATTCCCTAAATGTGTGTATTAGATTTTTTTTTTGTTGAAATTATTAAAAAAGTGTTTTTCTTTTCCTCTTTTTCTTTTTTTGTTCTAGTGTTAAGAAAGTTTCTTTATTTTTTATTATTTTTCGATTAGTTTCTTAGTTTAGCACACTTAAAAAAAAAATCACTTTGAAATTTTCCATTTTTTTTCTTGTGTGTCCTTTAAATTTTTTTAAATAGTTTTTTTTTTTTTTTTGATTTTCTTGATATTGTGTGATCTTTTGTATTTTCAGTTTATGGTCTATTACTCTACGGGTCTGATTCTAAACTGACTTAAATTTTGTGAAAGCTTGTATATTGAGTAGAGAAAGTTTTTGGTCTGTTTGTAATATAGGTGCGACACAGTGTGTTATATTAAGGACCTCAAAGCTTTTAGGATACTTTTTTTTTTCATTATTTTCATTATTTAGTATCACATATATATATATATATATATATTAATATTATATCACATATATATGTTATGTACATATTTATTATAAAATAAATAAATTGAGTAGAGAACCGGAGAACCAAAAAATTTTTTTTTATACACTCGTATGTATAGAGAATTTTTGTTTCTTTCTATGTGCCACATAATAAAATGTATGTACGAACGAAAGATGATGATGACGAAAAAAGGACAAAATATAAGTATGTATATAGAAAGATTTTATAAAATGTTATATATGTATGTATATGTGTTCGGTTATACAAATAATGTTGTTGCTATAAAATGATATAAAAGTAAGAAAAAAGAAAACAAGAGAAAAGAAAAACTCAATTTAAATGTTCATTTGTTTTTTTTTACATTTTTTAAATGCCCAGGTCTTCTTGAAAAATAAACTTTGTTCCAAAATGGAAAATGCCAAAAAAAAATGAAAAAAAAGTACGATCATAAAGAGAACAAAACTGCACTATAAAACAGTAAAAGAAAATTATTTAATATTTTTTTTTTTACATTACTTTTTTTTTTTTGCTCTGATATATGTATGATATATATGTATATATCATATTTATTTGCATGATATATATGTATATATTATATATATACGTTATAAATATATTTAATTTATATATAAATTAATAAATTGTCCATGATATTTTTTGTTAATAGGTTTGTATATTGTATTTTCTTTTTGTATATTATTATTGTTGAAAAGTTTCATATGATTTTAAATTTCTTTTTCTTCTTCTCAGTATAACCTTAAATATATACATATCATCTACTATATATATATATATATATATATATATATTTAAGGTTATATTGAATTGTTGTGCTGTATTTTTTGTTTTTTTTTCGTAATAAGAGGTGGTAAGGTAATACTGTGTTTATCTTGATTATAATATTATAAATATTTTCTTACAAATATGTATATATATATATATATGTATATATATATATATGTATAAATGCAATTTATATGAAATTATTATATTACTATAGTATGTTCTCTATAAAATATTCAATGTGTGTATATAGAGCTATAGTAGATCTGTATGTGTTCGTATTTGAAAAGAAATAACATTGATATAAGAATGTAAGATCGATTATTAATGAATGTGAATGTTTCGATTAAATTCATTATTGGAAAAAATATTTACTTTTTTCTTCAAGCTGTTTTAAATAATAATTGTGTTGTTGGTCTTGTTTTTTTTTTTTTTTTGTGTTATAAATTTTGTATGAAGAGAATAATTTTAATTTTTTTTCTGGATGCGGGTCAATGATAATTTTTTTTTTGAAAAAAGAAAATTTCTTTTCTTTTTGTAATTATTTTGTATTAATTTGCTGAAATGAACAGGAATTTTAAGAAAATAAAATAAAGATTTCAATTAAGTTAGAAAATTTCAATAACATATTTGCTAATTATTGTTTTTTTGCCTATTTAAATATCAGATATTGTCATGACAGTGTTGAATTCGGGATTTAAGTTAAGTTTCCATATTATATCAAATTTAGTCGTGAGTTTTGTTTGTTTTGATTAGAATTATATGTATTAACTAATTTTATTTGATAGGAAAAGGAGAAAGCCATCCAATTTTCATTAAATAAAATCTATGAATAATGTTTGATGACAAAAGTTTGCCTGATATAATTCCAAGTAGATAATTTTTCCTTAATGTTAATCCGTTCCCATTATTACATATATGTTATCCCCATCTATCTTACGGTTACGAACTTAATTGAAGAATTCCAACCAAATTTTAATTAAGGGCTGAACATGCAAGTAAATCATACATGTTGGTCATGCAAATTGGTCAGTAAATTGGACATGCCAATTCGTCGTACAAATTGGTCATGCGAGTTGGTTACACAAGTTGGCCATGCAAGTTGATCATGCATGTTGGTCATGCAAGTTGGTCATGCATGTCGATCATGTATATTGCTCAAGTCGGTTGCTTTTGCAAGCTAGTCATGCCATTTTTTGTTTTTAAACCATAGTGAAATTTTTCTTAACAATCACCGGGCAATAACAATTATTCTTAGTATCACCGGGCTCTAGTGGGTTTCATGAATATATTCTTTCACTGTTTTATGTCCCTTTGAACCGACAAGTTTGTATTCAAAATTCATTATGTTTGTATTATAAAAAATATTTTCAACAATCAAAAATGTTGGCACATTATATGTAAATAAACAGATGCGTATCTAATACTTTCGATTTTAACAGAATTCTCCAAGAATTTCAAAGGACTTATTTTCTTAATCTGGTTATGTCAAAAACTTAAAAACATATCATAAATAATCGGATATGAAATGTAGAACAATGAATGCGTGTGTGTCTTTATTTTAATCCTCTAACTATTCAATACTTATAATTGAAATGAGTAAATAAATAAATGTAATATTAAAATATTTAAGAGTCCTTATAACAAAAAAAAAAGAAATGCGTTCAACCCTATGCAGAAAATATGAGTTTCATGAATATTCAAAATCAGATTTTACAATTTATTCAAAATGAATTTGATCCTAATTAATGACACACGAAAATGTAATTTATCTTTAATTTATTAATTTTTTTCTGTTATTAATCAAAAAAAATTAATAATATAAACTAGAAATATGTTAAAATTTGTACACATGTGAGTTTTATAATCAGCTGTATATAAAAATTTGTTAAAAAAAATACCTTTTGCAGTTGAATGAAAATAATTTATGAAATTGTTAATAATTAAAAGAAGTCTGCTATTTTGATATGAAAAATTTGTCCGAATTGGGCCCTTTTTGAATGTCTTTGCGGGCCCCATTTGAGCTAGAGAATCAACGAAGCATGCTTTCTTGCAAATCGTCGATTTAATTATTACTGTATAGGATCTCATATTAAAGAGGGTATACTTTCGTTCAATTAAATGACCTGTGTAAGAAAATTTACAACAGTTTAAATATTAATAATTAAAAGATCATCAAAATGAAAAAGCAGTTTACTTTATTTCAAAAAAAATTTATTAAATTAGTACAAGATTTTTAAATGTCTTTCTGGCAGCACAAGAATTATTGAAAAAAAAATACAATAACAGAAAATATGAAATTGAAAAAAAAAACTGAAATAATAATAATAATAAAAATAAAATATAAATAAAAGTAAATTGCACTTGTATCTGTGTGTATAACAAAAAAAAAACGAATTTGTTCCGGACATTAAGGACCAATTCAAATACATACTTATTTATATTGCAAAAACAAGAAAACAAAGCAAACAAAGCAAGTGGAAAGACAAAAAAACAGAATGAGAAGAAGAAGAAGAAGAAGAGAAAAATTTTAATAATCAACACTGAACACACTAAATAAATTCTCAAGTTAGAAAGGACAAAAGAAAAAGGAATTTTTTTCAGATGTCCCTATACTTACCATTTATACAAAGTGAGTATCTAATCTTAACATAAAATGTGGAAAATGATCAAAATAAGAATGAGATTAAGAATATATACACTCAAACATCCATATGTGTATACATGCGAAATTTTGTATTATTTAAAATGGTGCTGGATAAAGTTAATATGGACACACATACACACACAAATTACATTCAAAAAATTTAATTCGATCTCCATAGAAAATTTGGTATTAAAAATTTATAAATGACGAAAAACTTCTATTTAAGATTGTTATAAAATTTAAATTTTGGTATACTCGCATATTAATTGAACTACGTGTCTTTATATTCACATGTGAGTTTGCTATTTGTGCATTATATTAAATAATTTTTGAATTAAAAACTCTCCATATACTCTTTCAAAATTATTGTTGTTATATTTGAGTCCTGTTCAAACAAAATGATTTCAAATTTCTAAGTTTTTCGTTAATTTTTTTCTTTTTTCGTTAACGTTGTTATTAACCTTAAGTTTTTAATTTTCATTTTGAAATACAAACGCAGTGTAGTACTGTATTTGTATATGTTTTGAATATTATTATAAACTGTTATACACATACTGTGCTTTAATACATAAATATATGAATAATATATTTTTTGATTTGAAATTTTTACGTTTCTTTATTACATATTTACATACTATTACCATACTACTCAAAAAACACCTTAAATGTCAAAGATGTTTTCTAAGTTTGGAGTATTAAAACTGTATCCATATTTCCTTTTTTATGATATTTTGTATTATATACAGGACCATTTTTGATAAACAGAGTTAAATTAAATTTTTAATTATGACGTTTTTAAAAATGACAAATTTTAATTGTGAATAAGCAAAAATTATAACAATAAAACCGATTGACAACAAAGAAATCAAGAGAACGCAACGTACAAAGCTTCAAAATATTCTTAAATCTGTTTCCGCCTGGAGAAATATCGCAGAAGCGCACTATTTGAAAACCGAATTTGAGCCCACTATAAGTTGAAATGTTTGATAAAATAAGATAGCACAAATTCTCTGGTCCAAATCATGAAGCATCACGCGTACTTGAGTATTCGCTATATACTTACTTAAAGTTATCCCTATGGTATGACCTTAAAAGAATTTAATATTGTCTTCCATAAATTTTGCCACTATATCAAAATTTTGTTACAAAACTACCCTGTGTAATCTGTGCGACGTATAAAAAAATTTACTATTGTATAAAACTGTTATATATATATTTATTCATTTTATACATAATTCTTTTCATGTGTATATATCAAAAATTTTCCTATAGTTTTTTTTAACTTAACTTTATATTTGTGCTTCTCTATATTTGACTTACTTAAACTGGTAAGTTCTAAAAAGTACAACAGTTTTATTGGGTTTTAGAGCTCACGTTATATTTGTTACTTATGTACAGAATATACATATATGTTGTCAGTATATATATATATATATAATCAGGTAGATATATGTATATTTATTGTATATACGATACAAGAATTTTATATTATATCTGTTTGAATATTATTAATATATAATGGTTTCTTTTTTCCTTTTATGTTTGTATCTTATCACAAAGAGTGAATAATGTTCATTTAAAAAAAATACGAAAAAAAGAGAAATCAAGGGGATGTTAATACGTAAACGTTCCATTTTAATTTTGTTGTTTTATTTTGTGCTTTAAAAAATTGAAAATTATGTATGCACTGTCATGAAACCAGTGAAGTAACTTTATTTATTTCTTTAACATTCTATTAAATAGCAATTTTTGCTACAATTGCATACTTTTGGGAGATTTAATATTTTTCCCGTTGCAAGTTCAAAATGTGGATGTAGATGTTGAATTAAAAAGGGTTTTGTATAAAACCTATATAAAGTTTTTTGTCCGAATTGTGTAAATTTGTTTTCCGTTTCGAATTGCAAACAGCAAGAGTCTTATTAACATATTTAGTTTTGTAAATACATATCTACCTACATAACGAGCTTATTTGTCATGGAAACTGGTTTCTAATATGGGTTAGTAACGTAATTTGAAACTTGTCTTTCCGACTTTTACATGATTATACCGCTTTTGATTGTAGTCAATGAAATTCACAACTGACTTTATTTGTTGTAAGTTAAAAACAAAAATCTTTAATGTCCGAATATCAAATAAACTGTCATATTTGACATATTTGTATACTGTTATGTTTGTTATTGTTTTTTCCATACATTTTTATTTAAAAGAATTCTGTAGCTACTTAAAACAACGGTTCCCTTTCTCTAACAATCATCAGTTTAAATTTTTTTGCAAGTGCATTTCGTTAATCTCGGTTTGTTTTCTATGACTTTCTTTCTATTAGCAAAACAATTTTCCAATGGCGTCTGATTACTAAATATTTTTCTTAGAATTGCTTTCGTTCAGAAATTTTACATTTTAAATCATTTCTTTTTCGTACTCTGAATCGCAATTGGGGGAGGTGGAAAAATATGAATGACTTTCACAATTGTCCCGGAACTGACACCCAAGTCGATGAACCGACTTCGGCGGTAATGAATTTCGACTAAAGTCCGATAACAATAAAAACTACAAAAAACGGCTTCTTCTGTTAAGTCACGCATGTAGATTATTTCTCGAATTTATTGTTACATTTTCTTCCCTCGAGTATCCTAAATCTTGAGTTTCTTTGGAATGTATAAGATGAAATAATTCAGTATTCTTTCCTGTCCCCTTCCTCCCAAAAAAATTTGCTTTACAATTTTATTAAAATTTTTTTTTTTCTTGGGTCAAACTTGATGACCATTCTTCTGGTCTTATAAATATTGGGTCACGAGATGCCTTGTATTTCATAAGTCTTGTGTTTGATCATAATTTATACATAGGCCATTGGAAATTGCTGAACACACCACTGAATTGTAATGTGAACAACTGTTTCGTCTTTTTTTTTAAATTTTTTATGTAATACAATATTCTAATGCTTCATCACAGGCATACAGATATGCTTATATGGTTATATGTGTGTATGTGTGTATGCATGTTATATTATACAACTCAGATATAAGTGGTTTGTGCTGTTTATGACAACTTAAATTTTGTTCACCTTTCGTCCGGATTAATACTTTAATTTTTTTGTTAGTGCTTCCTTTACTTTTTTTATGTTCTTTTGTGTTTTTGTGCTTTTACTTCTTCTTCCACTTCTTTCATCATAAAAGGTTTTAACCTTATCGTTTATTTTTTCTTGTTATTTTTTTTCTTTATTATTTCCATTTTTTTTTTCTTTGCCAACTCTCTCTTCCTTTCTCTACTTCTTTACATTTTCTTTTGATGAAACACTTTTTGTTTCGTCTTTTTTTTCTTTTTACCTATACAAACAAAAAGAAATTATGTACGTGTACTTATATTACCTATGTACGTACATCACTGTTACTTTATTATTGTTATTATTATTATTGTTGTTGTTGTTGTTGCTGCTGTTATTGTTATTATTATTTTTATTAAGCTGGTTTCGTTTTTTTGTTAGTTTAGTTACAAAAATGATTATTTGTTTTTGTTATTGTTGTTATTACTGCTGCCGTGTGTTCCGTATAAATTGTGTTTTTCTTTTATTATCGTATAAGCTATAAGCTATAATTGTATGGGGAAAATAAAAGAATAAAAAAAAGG
Organism: Condylostylus longicornis; assembly: GCF_029603195.1. Taxonomy (NCBI): domain Eukaryota; kingdom Metazoa; phylum Arthropoda; class Insecta; order Diptera; family Dolichopodidae; genus Condylostylus; species Condylostylus longicornis. Next base: position 1,483,942 of record NW_026578087.1, read on the forward strand.
AAATTTAAGTAAAGCTTAAGAGTGTGAATATATTATTTACTTACATACATACAAACACGGTGTGTAAACGACAACAGAACAAGAAAACAAGAAAAATAGAAAATGATAAACAATTTGGTATTGTTATTAAATTTATAGCATATTGCATATGTTTAGGGGCATATATGAGAACAACTTATGCTATGTGTGTGTGTGTGTGTATTCATGTATTTTGTTTTTTTTTCTATTTTTTTACATATAAATAAAAAATGAACAGCAGAATATAATAAAGTTTTGTGTTTTTGTTTTTTGTTGTGTATACCTTGATTACAGTTAGTATAGGACTAGAATTTTTTATTTGTTGTTGTGTTTCTTGTTATGCATCACATACTTTCCTCATTCGTGCTCTCTGTGCTTTTAAGTTAACTTTTGTTTCATATTTACCCCTTGTAAATGTGAAACAAAATGTTTTATTTTTTTCTTATTTTTTGTTATTTTACTTATATGGAATTGAATTTTTTTTTTTGAAATCTGAAAGCGCATGCGTTTGTCCCCGGGAATTTTTGGTACATGTAGACGACGAGCTATTCGCCTTTTTTTTATTGTATGACATCGTATAGGTAGAAAATTCATTTTTCTGTTTTTTTTTTTTACTTTTATGAAAAATTATTCTTTTGTCCTACATCTTCACTTACGTCTCCACATATCATGTATATGTACATAGTCAAGTGTGTGTATAGGTACAAAATATGTTTTTTATGAACATTAAATGATATAAGAGTACATGTTAGCGTGTGTATATGCACAAATATTCCGAGGACTATAAAATTTAATAAAAGAAAAGAAGAAAATGAAAATGTGAAATGAAAATGAAAAAAGCTCTTACAAAATCGGTTTTTACTTGTTTTCCTCTTGTTTTTTTTTTTTAAAGAAAATTTTGACTGCTTAAAGAAAACTTTATATTTACATTTTTTGTTATCCTTTTTTGTATTTCAAGTCCATAAATAAATTTTCAAATTATGTATGTATGTATATACATGCGTATACAATTGTATGTAAAACCAAGGAGGCTACCGTAATAATATAAAAAAATTTTTGAAATTTGCTTAGATTTTTATAAAAAACATGTTTTAAGCTCTCTAAATATTTTTAATATCTTTAAAAAAATTCCACCATGTAAACGAAATTCTAATGATTTGTTTGCTAATGTTCATATAATGGTATGTGTGTTGTGTGTGCCGTAAATTCAAAATGAAATCTTAATATGTACGCACATCCAATATGGAAAACATTAAGTAGCTATACAAAAACAGGAGTAACGGAAATATGAGAAAAATTTTATTGATTTCTTTTGCGTGTTTTTCTTGTTTTTTTTTGCTAAAGTAATTAGTGTTTTTCTTATTTAAGCAACAAATACATCCTATATTGAAGTGAAATTAAAGTTTTACTGAAAGGGAATAGTTGAATTGACCAAAAAGTAGGTTTCCCTTTATATATATATATATATATATGTATATATATATATATATGTATATATTTTAATTTACGATCAGTAGACTTTAATAAACCTTATTTAGTGTGTGTCTATTCATTATAAAAATCGTTTCACATGTTACCTCGCTAAAGGTTTGTAACCAAAATAAAATTTTACAAACGCACGGTAAAATTAATCTAGTCAGTCATTCAATGACAGATAAAGGCCACTTAATTTAAAAGCATTCAAGTGTACGGTTCAAATAATATAGTGCTTTTGTATTTATACCGGCAGGGGCCCAAAACCGCACTGTCACTTCCTAGTGGTGAGCCAAGATAATGGCGGAAGATAAAGGGGTGATTGAAACGATCAAAGTTACATTTGTGTCGTGGTCATGTCTCGTGGCGAATCTCTTGTTTTGAGTTTCAGCCCCATATCTATACGTCAGCTGACGACGGGCGTTCTAAGTCAAAGTGGAACCGCATGTGCTGATGACTGCGTGGCTAAGGGGAGCTTAGTCTTTAATATGCGTACTCTGGACACCAGGCGCCCTCCAGTTTAAACAAGTCTTCCCATGGTATGCCGGGCTCTGCCATGGGTGACCATACAAAAAGTAGAAACAACAACAATAACAACAACTACAACAACAACTACAAACACAACAACAACAACAACAATAACAATAACAACAATGACAACTACAACAACAACAATAATGACAATACTAAGGACAACATTAATACTAACACAGTTAATGTTCAAAGGTCTGCGGAACCAGAGTTTCCCTCGACTGACGCAGAGGAGGAACTCCTTACGCCAGTAGAGAAAAAGGCGGAACCTCCGATGAAGACGCATAATCAGGATCCTCTTGGACCAATTATCCAACAAACCGAAGAGTAGTTATCAAGGGAAAAAAACAATATTTCTCTGGTGTATCCAAGCGGCGTATCGCAGCATATATCAGGGATGGCATGTCTCCAGAGGAAGTTCGCAGATATGAGAAGGAAGAGCTCGAGAAAATGAAGGTCTGCGGATCGGATTTTGTGGTCAACCATCCCCAGAAGAGGAAGGGGTCAGAAAGCAACACCCCAGATGCAGAACCCTCAAAAAAGAGGTCGATGAAGAGCAACGTTGGGGGAAAGGTCCCTAGGAACATTCCTCAACAAAACCCGAAAATGACTTCTTATCGGGATGCAGTAGCACAGGTCAAGGTGGCCATCACCCATAGACTGCATCCAGAGGAAAGGCTATCCGAAGTCCAGAGGGGGGAAATAAAAGTTGTGGATCTTCATCCACAATTCACTGCAGCGTTGCAACGGGATGGGTATCCGTCACAAGCAAAAATCAAAACACCGGGGAGTGGATACCCAGCGTCTGCAGGAAGATAAGGCCTTGGGAGGGCTGCAAGATCGTGGTACTGGATGGCGCTGACATGCCTAAACAGCATGTCACCTACGTTCCAATGGACGAGACAACCGCCAATCTCTCTAGGGACAAATTTCTAATCAGGATAGGGAAGCAAAATCCCAGCCTCAAGATGAGTTTCTGGAGGATGCTGAGGATGGATAAGGAAAAGGACGGGGGCTGCCACATCACCTTTTCTGTGGATTATTCCGGCTTGGAAGATCTACGGAAAGCGGAGTTCCGACTTTTCCTGAACTTCTTCCGTGTAACCGTCCGGGTTAAAGGAAGGAAATCCTCTCAAGGTGCTAGCGTCAGGGCAGGACAATTTGAAAAACCAACTCCCACCGCGACAACAACGAGCACTTCAGGCCAGCAAAAAGAGTCAAAACTCATTGGAAAGTCTGAAGTCGCTCCGAAAATGGCGGTAAGGCAAATGGAAGGACCATCAACCAGCACGCCAAATACAAGCGTCCCGGGTAAACCAAAAGAGCTCAAGCCCATTAAGAACCCGGAAGTGGTTCGGTATTTGCTGTTGGAGGGGCTAGTGTGGCACCTAGGACGGCTGGCTGTGGCAGAGCAGGCGCCCACCAAGATGCGTAAAAAGGCGGCAATGAGAAGTAAGGCTCATGTAAAGCTTTTGTTTAAAGGGCCATAGCCCATAGACAAGAGCCGGAGGAAATCATATGGCTGTGAGGTGCATCCAAATAAATCTACAGCATGCTAGGGCATCTACTGATGTTCTAGCTCATAGATTTATGAAGGATCACCTCGATATCGCCGTTATTCAAGAGCCTTACATAGTGAAGGATCAGGTTAAGGGCCTAACAGGTGAGCTATTGTATGATAATACAATTGGGGACAGGCCTAGAGCTTGCACTTTGTTTAGTAAAAGCCTAACATATCTTCCCATTCAAGATTACTAGTCCAAGGAAAAGGTAGCTGCGTTGCTGAAGTCTTTCTGGGGTTGGACAGAGTTTATTGTGTGCCCATCCTACCACCCGGGAGACTGTACCCATCCAGACGAACAACTAAAAGACCAAGTGGACTTTTGTGGAAGGAGGAACTTCCAACTGATAATAGGCAGTGATGCCAATGCCCACCACACCGTCAATGCAGTAATATAAACAATGGGGATGCAGTAATATAAACAAAAGAGGTGAGTGCTTACTTGAATTTATATATAGCAATAAGTTAAAGATTATGAATGAGGGCAATAAGCCGACATTCATAAATGCAATTAGGGAAGAGGTCCTTGACATTACCCTCTGCAATAAAATTATCGGCAGTAGGGTTGGTGGATGGCATGTCTCGAATGAGACATCCATGTCTGACGATAGGAAGATTAGGTTTGATATCATGGTCCCCGGGAGCCTGGCAGAAGAAATATATCGGGCGATCCCATCCGCAGATTGGAGTCAATTCAAAACGCTTCTCATGGATGGGATTGGATCCATTCCTACTTCTGCGAGAACGGTGATGGACGATGGTTATTACTAATGCCTACCATAGGAGCTGCCGCGCTAAGCCGAGGCGGAGCAATAGAAAGTGCCCGTGGTTTAATGAAGGTTTCTGGTCTTTAGTCTAAGCTTTTAGTCTAAGCTTAAACTAAAGACCAGAAAGCTATTCAATAAGGCCAAGGCGTCGGGTTCTTGGGAGGAGTATAAAGACTCACTCACGAAATACAATGAAGAAATTAGGAAAGCGGAGAGAAATTTGTGGAGGGCGTTCTGCAAGAGTATTGATGAACTCCCCAGCAGTGCGAAAAAGTATGCTAGCGGGTTGGGCCTAATGGAACGGCCTGATGGCTCCACGACTGAGAACGGAAAGCAGACGTTGGAGCTTATGGCACCTTCCTGACTCGGAGATTCTTTGGAATCACTTGAATGAGGTCATTGAACCTAGGGAGTCTTGACCCAGGAGGGATGGCTGGCAACGATCCCATTTAGTCTTCACGATGGGCAGAATTAGATGGGCTGTTTTCTTTTTTAGGTCCTTCAAATCTCCAGGTGATGACGGGATATATCCACCGTTTTTGCAGAGGGGTTTCCAACATATACCTAAAACACTGTTGGAAATTTTTCGTGCCAGCTATGCGTGGGGTTACATCCCTCAGGCATTTAGAGCGTCCAAGGTGACCTATATCCGGAAGGCAGGTAAGCGACTAAGCAGCCACCCCAAGTCTTTTCGTCCCATCAGTATTACCTCTTTTTTATTGAAAGCAATGAAAAAGATGGTTAATAGATTTATAAGGGACGACGCATTGGGAACCAGTCCTTTATATGAATCTCAGTATGCCTATCAATCAGGAAAGTTTACTACGCTCACTCCGCAGGGTCTAGTGGGGGAGGTGGCAGTTCGGCGCTTTCTTGATATTGAGAGTGCTTTTGATAACACTCCATATCATGTCATCTGTAAATCGTTGCACAAACGAGGGATTGATGCGACGACGAGTAGATGGGTTAATCGGATGCTAAAGGATATGATTATTAATTCCACCACAGCTAACAATACACTCTTCATCTCCACTGCAAAAGCATGTCCGCAGGGCTCGGTTTTTTCGCCCCTCCTGTGGTCCATTGTAGTGGATGATCTAATAGCTGCTCTCAGGGGCTCCAGGACACGTGTCTGGGGTTACGCCGACGATGTGGCCTTCGTTATCCGGGGCAAATTTGAGAGCACTATTTCTGATCTTCTACAGCAAAATTTACGTTTTGTGGAAAGGTGGTGCGAAGGCGTTAGGTTAAATATAAATCCCAGTAAGAGCAATTTGGTTGCCTTCACCAGAAGCAGAAGCAGGAATAAATTAACAAGCCCAAGTCTTTTTCGTGAACGTATTAGTTACAATTCTGTTTAGTGAACGTACGAGTATAAACGTTAGTTAATTACTTATTAGGTATCTGAGGGTAACCCTGGACGATCGTCTCTCCTGGAATACCCATATAGATAGAGTTATCGGGAGTACTACGGCAGCCTTATGGACGTGTAGGAGTTTTATCGGTGGGACCTGGATGATCAGTCCCGGGATAGCACTGTGGCTATATACGGCCCTTGCTAGGCCGATCATCACCTACGCGTCGATTGTATGGTACCATAAGGTTCAGCAGGCGGGTGTGCGGGCCAAGCTAGAAAGCTGCAGAGGTTGGCCTGCCCGGGAGTGACCGGGGGCAATGCGGACGGCCCCTACCGCTGCGTTAGTAATGATGATTGTGTTACCACCACTGCACCTCCATATATTGAAGGAACCTCGGCTAGTGACTTACCGACTTCTCTCTGGCGAGGACAGGGCAGGGCTAAATTTGACCAACAGGACTCACAGAAACTTCATTGAGAGTTTGAGAAACTTCATTCATCCAATTCTAAGAATAACCATGTCGGACGCCTGTCTGCCGCGGTGCAACTTCGATCGCAGGTACAGGGTTCGGTTTCCCGATCGATGGACGTGGGATCGAGGTGGCTCGGTACTTGAGTCGGGTAATAGCGTGTGGTATGCAGACGGGTCCAAAACGGAGGCAGGTGTGGGTTCGAGTGTATACGGTGTCCGCCCAGACACGCGTATATATGCGACCCTTGACCCGTATTGCACGGTGTTCCAAGTCGAAATAAATGCAATAGAGATCTGTCTGAACGTCAATTTAGAAGTCACGCCCACTTGGGTGCGGGGCCACAGTGGCCATGCGGGGAACGAGGTTGCCGATGGGCTAGCGTTGAGGGGATCTGGTGCGGCCTTTGCGCAGCCGTTGCCCTTCTGTGATCTACCTTTTTTCGCCGTGGGGTTGCTTCTCCCCCACTCGACATGTTGTAATTCAAAGAAGGCATTTTATGGACTAGTGAGACGGCAATTCGCTGAAGTTTTAGGTAAAAACTCGAAATTAATATAGGAAATCGGGCCTGTTTTTTAAAATTTCGAATGCAATATAAAATATGTAATAAAATATTGAAGGCACTTTTGTGTTCATTCTTTTTACTTTTCTCTTCATCTGCACTTCACTTCAAAAAATATTGTCAAAATTCCAGTATTTCAGTATTAAAACAAGAACAGTATTCAACTAAAAATATTATAAATTGCACATATGGGCTTTAAGATCCCGGTTCCATGAAATAAAACCAAAAATAGATCGAATATTTTGAATTGAAATCATTCATATATTGTGTGCATTATTGTCAAATCTGTGCATCTAGTTGTTCCAGTTTTTGTTTTAACGTCTATACAATAATGATATGTAGATGGTAACGTCATACAAAAATAGAATGTCGTACTCATTTTCATTTATAGAGAAAGAGAGAGGGAGAGATCAATCTACTGAATTCAAATGCAATCATCAATCACAAATCCAAAGTTTTCATTTGTTTACCTTTTCTTCTCATTGCTTTTGTTTTTAATTTTTTTCTCTTTTGTTTTATTTTAAAAATGTTTTCTTTATTTTATTTTTTGCAATATTTTTAAAATTTCTATTGGAAAAAAAAAAACTTAATTTCAATAGAGAATTAATGAATTTATTGTCACAATATAAGAGAAAAACAAAATAAAAAAAAAGAAATAAGAAAAATATTTTTTTATTCAAATACTCCAACCTTCATTATTTTTGTTTTGTTCTATTTATTGCAAATGTAGAGGAAATACAATTCTGACGTTATATTTTATATAACAGTAATAATTTCGAGGACGTTTGCTGTTTTGTTTTAATATATAAACAATACATTAAGCGCAAATAGTAATTTTGTGTCACAGCACTTATACATAAATATACCTAGATGAATTTCCAATGATACAGATATTGTTACAAGTTACTGAGATACAGATATTGCATATCGCAAGGGGTGATTTTAGGCTTTAACTATCAATACTATATTTTAAGAAAATTATTCTGAAATGCATTTGCATTAAGAGTTTTTCTAAAGAACGAAGACAGTCGAAATATTAAACTCGCAATTTTATGAGTGAAATGAAAGTGATGTATGGGCAACGGTAGAACATGAGGCAGGGCAGCGAAATAATAAAAAATATTTTTAAGATAATTACCGTTTTTTTTTAAATTTTCAGTTTTCTCAAGTAAGTAAGGCTTCAACCATTCAATTTACTTGTATATATATAGGAATTTTGCTTGAGAAAAAAAGTTGCGAACAACACATTGCTCTAACTTCAATAACTTCGAATACAGATAGAGAATTTTTTCAATCTTATATTCTTTAATATAACGAAAACTACCGCTCGAATTCTACTCGAGCAAGAATTTTTTTTTTAGGTAACTTCAAGGAGTGATGCTTCGAAATCTTTAATGTGTTTCGGTTCTGGATCACTATATGTATATAAATATTTTTCAAAATATAAAATATAAATATAGCTTGCAACTTTTTTATTCATTCTGTTTTACGCAATACTTTACGTAGAATTTCAAAATTAAAAAAGAGGAAAAGAAATAAATAAAAATTGTTCATTACTTATTGATTTATGGCCCACACATATGGAGAGAAAGATAAAGAATAATTAAAAACACAAAACAATTCTATAAAGAAAAAGCTAAAAGAGAATAGTAGCGTTTATATAACGCCGTATTCGCTAAAATATAAGTTTAGCATATGCGTTGATGAGATATTTAGCTTAAATATAATTCATTTTCAATTATAGATTGTAGATTACTGAAGAGAGATCTGGGCAAAGAAACTCATCTCTTCCGACCATCCATGGTTTGTTGTTGCCCCTCCCATATCCCACTCATACTATCTCGGTTCTAAGTTAATACTCAGAGATATATCTCAAGAAAATGGATTTGAGGTTCCTAATACTGAGAAAGTTTCGCCCAAACACTCTACGCCTCCTCACGGCCAGAACAGGAGCAGTTACACAGAATATGTATGGCCATCGCCTCATCGTCCCGGTAGTTCAATATGCCCAATTTGTACAAATAATATTTCTGTGTACAAAGCTCAGTTAAGACGCCAGTAATAGCACAAACCCGACTTCGATCCATCCCCAGTGGCTCTGGAAAAAATTTTTTGAGCAAGGTAGAAGGAATACGCTCGAATGATGACATTCTTCAGTAGTCTCTCAGCGAAAATTTGATTCTTCCTTCTTCAGTAGCACTCCGCTACGTCCGAAATGATTATTAATTGATGCCCGATATTGGGTTATATATAATTTTTTAAATATTTGATAGCTTATCGCTGTGTTTCTGAATTCATAAGCAAGTTTTCCGGATGCTTAACTTAGAGGGTATAAAAAATAATATATAGATGTATTTTTAAATAAAATCAGTTCATGTTCTTAACATAAGTACATAAATATGCAGCTGTCTAATATCTTTTACCTTAAATTATATGTACATGTATATACATACATATTTTGAGGCTCATATTTACTTATGGAATGAATAAACTGTACAAATTCAAATATTTTTCACATTAGCCCATATACGTATGTACATATACGCAAATGTTTATAGAAATGTAAGTAAATTTATATTTGTTCACATTAATTTTTGTGGAATAATAAAATAACATGTTTGTTTGTAGATTTGTGTGCATGCAAGGAAATATTCCAGAAAACTATACAATATATCCATCTTATACATCATAATGTATGGATGTATGTAAAAAAACCCTTAAAATACTTAGCATATTAAGCTTATGCATATACCTACATAACATATAGTTATATAATTTTTATAAATATGAACTTTGCTTTAATGTATGTATACGAGTATGCTAGAATGTAGATTATATGAAATCATTTTCTCTTCTCTTTAATTATTGCTTTAGCTCCCATGTAATGTATTATATTAGTTTATGTGTGTGTCTTATGTATGGTGCATAAAATTCTATGTTTTATTATTTTCATGATATTTTCGATAAGAGATGAAAATATAAAAAAAAAAAACAATATGAAAAGAAAAAAGAGAATTCTTTTGTTCCCAACTTTGCTATGACGTCATAATAAAGGAATTTTTAGGTTTCTGTGTTAAATTTTGCCCTGATGTTGCCATAATAAAATTTGTTTTTTTTTTTACTTTTTCTTTTTGTTGTTTTTATTTGTCGTAGCTTATTTTGTTCTTATTTTTCCTATTTATTTCTACTTTTTTTTTTACATAGAATTTTACTAACAATTATTTGTATTAGATGTGTGCCTACATTTTGGCCAAAATATTGACTTTAGCAACTGCAACCTCAATGTTTTTTTTTATACTTGGGTGCAATAATTTTGTAAAAATTTATTTAAACTTGCAATTATTTAATTGTTTGGTTTCTTTTTATGTTCCGAAAATTCCTGCATTTAAAGTTTATTTGTAATAATTTACAAAAATTTTAATTATTGTTAGTGCTGTTTTTTTTTTGTTTCTCAATCCCTTATAGTAGCATTTAAATTTATAGAGTATGGCATGGTCCTTGTGTGGATTAAATATTAATGTTAATTACAATTAAATTTTGGTAAAATATTGTTTTTACGTTTCTGGTTTTTGTAATTTTTGCTAAATAAAAAATTTTCATTTCCTCTTATTTAGTACTTCTAGTTAATCTTAATTATAGAAAATGAATTATTTGAAAAATATAGGGAAAGAAGCAAGAAAGGATTAATAGTATTGGGATTTTTTTTTCTATATTCTAATTACATTCCTGAAAAGAGAATGGGAATCTCAATTATTAAAAGATTGTATTTGTATGTATGTGACCAATATTTTTTCTAATATCTAGGATTTTCCTGATTGCTTAACGCTTTTATATTTTAAAATTTTAGGTCATAGATTTTTGGAAATGAACACGTTTTTCGTTTCTATGAAAAATTTCGGATATTACAACTATTATACCAACTATTATACTATAAAATTATGCTTTAAGAATTTTATTGCATATTTCGACCGTAAAATATCATATATTTCTAATAACCTTAAAGCGAGTAATTTATAGTGATATCAAATAGTGTGAGCACGACAGCATAATTAAAACTGAAATTAGCTGTTCACGCAATGTTCGAAAATTTTAAAACATTAAAGTTAGAGACTCAATTATTTTACATAAAATAGTTAACCAAATAGAGTCGATTTGATTTTAGTAACTCTAACGCATGATGTTTCAAATACCTTTAATATTCTTTAAGAGCGCTGAAGTAAGCAGATGATATACATGTACGTGAAATGAAATATATACTATCCATCAATATTTCATGCTGAAACATATGCTATTCAGTTGTGTGCTTTGGACTGTATCAGAAGGAACTTTAGACGGAACAGAATTTTTATTATTTTGGACAGTAGGCACGCTTTTGGCGCCCTATCGTCTGATGTAGTGAAATTTAAACTGCTAAAGGAATGCGTTGGATGCCCATATATAATATTTTTCTGATGAGGTACTCGTATAACAAGTTAAACTTAATGTAAGTGCCAGAATTTTGACGGCATAGCCGGAAATGAGAGAGTTTTTGGATTCGCGCGGGGGGAAGCGGCAACTCCTTTAATTTGGCCGGAGCCATACTTTGGGGTGCCAAGAATAATGTTTGGGTAGCTCGTTTATAGCTGAGATGCTTCAGTAGAAGCTTTGTGACCCCTATGGAAATCTCGCGGCTTGAACTATTCGCAATGTTGCAATGGAGCTTAGATACAGTTGTGTATTGTGTAATGGAGGTGTGTATTGTGAATCACATATCCTGTAAGTCAAATTAAAGTTAACTTTCGCTAGAACAATTCTCTTCTCAATTAAATCTCAATTCAATTAAAATCAATTGGAAATAATTACAACCGCACCTTTTTAATTTAAAAAATAAGTCAAAAAAAATTTATTAGCAAAATAATTTTTCTTTCCAGAACACACACACAAACAAACAAAAAAATGAAATTTTAATTAAAAGTTAAGTTAAATCTAAATTTAAAATCTTTTTTAGCATATTTTAATTAAATTCTTAAATTTTCCGAGTTTTGCAAAAAAGAAACAGCAAAAAAACATACGAAAAAATTTTTTTTGTTGCCTCTGTTTCTCTTTAATTTTATTATTTGGTTAATATTTTAATATATCATAATATTCTCTCTCTGTTTCTCTTTCTCTTGTACATTATTAACATAATATTTTCTTTATTTGCTTTTTATGGATGTATGTGCATGTACACGTACATTTTTCTGTGTATATACATAAAATAGCTGATGTAAATAAAGATTCTTTGAATAAATTTTTACGATTCATTTTTTTTTCTCTGCTTTTCTCCTTTTTTTTTCTGTTTTAAGGCAACAAAAGTACTTTTTACTTTGAAATTTATTTGCGTATATCGTGATGAACAGTTATAGTTCGTTTCGTGTATAACTGTATAATATTATGATTGAAATAAAAAATTTTTTAGGAGTATGTACGTATGTATGTAGGGAAACAAGGATAAATATTTACTTATATAATGTATAGATATATGTATATATATATATATATGTGTTTGTTTGGAAAAGTATATTAGTATATTAAAAAAATAAAATGATTTTTATATTGGAGAGAGTGTAGAAGCAAAAATACTTATTTTTATGTTGATAACATCTGTACATTCCGATGTATATACATATATTTTGTATATGCAAGAGACAGATGAAAAGACTGAATTGAATGTATATATGCATGCACATAGAAAAATCCTAGATAAATAATAAACGAAAGGTGAAAATTTGTTATACGACAACTTAAGTATGAATTCTCTTAGGATTAAACAATGATAATAAAAAAGAAGCATGTAAACCATACATACCAACGTATACATACAAATATAAATAGAAATAAAAAGCAGAAAGAAAAAAAAGAGATTATTTAAATGAAAAAAAAAAACCGTTTATAAATTCACGTATGCTCCAGGTACCTTACCTATGTACATATATATCTATCAACTTGCCTAATACCTATATACTTGCAAATTATATATTATGTATACGTTATTATATTTACATATGCATATACATCTGTATATGTACAGATTTATGAATTTTATTATAATTGAAGCGGTATAGACAAAAATTTTAGGAATGTAAATTTTATATATATGCACACACACACACACCAATTTAAAATGTTATATTATAACGGTTTTTTAATAATAATAACATGTATACAATATTTCATGGATACAATTATATGTTCATATACATATAATGCTTGTGTTCCTTTTAAAGGCATATAACACTCCAAATTATTCTAAAGCGTGTTGAAAATGAATATGTGGTTGTTGCGGTTAATGTTCAATATGGGTAAGAGGCCTAGAACCAGAGAATAAGGATGGTAAATCGATATGAAAAGTGTTATATTCGATAAGAAAACTCTTATATTCAATATTAAAAGTGTTATATTCGATATATAAGTATCACCATAAAAATATGCTTCAAAAAATTCTGGATTTGGAAATTTCTACTTTTAATGGTTATATACATGTTATAGCTTTTATTGTTATGTAGCTATTATACCAGTTTCTATACATTTATATAAGATTTGAATTATGTAGAATGACATTGTTACGACTCGATTTCGTATAATGAGTCAAAAGGGTTTTACTTGTTGCATTTCTGGTTCAAAAGGCATCTTAGATGCAACCTTAAAATGCTTATCCCGTAGGGTTGCAAATTTTGTTAAGAAATTCTAGATTCCGTACAGTTTTGCTATGATAACCCATGATGACAATAAGCCTTGTATTTAAGTATGATTACTTGTTATTATATACATTTTGATTTTTGATAGATTATGAATAACAAGAATGAATGTGAATGTATCCAAATCTTCTTTATTATTTCTCCAATATAGGGTGATGTACAGCCTTAAATGGAACCTAATAATTTTTTAGCAGTATTTTCCACTTTGATATTTATAAATAAAATATTTTGATATGCACATACAATTTATGAATATTGTTATATATATATAAGTATACCTAAACAAATATATATATAGGTGTACCACATCATATATGCAGTATATAATAATTATGTATAATATAAAATATTAGTGTATATATATTAACTGTTATACTGATAGTTATTTATAAAAAAATTTAGGTATATATATTTTTTATACATACATACATGTGTGATTTGAATAATATATGTATATATGTATGTATATGAATAAAAATAAATTATAAAAAAAATGAAAAAAGAATGGAAAACGTTCTTAACACTTTATTTATGTTATAAAAATGCAGAGGAACAACAAAATAAGAAAAAACAAAGAAAAAGAAACAGAAACAGAAACCATTGTAATAAAATGAAAATATTAAAAATATATTTAGTATATTTGTATGTTTGTATTGTATACTGTGTGTATGTGTGTGTGTAGTCATAAAAAATATCTTATAGAAATTTTGCTTTTGTTTTTCCTTTCTTTTTCTTTATTTATAAACATAAATTTTAATTTTCATCCTGAAGGCATTTTAATTTTTAATATTTATTTAGAAATAATTTTCTTTTTTTTGTTCTTTTTGTATGAAAATAGTTTTATAAAAGTTTATTTTTTTTTTTGAATAATTTCTACTTAATTTTTATTTATTTATAATATTTTTTTCCCAATATATTTTTCTCTATTTTGAGTCAAAATAGTTTTAATTTATGTTTTAACTTTTGTGTTCTTTAAAACAAAAAACAAAATTGTTATTATTACAAAATTTATAAATATGCATAGAATTTTCTTCTATATATTTTACATAAAAATTGTGTATAATGCATTATATATCATGTATATATACATATATATATTTGTGTTTTTACATAAATAATCTCATTAAACTATAAATGAAAAGTACAAGGAAAAAAGAAAATTAAATTATTTTATTTTTTGAGGTTAAATTTATTAAAAATTTTCATGCATGTTTTTATTCAGACACGTGAAACTAAAATAATTTTTCTTATAACAAAAAAGACCTTAAAAAAAGTAAGTCGACAGGACTTTAGAGGCAAAAAAAAAAGAAATTTTTTTTCTTCTATATTTTTATAAAGTATATGTACATACATACAAATTATATATAAATATATGTGATGTATGTACAAGGTACATAACCAGTTATGTACAATATGTTTTTTTTTTCCTTTCGGTTTGCGTGTCATACCGATAAAAATCACTAAAATATTTGCACTTCAGTATGCGACCTCATTTTAACATTAAATTTTTTTTTTTACATATACAATATACGGGCATATATATATGTATATACGTATATATAATAGGTATATATATATATGAAGTTGAAATGTCAATAAATATTGCATACATAAACTTATTTTTTACTTTTATACTTACATATAACGTATTATAATTTTATTTGTAAAATAAACTAAAATATAAAAAAAAAAAAAGAAATTGTTATTTTGTATTAAAGGTGTGCATTTGTAAAACTCCCAAGGATAATATAATAGAAATTACCTATGCAAATACATATATATATATATATATATATGTATATATATATATATAATATGAGTATATGTATATGAAGATATAGTTTAGTTATTTTGTATGTATGTATGTAGTAACGTGTTACCTTTATTATAAATTAAATATATTTTTTGTGCATAGCGAAAAAATTGTAAGAATTTTGAATAAAGTAGGGTTTTTTTTGGTTATTGTTGTTGTTTTTAATAGCAGTTTAGGGAGTTGATTTAATATTTTGTATGTCATTGTTATTTGTGTGTGTGTGTTTTTTTTTTTTGATTAATTTTAATCAATAACAATTAAAAGATCATGTTGTATACTATATATTCACCTACATATATACACATATATATTTTAACGTATATGCAAAATAATTGCGTAGAATTCAAGTGAATACGAAATTTTACCGAGTTAATGAATTTAACTTTTTTAATTCAAATTTAAATTTACAAACATACATACAATTTCAAGTAAATCAAAATATTTTGAAATTATATACAAGTTTCATTTGAATAAATTACTACAGTTGGCAGGTTCTTGTCTGGTAAACAGCTTTAATATATGATGAAACGGTCAGAAAAAGGTTATTAACGCGGAAGCCCATCTAAAATATAATATTATCGGCAAGACCTTTCTCAAGAATAAAAAAAAAAACTAACTATATCGTACATTGCTACACTCCTATCGGAACTACAACGACTAAACTTAAAGATGAGTTCCACAAGTGGTCAGCATCAGTATTGAGTTAACATGAGTGTCCTTAAAACTGATATTTTACAATAATGGCGAACATACGAAATAATAATAGAGAAAGATTGAAAGACATATCCCAACAACTGGACCTAGTGATAACCGGAAAAATATTTCCACACAAATAAATGCATAAATATACATGGGTACCACCGAATGGCAGAACAAAAAATCAGATAGATCATATATGTACATACACATTTCGTCGAAGGGTTAAATCAATAATGGACATGTAAACTTCGAGTGTATTGGTTGTTCAGAGCGATCACATACTTCTAGTTGCAGAAGATATAAAGTATGTATTTTTACATACAACATACAACGGAAGCTCAACAGATATCCGAAAAAGTTAAAAACAAACGGAAAGTCTTTATCGTGAAGGCGGTGAAGAACACTTTGCAGAAAACAAAACCCTTACTCAATGTACTGAATTTGAAAAAAAATAGTAGAAGGAATTCAAATACTAAAGCTCAAATATTTCAGTTGAACCAATAATAGAGAAAATATGCCAAGACGAAGAAACCCTTTAATGCTGGTAAAAAGAACTAACAATCAACCGTACTTATAGATTGTAGATTTTAAGAGAACCGAATGGGACAGGAGTAACCCCCCAAGCCACCGCAGCCATTCTTGACTTATTGTAGCCTCCCCACGCTCGAACCCACACTCGACTTAGTTTTGGACCCGTCCGCATACCACACGCTCGAACCCGATTCAAGTACCGGGCCACCCCGATCCCACGTCCATCGATCGGGAAACAGAACCCTGTACTTGTGGCCGAAGTTGTACCGCGGCAGACAGGTATCCGACAAGGTTATTCTTAGAATCGGATCACTCTCAATGAAGTCTCTGTGAGTCTTGTGGGCCAACTTTAGCCCTGCCCCATCCTCGCCAGAGAGAAGTCGGTAAGTCACTAGCCGAGCTTCCTTCAATGTATGGTGCAGTGGCGGTAAGCCGGTCATCACCTCCAATGCAGCGGTAGGAGCCGTCCGCATTGCCCCGGTCACTCCCAGGCAGGCCAGCCTCTGTAGCTTTTCCAGCTTGGCCCGCACACCCACCTGCTGAGCCTTACGGCACCATACAATCGAGGCGTAGGTGACGATGGGCTTAGCAAGGGCCGTATATAGCCACAGTGCTATCCTGGGACTGATTCCCCAGGTCCCCCCGATAAAGCTCCAACACCTCCACAAGGTCGCCGTAGCCCTCTCGATAACTCTATCTATATGGGTATTCCAGGAGAGACGATCATCCAGGGTTACCCCCCCATTTCACCTCCCTGGAGTAACTAATACGTTCACCAAACAGAATTGGGCTCGTTAATCTATCCCTGTTTCTGTGTCTGGTGTAGGCGACCAAAGTGCTCTTGCTTGGATTTATATTTAACCCAACGTCTTCGCACCACCTCTTCACAACACGTAAATTTTGCTGTAGAAGATCATAAATAATGCTCTCAAATTTTTCCCGCACGACAAAGGTCATATCGTCGGCGTATCCCCAGACACGTGTCCTGGAGCCACTGAGAGCAGCGATTAGAACATCCACTACAATGGACCACTATATCAAGAAAGCAGCCAACTGCCACCTCCCGCACTTCCATTGAGTTTTCAAGGACCCCCACCAGACTCTGCAGAGCGAGTACAGTAGACCTTCCCGACTGATAGGCGTACTGAGATTCATGCAAGGGATTGCTTCTCAGTGCATCGTCCCGTATAAATCTATCAATCACTTTTTCCATTGCTTTCAATAGAAAAGAAGTAAGGCTGATTGGACGGAAAGACCTTGGGTGGTTGCTTGGTCGCTTACCCGCCTTCGGAATATACGTCACTTTAGCCACCCTCCATGCCTGAGGGATGTAATCCCATATCCCGTCATCACCTGGAGATTTGAAGGGCCTGAAAGAGAAAACAGTCCATCTAATCCCGCCCATCGTGAAGACCAGCCGTGAAGACGCTATAAGCTCCAAGTCTGCCAATAAACTCACTAACCCTACTGGGGATAAACTCAGTGCAAAGGGTGATGTCAAGGACCTCTTCCCTAATTGCATTTATGAATGTCGGCCTATTGTCCTCATTAATTTATTGCTATATATAAATGCAAGTAGGCATTCACCTCTTTTGTTTATATTACTGCTTCCCCAGACGGTGTGGTGGGCATTGGCGTCACCTTCTATTATTAGTTGGAAGTTCTTCCTTCCACAAAAGTCCACTAGAACAGTAATATGGAATGGGAAAATACGTTAGCCTTTTACTAAACAAAATGCAAGCCCTAGGCCTGCCCCCAATTGTATTATCATACAATAGCTCACCTGTTAGGCCCTTAACCTGATCCTTCACTATGTAAGGCTCTTGGATAAGGGCGTTATCGAGGTGATCCTTCATAAATCTATGAGCTAGAACATCAGTAGATGGTCTAGCATGCTGTAGATTTATTTGGATGCACATCTCAGCCATATCATTAGACAAAGGCCTTACACGAGCCTTGCTTCTCATTGCCGCCTTTTTACGCATCTTGGTGGGCGCCTGCAGCCTCTTTCGTCCTAGGTGCCACACTAGCCCCTCCAACAGCAAATACCGAAGCAGTACCGGGCTTCCCAATGGGCTTGGGCTCTTTTGGTTCACCCGGGACGCTTGTATCCGCCGCGCTGGTCGATGGTCCTTCCGCTTCCGCCGTTTTCGGAGCGACTTCAGACTTTGCAATGAGTTTTGGCTCTTTTGGTTGGCTTGAAGTGCTCGTCGTTGTCGCGATGTTTGTTGGTTTTTTATTTTGTCCTGCCCTGCCGCCAGCACCTTGAGAGGATTTTCTTCCTTTCGCTTTCCGTAGATCTTCCAATCCGGAATCATCCACGGAAAAGGTGATGAAGCAGCCCCCGTCCTTTTCCTTATTCATCCTCAGCACCCTCCAAGAACTCATCTTGAGGCTGGGATTTTGCTTCAACCGTACTTAATAATGTAACCAAAATAATACATGACAGGATAGTATAGGAGAGTTAGACAAAAGCCTAAGAGAAGAAAAGTCGGGCTTTCGCCAGGATGGTGGGTACACCAAACAATTTATCCCAATTAGATGATAGTCGAGGAATCAGTAGAATGGAACATGTAACATGTAAACGTGTCTTCGATACAATCAAGCGAGTAGTAATCTGAAATGCACTCAATAAAAACAGAATCCATACCAAACTAATAGAAATTTGAAAGGTAAACTCAGTTCGGAAAGAAATTGCGCATCAAATACAAAAAATAAATACAGCCAAGACCAATCTGATGAGAATTAATAACACAGTCTAAACAAATTGAAAATTTAGAAATATTCATGAAACTAAATTGAAACTGATTTAAATACTACTGATTTTAACCTTTTTTTAATTTTCCCAGCTATTTATTTATCAACAACAAGCAATTATCTGGATGTACTTGAACCTGTTGTGATTCAAATCACTTTTTAAATTAATTATGTGTTCGAAAATAGCTGGGCCACGATTTAGACAAAAAATTAACCAAAATGGCTTTCTCTTAAACAGATTGTTAACAATTTTAATTTTAAATGTTTATTTTTTTTTTTAAATTTCATTAATTTATCTTACTTAACTACACAAAAATTTCAAATTAAAAACCTTAAAGTTCGTCTACAAACCATAAATTTTCTTTCTAAAAATTTATTCTTTTAGCGCAATGACATTCTCATTTTCTGTTATTTCTCATTTTTTTTTTTTGTAATTTTCATGTACCTTGCTATTTATTTTGTCCGAAGAATAGTAAATATTTGATTTTAAATAAAAAATTATTATTTTATACATAAGTTATCCTTCATTTTTATTCATTTTGAATTCGTGAATATTTTTCGTTTATTCAAATTTTTTGTTAAACGAAAGCATGTGGAAATTTTAAATTTCTAATGTAATATTGGAAAAAACACAAGAAGAGAAAAAAAACCGAACAAAAATGGTTTCTTTATTGCAAAACTGCTTATATACATCTTATCAGCTTATATACATGTTTATGTACGAGTATATATATAAATGTATGTGTGTATTTGTATATTAATACTATAAATAGTTTTCTCTTTTTTTTTTTAAATCAAAATTCGTTAACCTTTCAGATATGAAGATTACCTTTTGCGTCACTCTTCTTTTAATTTTATTTTTTTTTTGTTTTTTGTTTGTATTTAAGAGCCTCACATCTCACATAGTCCTTAATCTGTTTTAATATTCAACATACATATATATATATGTACATATATACATACAAACATTATATTCTGTTTTATTATATTAATTTTTAGTTTCTTTTTTTTCTTGTTTTGCTTTTTTTTGTGTTTGCTTCTTTCTCTTCGAAAACACAAATAGAACATTTAAAAATAATTGTATAACAATCATAATATATTTTTATATACATTTTATATACACACACACACATACAAACTTTTTATTATATTTTTAAATAAATTTTAAATAGAAGCAGCAAAAAAATTTCACAAAGCACAAAAATATCCCCTGTGATTTTATTATATCAATATACCATTATTTATATACATACATATACATATATAGCCATATACATATGTTGCACGAAGAAATATGTCAACAAATTTTTTAGTAACACTCTATATTAAAATCTGATAAATTTATAACAGTTATACGTTTTATAAGAGCTTTTTTTTGTTATGTGCCATTTTTTAAGTATTACAAGATATTTTATATGTTATATTGAATACACACATGCACATATTTTACTTAAATATATTATATGAGTGTATATACGGTACTTGAACTTCTTACAAACAGCACTTTTATTATAAAGTGTTATTGTAGGGACTTAAGTATTTTAATGTTGATATAAAGTATAAAAATTCAAGAGTGTTTAAATAAAAACAAAGGTAGAAGAAAAAAAAAGAAAACAGAAGAATAATAAAAGGATTTTCATAAATTGTAAAATAATGAAAGTCTTACTAGTGTCTAATAGATGTCGCTGTTAAAAAGCTTTTTGAATAACGGTAAAATAATAAAATATTTTGTACTTTTTTACTATTTATTTCTTTTTATTTTTATTAGAATTAAAAATTATAAATTTGTAAATTTTAAATTGTATTTTGAACAAGGAATAGAAGGAATTCGAAAGAAAGTTTGCAATTGTTTGGAAAATTATTAAAAATTATTTTTTTTCAAAGCTTTTGGGGTACAATTTTAAAAGCAGCTTTGAATATACAGAAAAACTTCTATTTTTTAGAAAACATGCAGAAAAGCAATGCTACTTCTAAAATAGTCCACGAAATTTTAAGATTTACCTGCGTTCATATCGTTATACAATTTATTATTTAATTTCAGACAATTTATCTAAAATTGTGTATAAGATATTTAAACTAAAATTAATCTTACAAACTCATTTTTTCTATAAAAAACCACATTGCTTTTTTAGTTTCCAAAATTTTTTACGTAACCCATTTACTTTTTTACAATTCTTATGTCATTCGGTAATGCGTCCTATTCTTAGTGCAATACATTTTAAACCTTTCATCTTCGTAGATGCATTTGCTTTACCTTCATATGCCCTCTCTACGTAGTATTATTATTATGTACTGCATCTCTTGCTGGAATTGATAATGCTGATTTCATCTCTTTGTTTGTTATTTTGAAAACATATTTGCACGTCTCAAAATATATGAGTTTATTCATTTTTATGTATAATTCCTAAATTTATAAGTTCCATAGTACTTGGAATAATTCTCTTTTTCAATTGCTTAACATATTTTTCCTATTTTAAATGTTCATCTATGAAGATTCCAAGATATTTGATATGTTCGATTATTTGTGTTATTCGATATGGACTCTGATATCTTCATTTACTTTTTTTTCTAATTCACTTAAAGTCTTTGCTTTTGCTATGAAGTTTGTGTCGTTAGTAAATATTCTGTACTTTGATTCAATGTTACAATGTGAAAGATTCATGCCATATAATAAATATAAGAGTGGTGCTAGTAGAGGTAGAATGCACACTATGCATTCTATTTGGTAAGTAATTTCTGAATAAATTATTTGCTGTGCTTTTAATTCTTAAGTCTTGAAGAAAGTGTAGAAGACGTTAATTCTATGATGAATCACATCAAATGATTTATTTAAATCAATAAAAACACCCACTACATAATAACCTTGAGCTAAAGGGTCATAAATAAGATCAAGTATTACCGAAACTGCAGAATCTATACAACTTTCTTCAATGAACCCATATTGTTTTTTTGAGCTATGAATTCGTTTGTTAATACTTTTCCTATATTTTTTATTTATTAAATTTAGTATTGATATTCATTTCGTTCGATATACTGTATCTCTTCAGTGTCGTAGTAATCTGAAGGATATCTCTTATTATAACCGATTTGGACAAGAGGTTCGGATAAATGTCATAACCTTAAAATCTAGTATTATAAATAGTTAAAAAAATAATAAGGCTAGCTGCTTTGGCAGTCATGTGTCCACTTATAAATCAGATTTATCCGTGAAGTTTTTATAAAATGACTTAAAAGGTTCGAGTAATTGCTATAAAACTATAAAAGTTAAAAATAATAAATATAAATTTTGAATAGTGCGGTCTATAATCGGTTTAGACCGACTGAAATGTTTTGACTTGTTTGATAGTCAGTTTAGGAAAAATTTCAATGACGTATAATAAAAAGCAAATTTGTAGAACTTTTTGTTAATATTTTTATTCACCTTTCATCCTTCACAAGTTTCATAAAGTCTGTTATCCGCCTTGAATAATGTTTTCCAAAATTTTATCAAATATTCTAAATCATAAGAGCTGTGTCGTTTTTTTAAGCGAACTCTTCTTAATTTAATTTGATCACCCCAAAAATTGTTCAAATTCAACCAGGGTTATATTTTTCGGGTTAATGGTGTATTGGATCTTACCGGATTTAATAGGCAAGCAGGGAATATTCAAATATGGTAACATCTCGTTTCTTTTGCCAAGTCAATTGGAGCAAGCTAAATAGTATTTAATGGAAATGCATTATCGTAGGGCTGCAATAAGTCATGGGTAGCTGCGGCGGTGGGAGAGGAGGAGTTCCTTTGTTCATATCTATTTTCAATAATCTATGCATTATAGCTGCATAATGTTGGCCAAAATAAATAAAACTCGAAAAGTTTACAGTTTACATGCTCAAAAAATTTTTTTTATTTAAAAAAAAAAAACATTATTTTGCATTCTTTTTTTTTATTTTTTTGATTATGAGTCAAGTTTTTTTTTTTAGGTTTTCTTTGTTGAAATTTACTTACATAAATTACATAGATTAGATTTTTATACTATAATTAATATTTTTTTGATTTTTTTTTGTTTAATTTTTTATTTTTGTTTTTTTTTTTTTTTATTTTTTTTTTATAATAAGTTTCAGTTTTTAAGGAGATTAGCTATTTTTTCTGTTTTGATTTTTGTTAATTAATATCTATGTATGTATGTATGTCTGTATAATTTTTTTCAATTTAATTTTTAATTTGTTTTCATGTTTTTGTTTTTTCTTTGCTTTCTGTAATTCCTATGGGATGAATTTCGTTTATTTAATGTCTATATAACAGTTACGATAGTTTTTTTTTTGGATTTATTTTTTTTTTAATAAATGCGATTTTTGTTAATTAATTTTTAATTAAATGTTTTTTTTTTTGTTTTCTTTAATGCTTATGAAGGTAAATTTGGTAAATGTTTGATTGTAATTCTCGTAGGTAATTTATTTATTAAAATATTATATACGGTTTTTTGTTTTTTTTTTTTATTGTGACTGAGAGATATTTTGAAATATTTTTCGAGTATTAGAATTGAGAGAGAAGAAATAATAGAATGAGAAATTTATATTGATTGGGAAAAAATGGCGAAGAGAACGATTAACGAATTTACAAAATTTTGTTTTCAAATTTTCGGATGCTTTCGGGTATCTTCGGATGTCTTTGATAGTTAAATTAAAAACTTATGTTTTGTTAAATATCCTGAGCGTTTGAAAATAAAAGTTCTCAAAAATATTACAAAATATTCTCAGATTTTTATTATATTTTTTTTTATCTGTTATTAATTATATTATATTTTTTCACCAGGAGAGAGATAGAGAGAGACTAGTAGAAAACTCATAAAAAACTTAAATAAAAAATTAAATTAATAAATTATTGTATACAATATGTAGGTAAAAATTTTTTTTTTTTTGGCAAAAATTTATTTTTTAAGGTTAGGTTAACATTTATATATGTATGTATATTATGTATAATATTTAAGGATTAAGTAGATTTTTAATTATGATGGATGATACTGAATTATTTACTAAAATATTTTTGCTTTATTATTTTTTTTTTAATTATTCATTTTGTTTTTGTTTTTATATAAATTCCGGGTAAACATTAATTCTTCTTTGTTTTCTTATATAACAGTTTTTGTTTTTCAGTGTATGTATTTTAAAAATAATGTTCAAATTTAATTTTAATAATAAAAATCTAATTAATAATAACAATTTAATATTAACAATTAATAAATAAAAAACAGGTTTTTGAAAATAAAATTTTATTTAATAATATTTTCTTTAAATATGTAAGTTTATATACGAACAATCACATACGTGTATATATAGTTATGTAGTTGCAAATATATTGTAATTTTTATTTCATAAGTCGTAATTAATTATTTTTCTCTTTTTATTGATATTTTGAGAGCACATTATAAATATGATGGCGTTGAGTTTAGTTTAAAATTAAAATAAAATGAGAGCATAAGGGGGCGCTGAATATTTTTCTCGCCTTTTTTTTGAAGTTTAAGCTTAAAACTTGAATTTTGTTTTTCAAATTTAATTTTTAATTAAATATTTCAAGCATTATGGAAAGAATTAAGTTTTGAATCTCGATTGATAACATGTGCTCATACACACTACCAATGAATTAATTGTCAATTTTTCAATAATTGTGGCAAGGCAAGGATTTGTGTGAAGGACGTTTTATGAAAAATGCAATATATTGAAAATGATTCTTGCAGAGAGACTTTAAGTGATTAAGAATTTTATTTTTTCAGCGTTGCTCTTTTGAATTTAGTCAAGAATTTTGAATTTTCCTATGGTAATTTAAATTAATTTTGGTGTGCGCTTCCTATAAGTTTATGTCTTAAGAGGAAATTTCAATTAAAACAAAAAAAAAATAATGATTTTTTAAAAATTATAAAATGCAAAATTACAAAATTTTTTCTATTTTTAAAATTTTTAATTAATTTAATTTTTTTTTTTTTATTGTTTAGTAAATATAAAAACTGAAACTCGATTTTTTTTTATTTTTAACATTTTCAACTAACAGTAACATGTTTTTTTTTTTGTTTTTTTTTTTTTATTTTTAAATTTTAATTACAAAAGAAGTATTTAGTTTATAAATTTAATTTAAATATCATTATTTTTATTATTATTTTATTAATTCTATATTTACATTTTTTATTCTATGTTATTTAATTTATATAATAATATTTAAAAAAAAAAAAAATTAAATTTTATTTAATTTTAACTATAATATGAGAAAGTCTTACATACGGACAAATGTATTGAATTGAGTACAAAAAACTAACTAAAATTTTATAATTATTTAATTTTATTAAAACTTAACATTGATAAAAATGATAAAAATAATGCAAACTTTTACTGCATAACAGTAAACGAACTGTACATTAAAAAATTAATATTTTATTATGAATTATAAAATGGTTTATTGTATGTCCTTTGAAACTTATTGTATGTATTGAAACACTTTTACTTAGTAGGAGATGATTCAGAATAAAGACGTATATCATATCTATTTTTTGATTTTAAAGCCCAAATTTTTGAAGATTTTGAAGCAACTACGCGGCTTTAGGACAATAAGGTTCTATTTGGACATTGGTCAGTTTTTAGTAAATTAATACTACACTTAAAATTTTTAAAATTATCATAATGGTTGAAAAGAGAAAAAAAACGTGAATTGCATATTTTGATGTTGAGCTCGTTTTACATGAATTTATCATTTTTGTTGTTGACGTTTAATGTTGACAGATACTTTAATGACAGGCTGAAAATAAACCTATAACTTAACCTGTAAAATGTTTAAGTTTTTTCTTTTCTAAACTTAAAACAGAATGCAAGTACGGAAAGAAAACAATTTTCATTTCGTAAACACTTGGAATAAATGAAAAAATCTGAAATTGGGATGCATGCAAATAAAATTTAAGTTAGAAGTCATGTTAAACAAATTTTGTATATCAATCATTTTTGATTACAGTTGTACAATTTTCTTTTTCAAAACGGCATCTGTAGGAGTAAACTGAGTATGTAGTACTAAGAAATAAGCGTTTTCGACCTTTTAAAATTCGGATGTGGTGAATTCTGAAATTTGATTAATTATTTTCTATAAACGTTAATTAACAATCAAGTTTGATTTCTGCTCCCTACTAAAAGGTGAAAAAGTAAAATTTTTAAAAGAACAAACGCTCTCATTTCCACTAGATCAATAAATTATGAGTACCTGTCGGTACTGCCTTCGGAAATATTTTTTGCTCTTCAATCCAATACATTTGTCATTTTTTTATTTGTTTTTTTTTATTTTATTAATAAATATTTTAAATCCAGTTAAGTTTTTATTTTTTTTTTTATTTTTTCTTTTTGATTTTTTTATTATTTTTTTTTTTGTTTGATATGACAAAAAATACTTCTTAAGTGTTTTACGTTGCGTTTTTAACACATTTATGATTTTTATTTCTTAGTTATTTTGGTTTTTTTTTATTTAATTTTTATTAATAAATTTTTATAATTTTCATAATATTTTTTTACATTTCTTATATTTCTTATGTTTTTTTTTTGAGAATAATTATTAAATTTTTAAATTTAATTTTTTCGTATTATTTTTTCTTCTTCCTCTCTGTCTTTTTTTTTTGTTTTGTATTAAATTAGTTAATGTATCAAACTTATCTAGGATATGACTCTATATATATATATATATATGTATATAAATTTATATTTATAATATTCTTATGTAATAATTATAAATCAAAATGAAATTTTTTATGTTTTTATTATTATTTTTTATTTATTATTTAAATTTATTATAATTTTTGTTGTTTGACTTCTAAGTTGTTTTCCTTTTTTTTGTTATGTTTTTTTTTGAAAAAATAAATTAAATTTGATTTAATTATTTAGTAATTTTTTTTTTTGCTTTTAATGCTAAATGTTTTAATTATTTTATTTATTTTAGTTTTAATTTTTAAAATATATTTTTTTATTATATGAGTTTTACCTATATTTTAAATGTTTTTTTATTTTATCTACAGTCACAGTGTTGGAATTCCTGATTTCTTGAAATTTATTTTTATAAAAAAATTTTTTTTTAAATATTTTTTGTTATTTTTTTTATTAATTTTTTCGGATGTTTAGGGCTCAAGCAGACATGGAGTTTTTAGTTTTGCAACTGTTTGATTACTTATTTGTATTCTGTAGGCTCGTATTCAAGCGTGCACACATGCAATTGTATGAAATAAGCAATCAAACAGTTTGTAATTTTTTTTAAAACTGATTGCAATTTTTTACAAACATGTGCACGCAATTAATTTGCAATCAAACTGTATAGTTGCAAAACTAAAACTTGCATGTCTGTCAGAGGCGTTATAGTTTTGGCTTTTAATTTTTTTTTGTTTTAAAATTAAAATGGAAGTGAAATTTGTGTTTTTTTTTTGTTTTGATTTCAGTATTTTTCTTTTATATAATGTATAATAATAAAATACGTGGGATAAATATGAGGAAAATATTTTTTAATGTACTAAATAGGTATAGGTATAGAATTTGATTATATAATGACACACTCTCATGTTATTTGATGAAATGAATTGAAATTTCTGTATAATTATTTATATGCGACAAAAAGTTTGATATTCATGTTCGAACAAACATGTTTGATTTAATAATGTATTGCAATTAAAGCGTATTAAAAAAAGAGAATTTTCTGTATGCATCACGTTTAAAAATTAAAAATTGGCAATGCCTTCTAAAATGGTTGATATTGTTTTAATTTTTTTCTTTATTATTGTTGTCAAATACATTCAACCACTCATAAGTGCCAGAATGTTCAATTGGCTTTGGTTAGAAATCACAAAATTATTATTAATATTCTCATATTATTTTGAACGCTATAACGAAATTTTATTTATGTGAATCAAAAGTTTATTCGGATATCTGAATTGAAAGTTCATTCAAACGAATTCGCTTAACTAAAATAAACTTACAGAAAAGTGAATAATTCTTTGCGAACATAATGGGAGGGCAACTCCCGAAAGCCGGGTTCACTGTATTTTAATTTACTTCTTTTAATATAATTATTAAGGTTGTGAAAAACTCTTATATGTAGTAAATTATTTTGAATATATATATATTTTTTTTAATCCTACTTCGCTCCTGAGAGTAGATAACCATGAATCAGTTTCTTACGTCATTGAGTTTACTAGGTAGGTGACGAACCTACCGTAATATAAATTATATAATATAGACAAATTATTATTGCCGTTGCTTTTCAGTAATTTTAGTTTTGCATTTTAAAATAAATTAAAATTAGTTTTCTACATGTAAGTATGAAACGAAATTGAACTCAGTTGTTGTATGAAGTGAAACTTTTTGCTTTAAATGCTTCTCGTCACACAAAAATGACAGTTTAAAAAATAAATTGACATCTTCTTTTTGGCATTTATAATATTTTGTTATTGTATAAAATTATTTTCAAAATGGCAGTTTGACAATTTCATTTTAGAATTTTTCGTAATTTAATTTAATAATGAGAAATTAATAAAAAATAAATTAATAAAATTTGAAAGTGCATCAAAATAATTATCATTTATTATAATTATAAAATTTTTATTTATTTTTAAAAATTTTAAAAAATATAAATAAGAAAATGTTTAGTGTGTTCATTTTTGGCACGAATTCAGAAAAAAAAATTTTCAAAGCGCCTAAATGTAGGCAATGTTTAACACTATTCCGTTTTATTATTACGTTCGTGTTTTAATTTTAATAAAATTAAAAATTATTCAGTATAAAAAACATAACTGTAATTTTCATTTCCATAAGCATTAATTCCTATTTTTTTTCAATTTTTTTTTGTTTTGTCCTAAATTTAATGTTTGATTTTGGCTTTAACATTATTTTTTTTTTTTTTGGCTAAATTTTGTTTTGTCCTATATCCTTTTTCTTCTTCCTTATTTACTGTTGATTATTTTTTTTTTTTTGGTTTTTTTTTATTTTGATTTCTGTTATATAATTTATATTTTTATTTTATAGTTTAGTTTCCTATTACTCTTAGCATTAATCTATATGTATGTATGTATTATATATATATGTATATGTATAAATAGTTAAATTTACTTAATAGGTGTTTTAGGATTAGATTTCATTCCGTTTATATATATATATATATATTTATGTATGTATATTTGTATATATAAATTTGTTATTATAGATATTTTAATTTTAAACAAATTTATATATATATATAGCTATTTGTATATATACGTATAAATATATTTTTATATTTATTTTAATGTTTTAATACTATTTTTTCTATATAATAATATTTTAAGTGTTACCATAATTTACTAAACTTGTATTTCTTGTTAATGTATTATTTTGATGACCAACTACTAGTGCTTCATTACTAAGCATTTTTTCGGTTTCTTGTCGACTATTTGCCATTATTCGGCGTATTGTTGGTGCGCAAGGAGTACGTCATAGTCTCGACTCTTGCGCATGTTCACGTCAAACTTGACCATGTGTATTCATATGTAATGTTTCAGTTTCAGTAGGTGGATTCATTTGTGCTGATGGATAATACTTAAAATATTAAAAAAAACAAAAATATTTTTTAATTTTAATTTTATTAAACAATATATGAGAATTTATATAATAAAAATGTAATATTATTGAAGAATTACATTTAAAAACTTACACCTACTCGTCCATTATCAAATTCTCTACTACTTTGTATAGTTAATTTTGCTTTTGAATGGACACCATCTGGCAGTGAATTACGATTTTGATAAGATGTTGATGATGATGACGATGATGATGATGATTTACTTCGAAAACAGAATTCAATAATTGCAACTAGAACAGCAATTAATAGGCCTCCAATCAATATATAAAATATACCAGCAACATTACTAAGCGATAATTCACTATGTGATGTCTCTTGATTTTCACCTTGAACACATTCAGCTTTATCGTACCACCATTTTGCTTTTAGTTTATCTAGTTTCCCATCTTCTTTTAAATCAAGAACAGCAAGATTTATAACATTTCTACAAAAAAAAAAAAAATCGAAAAATAAATTAAAAAGAAAAATATTAGAAAAAATTTGTTGAGTTAACTGAGAACATTTTCCTATAACAATCTATGGTTTGCATTTAAAAAAAAAACATTCAAGTTTCCGCATAGTTGTGTTTAGATGAATAGAAAAGTAATGTACCATGAAGTATTGTACAAAGTGTTGTGTCTTGTAATGCATAAAATAACAAGACGTGTCTATATTGTGAAAACAATTTATTTGCATCTCTGTTACATTCTATGTTATGCAGTATTTGTACTTGATATGTGTTTATGAAGGCAACATGAAGATAAATGCCTCTTTGTATTGATGTGGTTATAACATAAAAGCGTTGAAGTATAAACGTGTTAAAATTTTTAACTCGTGAGTACAACATTATAAAGGATCAACTAGAATGAGCATTGATTTGAATTAAAAAATGTTTAGCCTAGAACTATTACTATTGGAAGAACTATAAGGCATTGTTGAATAGAACTAATGAACATATTAACTTTTAAACTGCATTTGCAGTATTGCGCTTATTTAATAGTAGCTATAATGGTACTGCACCATAATCAAGGATTCCTTTATTTCAAAACGTGGATTTTAGATTTGTATAATGGGGGTAGCAGTGCATCGCAACCGCGTATAAGGATCCATTGTGCCTCCCTTTTGAGTGCGGGATATGCCGTATAACACCCGCTTAAGTCCCATCCTCCTGATTAATTCTAGCACTCTGTGTGGCCCAGAAGACCGCAACCCAGCCGCCGTAAGAACAAAGCTCCCCAGTATTTTTTTTCTCCTATTTTTCTCTTATAAGGGGTACTGAGGTCTCCTCATTGGTTCAGAACAAGAAAGTTCCAAAGGTAATTAAAAGAATTCGCAAACGCAGAAAAATAATCGGTATTGTACCAATCTAATTTATTTGGGGTTTATATTTGTTCAAAATAAAGAATTTTTATGTTCCAAGAATCACTGTTAAATTTATATCGAACCGCTTTTTCAAATCTTAGAGTACCATCTATATGCTTGTAATAATGTTATACATTTAACATTTTTATTTTCGTTTTAGTATATTGACAGAGTTGACGTCTCCATAATGTTATATTGTATGGAGTAATATGTATGTATACCTTGTTTGTGTACTAACAATAAATTCTTGTTTGTTTGCAAATCCTTGAAAAGTGTATTATCTTTTTAGTGCTTTTCCTCTAAATCTCTTCAAATTTCTTTTTCGTATATTCGCCACAAAGTAAATAAATGAATTTTTCCTTTTCATACGTAAAACATTTAATACGATTACTTAGATTGTTACTACGTACGTTTACTATGGTTGTATACCTTTATATTTGTGTTTGTTCGTTTGTAATATGAATTCTTTATACTTACTTCAATGGTGAACCGATAGGTGTCGCTACACCAAATCCTTTTGTGTCTAAATTTCGGCCAACTTTCATTGTATCACAAGGTTCTCTAGCATTCACATATTCATTTTTCGGTGATTCGACTAATAAAGCATATTTTCCTTTTGATGTTCTTACTCTTCGTATACCTTCATCATAAGTTTTAACAAATAAATGAGGTCTTGAATTCATATATTCCCACATTTTCGTATGTAATTCCATTGTTGATCTCTGTAGTAATAGGATAATTAATAAAGAGAAAAAATGAATTTTGATTTATTAATTAAAAATTGAAAATTTTTTAGGGTGTAAACTACTATAGAATATACTTAGTTTAAATTGTTTTGTTGCATTCATAGGAACACAGTACGTTTTAATCGAATGTAATTCTACTTTGTCATTTTATAAGATTTTTATCCAAAATATTATTGATAATGAGACTTGGATATAAAAATGTTGTACATGGATTTTGTTTGTAAGAGAAACTTGACAATTAATTTTTCAATCAAACAAAATGTCTTTAAACCAAACATTAATCAAATCAAACAAATTTTACGAACAATGTTTGATTTCTAAATTAGAACTAAAGTCATACACGATTTGCTTCATAATATGCACAAATATTAAAAATTTTTCAGATTTTATATAAATTCTTGATTTTGAACTAAAAACACATTCAAATATTGAAAAATATTCAAAATATTTTACAAAAATGTCAGCCATTTTATTTAAATAAAATGTCAAAATTCCCACCATGCCAAGATTTTCAAATTTACAGACAGACATTTGTTTTGTATTCCAAATATTTTCATAAAAATTATGGTTTTATAAAAATATTCAAAAATAAATATTAAAATTTTCATCTCAGTTTATTTTAGTTTATGTTTTTCATTTTTAAAATAAAAATGTTTACAATTCAAAACTAGCTGTACTTTTTTTTTATACTTATATATACAAAAATATTTATATGTACATATATATTTACCCTAAAAAAATCCCATGTAGATCCATGCAATAGTGTACCATATTGAACTTCCGTTTGCCTTGCTAAAT
The DNA here is from genome assembly GCF_029603195.1 of Condylostylus longicornis. Taxonomy (NCBI): domain Eukaryota; kingdom Metazoa; phylum Arthropoda; class Insecta; order Diptera; family Dolichopodidae; genus Condylostylus; species Condylostylus longicornis. Next base: position 1,516,685 of record NW_026578087.1, read on the forward strand.
CTTCGGGTGAATTGATTGGTGTTACCATTCTTTCAACCGTAAGGAATGCTGCTAAATTAGCTGTATATGATGATATTAATATAAGCGTAAAAAACCACCAGACGGAACCAACAATACGACCGGATATTGATCGTGGTGATATATCGCATCCTTGTTGCATAAATGCAGCTAAAGCAAACCAAAATGAATTCAAAATACTGAATTCATTAACAGCAACTTTTTGTATTATTGTTGCTTGATTTGAGGTGGGCGGTGGTGGCGGTGGTATATCATGATGTGTTTCAACTTCTATAAAATATAAAAATATAAAAGAAAAAAAATATAGGAAAAAATTATGAAAGTAAATTGACAACAAAAAGAGAGGCAAAAAAAACCAAATGACAAAAATTGTACAATATTTTGTTTCGCATAGATATGAGCTTAGCTGTACAAGTGAACAATGTTAACAGCAAACGGAGATAGAAAAAATTTATTTTATTTTATACGTACAATATGTACGCGTCGTATATGAAAATTTTCGTCATAATTTACACACACACATATGTGTGTACATAAATTTCCTGACTCGTATATATTATTTGTGTATATACGTATGCGTTTGGGTATGAGTACAAATAATGGTGAATATTATATGGGCTTACAGTAAGGCTGTCGCCTCAAGTAAAAAATTAGCATTGTTGCAAATTTAGAAAATCTTTATGTCGCGTGAAAGTAGTAAAACATTTGGCAATAAAGGAAGAAAAGTATAACAATTCTTCTGTAGGGTAGACTTCATGCGACATATTTCCGTATCAAATATAAAAGTCAATTGAAAATCCAGAACCTTTACAAAAGTTCTTCAAATTGACCTAATTCAAGTCCAAAATTTCCAAATCAGGCAAGAAAACAAATCGATAAATTCTTAAATTTGAGCATTCGTTTACCATTTAGATGGCAGACAAAGAAAATAGTAAGAGCAAATTAAAGAATTTTTGGAAAGAAAAGTAGCATTTTTAAATAACTTTAAAAATAGGATAGGGCCAACCCTGTTCAACATATACGCACTTGTACATGAAAAGAAAATATTTGTTTGTTTGAAATTTTATTTTATTTTGATATTCAATTGAGTATCGGCACAAATATGTTGATGATTGCATCCGGTATTGTATAGTAAAAATTTATAACCATAAAGAAATATGGCAGCAAAAATGTATTCAAGGAAAAATAAAAATCAAAAAAAAAAAAACCATATGAAAAGCATATACAACAAATTAATGTTTAAATTACAAAGTGCTGGCAGGATAATTTTAAAAATAAAATAAGAACAACAAACAAAACAAAAAAACGAAGAACACAACTTTTTTCCACTTTTTCAACAAAAAACAAAAACAGAAAACGAAGAGAAAATTAACAGAAAGGAAAAACGAATTGTTTGATCGTGATGTTATGAGGAAATTTATTTCCAGAACAAAAAAAATCTGAATATGGCAAGGAAATAAAGTTTATTATTTACTCTTCATGTTATATAATATAATTTTCATTCATTTTCATTATACATATATATATATATATATGTATATGTAAGAGAGCTAATTAAATATATTCAAAAACGTTACATATATGTCACGAGAATTGTTATAAATTTGACCAATCGTATATAAGTTTGGTATATTGGGCAGCAAATTAACAACATTCTATTCATAACTTGTGTACATAATATATGCGTATGTATGTAAATACTAAAAATTATAATGAATATTGCATTCTGCATAATATATGTATGTTTGTATGTACATTAAAATTTTATTGTACGCAATTTATATAGTAAAAAAAAAAATTGAAAATATTTGAAATTTTCCGGTTTTAAAGTATTTGTACAATAGCAAAATGTGGCTGAATTCAGAGGCACAAATACAAAACTTTTTATAAATATTTATACAAAATCTTTATTTATATTATATATATATACATGTGAATGAGTTTAATATATGCAAAGAATGGCAGAATATCATATAATGTGGAGGATACGTTCGATTCTTTGGGCTACACGTACGTACATACACTGATATTCCATTTGACTTTTAATTAATATAAAAATAAAAATGGCGCGTTATTTAAGTTTGCAAAATTTATATATGGAGAAAATATTATTGTGTCCGGATACCAGGATATTTAAAATCATATGCTATTCACCGTTTAAATAAAAATATTCACAAATAATTTTCATTTTTATTTAACATTGCATTAACTTCGTTATATCATCGCTATTATGTTGGAGTTTTTACATTAAATAATTTAATAAATATTATTTATTTTGATATTTTGAAAAAAAAAGAGGCTTGTAATTTTGTGGAAATGTAAAATTTTAAAATTATTATGATGGTTGAATGAACATACGGTGTACCAGCAGCAGGTATATTGGGTTTTATATGATTTTTCTTTTGTTTTTCTAATAAACGTATTTAAAGTGTGTTTCCACATTTAGTTCATGGTTTTTTAATATAAAATTATAGGAAATATGATTTTTATAACAATTGCATACTTGTAGACAGGAAGCAAGGAATTAAAAATTAAAACGTGTAGTAATTAAGTAAACGTGCACACTTTTTAGATTTTAAAAATGAAAAACTTCAATATGAGTGTAGATTTTATTAATTTTGCATGTCTTGTACATTTAGAGCTGCAATTTCTTTTGAAATCTTACGACTTAATTTGATTCAGGCTCTAAATGTAATGTAGTCTAACTAGTGATGTAGTTAAATTTTATTTTTGCTAAATTCTTCGATACTTTCATTAGGAATTTCGCTATTCCGTATTTATACGAGTTTTTAAAATAAATTACCGAGAATGTCTTCGTATTTCCGTTGTTCATTTGATAGAAAGTCCGCTATGAAATCGGTTTGTCATTAGTTTGAGTTCAGTTGAAGTAGAAAAGAACTTTTTTAAGCCTTAAAATTCGTTTCTTTGTCGTTCCTCTGTCGCACATAATCGTTTAATTTCGCTGTTTCGAGAAGAAATTTTCTTTCATTGAGAATTTTTAAACATTTTTCGTTCTAATTTTGCGTCCTTTTTTTTCTTTCATTTTATAATGAATTATTTATTATTTGATTTTGATGTTTATTTTTCTCATATCGAAGTTTACCATAATTGCTTTAAGTTGTTTAAATTATTGAAAACTGTAAATTAGTTTTTAGTAAAATTTAATTATTTTTAAAAAGTTTTTTTTTTAACATAGTTGCCTCAAAATACATGATCAAATATAATGCATAATTTATTTCAACTTACCTGAATATTGAATTTCTCTCCATTCATATGGTGAAAACCTGGAGACAAAAAATAATACTATGCTCACTCCGATGTAAGAGAATATGACACTAACCTAAAAAAGAGAATATACCGTTATTTAAGAATTGTCACTTCTTTAAGTATGCATTTAATAAAAAGGTTAAATTTTTGCTCTCATTTAGGTATAAATTGTGGCTAGATTTGACAAGCGCAACTTTGTTGCATATCTAACTCAAAATTCGAATTTAAAATTAATGGCGATTTTTTATATATATGTATTCAACACTACAAGTCTTCCTTATTATCAATTTAATGCCACAGTCCTTAATTCTTTCAAAATTTCTTCATTAAATAAAAATTTAATAGAATGAACATAAAAATTTTATGTTTGTACATTATATGTATATATATTTATATTTTTTTTATTATAAATCCCAATATCTTTAATTTATATGAATTTGTATAATAATATGAAAATAAAAATTTTCTATTATTTAATCATATAGGCAAAACGCAATTTGTATAGATAATTATAGAATTTTCTGTTCAGTTGAATGTTAATTAATATTAAAATACACATTATAATTATACTTAATAGTTAGTTAATATGTATGTATGTATGTATGTAATTTTGTAAATAATTTTCAATGAAAGACACAACACTAAAATGAAATGCTTAATCAATACAATAATAATAACGATAATAACAAAAACTAATAACAGTTATTCAATATAAGAATAAAAGAATATTTAATTAAATAAATATATAAATGTATATATATATATATATGCATATGTATGTATGTGTATTTAAGTTGTATACAGAATGAATAATAAAAATAAAATTACAGTTACATTTAATCCTCTTCAAATAGCAGTAATTTTCAATTAAATGTTATATAATATAAAAAAAAGTAAAATAAAATAAGAATAATTAAATAAAAAACAAAATACTACAAGAGAACAAAAGGAAAATTATATGAAATTGTGAATTCCTGTTTTCTCTAGAGTATCTGGTACCTTGTTTTGTATAAAAGTTAATAAATGATTTTGGAAAATTCATTATTGTGTCTTTTAAACACAATATTCGTTTTATTCGCTCGTTCGTATGGCTCTCCCAAAGAACAATTACTAATACTAAATCGAGATTTTGAGAAATGTTCAAAATTCCTACATAAATATTAAGTAAATATGGAAACTAGAACAAATTTAAATTTATTAAAAAGTCATGGTTGAAAAATTTGGGTTGCAGCAATTACGGTCATGCTCAATTTTTTCTAATGTTTTACATTGGTTCATGAGTAATCGAGTCACATTTCAACTCCTGTATAATTGACATCATTAAAGAAACCACAAAACAGCCTTTTTTACGTTCATAAAAAAAATGCCTGCACCAGTAGATGTTGAAATTATTTGGTGAGAAATTTAACAGGTAATTCGAGACGACCGGCATCTCATTTTTGGTTTTTTTGATATCTCGTTTTACGACAGAGAATTTGAAACACGGGTGCGTATGAAACAGAGACTGAACTATTTTGTTATACGATTAATAAAAATTACGTGCTTCGTACCCCGCATTCCGAAATAGAGTAGCTTGATATAAATTACTAAAATTAGTCATTTAATATAAAATATACCCGTTTGGAATTAGAAATTTGCACCCTTTTCGTGTGCCATGTTAAAAAATTTTCACTTTTTCGTGTTCCCTGTGCAGTGTCTTAAGTTAGTGATAGTCCCAAAAGTGAACATGAAATTCATAATACCTATATAAAAAATACATACTTTTTTTTATAAAAATTAACATTGGACTCAATATCCACAAATAATAATCCTTAATAATTATTTGTTAGTGTATCTAAGGGAATTAATTTCAATTATCGTTTTTATATAAAAAAAAAAAAAAAACTAAAAATAAATTAAAAACTTGAAAAGTTTGGTTTAATATTTACTAATGCGTTATCTACTTTGATTTCGAAAATTAAATTGAATGCCTACTTTAAATTTAATGCACAAATACTTTTAATAGATGTACGTGTACATACATACATACTTAATGTGCATAAATGTGCGTTTGTATAAAGAGTAATTTAACAAAAAATTGAATATTGTAACTTTAAAATGTAAAATTAATTTTTTTTTGTTTTGTTCTTTATTCAATATAAATTTGACATACAAATTTTTTAGGGCATTCAAAATATTCTAATGTTAATAATGCCATCTCGTTCCTTCTAAATCGTAAAAACATACAATTACTTTATACATTAACCCCATGTATAGAATGAGAGTCAGGAAGAGATAGGGAGAGAGAGAATGTAAAATGTAGGCTAGGAGATTGAATAAAATTTTTAACTTGTTTTGTTTTATAATAAACTCTGATGTTAGGTGCTATTTTATAAAAAAGCAATAACAAAAATAAATAAATAAATTCAATCACATTCATGTTAGAGTTAGAGGGATACGGAGAAAGTCATACATTAATGTATTCAAAATTTTTACTCAAAAAAATAACAAAAAACAAGAAATAATTTTAAAATTTGTTCCAAGTCTTATTCTATTCTAAAATTTTTTTTCTTTTTTTTTTAATTTTTTTTTTTTTTGATTTTCGCTGAGATTATAAGGGTACAATTTGTTAGGGTGTGAAATTATTTTCTAACGATACATAAAAGCAACTCAATTTTTAGGTCACTGAGCATAAAAGGTATAAAATTAGTCGTGAAGAATATTTATACGAGTTTACATAACATACATATAATGAATAGATAGATTTGTGTGTCGTTCGTAATATGAATGAATGCTGAAATAACATGAAGAGTATATAGAAAGATAGAACAATTTACTTAAATTCCCAAAACAGAAATTATGGTCTCGCAAAAAATATATATGTATATATAAAAGGATCGGAGAATAACTGTACATACTACAATATACACAGGGACGATGGTTGGTGATGGTTAGTGTTCGTATCTAATATGGTTGATATTGATGATGACGGTGATAATGATAATGATAATGGTGGATATGATGATGACAACGACAATGTCAGAAACAAAAATGATAACGAATAATATATAAAAAACAAAAACTATTCTACATGATGATTGTCCTCTATACAAGGACTAAAAGGACATTTTTTTTCCACTGTTATATAATATACTTATATAACATTGTGTTATATATATCTATAAAGATTGAGCACAGAGAAGAAGAACAAGGATTATGTTTTGCACTTCATTCAATATGTATGTGTTTATGTACATAAAATAAAGAGTATTTGTTATTTTAAGACTCTATATTGTATAATAAAAATTAAAGTAAAATGGGAAAACAACACAAGAAAAGTGAAGATAAAAAATAAACAAAAGAAAAAAATGCAGACAATATAATAACCAAGACCGGAAACTGCTGGACTGTGCTTTAATATGTATCGTATATTCCGCAAATGATTTAATGTTGATTTTCATTATTTCTGTTCAGTAGAGTGATAATTTTATTGCTGGGATGAGAACGATCCAAAAAAAAAGGGTCATTTAATTTTCTTGAATTTTTTTTTTTATTTTTTTTGTCACTCTATAGCATTTAAGATATTGAGAGTATAAAAGAGGTAAAATTATAACGAGTTAAAAAAAAAATTAATAAAAAAAATTTTAAGGAATTTTAGCAGTTATAGAGAAATAAAAGTAGAGAAAAAAGGATTTTATTTTAAATAAAATAAATGTCCTTTTTACTCTATATTTTGCGATCGAGAATTATCTTTTTTTTTTTAAAACACGGGTGTATACGAAAGAGAGACTGTGACAACTCTATGTGATACCCGTATAAATTAATGGTTTCATGAGTTGTTTCAGAAGAGTCAACACTACTGGAATATTGGATATTATTTGCACTAATTAAAACTTTGAGCCTGTTTATATATTTCATTGAGGAGCTTGAGAGGACTGAGTATATTCTGTGCAGTTCATTATAGCCCGAAAGATAGTTTTGCATCGACAGAGATATATTCTGGTAATCTCAAATGTGTAAGAAATGGTGAGACGTTAAGTGTAACCTGCAGCTGCAAAATATTTAACCCAATTAAAATTTTATATCTAAAAAAAAACTGTACAACTGTTGTTTTAAAATATGAGTGGTAATTTTTGAAATAGAGGGACATAGAGAGACATACCTAAATTGATCAATAACTCGACGCTATCTCTATGAAATCAAGATTGCATATGTATATAAGAATATATGAAGATCATCAGAGCGCTATGTGTCGATCCGAACGGGAAGAATATATTAAGATGTATAATGATTTATACCCAAATATTAACAGTAAATGAGGAGAATGCCCTAAATTGAGAGACATGATTAACAGAGCCTTTCATCTAGGGAGGCGAGAGTGAAAAAATATACGTTGCACAGACATACATTCAGACATATGTAAAACAGGTGAAACTACAACTTATGGTTTTGTATAATCTCCAGCCATTAGTTTTTATAGCTACAAATGGAGTGGAAAATTTATAATACTCTATAGGAATAGAATAGACGAATCGTTTCACATGTACACGTGTTCTACGTAACAAAATAATTTACTCTTGATTGTATTTTGTATTTGGGAGTATTTAACTAAAATTATTATAAAAAAAATCTATAAAAAGGAAGAAAGGAATTATTTGATTTATGGGAATTGAATGCAAAAAAAAACCTTCTTATATCCTTTGAGTAATAATAATGTCGAAAAGCTTGATTTCATAAGTTTGAAAGCAGAGAAATTTCTTTTCTAAAAATAAATATTATTTACGGAGAACAAAAATAATTTATTGACCGCTTTATATGGCATTTGCACACGTGTATGTAGAAAAATGTATGAAAATGTGTAGAATAAATAAATTAGAAAAAAATACGCAAATCTGTCACAGCACATTAATAAATATGGAGGAACATAAACTGACCAAACAATCAGAGTATGTGTAATAAATTTGGTATTTGTGTGTTTATTACTCTTTATGGCAATGAAATAACATGCACAATATTTAAGGAGATTTTAAATACGGAAATAAATTGAGTAAATGTTAAATTAAATTTTATCTAAAATTCCTAAATTTTATTTAATTTGCATCAGCATATTTTTGATATAAAAACGATTTTGATGTTCATAAAGAGTTAAGCTCGGACTCGATTTGGCGAAGCAGTGAACGGCAACGGTGGACAATTTTAAATTTTTAACTCAGAACAACAGCGGAAAGGCAAAATGCTGAGTGAAGAATCGTCAGTAAACTAGGAAATTAGGCTATTTTGCCGCCGATGGTTAAATTCGCAGAGGCAATTTCGCTTGATTTTGGGCAGTCCCATTTAAATATATGTGTTTATATGAAATTTGACAATACGTCGTGGAAAATCGCTCTTCTTCTGTTTTCAACTTTAATCATTCATTCTTTCTTATTGCACTGTGTTAAATGGCTTCTTATTATCAGTGTTTATTTTTTTGTAATACCATTGTCAATCGTGTTCTTGAAATGGCGCCTTTATACAAAATTTGAATTCAGATACATCTCATGAAATTTCGCATGTATCGTAATAATTAATATTTGAAAAGCGTTCACAATATTATACAAATATCTCTTAATAAATCATAATTGAAATATTTCGTATAATTATGCTAAATGATTATAAATTAATTTAAATGTAGTAATGTGGAAGATGCTATATTGAATATTATAAAAATTTCATTTTTAAAATTCTGATTAAAAAATATTTTTAAGATTTATTGAATGTTAACTGTATATTTTGTGTTCTTTTTGGATAATTAATTTTTAAATTGTCGAATAACTGAAATCATAAATGAAAATATGCGTGCTATTTCTTTTCGCCAATTCAACTACACGCAAATAATTAATGATTTCAATTATTGAAAACGTTTCATATTATTTGAATAAATGAAAAATTTTCAGAAATATTTTATAAATCATGAGCAGTTTACTTGATGGCTTGAGTGATAAGAATGAATGATTTTGTATAATTAAATTTTTAGTACTTTTTAAATCAATTGGAAACAAAAGCACAGTTCGTGTCTTTATTAAAACACATAAGGTTTTTATCATCGGTTGAATAAATTGATGACTTATGTTTTTTTTACTTTTTGCTTCATACATAAAGTTTTAAAACTGATTAATTGTACTTTAATTCGGAAAGAAATGTTATTAAATTTTATTTGAATGATAATTAAAAAAAAAATTTTGAGTCCTGGTTGATTTTTTCTATGGTTTTGACGTCATTTGATCCAGATGTGATGGCTTGGGTTGCAAAGTCTCGATTGTTGGTTTGGCGGAATTTTCAAATTACGTTATTCGGCCGGTTCAAAAATGTTAGGTATATTTTTGGAAAGAATACTATTACGGTTACGTAAAACTTTAAAAGCATTTCTTTGGGAATTTTTTCTAAGATTTAAAATCGAAAAATATCACTTGATCGATGCGCAATTTTGGTCGGCAATCGAGGGAGTTTTACTACATTATATAACAAAAAGAAAAGACTGACAAAATAATGCAAACAGTAATGGAAAATATTAAAATTAAGTATATCTGATTTAAAAGAATGATAACCGTTCTTGATCAAGTCTTAATCAAGCTGGAAGTGTTTATGTTATGAACAGTACGTGTCGCGGTAAGTAGACTTTTGGTAAGTGTTCAAATCTGATTAATTTACTATTGTAGTTGGACTACCGTCTCATCGGTCTTTTAGCTTGGTTGGCATTAATAGTCAACTTGAATCGAATTAAGTAATTGGAAACAGGGATCGTGGTGTTTCATAGGGCAAAATCAATTACCTCAATTACAGTTCCAGAGCCGACGATGTTGAAATGTGAAAAAATGTATGAATATGAAGATTTATCAAAGCAAGATTTTTAAAACACCGTATAAAAGTGAAGTGATAGACAATTTAATTTGAACAATTTCAAATTTAAATAAAAAATCTGTAATTTAAAAAAAAAATTCTTCATATTCGTATAACATGAGAGTGACAAATATACAAAACAATTAAAAATACATTTTGTGAAATCCTTAAATTTTATTAGAAAATAAAACAATTTTTTCTCTTCTTCTCTTCCTCTTTTTTTGTATCAAATTATCTTTTCCCATAAAAAATGAAAAAGAGGAACGAAAATCAATGTTTACTATCGATATCAGTTAAAAAAAAAGAAAAACGAAAAATAATAAAAAATTTCCATTAAAAATTAGATTTAAATTTACTGTAAAATGCCGCGATGATGGGACATAAAATTTAATTCATTCAAAAATAACAACAAAACTAAGTAGAAAAGAAGAAGACAAATAATAAAACAGAAGAAGACAACAACAACAACAAAAAAATAGCATTTTAAAGTGAGGTAAAATTTATTCGTTTAAAATGAAGGGATCCCGGATTTTATTTCAATTTTTCTTCTTTTTCTTATTTTTTTTTTTTTCATTTTTCAGTCCTGTAAAATAAAATTCAACTCTTCAATTGAAGCGTTTATGATGATGATGAAGATGATGATAATACACAGATAATGATGATGATGTTATCCCATTCATTCTTTCATCATCAAGTCTCTCGGAAAGTGCTTGAATACATACAAAAGCAAAAAGAGATAGTAAAAAAAAACCAGCAGAGCAGGAGCAGCAGCAGAAGTAGCAGAAACAGCAGTAAGAGAAGCAAAACAAAACAAATATAGTAACAACAAGAACAAAAACAAAAAACTGTAATTCATCACAAGTCCTTAAATTGAGAGCTTTTGATGGTAATATTGGCATATAAAGTTGATAACAAAACCAAAAAAAAAAACAAGAAAAAGAGAAAAAGAGAGAAAAAAGCAAAACAAAAGTATAAAAGTAAAAGGCAAGCAACAGTAATAAAAAAAAATATAATGTACGATGAGAATGAGAGAGCATGCTGAAGCTCCCGCTCCCGCTTTATGATATGGAGAAGAGTGAAATTTTTAGGTGGTTGAAATGAACTTAAAAAAAAAGCAGAATGAATTTTAGAAGAAAATATTTATGAATAAATAAAATGAAAGAAATACAAAAAAAAAAATGAAAATCAAAGAAAACTTTTCCTCTGCGAATAATAATTGTGCCCGCTTATCTGATCTTTCCTTTTTATTTTTGGTGGAAGGGGTAACAGTGGATGGGAGAGGGGCAGGGGTATTATGCTTGTTTTACTTTCCCTTTTTTCATTTTTTTCCATTTCTTTTTTTGATGTATCAATTTTATAGTTAATCAGTTACAGAATCCTTCACAATTCTTCTTCCTTATTCTCTACCCATTGTAAAAAAAAAACTTGAATGAATGGCAATAAGTTTTGTAGTTTAAAAAATTTTATGCTTTTTTTATAGTTTTTTTTTATGAAATTTGAATTTATTTTCATAATATAAAAAAACAGAAAGAGAAACGAGTATAATAATTAAAAGTCTCAGATTCTAGCCCCATTTAATAAATCAAAATAAAAAAAATATGAATGGTTATTGAAATTAAAAGGCACTATAGGCATGTCAGGAGGATTATGACAATTTTCTGGAAATTCTCTAAAGGTTTAATTAATTTTTTTTTGTTTTATTGTTTAAAAAATATATTTTACAAGTTTTTCTTAATAAATCTATTATAGGGTACAAAAATTATAATAAAATAAATTAATAAATTGAATGGAAAATATTTTGTATGGGAAGAATTATTGAATAAGGGCGGAATATAAATTGTTAACATTAAAATATTAGGAATCAAAAGTTTTAATTCAGAGCTAATACTAATTGGACCTATTATTAATTGGAATTCAATGCTACAGTTCACGAGTAGGAGAATTTCTAAGGATATTTGTAAATAAAAGATAATTTGAAAAATGTAAAAAAGTATCATTTGTTCTGTTAATTTTAAGCATGTTTCAGAGTAATTAAATGCGGTCTTCTACTCGACCTGGGAAAACTGGAAAAAATGGGGATAAATTTTAAAAATTTAATAAAAATACGCAAAAATATTTAATTGTGGGGCTGTTGAAGTTCAAAATATCCGCCCGTTCTTAATATTTGAAAAAATTTTTCTAAATAAAATGCTAAAGTTCAGGGTTCTTCTGCAACTAAAGTTTAGGAGGTAGTCTTCAACACATGCTACTGGACAAAAATTACAAGGTCGTCAAATGTATTTTTTTCAACAGCATCTCATTTGATCATGCTATAGACGGTGAGTTTTTGACAAAGTGGGCATTTGTGCGGGTAGCCCCTGTGAGCCTGTATTTCTTACACTCCATTTTGATCTGCATGTCGTATTTGTTTCAAGTCTCTAACTTTCTTCATCTTCACGAACATATTATAGGCTGATCTACATATTTTGAATCAGATTATAATGACACATAATTACATATACTTTCCTTCGGGGGATCCGGGCGATAAGGGGTAATAATAAGAAGAACTAATAGCGAAATTCGGCTAAACAAAAATAGCTCCACATAATTCTAATTTAATATTCTGAAATTGATATGTATTGTTCTCTTTTCTGGAATAATCTACTACATTCATCCCATGTACATGTGTACATGGCGTATGTATAATCAATTCCGACTTAATATTAAAAATAAATATATAAAATTTTTTTTATAAACTTATTAAATGTGCTAGTAAATGTTGTGTGCGAATAATGAATAAAAGTAACTGTTGCACATTAAAAATTTATTAAGGCAAAATGTTAAAATTGATCAGAATTAAGGGGGAGGAACAAAAATTTGATAATATATGGTAGGTAACTAAAATGGATATAAACTTTTTGTTCAAGTTGATTTTTTCTTTTAGTCTTTTTGGTATTTTTACAACAATATTTCGTTACAATTTTTAGTACATATATTTTAATTTTTGTTTTCTTTTATAAAAATTTTTATGTACAGAAATTTTCACATAAAAAATGATAAATTGGTTCTTTGTATAATATCCGGGCGAAAATATACATAGTACATGAGGACTGAGTTGGCGAGGAAATTCTCATAAAAATAGAATTTATTTATTATTATATTCTTACATTAATAATTATATACAAACACACACATTATATACTTACCCAAATTTCTTGTGATAAGGGATTCATAAAACTGAAAACTCCAGGTGTTTGTTTAATAGGCTTTTTAATCATAATTGATATTCCTAACGACATAAACGGTTTACTAAAGTCAATTACACGTTCTCTTTGTTTCGTTATTGTCATTGCAGCAATTGCTATATCTGCTTCCTTTAGAAAAGAAAATTTACAAAAAAAAAAATTGTATAAAATGTGAGTATGTTTATATAAAAATTGGTAAATGTAATAAAATATTTATTTATATTAAAGGAAAATATTAATAAAAGGAAAAAGACGTGATGTAAGGAAAAAAAGGAGAGAATGTGCGACAAAATTAATAAAAATGAAAAAAAAAAAATTGCTTAATTAATAACATGGCAGCAATTACCAACCTAATTAGGTTAATAACTTAAAAATTTGTGGGTATTTGTCCATGTGTGCGTGTACGGAATTGGTTTGAACAGGGACGGCTCTATTATACATATTCAATTTGAAGAATGATTTATTATTTCTTTTAGATTGTAAGGACGTTGTTATGAATTTAAGTTTTTCATGGTTCAGGTCTAATATTCAATATGAGATTGTTCAGACCCACAAATCTTTCTCTTTTGAAAACGATGTACAAGGTGATTCACCACTACCTCAGAATGATGGCACTACAAGAGATTATACTCGACAATGCAATCAACACCCATACCAAGCGCGGAAATTAACGAACACCGCTTTGCAAAAATTGGTCAATATGATGTCACACAAAGCGATTGTGCGGGCATTGTGAAACAATGACGTGGATAGCACTGCGTCCTAATGGAATGTTGCAGATGGCTTCAGGGAGAGCCAAAACTTCAGTGTGACAAAAGATCCTGGGTGTCTTTCAACAAGATGAAGTCCATAGAAAGGGCACTATAATCTTTGATATGCCATGAGAGTTGCGTAATTGTAGCATTGGGGTTGATTCACTGCATTTGGTCAAGTTTAATTAAGGTCAATGTTCTGAATATTTTCATTATTAAATTCAGATGTAATAAATAAAAGACGTGCACTGCAGTGATACGCAAAAATTAACATTCTTTCACACTCAAATCTTTTTTTACGAAATTGTTTCTTACATTATTATTTTAGTGTATGATTATACCTACCCTTCTAACAAGTTCTCCAACCATACCATCCCATCCGCCTGGTACATCTGGATTTTCGGCTCCATAGGTTTTATCTTGAACTTCTCTGATTTCGTCTACAATATAAAATTTTTTTATAATATTTTAATTTTATAGCATAATTAATTCAATATTTTTATATAGAATCATAGTGTCTTTTATTGTAATAATGTGGAATTTATGCATTTTCCAAGAAATATTTACTAAGATGAACTGGTATATTGCATATATTTTCAAAAACTTTAAACAAAGGTTGATGAAGTTTATAGTACGCTATGAATTTGTTTAATGATAATGAGAATTTGAAACGATTAAGTTAAATATTTGGAGTAATTCCCAGTGAGAATTTTATGTAGAACAAATTTTGTTAATAATAAAATGTTTCAGATTAAAATTGCATAAACATAGGGGAGTGGCTATAGAACCCTACGATTGTCGAATAAATTTTAGTCTTTCAAAATATTTATTTTCGAATCAGTTTCAATAATCTTCTGTGAAAAGAATCACATTTGCGAATATTTTATAAATCAATATTCAAATATGAGAAATGCTTTAATAATTTAAAGAAATTAATAGAAACATGGTGTTTCTCCACAAGATCCAAATTGCATATTTACAATTTTTTCCATATTTATAGTAAGTTTCCTAATTTAATTCTTAATATAATTTTTGTCTTCCGTTATTTTGATCTTTTGCTAAAAGTCATGCTAAGTTTTCAAAAATTGAATTTTACCTTAAATGACCCTTTTGTTTTGTTTTTTTTTTATTTTGTTATTTTTAATATTAAATAAATTGAAATGGAAAACCATATTTGAAGAACATTAAGAAATATATAAATTTCCTTCCGATTCAAATTAATTTTATATACCCATTTAATTTTCGACAAATAAAAGAAAAAAAAAACACAAAATAAATTGTAAAAATGTCCTTAATACACACACACACAATGCAAAATTCGATTTTATATACAAAATTGCCACTATGTTGTACTTATATTTTGTAAGTTTGTATGTTTTCAGAAGTATTAAAATATGTAATTTATGTTGCTAAAATTCAATTTTTATATTTCGTCCACATTATTACTTGTATATAATATTTATAGACTTGTATAACACAATAAAATAGCAAGGAAATAATAAAAAAATATTCAAAACAAGAAATGTAAAAAAAAAAAATAAAATTTATATTTTATGTTAGTTTGTATATGTATGTGTATATGTATATAAAAATTATAATAATTTATAATAAAAAATTTTCTAATTTTCCTTACAATTAATTCCAATGTGTTTAGCCAGTAAATCTGCTAAATCTTTACAATAACCTTCATATCGATTGTTACCTTCTTCATGTTCATGACCAATTTTTAACATTAAATATGGTTCCTCAATTAAACTTGTTACAATATAAGTTTTATTACGTTCAATTTCAACATTTGGACGTAAACGAACATATTTTGCTGATACTGGTATTAAACCAACTTCATCAGTCCATTCAGCAACTTTAACCATAGCACTATTAACGGTCATTTCAACAATATGCAATGTGTAATTTTGACGACGGCCATCTTCATTAAATCGTATATCACCAGTTAAACCTTCAATTTCCACCTTAAAAAAAAACAATAAATTTTATTTTTATTAATTTATATGTAGAGAATATGTGAGTTTGTTTATATTATAGCTCAGTTTATAATATTTAATATCGGATAGATTGTGTTAAAATGAATTTAATGCGAAGTAAAGTTGGGGGATGACGTAAAAGAGAACAATAAAGTTCTGAAAAAATTTTCGCAGAAATCACTTTCTTAATGAAATGAAATATATTTAAAAACTTAAATAGAACTACACAGTGTCCGAAAGACACAATTGTACTCCTGAAGTAGGGTGATAGAAGGATAGATTAGATGAAGAAAAAAATATGCGGGATATTGCATTTTTCGTTCTTGTTATCGCTTCCTGGAACCTTTTTTTTACATTTTGCTGCCCTGCAATTCGGTAGTGTTGTGAGGGATATGTTCAGTTAGCGGTAAACTCAACACGGTGAACTCATTTTAAGTCCGATTAATTTTTCTTTTAAACAAATCTTCATTAAAGTCAAAGACGGTCTTAGTTTGCGGCGTATTTAAGTGTAAAATTGAAACTTTGTAAAGATTTCCAACTACATTTCTATTAGCCTTTATTTACTCCCTTCACATTTCTCACTTTTTTTATGTTTGACATACGGTACGCAGATTATTTGATATTCATTTTGATATCAAATGTTTGGCAGGAATATCATGTCAACAGATCGGAAATATAAAATATTAGTCATACAATCAAATTTTGTGGACACTGTGTACATATAAATTAAATTTATAACATTATGTTTGTGACAATAAAAGAATGCTATTAATTTGATTATACAAAACTCTACACACACAATATACATCCAAATATATACAAACAAGTGTGACATTAAAATAGGTTTAGTCATAGCGTATAACATTTATAAAGTATTCCATTGCAATATAATACAAGTACCTATATAATATACTAGTATACATATATAATATTTAAATATCCTTATAAATTGGAATTAGTTTAAAAAAAAAATTTCCTTTTTCTTACATTATTTTATTTTTTTTATTCGGTATTAGTTAAGGATTCGATATATATTTTGAAGGGCTGTCAGTTGATTGGTTATTATATATATGAGAGAAGAACAACAACTTTTCATGCTGTGACAAATGTAAAAAAAAAAAAAACAAGAAACTGTAGGTGGTGTTTGTTTCCTCTGGAGAATTCATCAAAATTGACTTTAGCTTGTTTAAAAAAAGATTTTATTACTTATGTACACAAAATAAATATTGTAAAAAAAAGCAGAAAAAATCTTATAATACAGAAGAAGAGAAAAGGATTATTAAAAGGATATTTTTTTCTTATATTTTAAAAGAAAAATGTTATAAAAAGAAGAACAGGAAAACGAACAAATAAATTTTAAAGTAAAAGAAAAGCAATACGTCGTCTCTTGTTAACAACATGAAAGTATTAAAGAAAAAATTTTATTCTCTTTCTCTCCATATTTGTACATTCACTTTAGAGTATTTAAGTAGAGAAAACAAAAACAAAAAATTTTATTTATTTTCTCTTTAAAATTTTTAAAGTTTTTAATATTTTGTTTTCTAAATAAATACCCCAATTTTTGTATAATTAAAGTCTAATTTCTAGCAATTTCTTTCATTTTTAATTTTGTTAGGAATTGAAAATCTACTCTTGGCATTTAATAAATTTTCTTAACCTACAAAACACTTTAAAATGTTGAGGATTTTTGCTTTCTACTTTAAATTAAGAGTAGAGTTATTATTAGTTCATATTTTTTTTAGTAAATTATAGGGCATTTTAGAATTTATATTGCTAGTTAGAATAATAGTTATAAATATCAGTTGTATTTGTAAGTTTTTTTTATAATAAAGTTGGTAAGTGTTATAAATAAAGTTGGGCCAAATCAATGGTTTTTAAAGTAGCACTTTTCTCTCCAACAAGATAAAAAATTCTGCTTTCAAAAACAATCTGGACATTAACATTGTGTATATAGCTTATAATGACAAAAGGAAAGTTTTGTTATTATACAATAGAACTACTGTTTTTGAGGGCTGGAGTGAGTATTAACTTAATTCATTGAAAATAGCGCCACTCAAGAAAAAGCATTTCTATTATGTAATTACAAAAATTGCCTTCTTTATACACCTACAAACTATTGCATTATTTATCTCCTTCATTCATATTCCAAAATATTTCAAATATCGCATACACTTAGGACGTTTAAAAAAAAATATGTATATGTAATTGAAGTACGCGGTAATATAAAGCTCGAATTTAAGGGTAAATTGCGTGAGTTAACAGAAAAAATTATATTTTTTGATCGAATGACATTTTCTGCATTTATAGTAATTTGGAAAAACTTGCAATTTCGGTTATATAAGGTTCCGAAAATTTAAATTTTAAAAATTTCGTGAGCCCAGAATTTAAGAGTAACAGGAGGTGGAGAAAAATTTTCTTTTAACGGAATGAACTATTTATGAGTGTGTGAAAGCTGCAATATTTTCAGATCACTAAAACATACGGTCTAGAAAAAAATTTGAAAAAAAACTGTTTTAATATTCAATTATGCTGTGCTACGGTAGCAATCAGCCGAAACTTTTTTTTGTTCACAAAATTTGCAAAGTGCTTGTGGTATCGTTAAGGAGGGGGTGGTAGTTCTTATAGAGAGGGGGTGGAAGATACGTAACAATTTTCTTTTCTTCAGCTTTCTATTATCAAAGGTGCGGAAGTTTTGTAAATGTGTTCATGGATGGACCGGAGAACAGACGGATGGACAGAGTTAAACTAATAAGCATTTTATTTCTAATTTTTCTGGAAAAATGCTAAAAAAGTAAATATTGCATATATTTAGGCTTTATTGTATAAGATTCAAGTATACCAATCATATAGAATTTATATATTTTTATATTTTTATAATAGAAAATAATAAAAATGGAGAATATACTCTTATAGATTCTTTCTTGAAGTTTCTCAGTGCTTTATAGAAAAATATTGTATACCACATTAGTTATGTTGTAAAATTTATTTCACAAGGATAATATTTCTGTAGATTTTTTACTTTTTTTTTATAGAGAAACCAAAATGAAGGATGTGAGTTTATTTTATTAAAGAGTTTTTATAATATATTTTTCAATGTAACTTTTTTTACTCATTGTATTTACATATATGTATATAGGTAATAAGTGATATACGTGTATATGCAATATTATTTTTACAATATATATATATACATACATGAACTTAAAAATGAAAAATAAATCAAAAATTTTTAGAAAGTTTATATATTTTATTAAAAAAAAAGAAAACCAAAAAAAAACCAAAATTGTGTACGACTTTGAAGGCAGAGATTGAGGAAGAGGAAAGGAATAAAAGGGACAAAGATATTGTACCTACAATGGGATCTTATGAAAAATATATTGTATACATTGCTTGTTGTATATATATGTATTTTCGAATAATTTAGTTACGGTAATATTCGACATAGTGTTGATAAAGTATAACCGAATTTTATAAAATACGAAATTTTTGTTATGGTAGCTGGTAGCTTTACAAAATTTTTATTAGAATAATTGATTCTGTCGCTTGAGATTCAATAGAGAGAATATTTTATAAATACAGTTAGGTTTCTAATTTATTATATCAAGTGCGTATAAAGATACATAAATATTTATTTACTAAATAGCAATATGTGTTATACAATGTGTATTTTGTTTTGTGACATTTATTAAATTATGAAGTACAAATAAAACTTCAGTTGTTGGGAGTTCTCTTTCCACAACTGAATTAGTTTTTTTTTTCGAAATTAATGGTGATGTTTGTGTAAATTATTTTCCAACCACTCTTTAATACATTTTTTTATTTGTTTGTTTGTGTCATTAAAATAAATATAATATCGTAAAATAAATAGAAAAAATGGAACTGTTAATAGAAATTATTTATTATTAAGAAAACTAGTGATTATTTTTTAAATGGAAACCTAGTAATTGAGTTTAATTTCTTAAAATTTTGCATTCAATAGAATGTACTGGATCCTGTCATTTGTAAGAAATATTAGAGATTTGATTTATTCTGATTAAAATTTAAAAATAAATTACGAGAGTATTAAAATACTAATAATCAATGAATCTGATATTATACTATTCCGCCGGCTAAAATAGATTTTTCTTGTACGTAAAATTTTGTATTGTTGAGCTAAGGACATCATTAGATTAACGTAAACTGTGTTTTCATTCACGAAAAAACCTTGGCACTCCGATTCCAACCAGGCAAATTTGAAGATATGAAGGCAGAATATAGGAGGGGTACTCTATCCACTTCTACATAGATGGATCTAAGCTGAATAATAGGGTTAGGGAGGAATCTATACCCTATGCACCACTGCAACATGTCTTTGAGACGGAAATCATCGCAATAAACGTGATATCATGTAGAGGTATTAGCATTTTCACAGAGAGTCGCGCTTAAGGGCGTTGAAAACATAGACGTCTACTAAATCGGTCCGGGATTGTGGAAACTATGGATATCGGATCAACTCGCGAGACATGAAACGACTCTTACTAAAAACGATTTTCTGTGAGTACGTTCAAGCTATTGCTACACAATGCTATTTAATACGCAAACCAATAACAATTTGCATAAAGAAATGGTTTGACATGCGGCGCGACCAGACAATGGTGGATTCAGTTAGATATATGTCGCATGCTTGATTTAGTTCCTTTTTTTTGGGAAGACACCTGAACTATTATAAGTGGGATTTTTCTGGTTTGCAAACATAAAAACAGGATGGTAATTAACGATCTCTGCATTTTTAAGGAAGAGTTATGAATTCAAAATGATTTTGTCAAAGTCAAAATTTTGGCACATACGCCAAATCAATTTTCATCTAATAATTTTGCTGTTTACCTAAAATAATTTATTTTAATATCAAAAATATTTCTAAATTTCCTATACATATGTATAATATGTATGTACATACACACGTACATTGCATATATGCAAAGTAAATCTTGTGTAGGAGTAATTTATTAAAGAGTTTTTCTGATTTATATTTTTCGTAAATATTTAGTAACGAATCTGTTGCTAAGATTTTTTTATTTTCAACTTCAAGTACATAAAATTTTATATAAAAAGCTTAAATTTCTTTTCGGTTGGTGAAACATACCATACATACCATGTATACTCTTACCACATAATTTTTTTGTATATTGAATTTCATATACAGGAAAGTTTGGTTTTTTTTATATACTTTTTTCAAACTAAATTTAATTTTCAACTTTATAATTTAGTAATTTTATTTTTCATATATGAAATAAGAAAATTTTATGTTGAAAATTTTATAATTTTATAAGTAGACTAAAATGTATAATTGAGGATGAATTAAATTAATTTTTTTATAATTTAATATAGAAAATATAATCGTTATAATTATGAATGTATGTTCAATTTTATATATGTACATATATGGTTATTGTATAAGATGCATAATTTGTGATTTATATATGCAATATTGTATGGGTTTCAGTTAATATTTTGAGTAATAATCCATCAGGATTTGACAGAGTTTTAAATTTTAAAAGAAAAATGGGACTGTTTTGTATTTGATAAGTTTGGTTATGAGATTTGAAATTTTAAAAGAAATAAATTTTTTTAAATTTCATTAAAAGGGGCAATTCTTTGAAGTATTTCAACTAAAGGCAATAATTATCGTCTATTTATAAATTTCTTCTACACTATATTACTTATGAACTTATCAATTTTAATTCTTAAAGCTATTATAGCCCTTAATTCATTTAAGATTTTTTTAGAATGAAAATTAAAAATTTTTCAAATTAAATAATTGAATTGGGAAATGATCTATAAAAAATAAATAAAATAAAAATAATTTCTAAATATTTTAAAATATTAAAATTTTTTCTTTAATAAATAAAAGGAAACAGTTTGAGTCCAGTCATGTTCAGCACATATAGTGGTTATACTTAATAACCTATATTATTATTTGCCAAAATTTTCATAAATGATTTTTGGCATTTAAAAATTTTAGATTTAATATTTTGGTAAAAATCTTTAAAAATAACCTTGTATAATGAAATGTAGGTAATTACTTTGTATATATATATGGCCCCTTAACTCTATTAAATATTGAAAAAACAAAAAACAAATATTACATATTAAATATCATTTCTGAGAATTGAGTTTCTTAAGTTTGTCATAAGCATTTTAAGTACATGCTCTCCATAACAAAAATATGGAAAAAAAAAACTCAACATAAGAAAATATCAAAATTATGGAAATATTTTTTTCTTGGAAAACCCTGGCGATTATTTGAAAATGTCTCCTGTGGTATCCATTTTAATTTATATTTTTATGTATATATATATATATTTGTTGTTTTTAAGGATATTTATTTTTAAAATTAAATTTCTCAATATTGTTTTCCCCTTTTATTAATGCTTTTCCAAAATATTTTTGAAAAAAAGTGGCTATTAGTTTCAGTCTGTCTGCCCGTGGTCATGTTTTTAAAATTTCTACACCTTGAAAGATATCTATTTAGATATCTTTACTAGAAACTTATTTCCGCAGAAGAAAATGTTTACGCCCCCCCACCCCTTCCAAAAAGTAAAAGCTCCTTTATTTTGTTTGAAGAAATTTTTTTTTAGCTTTCAAGATATCGCCTCTTAAAATTTGTAAAATTTGAATTTTTAGTGCCTTATATTTCCGAAACTGCAAGCTTTTTCAAATTTCTATAAATGCAAAAAGCTAACGGTAAATTCCATTTCATTAAAAAATGTGATTATTTTTGTTTGCTCACGCAATTAACCCTTAAATTCAAGAATTATATTAACGCCTCATTAAGTTTTTCTCTGTCTTCTATCAAAGGGTCAGACATTTTGGGTGAGTAATGTATGCAATATACATTGCTCATCCTAAATGTATGCAATTTTTTAAATATATTCGTATTTGAATAAATGTAATACTAATAATGAAGTAAATAGCTAGATTGTTTTTAAAAACAGTATTTTCACTTGTTGAAGGAAAAAGTGTTACATTACATACCACTTGTTCGACCCAACTTTATTTTTCTTGCCATAACTACAAAATTTATTAAATATATTTTAATATCGTAATATAAAATTAAAAACCAAAATAAAAAGAAACATACTTTTCTAAGGTAACGTGATATTTTATCACCATGTTCCCATGGATTAACCCATCCTTTTGATAAATTACAATCCAATGGTCGGCCAGAATTTCCACTTCCAACATTATTATTACCATTTAATGTGCTATTAATTGTACCATTTAAGGGTTGTCCACGACGTTGTACGTTATTCCGGAATTGATCTGGTTTTTTTCTTAAAATTTTATTAAATGCTTCAACCAAAACGAATACTGCATCATACATTAAAGCTGCTTGTGCCTAAATAAGAAAATAAAATTAAAATAAGAAAGAAAAAGAAAATCGATTAATACACGTTTATACATGCAGAAAAATATAAAAAAAAAATATAAACAAGAAGGACACAAAATTTATTTTTTTATTTATTTTTTTTCATGTAAAATGATGGTTAGTCAGTTTGACGCTGGTATTTATAAATGTTGATGAAAAGTTAATGGATGAGTTGAAACGAACGGAAATTGAAAAAAAAGACAACAACAACCAGAGAAGAGAAGAATATAAAAATATTGTTTAGTTAGACAAGACAAGAAAAAGATATGGAAACGAGGCGAAGAAACAGTGAAAGAGAGAGAGAGAGAGAGGAAAAATAAGTATATGACCGGAATAGAGAAGTAATATTTGAATAATTTGTTTTCATGTGTTCTTTGAATAAATTTTCTGTTAGTCATTATTCCAGTCGATTTGAAAAGGGTTTCATTTGATGAACTTGGACATTGGATGTATCGTATGTAGATTACGGGAGTATGTTGTAATGCAATGATACAAAAAATTTTTTCGATTTCTATACTTGTTATACACATACCCTATATAGACAAATTATATTTTATTTTATTTATATTCTCTAACCCATTATAAAATATATTTTGTATCCGTAAAATATAAATTAAAGTATTATATAACATCCTCAATTTTCCCATATTATTCAAGAAGAATCGATTATAAAATATAGGAATAAAGATATTTACTTTTATTTTTCTGTTTATTTTTGTACCATACATACATCTTTGTATGTAAATATATAAAAAATCGAAATATATGTAAAATGAGAAAAAAATGGGTATAAAAACGAAAAGAAAAACATAAAAATTTGCTTAGGGATCAAGGGATGAAATTATTTTCATCTTTTCTTCTGGTCATTCATTTCCTTATTTAAAATGAATGAAAAAGCTAAAAAGTTAATTTTAATAAAAATCAAAATCACAGTACCTATATGATTTGCTAGGATATTTTTATCCTGTTTAAAAACAAATATTAATCGAAAAATATCGAGAACCTTGTATAAAGAAAAAAAAAGAAATATTGTCGGAGTAATATGGGTAGGGTTCGGTGATTCTATTTCCCGCTGATTTGATTTTTTGCAGGGATTCGAGGAATTTCAAAACCCGAAAACACGGGGAAAGATTGATAATTCACTCAATTTTTGTTAAAAATGAAAACTCCTCTCAATGCTGCTCTTTCTCGTTTCAATTAATGTGTGCGCTTTTTGTGCATATTTGTGGCTCAATTATAAAGCATTCTATAAAATTAATTGTGAATAAATTGTGAAATTCTATATGGAACAAAACTATATTGCTGTTTTGCAGTTTAACGAGGTAAAGTTTTACAATTAATTTTTCATTCTCTTTAATACAACTGTTTTTCTCTTTCTTATAGTTCTCGCCAATTGGAGGGTGCAATAAACTTGTATGCGGTAAATATAATTGTTTTAATAATTTCGTCAAAATAAAATTTTAAGTGTATAAGTTGAAAAAGCCGTACACCTCGAGTTACAATAGATAGGGCCGATGCCACGACGGTTGTTGACCTACATAAAAATCGAAAACATAATGTATGTAATTCTATTCTTTTTCAACAAAATACAAGTTCTATGGATTTTTCTATTACGCAAATAATACCTAAATTATAATACGTTTGAGCATCCATAATATTATATAATAAGAGTTTTCGCTTGATTCTAAACAGAGTATTTTACTACTTTTTAGTAATGTCTCTTCCGGTACTCAACTACGTCAGAAAAAGCTTCGATAATTAAATTATTAACAGCAATGACTCTTGAATTTTTATTGATTTTAATTAGTTTGTAAACTTGGAATTTTTATTTGCAATTCTGAAAATTTATTCTAACCATAACTGACTGGTATAATTCACATTGGTAGTTTATCACTCAGCAATGAATTTTCATGTACAAATTATAATTGGAACAAGTATAAAATTGGCTACTGTTTTGAATTGCAAAAACGGCAACTCTTATTATAATATGTAAGAAAATGAAGTGAATGAGTATAATAGTGATGAGTATTATAGTTTCTCTTTTATTTGTTTCAATCTCATGTATTGCCAATTTTTTTTCTAATATTATACTATGTACATAAACCATAATATAATTTAGATACTATTTATGTATTAGCACATATATAGTTACTACTTTAGTATTTGTAATATAACTATGTAGAATACGTTTGTTCAATCACATATAAAATTTAGAGAATAAGAGAATTTTTCTCATAAGATTGAAGAAATGTGTATGTGTATATTTCTATATGCAGTTAAATCATAAGTATATGAGCACAGAGAATTATGATTTTTAGAATATTTTTGATTTGTTTTTGTTATGTTTGTTATTTTGGTTTTTTGCTTATATGACCTAAAAAAAGGAAAAACGAATCATTTATATAATTTTTTTATACTTGTTTCTCTTTTTCTTTTTTCTGTGTAAATTCTATACATACATAAATGTATTATATTAATAAAATATTCATAGAATATAGGTACAATATTTATTTATAAAAATACACACACACACACAAACACACACACTTATTTCCGACTCGATTAAATTTTCAGTTTTTTTGTTTTGAGTGATTTTTGGTATGCTTGTAATTTTAAAGGGGGATGTTTTGATTTTTAGTTTTTTTTTATATGCCCGTATAAAAGTATGTTTAAAGGGTATTATAAATTTTCCTTAGCGGTCGTAACGACAAGAAATAGTGGTCTGAGATATAAACTCAAGTATATGTTTTTTATCAGGGTCGAATTTTGAGTCGATTTAACCATTACTTTTTATCTGTTCCAACGATAACTCCAAAACTATAATTGAGCTAAGCTCACCAAAATTTCACAAGTGACTTAGAATAATTAATGCCGGAACGCTTTTTAAATTGGATGTGATTGAGGCAGTAGTCCGGGTAGCTACGCTACAACTTGAAAAATTATTTGTTTATAAGTCATAAATTAATATAATAATACAGCAACTATTATTCCCGCGAGCACGTTCATTCGAATGATACTATAAATTCGGCACTCCGTGATATATCTTATGAATTTCCCGAGTAAAACAAAATATTCCTTGTTCAGCAAAGCCAGTATAATTAAAGTCATAGTCTGCACCACAGTAAAATGTCTATAGTACATTTGTTCGCCAAAAGGATAATAAATTCGTACGGATATCACAAAGTTGACATGATCAACTCTATTTTTTCTTGTTTTTTTTTGGAATAAATCATCACTCGTAAAAACATAAAAATCTTTTGTGAATTTTTGAAAAAATAAGGAAAATTTTGTATTTATATTTTTTGATTTAATTTAATTTAATGTTTATTTTATATGGATTTGATTTTGTATAACTATTTTGAAAATTTTTTTCTTTTTTGGGTCTGACTTAAAGTATTATTATAATTATAAATTCTATACAAACATTATTATTTATTATGTCATACGTATATAATGTACTTGTATGTCAATAAAAGCATGTGTTTTGTATATACGAGTATGATTCTTATGATGGATGTTTTAGTATATATTTAATGTGATTATGGAAAAGATTTTTTCAAATATAAATTCATAGTTGTACAAAAGTTATTGAAAATATGCACATTTTTGCTTCATTAATATGCAATTTTAATGTCAAAGATGTTATATGTAGTACACTTGAATTATGTATGTTATATGAAGTGCATTTGGAATTTAGAAATTGGAATACATAGAATATTTAAAGTAAAATGGGAAATTAAATAAAAATATTTTAAGTTTTAATGTTGACAAACATTACTTTCAAAAAAATAAATTGAAAAATTTTTTTTTTATCATTTTAACTGAGCGGGTCCATAATGGATCAATAAATGGTCAAAAATGGAGCGCGTCGATAAATGGTGTAATATTATTTCTCTAGAAGAAAGTTTTTCCCAATCTCTCCACTTATCTTCAAATATTATACCCTCTCCACAAAGTTGGAAATATACCAATTAATTCTTTAAGAAAATTTTTTGATGTTTTTATCTATTATATTGCATTCAGTAAGGGTAACTACATCCCGTGATAGGGAAACGAAAATAAATTATTTTCGAATAGATGTTGCTGAGTGTGTGCTCTTGTATAGTTCAATTTCAGATGAACAGATTTTCATGAAAATTGATTGATCAATAAATTCACTTGAAATTTTTCCTTCTCAGAGAATTCGGGTATTCTACCCTAAAATTAAACTTTTCTAAATGCCAAATTTCCATATTTCTACATATGCTAGCTAAAATATTGCTATCGTACTTAAAATTTGAAAGAAGTGCTTAAAGGACATTTCCAATTATCTTGTGTTTTTGTCAAACACTGTCAAACCAAAAAAAAAAAAAATTTTGTTGTCGGTTATTTGCTGACTACATCATATTTTTTGTTTTCGTTTCCTAGTGCAACCACAAACACAGACTTTTAAATGTGATCTTTTGAAAGTCTACAATTAAAATGATTTGCAAATAATCTATAATCAAAAGTTTATTAAAATCCTATAGAGTGCATAAATTTCGCCTTAATTAACAACTATTTTACTGTGTGCACTTCAAATACAAACAGAGATTCTAAACATTAGAAATAATAAATTTTTTTTTTATTACAAAATTTCAAAAATTTTATAAAAATTTTTAGAAGAGTTTTGTAATCATTGCGAAAAATTCGTTTGCACTTTTTATTTTTCTAAAGTGAATATCCTGGTGCTTATGCTACATAAAATTTAAAATAAAAAAATAAACTAAACTGAAATCGAAACTTTTTAATTTAATTAAAAGTTTTATTTTTTTTCAGTAAACAATTTTTTCCGTAGTTGCTCAGGAATTTTCCTTTTTTTCATTTGTATAGAAACTAAACTAACATTTTTATTTTATTCTGATGAATAAAATTTAATAGAATGCTTTTATTAGTATTTTTTTTTCAAATTTCTAGTAATTACGGGTTTATTAATTAAAAAATTATTTAGGTAGCGTAGTTGAATAAAATAAGTACTTTTAAAAAAAAAAATAAGTCGCTTAAAGGTATGGTTTGCAAAATAGCACGTTTCCTTCGAAAAGTTCAAATACAGAAATTGTCACTGGTGGTTCCAACAAAAAATACATGCTTAGTTATAATATAGTTTTGCATAAATTTAGGAGAAATATTAAAAGTGAAGTATAAAAATTTTTATTTTAACATAAAGATTGTGTCGTACTACTGATTAATTTACTGACTGAAGCTCGATGGAGCAGCTAATGAACCGAAAACTGGCATTTCACAATTTCGGAAGCCGAGCGAAACTTAAATATTTTGTTTTAGATGAAAAATGTTTTTGTAATATGTGGTATTCGTCTCTAAATCTTGTTTTTCACCTTGGATGGTAGAAGGCAACAGACGGACGAACAAAGTGAAACTATTAGGTAAGCTTTCCCCAACTTTGTTTCAATTTATGATTGAAAATAAATTGCCATACTTTTTTTTTTAAATTATAACCGGAATTATAAATTTTGAAATTAGGTTTGCATTTGTATTGAATTTTTTTTGAATTCTTTTCATTCTCTAAAATATGTCATATGTGAGGGTAATTTGATTTGTTTTTTTTTTTACTTATTGCCCTGATTTAATATGAATGTTATGGTTTCATTGTCACATGATTTATTTTAAAATAACTAGAACATTTGATTAGAACTACAGTAAAGACTGCGTATATGTAAGGGCTACTTGTTCAGCAGAGCAGGACAACCTGTTTTATAGCCTAAAATTTTGAAGTTCCCAACATTTTCAATATTATGATTCCTCTATAAAAAAAGCTCGCTTATAGGGAATTTCCATAAGAGTTTAATTTGTTAATTTTTTTCGAAAAAATTGCTAATATTAAATTGAAAAATTATTTTTAATCGCACAAAAAAAATACCCATTATAAAAAATTAAGGACGTATTTTTATTTAGGGAAGAGGCAATCAATTTTATTGAACCACAAACGCACAATGGAAAAAGAAAAACAAAGAGGAGGAACTTGACTATATTTGTCGGTTTACACTAGACTTCATTTTAAGAAAAGAGAAAAAATCGAAACGACCGTCCACACCTGTGGACTGTCAATATCTATTAGAGATAAACTTGGTGTTCTGCTTGAGAGGGAATTTAATTTTCTATTGGAGGCTAACTGAGGAATATCATCATACGAAATCGTTCCTTCCACCTTGCTCAGAGAATTTATCCTCAGAACTGCGCAGGGTGTAGGTCACAATTGGATTCATTTTCTTGTGAAATATCATTTGCATAAATTGGGAAAATGGCACTTCCTTTTGTCTAGATTCTGCCAGGACGACGAGGAGACACCCATACATATTAACATGTTAAAACAAGTTGTCAAAAACCGAAAATGGTTTGGATATTTCATAGTTGGGAGCTCATTTCGAATTTCTTGAGGTATATTTTCAGGTACTTACTTGGGACCGAAATAGTATAAGTGAAATATGCTATGCTATGGCTGGCTGCGGTGATCGGAGGGTATATATTCCTCTGCCCACATTTCTGTTAAGTCATCTTCAATCTTTATTCTAAATTAGAAATTTATTAAGAAATTAGAAATTTTCCGCGTAGGAACGACAGTGAAGAAAGAGCAAGGTAAACTGGCGGAAATAGGGTATTAGCAAGAGAGGGATACACACAAGGAATAAGAAATTTTGTATATAAATTATTTTTAATGCACAATGACAAACCAAAATTAACATAAATTAAGAAATTTGTCAAATATTTTTAGGGTTGGCACTATTAATATCACATTAATTATTTGCTTACAGTTCAACAAAATTTATCAATTTGGAAAAAAATAAGTGTTCTATGAAGTTTCTTTTCGCGACCAATCTTGATCGCTTGCATAATTTCGTTTGTTGTTCATTGTAATTAATGTCAAATTTATTTCCATTTTTCTGTTTGTTTTCCTTATACAAAATTAATGCATGTGTACGTAAGCAACTGTTCCAAATATTTCAAAAGATTGCATTAAAAATTATTTGTAAAATTGCGTTTTGTTTTTGTTTTTTTTTATTTTGTCTTACTTTTCCTTGGGTTTTTAGAGCACACACACATACAAGAAGTAGCACAAATTAATTCTAAAAATATTCTTTTCATATTTTTTATCTCTTTTTAATAAAAACTTTTCTTTTTTTTTATTACAGTTTCAGAAAACTCAAAAGAATTCTCAGAGAATAAAAACAAAGTTAACATTACGGTTTTTCTCATGTTTTTTTTAATTTTATTTCAGTTTTTAATTTGTTGTTTTATCCTTGGACGGAAATATACAACAAGTACGTGAATGAATGTGTGCAGTTTAAATGGATCTGTAATTAAAAACAACGGATAAAACGAATCTTGTTTATCTTTAAAGAATACGAAGAGAAATAAGAAAGAAAAAAAAAGAGAACGAAAGCAAAAATTTTATTGTGTTTAGGATGAAAACATAAAAATTTTTTGTATATCCTTAGAAGTTTTGCGTATCTTTAGAAAAATTTTCATATATACACACATGTAGATAAACACTTATACAATATAACAAATTTAAACTCTAAAATTTACGTTCAAATAACAATGAACAAACAAGCAGTTAAAATGAGTGTATTTTAATATAGAAAGTTTCCATATCGTATATAGTGAATGTCAAGGACATTATATAACATTACTCGTATCCTTAATGGATTTGTTGAAAATTTTCATTTTATTTCCAATTTTAATTTTCACTAAAGCAAGACTATTTTATCCTTATGGTTTTATTTTAAGAAAGTTTTCATATTAATGTGTTCTGACGAATCAATTATTAGTTTTTAAGAAGAGTAATGAATGTTTTGTACATGACTTTGTACATACAAATATTTTATGTAAGTAAGAATGTACTTAAGTGTATTTTATAAAACAATAAGACATTTGGAGTGTACAGAATACAATTTGATCGTATGTTCGAATTAAATGAAATTTTAAACTTTTCTTTTGAAAAAAATTTCACTGTTATTTTCCACTTTGTTATCGAACATGAATAAAATATTTATTTTAATGGAAATTTAAAAACATTCTTTACTAAAAATAAATTTTTTTTTTGTTATATAGTTGTAATGTTATAATATAACATTATGTATATCTTTGACGAGATTCCTTGAATTTTATCAATATTTTTAAGGAAGAAATTCTATTGAATTTTTTTTTTTTTAATTTCTTTAAAATTCTCCGTTTTAAGTAAAATTTTTTAAAATGAAAATATTTACAATCAAATATTGAAATGGAAAATTCTCCAATAATAGATGGGTCCGAAGAGAAAATGATAACAGTTAAAGAAACTAAATTGTCAGTTTAAAAGTGACGCTTGTATACAATTACAGACTCAGGGGACTTGCTAACTATTGCTATTACAGTACTGAATGACTTATTTTGTTGGAACGCACATTGCTTTTGTATTTTTCTTGTTTCGAGTTATTCCGACCCTGTACAATTTAGAGAAATTTCAATTTTGGCAACTCATTTTTTTTTTAACCGAATGATTTTTATTAAATTCCTATAAAAGCAAAGAACTGATGGGAATTGTCTTATTTTACTTGGCATCGATAACTATAATAGGGTTATTGATGCCAAGTAAAAAAAAAAACTCTGATAGGGTTAAGTAAATTCAAATTCCCTCAATCAATAAAATAGTTCTCATTCAATTTATAAAATTTTTAGCTCCGCACGGATATCACAAAGGTGGCAAATTTCATCAGCAATTTTATGATTACTTCTTTTTATAACCACTTGAGTTAGTCGTTTACGGTATGGCAAAATGTATATATGCATATATTCTTACCGAGCGTAAAATTCAGTGTTAATTTAGAAAGTCACTCGTCAAAAGCAAACACTAAAAAACTTTCACAAATTGTTTATTTTGCAAAAATTATAAAACTTTCACAAGTTTATTAATTTTTATTCAAGGACTGTACCTATTGTTATTGGATCTATTGTAGTTTGGCAATTATTGGTTCAATTCTAGACTAATACTTTTTGTTGAATTGCTTGATATATTCTGGTAACTGCCACACAATCGTGAAAGGTACGTAATTTTAAATATTTCGAGCTTTAATAATGTTATTGTCAAGGTTCAGGGTATAGTTCAGTTGGTTAAGACCGAACGAAATGTTTTTACCTGTTTTCAATTCAGTTTACTTTGTATAAATTGAGCTTAAGGCAGTGATTAAATTAAATTAAATTTTAAATAGTTGCAAATACAATTTTAACAAAGAATTAAATTTTCTTGTTAATTAATTGCTAATATATATTTTAAAGGATGTTTTCCTCTTTCCACAAACTATATTCTCCTAACAATTTATCATGATCAAATATGCAAGTAAATATACATATATACAAGTGCATATGGTATGTGCATTTATAATCAATGATTAAAGATTACTAAATATTATATTTGGAAATAATCTCTAAATTAATACCATAATATGATAATTGCTTGAATCACATTAATACACACCTACATGCACACATACATGCACTTAATATTATTTGATTTTAATCTATAAAATTATTTTAATTATATTTTAAAATTAAAATATAAAATTTTAATTATTGCAAAAATAATATTTTTTTCTGTTTTTCATATTTATATTATAAATTTAATTTATATTAAATAAACAAATATAATATTATAAAATTCAATTTTAGGAAATTTAATTTTTAAGAGGCAAGTGATGAAATTAATAAGTAACTATCAAGATACCAAAATATTAAAATTTTTAATGAAATTTTAAGACAAAAAATATTTTATTACGCATAAATATTTTATTTACATAAAAACTTGTAGAGAGAGATTAAAGAAATTAATTTACGATATTTAATATAAGAGTATTTACATACGTATAAGTAAATACATTGTAGGTACAGTGCTGTGCAAAAAATTAGCAACCAGATATAGTCCGCAGAGACGCAATTGTAATTGACATACGAACTTACAAAACATTAAAATAACGATATACGATAAAACAAATTATCTGAGATCTCTTTTGCGAAATTCTATTCGAATTGCGGTATTTTGAAAAATGGAACAGTATTTTTCAGTAATAAAATCGATTGGATGGAATTCCTGCTGTAAGAAGATACAATGGTGAACACTCTAACTACTGCAATTGAAGAGGAGCAGTCCAGCATTCATATAAAACTATTTTGAAAATTCAAATGTCTTTTCACGCTGAATAGAGTAGGTACGTCATTCCGATTAAAAGTTTTAAAATTATAATGAAAAAAACTAAAGTTGGTTTGACTGTTCCAGTAAGAGAAAAAGTCAATGATCATCATTGCAATATGCGAATATTTTAGACTTGAGTAGCCCGGTGAACGTGAAGAATTTACAATATAAAACGGAACCCACCAAACGGGGTGGAAATTCTTTCAAAAATATAACGAGCCAAACAAAAAAGTTGACGCGTTCTATGATTACAAGATTGGCTGCGTTCTCGAGAAACAAATATTGTTTTACGTTATGTTAGGCCAAATATTCTTATTGTGATACGCTGGATCTGCATATTCCCACCTTTACATGAATCAACTCGAGTCCTTTATAAACCATTTTAAATCCCTGACGTTTACACCAAACAGGTCCGAAACTCGCATAAAGATATTCTGTTTTACACAATATTAATTTTGTTGCTAAGGTTTTTTACACAGCACTGTAAATAACTTATTAAATAACAAATTATATTATAATAATTTCGTAAATTGAAAAGTAGATTGCAATTTTAAGATTCTGTTTCAAATATGAAATGTGTAAAATGATATTCAAATTAACCAAAAACTAAATTTATTTTATTAAAAAGATAGGAAAAAAAAAACTGAATTTGACATAATTAAACTTGAGATATTGTAAAGATCTTTTTTCACATACATATACACTCACTAAGGAATATAATTGTGTATATTTTGATATTATTATTAAGGATAAATCAATAAATTTATTCTATGCTATGCAATTTAATATTTATAGTTAATAGTTTAGTATAACATTATTATATTTGGATATTATATTTTCCCTTAAATTATGTTTTTTTGGTTCCGAATAGATTAATGTGATTATGTAAGTTGTATAAGGATATAATTTAAATTTAGAAATGTTATACAAAAGGATATCAGTGGCGTCTAAAACAATTTCGTTTATATTAAATTTATTTACTTTGTATAGTACAGTTTTAAATTAGAAAAGAGAAAATTTCACTTGAACAGAGAGAATAATTAATTGTCATTAATTAGAAATTTATAAAAAGGAAATTTATTTATTACTAAAAACATTAAGATGTTGTATAATGAGAACAAGGATAAAAAGTAAGATAAATTCAAAAATTTGGAAAAAAATAAATTTAAATGGTCTTTAGTGAATGACAGTGAAACAGTGTGTGTGTGTATATCTGTGAATCAGTATTGACGAAAATATTTAATGAGTAAAATTTGTCAAATTCAATTTTGTTACATTTTACTTAATGACAATGATGATTTAGTTATTTAATTTAAATATTTTAAATTTATTTAAAAAATACGGTCAAAATATTGAATGAATTTAACTTTTGTATATTACAGTGATTTAGTCTGTAGAGATAGCTAATCACCTATTCAGTACCATTGTGTGTTATCTAAGATAACATCCTGTTTGAGGTATCCCCACTTATGTTTGGAACACAATGGTTCTATACTAGAGAAGGTCGATAAACAATCCAATGAAGTAAGGCCAGCAGTCTGTTTGATCGATTACTTACATATGCTTGAGGTGAAATTGATCGTGAAAACCTGTGGCGTTTAAGGAATACTGTTAGGAAGCAAAATAAGGAAAAGAATAACATGAGAATATTATCGGGAAAAATTTTCTAATGATTATCTTTATGGCGTCCACAAGAAGCTGAGAATTACATGGTGAGAGACCGAAAAAAGCCGATCAACGAATATCTGTCATTCTCTAACATACCAATCGAAGCATGGTAGGAATACTTTTGCGGTTTGTACAATAATGTAGTTATAGAAAATACCAATATAAGCGACAATGAAACATATCAAGTTGGGATGACGTTTTCATTTACAAGTGCTATGGTCAAAAGTAATGTTAATAAGTTGAAAAATAGAAAGTTCCCGAGTATGGATCAAATCTCAGATAAAATGATCAAGTAGGGCGGAGAGAAACTTCAAAAAGAGATAACGGATCCGTTCAATAGAACTTTATTGTTGCAGCATATTCAAAAAGACTGGTAAAACAATATCACTATCCCTATATTTAAGGAAAGTAACAAAAATATACTGGAAAAGCATAGTGGGGCCACTTTACTAAGCGCGATGCAGAGATTATTTACAAAAATACTTTCTAATGAATTCGAATTTTAAGGTAGAAACAATATAATAAGAAAGGTTTTTCTCAATTTATTCAGAATTAATTCACATATTAGCAAATATAGATGATCTTAATACCGAAATAATACCGTTATCAAATTTAACAGCAAAATGTCGGGCCAGATACCTACAGTAGCATGCATCTGGCAAGGGGATAGTCATAGTTGACTAATGATATTTTATAATTTTAATAAGAAATTTCTTCACAAAAGTGGCATTTATTAATCCTGCTTCCAACAACAAAATAAGTTCAATTATTGCATTCTACTGAATCCTTTAAAAATATTTAATTAAATTTTATAATTTTAATTTTGTAACTTGAAAAAATCTCAAAAAATTACAAAAAAATATTTTCCAACAATGAAAACATTTTCAAAATATTCAAATAATAAGGAACATAAAAACTCTCATAAAATTTAATTTTCCTTAAGGACTCTATTAGTCGATAATTGGTGCGGTTTTTCTTATTTCCTTTATTAGCAAATAAGAAAAAATTTTTATTAATTTTTAATGAAATAAATAATTTTATTGAATAATTTTCTATAAAAATTAAAAAATTAAAAAAAAATATTTGAAATTTTGAAGTTAAAAACTTTTTCGAATTTCTTCATCCTCTTTTGACTTACTCAGTTGTGTCGCAGTTGTGTATGTAATCAATTCTTATTTTCCATTTTCTTATTCCGTATAATAATTAAAAGCAAAAGAAGAAATAAAATAAAACTTTTCTCCCGGTGGAAGTTTGTTAAAAAAAGTCCACAAATTTTATGAAAAGTGACATAAATTTGAATGCTTAATAAAAAAAAAAATTGGCAAAATTTGGGTCACAAAAGGTTTGAGTTAAAAAGTAAAAAATTGATCAATAAAATTAAAGAGAAAAGGTTCATTTGGCTCGTGCCTGTTATTTAAAGTATGCTTATGTTATTCTGTTTTTTAATACAGAGAAAAGTAGGGCAAGTTTTTTTCTTCGTTTGTAAGTTTCATTCAAGATTTTCAGTTTGCTAAAAATTAACACTTTGTGAAGTTTTCAAGGAAGAAGTCATAGAGTAGTTAATAGGCAACAAAATAATTAAGTAATCTTTATGAGCTCATAAATATCAAAAAACCTTCTAGGACAAAATGTTTAGGTTGGTGGATGATCTAATTGCTGCGCTTAAGGCTACGCCGACGATGTGGCTTTCGTCATACGCCACAAATTTATGTTTGTAGAAGTAAAAAATTTATGTGTTGTAGTAGGGTGGTGCAGATGCGTTGGGTTAAATATATATCCCAGCAAAAGCACTTTGGTTTCCTTCACCAGACACAGAAGCAGGGATAAATTAACGAGCCCAATTCTGTTTGGTGAACATATTGGTTATTCTAGGGAGGTGAGGTACCTGGAGGTAACCCTAAATGATTGCCTCTCCTAGAATACCCACATAGATAAAGTCATCGGAGGAGCTACGACGGCCTTGTGGACGTGCAGGAGCTTCATCTTACGGATTTCAAATTATAAAAAGTAAGGAGCAAATCAGCGGAAAACCGCAAATTCATCTTCCTAAATTGGAATTCATCGAAACTTAAACTCTTTTCCAATAAACTTAAAACACGTGGTATCATTTTGTATAGTTATACTAGGCAGTATAGTTTAATCTGCCTTGGCAAATAAGTACATGTAATAAGTTAGTCAATTTAGTGATAGAAAGATGTACGGACGGTTATTTGAAGTGACCACCGCATTCCAGATTGGATTGCTTTAGAATTAGGACAAGTATACCAGTTTAATGATACCCTTCCCTTGAGCATTCGATTGAAGATGGTGAAACAGAACCAACTCGCTATTTTAAGGAATTTTGTATATCTCTGGTATTTTTTTGAGAAATAATCACCCATGTTCAGTCATGCTGGCCCCATCTGGTAACAATAATCTCATGTGGCTCTCTTGAGAAGCGTCTGTCTTTTATCTACGTACCGATAACGGGGCGAAATGACGAGTTAAATTAAAGAGTTTAATTCATTTGTTCTTATTGTACTAAAAATTTGTATGTACTAAAAAAATTGTACTAAAAATATACTAAAATTGTTTTAAATCAATGATACTCAAAAATAACACTGAGTTTCTAATAATTGTGTGCGCGAATGTAATAATCCAATTTTCAAATTTTATTACAAACCGTCCCTGAGAAGAAACTCTATTTTAGTATAGTGTTGAATATAGTATACTAAAAGTAATATGAAGGTATTTTTATTTTGATATTTTTATCCTAGAATATTTTATTTTTTTTTTGTTGTAGAAATCTCTCCTTTTTTTGGTACGTTATTTATGAAGCAAATAAATCTATATTTGTGCATATGTTTCTATGTTTGTATTTTCGAAATTTTTATAAGAACTTGTAAATAAAATATCAAGTGTATGGGGTATGTAAGTAGTATATGTAAATATGCAAATTTTCATTTAAGAAATATTTTTGATATACGAAAAGAATTTTACATATAGACGACGTACCACCACCATTTTTACCCATTTTTTTTTCCTATTTATTTTTTTTTATATATTATTTTTTTTTTAGAAAATTGATATTTACCGAAATTGATTCTCTTCCAGCACCTACAGATGTTGTTGGATCCAAACGTTTCCAGCCATCAAAAAATTCTCTTACGAATCTTCTTGATGTATCAAGGATACGAAAACCTGTTATATTGATGGCACCATATTCAATAATTTCACTTTCCCATCTGTCGTCCATAACCTTTTTTTTCGTATTTTTTTTGTAATGTTTTGTAGGTTCATCCCATCAATCCCGTTATATAAGTATACGGAGAGATGAAAAGTATAAGTTAGTGTTTGTATATGTGCACATATACGTATAGATGCACGTATTTTGAATAGATAATCGTTTAGGTATTGAAATCATTCAATATGACAAAAAAAAAAAGAAAAAAAATTGGTTTTTTATGTTTGAGACCAAAAAAAAAATAACAATGAAAATAAAATGTTGTTTTTGTTCAAAAGTGAAACAAAATATATGGTTCCATGTTTATATGTTTGTGTGTATGTGTGCCGGAATTATATGCAAAAAAGGACCAGTATATAAAAATATGAGTTTTAACACAGAAGCGCCAGCATCGTCATCATCATCATCATTATTATTATTGTGATCATTATCACAAGTATAAGTAAAAAGGCAGCAAGGCAATTGAATTAAAGGCAACAAAAATAACCAAAGCATTCAGTTCAGGTGTTTTTTTTTTTTTGTTCCAAATTTTATATATTGTTATTGTTGTTTTTTTTTTCCATTCATTGTCCATTGTTACAAATTTTATTGTTGTTGTTGTTGAATTTTTTTTGTTATGTTGTCGTTTATGTTGTTTTTCAAGTAGTAGCAGCAGCAGCAGCATCACCCCCCGAAAAAAATGTAAAAAAAGTGTTGAAAGCAAGTTGACATATAACATAGAAAGAAGAAAAAATGAAAAAAAAAAATAACATTAGCTCCATAAATCAGTTGAAAGTGACCTTCTTTTATTGTATTTTGCTTTTATCCTAAAAGATGCTTAATATATGAGTATATGAAAATATAAGGGTAAGAAATTCGGGTACATTAAAAAGTATGTATAAGCTGAGTAGCTAAATTTATGTATTTGTGTGTTGTGAGTAACGAAATTGGAATTCTGATGATGGGTTTTTGTTTCTGTTCTGCTTGTTGTGTTAAAGGATATTACAACGAATACATTTGATAAAAAGTGAGAAATGTTTATATTTAAAGTACAACAAGGATATATGAAAATTGATTGTGAAAAGTGAGAGCACTGCATCTTATATAGTTAAGTAATTTTGACATTTTTTTTTACTGATAATATTTTAGGAGGAGTAAATGATAATATGAAAAATATTTTGTATAAGAGTAATTTAATGTAATCAAAAGAAATTTTCTTCTTATGTATGTAATATGCTTAAATAATTTTTAAAGAACTTAAAATACTAAATTGAAAATAGAAACTTTAGTATACATATAGAATTTATAAACTTACAAGACCACTCAATAGATAATGATAAGTTCGTCTGCCAAGTGATATATCTCGTACATGATTAACAACAATTTCTTTTGCCATTTCAGTTGGACAATCTAAAACAATATATTTGCTGGACCAACGATTTAATTCTTCTAATGTGTGTAGAAAATCTATTGCCATTGTAACATTTGCTATTCTTTTAACCATTTCAACTTGAAATGATTCATTGCCCGGTTTAAGACCTTGATAAATTTGTTGTAGTCTTAAGAGACCTGAAAAATAAAATTAAACAAAAAATTAAACACATATTTTTATTTTTTGAAAAATATTTTTCAAAATTGTAAATGAAATGCTTGCTTTTCTAAAATTTCACATTAGACAATATTAGAATAGTTTTTGACATATTTACGTTAATAATTTTGAAAAAGACAGCTATTGCCATTGTTAATTTGACAATTACTCAAAAATTTTTGACTCAAATTATTCATCAAAATGTCAGCAAAACAATAAGAGACGTCAATAAGCTTTTGTAAATTTTTATTTAATTTGTAAAACAAAATTTTTAGAGTTTGCCTAAAAGAAAGCCGAGACGGAGGCCATGTTCGGTTTTCGATAATGCCACAGACGGAGATGCATTAAGCCATTTTACATAACGAACTGCAAACCAGGCGAGCAGAAATCCCAGAACTTTAGCCGAATTTTGAAAAGCTCGGGTTGGTTCTTGTGAATGCGAGGCAATTTTTGGAGCCAATAATATCACAATGGCCTATCTGGCCTATGTGTACCTTACGCTAGCCGTCTCACCTAACCTAACCTATCTTAATTATTTAATCTAAGTTATTAAAAATTTAAAATTACAATCATAGTGGCTCTAAAATGAAAATTCCTTTAAAATTAAATGCTTGTTTTACATTTGTAAATTCATAATGCACGTACACAAGTATAGGTTAATGTTCACTTATTGTATATTAAATTTAATAAACTAAATTAAAAACTTTTCCAAGGCTCACAACATTGTGATTATGTAAATACAACAAAAATTAATTCCTGTGTTCTTAGAACTTGTACATTTTCTTTTCTCAATGCAAAAATCATATTTGAATTTGATAAAGTTGAGTTGAATGTACACACATGAAGTTCAATAAAATCGAACATATTTTGTGCCAATACATACATACACAAGTACATATGTACATACGAGTATATGAACTTTAAATACTTGCTATGCAAAATGTATACTTGTGTGTCATCTATTAAAAACTAACAAGTCCAATTGAACGTACATATTTAACAAAATAATAGAAAATATTGAGACGACAGAAAGTTTTTCAGAGAGAAAAAGAAAAAAACTTCTTAAATTCTTTAATAATTTTTACGAAAACAAAAAAATACGAAAATGAAAAACTTTTTAAAATACCAAAGTCAAAACTCTTCTTATGGAGAGGAGTTTTTCAAAACTTTTTAGAAAAGAAATTATTTTAACGATGAAGTACTCAATATTTTATTTTTTTTAATGTAAAGTTCTTTTTTTTCCTAATTTTTATAAATTTAATACTTTTAAAAGTTTTCCCCAGTTAAACAAAGTAATTCTCTACATAAAATCCATATAAAATGAAGCGTAATATAAGCATGCACACACCCATCTATATTCAGACTTGAATTTCAACAATAGGGCAAAAATATATAGAACAATTGAAGTTTGAACATGTAAATTTGGGGGTGCTAGTAGTCTTTCTGTTTTAATTATAATAAACGTTAAACGAAACTAAATACTAGTCCAACAACGACAGTAATAACGGCAGCATTCCCGAGTTTATCCGAATCATTTCTGTTTGAATCTGCTGGGCTGCAGACAGCAATTATCACTATTACAAATGAAGGATTAACAAACGTCTAATTATTTTGTAAAAAGTACTGAAAAGCTATTACAAACATCATTAAAAATTCATTTGTATACGAGGTAATTAAAAATTATATACGTGTCATGCTATTGATAAAATGACCGTCGTGATTGTGGGCATTACAACATTTTATTTACGTATGTAAATGTATTAGCTAAATTTAGAGTTGCCGTCATATTTCTGTATCACTACAGTGATCATTCTGAGTTTAATTTCAGAATATTTGGTTTTGCTGATGATCAACATAACCAGTCTTCCCAAAATCCCTTCCGAAGCATTTCAGTTACAGGCAAGCCCCCGCTTCGCATTCACACAATAAGTGCTCCACAATTTCATCCTCCTACAATGAGCATTTATATGATTACAAAGTCTTTAATTTTTGCATTTTCTTTGTAGGCATACTTTATTCAGAATATTATGAATGAACTAGTGTCTTCATAATACAATGTATACTATTGACAATTGAAAGAGTGTATAAAAGGAAAAAAAATCAAGTAAATGAGAGAAAAAATCGATCACATCCCGCTTATTATTTTGAATACACACACACATAATAAAAGTACAGAAAAAATTAGGACAAAAGGGAGAAAAAAACTAGAAAGAGGAACCGAGTTGGAAAAAAAAAACAAACTATGAAGGAAGCTAGAAATGAAAAAAAAGGGAGAAAATAAAAAGAGTTCCTGAAAACTGATAAAATATTTTCTGTAAAAAATCATACTTTTCATATGAGAGCGTATATAATTTTCCTAATGGAAGTCCTTACATAAAAATAAGGATTCAGTATTTTCAATAATTTTTTTTTTCTAAAATGGCACAATTGAGAAGTAAAAAAAATAAGGAGTTAAATAGTTAGGAGTAGCAGTAATAGGATACTTCCTTTTTTCAAATTATTTAGAGGTTGTGTTCATTTTGAGGAGTTGGGAATTTTGAGTTCTAAAGTAAATAAAATTTTACTTTAATGTTTGAATAGTATGTTAGAAATTTGGAAAATGAGTATTTAATCTCGTTTTGATTTTGAAATTTCTCTTGTGAAACAAGATTTCAGGTGCAATGTCAGTTAAAAGCTCAATTCATTTTTACTGTTATGATCATAAGAAATTGATTTTACTCCTTCAAATTACCTCAGTCGCTCAGTGTTCGGCTTAAACTAGGAAGTTACTACAATGCGTGTGACAATGCTCTTTTACATTTTATTTCTCAATCTTTTCCAAAAAAGAGAGAAAGTATAAGAAAGGGTGTCAAATGAACTATTTGAGATTTTACTACTTTGTTCTTACTTTATTCTCTTTTTCTTCAAAAAGTTTAATGTACTGGAGCATTATGAAAGGAAATTAAAAAATTTTATACGCACTCTAAACATTTCCCTAACAATATAAGAGAAAATCATTAAATATGAAAGTTTAAGACATGCTTTAATAAATCTAGAACTTTACTATAAGCATACAAGAAAATTTTATTTTAAGTCTGGAAGCAAAGTTTTCATACAAAGCATTTTACGTTTTCTCTTTTTGTTTTTGTCTTTCTGTTTGAAATAGGTACGAACTTTTAAAAACTACTATTATGAGAAATTATTTATGTATTATTTTTCTCTATTAAATAAAAATCAGTTCTTTATATTCTTGTGTGTAGTTAAAATTAAAAGAATCAACTGTTACTGTCTGTTAGTTTGTTATTTTGGTTCGTCTAAGTTCAGATTTATTGCTATTAATATAATTACAATATAAAATTTTGTTGTGTTTGTCGGTATAACATTTGGAATTGGCATTGATTATTAAAATTTTGGCATTTTTATGTGATCTAATAATTTTTATTGTTCAA
The DNA here is from genome assembly GCF_029603195.1 of Condylostylus longicornis. Lineage (NCBI taxonomy): Eukaryota > Metazoa > Arthropoda > Insecta > Diptera > Dolichopodidae > Condylostylus > Condylostylus longicornis. The sequence continues at coordinate 1,560,278 of NW_026578087.1, forward strand.
GCAAGTAATTGATTTTTTCATTGATATTCATCCAACTGCCGATGATTCTAATTAATTCAAAAAATTTGGAAATTAACTAAAAAACTTTAATCAGCTTAAACAACTACAAAATTGGTAATCAACTGGTAATCAGTTGATTACCAGTTGAAAAAGCAATAACAACTACAGGCAGTAATAACAATCCTTGTGCAAATATATTGCATGTAATTTTAAACCCCCATAAGTATGCAAGAAAAATATTTTGCAGAGTAAAAACAAAACTTGATATGGTGCGCCAGGATTCTACAACACAAGTCCACGTTTAATATAAAAATTACAAAAATTTGAGAGAAAATGCATAAGAGCCTATAAATAGACACTTTGGAGATGGGAGACTTGAATCCGACGACAAGGTTTTTTGTTCAAACAAGTTCACATTTTGATGATTTCATAATAATGATAGAAAAGATAAAGCATACAAAAGCCTACCAAAAACGGCCTACCACAATGGGAAGTACATTAAAAATAAATACCTTGCTAACGGGTTCCATAGTCTTGGAGTATTTCATTTCTCGATCTAAATGGCTATTGTCAAAATCATATGTCCCAATAATAAAATCGCTATAATAGACGGGCTACAGGTTTAACCACTGAATACAGCCCTGATTCAATAAACTGGAATTGCCTAATATATGATATGTGATGCTCAGACAGAGATTAATTAACATTGAAAAAATATTTATCGTTCGACAATAGTCTTACATAAGACTGGCCTATATAATCTACAAACTTATTGATATTCTTAAAATAATGGGGAAGAAAAAACAAAGCTCTATTAGTTAATGTAGCCCTGCTTATCAATGTAAAAATTTTTTTTTAGTTTTATTTAATCGAATTAATTAACATAATTTTAGTTTTTACGATTTTGTTAGAGTAGTATAAAAAGCCCATATAGTTTTTATACGTATTTGCTAGGGTATTCGAATACAAACACTTCCTTATCTCATTTCATGAGATTTAATCATGAATTGTAAATAAAAAAAAAATCCCAAAAACAACAAAAAATTAGGAAATCTTTAACATTTCCACCCATATATGAATTAATCTGCAACTGACGTTAACATTAAGATCTTTGTGACCAAAAAACATATTTTTGATTGTAAACTCCTCTCTCTTGGCCTCTTCTCGGCTTCTCTTTTATGTCAAATTTTTAAATAAAAATTTATGCTTTTATTATTGAATGTAACAAACTTTTTAATAAAAATAGCTATAAAATATACAAACACGACCATAAAATAATTTTAATGGAATCTAGCAAATAGATTGCTCTCTTTTTGTTTTTTTTTTTGTTTTTTGTGCTCTTCTAATTAAATCGAAGAACTTTTACCAGCTCATAATGTAAATTTAATTTTTTTTTTGTTTACTTTTATGAGTACGGTACTTCTAAGAGGCAAAAGGATTATGTTAGGATAATTAGAACTTAAAGGTTTACCAGATTTTAGTCTAGACTTGTTAAATTGTTATCATCTCGTTTGAAGATAATTAACATTTTCATAAAGTTCTACACTCAAAATTCAAAAAAAAAGCACAAAAATAAAAAACGAACTGAGAGGAGCACAAAAAAAAATTATAATAAAAAAAAAACAAACCAAATTTTTTTAATTAAGTCCTTGTTTTGTATGCTATTTTATTTTTTCTCCATTTTAAAAACATTTTTATGATTTTGGGAAACTGAGATAAAAATTTTTATTATGTTTTTCATACAAATAATAATTATTAATTACTCTTGTTAAAATTTATTACCTAAGTGTAATTTCAACAAATTCCTGAAGGAAAAATTTTTATTTTTTTAATTTTTAAGTTTTTTTTTTTATTACACAATAGTTGAGTGAAAGGAAGGTGTTAATTGTGTGCAAAGTATGCAAATGGACAGTGGTCCAGGCAATTATAAAATTAAGTTCGATTAAGTTTTGCTCTTGATGATTTTCAAGTAAGTTTGTGAACTAGTAGTTTTAAAAATATACATGGGTTGATGTTCTATTACCTTTGGCTTCCACTAAAATTGTATTGACTTAAGGCGAAAGCTTATTGGACCTTAGTATTTTTACTCCTATCGTAAAATGCAGGAATTTTTAAGAACAAATGACTGTTTAGAGCATTTGTAGATTTGTCTCTTATATAAATTTCCAATTTCCAAATGCAGTTCTACTTTATCAGTGTACTGAATGTACCACAACCCGTTGGACGTGAGATCGGGGTGGCTCGGTACTTGAGTCGGGTTCGAGTGTGTGGTATGCGGACGGGTCCACAACGGAGTCGGGTGTGGATTCGGGTGTATACGGTGTTCGCCCGGACACGCGTGTATATGCAACCCTTGACCCGTATTGCATGGTGTTCCAGGCCGAAATACATGCAATAGAGATATGTCTGAGAATCAATATAGAAAGGGGGTATAGAAACCGCACCATCTATGTGTTCTCGGACAGCAAGGCTGCACTGCTGGCGCTTCGTTCAGCTCAGGTTACATCCAAGCTGGTTTGGAGCTGCCTTGCTGCACTTATGGAGTTGGCATCGTAGAACAGAGTCACGCTCATTTGGGTGCCGGGCCATAGTGGCCATGCGAGCAACGAAATTGCCGATGGGCTGGCGCGGAGGGGATCTGGGGCTGACTTTGTGCAGCCGCTGCCTTTCTGCGGTCTGCCTTCTTCTGCCGTGGAGGTCAAGCTTGCCTGCCTGCTCGCGGCGGAATGCGGCCGTCATTGCCGTCATGCGAAGGTGTTCCTTTCGGCGTGCTCCAGCGGATTCACCGCAGAGTTGCTGGGGATGAGCAGGAGCCGGGTTCGCACTATTGCGAATTTCTTCACGTGGCACTGCCCAGTGAAGTACCACCTGCATAGGCTGGGGAAGTCGAGCTCCCCCCTGTGCAGATTTTGTGGGGGTGGCGATGAGACCGCCGTGCACATTCTCTGTTCAGCGCCGCAATTGTCTTGGACATGGGTGTCCCTAAGTGTTCGGGAACTGTTGTCCAATTCCCTTAGGGATATCTCCGGCTTTGTGGTTTCGACGGGGATATTATAGGCGGGAGCGTGGGGAGGCTACAATAAGTCAAGGATGGTTGCGGTGGCTTGGGGGGTTACTTCTGTCCCACTCGGTTCCCTTAAAATCTATAAATCTACCACAACCCGTGCAACGTGTAATATAATTGAAATATAGCGTTTAATTTTTGGCAGTGTGTTTTTTTTAGTATACAAGCTCTAATACAGATTTTAGGATTGTGTCGAACACAAGCTCTAATACAGATTTTAGGATTGCTTTAAATAACAATCTGCAATTCAATATTATTCAATTCAATTTTAAAGTTTGTTTTAAAACTAGTGGCCCGCGTAAAATAAAATAAATAAAACAAAAGTTTTAGTTGCATACTTATAGGGATTATTAATATTTGCGTACTTATAATTTCAAATTACGAATATTCAAGATGTTTTTGATTGATTCTCCGTACAAAACTGTGAAACTTAATATTCATTTTATTTGGATATTGTTTTTTCATGCTCTACAATCAAAAGAGCTATCTAAACCCAATTTTATAACACAATGTCTGCATGCAGAAATTTTTTCATATTTAGTTTTAATATACGAAAACGATGGCATTCCATTACAATTTCGTGATTGAAAATTTCAAACATATTTTCTTCAAATTAAAAAATAATTTTCTACACAATGTCATCATTATAAAGTCATCAAAATCTGATTAGTTATTTACCTCTATATTCGGAACCTTGTATTTATTTTCTCATTCACATAACTTTATTATTGAAAAATTAAATTTAAATCATAAACACAAAAATATAACCGTGTTAGTTGGTCAAAAAATATTCCCCTATATTAATGTGATATGAAAATTTCTTTGTATGTACCTACCAGCTACATTATTATTTCAATTAATGTAATTATTAAAATATTAAGTAACAGTATTTCACCAGAAGCCTATATTTATTATAATTTTAATATTGCCCTTCAATATACTTACATATTATAATATGCATAAGTACGGCGGCACTTGTTTAAACATTGTGAATAAAATTTAAATTCAAATTTTTATTAAAAAAAAAAAATTTTTTTTTATTCGCGAGGCAATTTATGTGTACTCTGGCGGGGACAGAGAGAAATTTTATGCATCATACTGTTATATAATAATTATAATTATGCTTGTATATAAAATTATATTTCAATCTATTTATTTTTTTTTGCATCAAAAATTTTAACAAAAATTCATAATTTAATAAAACTATTAGCATAATATTTTTCAAATAAAAAAGCCAGCAGAGTAAATTAAGCTATTTAATTATATAATAAGCGTGTATTTAAAAAAAAAAAATGGTACGTAGTATGCTCTCGCATAATATTTACATATCCGTATATACACATGTAACTTACATTATAAAATATGCTGTGGTAATAAGGAAAAGCGCTTCAAATAAAAAAATTAGTATAGCCGAGGACATCATGTTACAGTGAATTTATAGCTAAGTTTTCAAAATATTTGAAAGTCAGAAAGTTTTTTCAAGTTTGTAGAACTTTTACAAACTTGTAGAGTTTGTAGAGTTTTTTATTTTATTTTACCATTTGCTAGATCCAATCATTATGAAATTTTATACAGAACAGCATAATTGTTGGGTACAATATAATATTTTGGAACATTCGTTGTTTTGGGGAAGCTCGGTTCGATAATATTACCATTAAAAATCCTGAGTACAAAATGAGCACAAAAATCTTAAAAACTACTATTGGTATTTCAACCATGTGCCTTGATACCAATACTTTTGTTTTTATGATAATAAGCAACCAGCCACATATATTCAAATTATAAAACTGCACAATTTATTTCACTTATTTATTAATCACTTTTGTTCAAATTTTTATTTCAAGTTCTTTTTAAAAATAATTAATACTACTTATTTATGCTCTCTAGATATTGTGTAAACGTGCTGACGTTCAAGAAAATAAGAAAAAACATGATTTAATCTTTCTCTTATTAGAATTAAAAACTCTTATTAGAATTAAATATTATGTTATGGCACATAATTGACATCATCCCAGTTATTTAACATGATAACAGTGGCATAACCACAACACAACTGAGAATTTGGAATGTGAGTTGCCACTGCTGTGTTCATAATATTTTGACAATGAAGTCAAATAATATGGAAATTAAGTTGAATATTAAGTTGACCCGACTTTGTATTGGTTTTCCTCATTACCACAGAAAATTATTATATTGCGTATAACATAATGTATTTAAATGTGTGCGTTTGTTATATTAATAATATTAAATTTTTGCAATAATAATTTTCATCTCGTTATTCAAAATTTAATTAGATATGTTTGCTTCTGTTTCAAAAAAAAAGGAAAAGTTGGAAAAACGAAAACAGCACACACTTCATATTCTTTTGTGTAGTTATTCTCCTCATAAATATGTTAAAAAAAAAATAAATTGTTGGAAAAAAAAATTTAAAAAAAGAAAAATGTTTTTTTTTTTTTTTTCATAAAATTAAATAAAAATTAATGAGTTACTACACAGAGCGTCAGAGAACATGACATGTGAACACGTATTTATAATGTAAAATTGCTAACAAAGAAGAATTCTTAATGAAGTTATGCACTTGTCACATACATTTTTCAGCTTTTTTGCCTTTTCAGTTTCCCTTTTCAGTTTTTCTCTTTCTGTTTTTTTTTGTTTTTTTTTCTATTTTTTGTTTTTTTTTTTCCTGTAATGTTGCCCAAACAAGGAAACAGCGCATCCAACATCAAAAGAAAATATTTTTAAAAAAATTTTTTTTATATGTGTGTATGTAGAAATGAGTACTGTGTGTGTATGGATGTGAAAATTGTGAAATCATAATATGATATGTAACAGAAATTCATATAAAATATCTGGTAAAAATGTTAAATATATTTGAGTTTGTGTGTATGTGTATTTAAAAAAAAAACAAGAAAAATGCTGTCAAGGCTTTGGCAATAAAGAAAGAATTTTGTTTTTCTTATTACAAAAGAACTTTAAATTTTTTTTTTGTTAAAGTGAACATTTGCAAAAGTTTAAGTATGTATGAATATGTGTAATTTCGTAAATATATGAGTATATATGTATGTAATCTAATAAGATGTAGGGTCTTATTTTATAAATACTCTTGAAGATAGAAAAGTGTGCAGAACCGGTTTTTTTTTTTATTCTTTTTCTTTTTACAGCTACCAATTTTACTTAATTAGCCTGTATGAACTAGTTAACGTTTGGAAAATTTTTGCATTTTTTTCGACTTCCTTGACAAACTAATGCAAAACCACAGTATGACTCAGTTGCCACTAAAATTTTTTAAGGAGATGGGTTCAACAATTACTTAAAATTCGTTATTAAAAACTTCAAAATATTAGGATTCAAAAATATATTCGCAGTAGGATAGAGAATACAGTAAAACTAAGTTGCATTTGAAAACCGATATACAGGTAAGAAAGAAGGTCTTAATCTCCCCTCCAAAAAATTTATATTTCACTTGAGAGCGAAGAGACGGGAGTTTGCCATATTTGATAATCCAGATTTGAAGCTATTCGTCGGGGTACTTACTGGTAAGAAGAGGACGGGAAAGACAGGAAGCGAGGCTTGCCGCCTCTGCCGGGAGTTATTTACTTACTTATTGTATACCCCTTATTGGGTACCCCTTTGTAACCCCGACGGAATACTAAAGACGCCGATGGAATTCTTGCAATACTGTTTCAGGGGCTTAGGTTGTGGTTATTTTAGCTGTGATGGCAATCCGAAAGATCCTATGGGTCGATGTGAGAATAGCATATGGGCCTCATTTCCCTATACAAAATTAAAAAAAAAGGTTTTTGTAAATAGTTTTAGCTGCATTAATTAAATATTAAAAGTTTAAGCCCGCGATTTAAAAATCCTTAAGCCATCCCCTTCTGTTTTTCATCATACATATTGTTATATATACATTTTTGTTTCACTCATATACGTACATCTATAAGTGTATATCATTTTTTTTGTATGTTGGTATAGTTGAAGGGTAGTATTCTCATGTGAATTAATTTGAAATTTTTTCTAACAATAACATTAAAATAAAATAAAATTGCAGCAGCAGTACAGAACGATTTAAAAATTAAAAAGAAGTTATTCTCAATTATTCTCAATTTAATTTTAGCAAAAATTCCATTTTATAAAATATTTTATTATTTTTTTTTTTTCACTATTTTTAATTTTTTTTACAATTTAATTGTAAAGGCTTCCAAGGACATGAATATATGTACATCATCCACATGTATGTACTCAGATGGAATATAATAGAAAGTAATCATTTTTAATAAAAAAATTAAAGTATCATAAAATATATGAAATGAGGAATATAAAAAAAATGTTTGTGTGTGTGTGTACTCTGTACACAATATGTTTTGAGTATTGCTTTGATGAATTTGTGTTGTCTAAGGGAAAAGCAAATTTAAATAAAAATGTGTTAATGTCAAAGAACAAAAATAAAAGTGAAATTGTATAAATACAAAAAATAAAAATATTTTTTCCTTTAAAATTTATTAAAATGCTAGAAAATGAAGTTAATTTTAGATCTAGCTATGGGTAGATTTATAAAATGAATCAAACCCATGCCGCTTGTAAAATGAATTCTCTTTGACAATATTTAAGTAGAAAAAACTAATATTTATGTAGCTTTAGGGCTAATGTAATGAAGACGATGCTTTTATGAAACTAATTCTTCAGGTTATCATGTTATATTGCATATATTTAGGGGAAAGTTAAAGAAATACTTTTTGAAGAAAAAATGTAATAGCAAATATATTGAATTTGAATGCTAATTTACTTCTTGCTTATAAAGATGAGTATTCTCCATGCTTTTGCTGAAGTTTAAAGAAGTTCATAGGTTCAGAGAATCGATTGAAATTTCGTGGGGTAATATGTTTGGATGGCGTGGAGTGAAACAAATTGTATTGTTAAAATACAAATTATTAGCGTAAACTGTGAAAATTCGAAAATTTTTTCCAAAATGATTCAACAGTGAGCTGTATGTGTAATGATCCTTTAAGATTGAACAGAAATATATATTAATCTTTTTGTGCTTTTTTAGTGTGCAAATCGCCCACCGATTACGCACAATATAAAGTTATTGAAGGCACCCTCTATACACATCAAGTTGTCAAAAGTTGTTTTTACGATTTTGAAAAACTATTATTTAAATGGGAGTAGCTAGAGAAACAACATGCTATCTAAAATCAAATTAGGCATAGAGTTGGTACATGATATCGTAGATAACTATGCCCTATATTCGTCATTAAGTTTTTAACTAGGTTGAAAGCTAGACTGCCGTAGTTTGTTCTTTATATTTAAGATTGTTTTTATTTAATGTCTCTATTTTGCTGGATTTTGCTATAGGATGATAAGCTTTATAATATTGAATATAATTTTTATAGTAGACCAAGTTTTGAATCTGAGGCTGGTGCCAAAATCACTACAGGTATACAGAGTATTAATACTAAGATTAATTAACTCATAACCGTTGCACCATAGGTCTAAAGTGAAAATAATAAATCGAGTGGGACAGAAGTAACCCCCCAAGCCACCGCAGCCATTCTTGACTTTTTGTAGCCTCCCCACGCTCCCAACTATAATATCCCCATCCCAACCCCAAAGCCACAGATATCCCTAAGGGAGTTGGACGACAGTTCCCGAACACTTAGGGACCCATGTCCAAGACAATTGCGGCGCCGAACAGCCAGTGCTGGACACTCGCAAAGAATGTGCACAGCGGTCTCATCGCCGAACCCACAAAATCTGCACGGGGGCGACTCCAACTTCCCCCGCCTTCCCTGGGCAGTGCCCCGTGAAGAAATTCACAATAGTGCGAACCCGGCTCCTGCTCATCCCCAGCAACTCTGCGGTGAATCCGCTGGAGCACGCCGAAAGAAACACCTTCGCATGACGGCACCTTTTCGTGTCCCGCCAGTGACGGCCGTATTCCGCCGCGAGCAGGCAACCTGAACTGAACGAAGCGCCAGCAGTGCAGCCCTGTTGTCCGAGAACACATAGATGGCGCGGTTTCTATACCACCTTTCTAAATGGATTCTCAGACAGATCTCTATTGCATGTATTTCGGCTTGGAACACCGTGCAATACGGGTCAAGGGTTGCATATATCCGCGTGTCCGGGCAGACACCGTATACCCACACCCGATTCCTCAGTACCCTCCAGGAACTCATCTTGAGGCTGGGATTTTGCTTCCCTATCCTGCTTAGAAATTTGCCCCTTCGGAATTGTTCTTAAAACAATAATATTATTTTCTTAATGTTATTTCCGGCAAATTAATATCTATGGAATCGAACCTAAAAATATTTAGTAATAAATCGCTATTATAAAAGTGTTGGTGTTGTCATTAAATTTCGGTATGGTATGGTGCATTAACATAAATTTTATATTAATAAAATATTGTGATTCAAATGAATTACTCAAAGTTTCTTTTGGGATTAATTTTTTTTTACATTTTAAAATATATTTTTCCCTATAGCAAATTTATTTGTATATAGAAAATAATTATTATTATTTTATAATATAAAAAATTTTCCATCTCATTTATATTTCACATTTTTTTTTACTTTTTTGTGTTATACCACTTTTATTGTTATATTATTACAATCTCATAAATGTATGCATATTGTGTATATTATTTGATAATCTTGTATTTTATACCACACATTTTATGTAATAATTTTTGATTATACTTGTATACATAAACGGTTGTATAACACTTTTAAAGGTAATCGTGAACAATAAAATGTTAGAAAAAAATTTAAATTTCTAATGAATTTGATTTATGTTTGTATGTTAATAATTTACATAAACATGTACATAATATATTTATATAATATTATGAATTGTTGTCTAGACTCTCTTCAAGAAAACATTCATTTGTATATACAATTCTCAATTAAGGTTATAATAATATTTCATATTATAAGAACGCATTCAAAAATATAAAATATCACCATAATATTACATTGTACATACATACATATTATATATTTTAATAATGTTAGTAAGTATATATGGTTTGTCAAGTAATAAAATTATAATAAAGTGTACTCGTTGTATAGAAAAATAACAATAGAATCGCAAAACTATATAGTTATGACGTGCTGTAAGAAAATAATAAAGATACAAAAGTGTAATAAATGTCAAACTATAAATGTTTAGCATGACAATAAAAGGAAAGCATGTTATATATAACATTATATCTAAATAGATCCATGAATATATAGTGTCAAGTGTATTGTACACAGTTTATATGAACACAATAATAATAAGAAAAGAGAAAAATAATTTTTATATTCAAATTTAACCTAACTTTATTAACGGTACAATGCATAAATATTATTATGTGTGTAAGTAGTTATATGTGTATGAAATATAGAAATATCCAGCTGAGAGTATAACAATAAAAATAAAAAAAAAAAATTCAACGAAAAACCTTAGAATAATGTAAAATATGGTTGGTTACATAAAACCATTTAAAAATTTTAATATTTTTATAACATTTAAGCTGAATAATATTGTAGCAACATTTTATGTAGATTAATTGTTATATGTATAAGATTTTTTAATTAATATTTTGTCAAATTATGTTAGTGACATGAATATTATATTAGCATATTTTTATTAAATATAATATTATCTATTGATATTACATGGGGTGACTATATGCAGTGAGTTAAAAGTGGACTCCGGAACTATTAAATTTTTGTATTTAATAGGTATTTAATATTCATGAAGGTTACATAATATTTTGTTACATATTATTATATATAAACAAACGATATGACATCTTTCATATTCAGGTATCTTCAACCATTTCTGCTATAGACAGTAGTTTTTTAAGACTATAGAAATTAAGAGTTGTTTAGGAGCGCAAATTTTTTGATCAAACAATTTTTTAGTAAATTTAAACCAAAATACTAAAATACAGCCACTTGCAAGAGTTCCTGCAAGCTGCATTTTCTCTTCTACATTATATTAGAATGCCCCCAGAGCACGTTTTAAACGTTCCTCTGCCATCCCGAGCAACTGACAATTACGACAAACATTCGTCGAGACAATACTCAGCTTCTTACTTAAAAGGACAACGTTACGCTGAAAAATCAACTTTAGTTATAGGATTCCCCTTATCTAGTGTCAGCTGACTGCGCGTTCATCCTTATTGCCATCCTGACTTTGGTGAATTCACTAGTCAGTATGCCATTTCAAAGCAAACTTTTCCTTCCTTTCTGTTTTTTTGATGTTGTTTTATAATCAAGCCTCATCCCTCTCTCTGAAATGAGGTGGGGCTTGCGCTCCCATCACAAATACTTTATAAAAGCCAAATAAATGGAAAAACACATAAGAGCAGAATTTTTTGTTAATAAAAAATACCATTAGTTATAGCTTCAGAAATGAGTGAATTTAGGATGGAAAAAGTAAATTTTATAAATGAGAAGAAAACTTTTTGCTCGCCAATTCTCAGGTGCCCGAAACCTGTAGGTATCCAAGTTTATTTATTTTCCTCAATTTTTCTATAATCTTTTTAAATTTTTAATTTAAATAGGCAGAAATGTTTAGTTGTTTAAATAATTATAATTCATACCCAAATTCTCTCTATATACACCCGTATATGTGTGTATATAAGTTTAATAGTATTATCAAATTACTCACCACATAAAAATGGTGTATATTCTAAATAAATAAATAGAATTTTGATAGTATTTGTTCTCATATATACCTATACTTTTTAACATAATAATTTAATAATATTATTTTATGCTAATTAAATTGTTTTAAATTAAATTTTGAATATTCAATTATAAATTATTATTATTTTTCTTCTTTCATTGTTTCGAACAGTATCTCTGCTCTTTATGAATTATTTAAGTTTTAATTTATATTAATTTTATATAATTTTGTTATATACGTATGTATGTACACATAGAATATTTATTTCATAATTAAAAATTGATACATTTAATTATATTTCAAAAATTATAATAATTTATTTTATTAATTGAAATAAGAAACTACCAATTTAGAAAATTTTGTCACAAATTTTATTTGCATACACACATATAATATTTATGTATATATATACAGGGTGTATCAATAATAAGTTAGAATACATATACTATCTACCAGGATAGTCTAAAAAGAGTAAAATTTTCGTTCGGGACATAGTGTTAAATCGGACCCATTTCGGAGCTACAAAGATTTTAGGAAAATTTGACGAAATTATAACACATTTAAGTTGTTTTTGCTCATTTAGTATTTCGGACATACTAGCGTTCGAACTTTTCGGAAACTCCAATTTCCCTAATTTTTTCAAAAATTTTACTTATTTTCGAGTAAAATGGTGTATGGCTCCTAACTTGTTGTTAAATCACCTTGTATATAATGTTATTGTGAGTGTAATAAGAAAATTAATTCGAAATTTTTAAAAATTATGCAAAATAAAATAGAATTTTGATGCATTTAGTAGAATATTTTTTAATGAATTAATCAATTCAGAAGTCAAGTTTATCAAAAGGAATTTAAAGTATATCTAAAAATGTTTTTGTTGGTGAGTAGGAATTTTTTTTTTTATTCAGAATTAGAAATTCAATTCCAAGTTATTTCAATTGCAAATGGTCCCCTACTTCACATTTTATTTTATTTATTTTTTATATTTTTAATCTTCAAAATAAGTTAGAGCGGAAAGAGCATTTTTCATTTTGCTTATTTGTTTTTTGGTTTTGCTTTTTTTCTTTATTTTTGTGTTTTGCTTGTCATTTTCAAGGACCTTTATTAATAAATTTTTTGTTATCTCTCGTCGTCTTCTTCATAAAAATTGTATGTATACAAACTTTTTTAATGCAGTGGCTTTTAATCTTTATTTTTTTTTTTATAATGTAAATGATGATATTTAAATTTTTAATTTCTAAGTCTGAAGTTGTCTGAAAAATTTTAAGTAAATATATAGAGAGCGTTTAATTCTTATACGGGACATAGAGAGATAGGAGATATAGATAAGATTTGCTTTTTTTTTAAATTATTTTTTATTGTTAGTTTTTTGATATAAAATTCCGCACCAGATTTAGACGTATAGATTAAAGATTAGAGGCTGTAATTATATCTAGGGGTTCAAAGTTGTATTTCTAGGTTAAATGAAATGCAATGTCTTTATAGGCATTGAAATACTGATAATATGCGGTAAAAGAACCTTCTTTAGAAGGTAAAACTATTGATACATAATGGAAGTAATGTGACAAATAGTTTTTTTTTATTTTTAAATCCAATTGACATAGTTTTTGTTATTATATACGACATTTACGACATTTACGACATTTGCTTACGACAGTTTTTATTTATGTAAATCTATTAACCAACAAAAAACCATCAGTATAAACGAACTAACCCCTACAACAAACAACCGCCGACAGAATACCAAACCTCTGAACGATCTTATATAAATTACAATGTTCTGTTAAAAAATCAACTGTTGTACTGGGATTCTTCCTATCTAGTGCCAACAGACTTCACATCATGATTTACTTTTTAAAATTTAAATTCATTAGTAACAATTATGGCAATGCAATTGTTATTCACAATACTTTTACTGTCATGCAACTTGGAAGATTGGGTATGTAATATTAGTAGTGATTGGGTATCATTCAAGTTTTCATAATTTAAGAATTTAACATTGAAAATATTTGGTATTTTTTGTTGGAACATACGAATAAATCGGATAATAAAGAAGAAATTTGAAAAATCGATAGCCATTTTTGTAATAATATAACAAATAGTAATTTTGGCGTGAATTAAATTAATATAGCCTATTATTACGTCACACACATGCTCATTTAAAGTAATTTCATATATTTAAAGCAATTTAATAAAATTTTTTTATACTCGTACATACATATATATTTGTTTCCATTCAATTAACATCCGCGTTTCTATTATATATTTAAAGAACATTGAAAATTTTTGTCTGAAGTGTTAAATAATGTATGTTAATTTAAGTTCAGGATCGCTGTGTTTCTTGGATATGTAACCGTATATAACAAACTCCTTCTCCCCCTACCGAATATATTGTGTATTAAATGTAATAAGATAAATTATAATATCTCATCAAATTACATGTAAAACAATAAAGAAAAGAAAAAAAAATGAAAGGGAAAACAAAAATATACCGGGAAATAAAGTACAAAAAACAAAACATAGAAAAAGAAGAAAACAAAAAATATTACATATTCCTTTTGTTTTCCCGTTTGCCTTTTCCGATGAAAATGGATATGTCCTTAAATATTCTAATATCACACACATAGCTTTAGCAATTCAATATACAATTTAAAATTTTTCTTTTTTGTTAATAACGCTGTTGAGTGCTATTTACTTTCATTTTAATCTTTTTTTTTTCTCCCCTTATACGTTTAAGTGTTTTTCATATTATAAACATACGTACATAAGTATATGTACACAAAATTTGTTTACGACAAACATATACTCACAATTGTGAACAAATATTATGTAGAAAAGGTACACACGAATTCATTCGTTTTAAACAATGAACATTTAGAGTACAGGTGTGTGTGTGTGTTTGTACGGTAGTATAAAAAAAATGTGTTAAAAGCATCTTGAGAGTATAATTGCTTCTAAACGATAATATGATAAAAAAAGGAGAAAATCAAAAAATAAATAGAGAAATTTTTTAAAAACAGAAAACCTGAATGAGAAAATGAAAGAGTGGGGGGAAGGTGGGAGAAACAGAAAGTATTTTATTGTTATTTTGTTTTGTGTAATGTTTTTCTCATCTCATTTCTCAATTTTTCTGTTCCAAATTTTTTTTTTTTTTTTTTTGTTTTCTTTTTGCTTAATATGATTATTAAATCCCTTAAGTGTCACATTTTAACGCCTTTAATCTCAAAAGTGCGGTATCTGAAAAATGTTACACAGTACAAATTACGCACATACATACATACATACCCATTATACATACTAACATTCGGTTATAAATGACACATTGGAATTGTATTCCTAATATTATTTCAAATGTAGTTCGTACAAGCCCACAACCAAACATACACGAAATATAAGACAATGAAATAGTTATATCGCATAAAACAAATTGTTTAGCTTAAAGAATTTCAATTTTAAAGAAGAGAATAAAACAAAAACAAAAACAAAAATTCGCATTTTCTAACTAAAAATTTTTAACTGTACACAAAACAATAAATGCCATCATCCACCGTGTTACTCATCAGAAAAAAACTATTGCCATTATTCTTTAGAATTATGATGGCGAATTTTGCGAATATATATTCGAATATATGTTCGTGTGTACAGTTAAATGTTTACAGAGTGTACATAATAAAAATCTTTTACATTGTAAAGAAACCATTTTTTTCTGTTGCGTTCTTTTTGTTTTGTTTCTATCCGCCATTGTTTTAATAATAAAGGTATGTGTGTTTATATACAAAATATACGCCTTTGTATAGATGGATGTATATATGTATGCATATACGAAAAAAATTTATATTATTTTTTTGACGTTTCTGGTTTACTTTTCTATTTTTGATGTTTTTCTCCTATACAAAACAAAAAAACCAAACCAAAAATCGCAGAAGAAAAGTAATAATAAATAAAAAAAAAAAAGTAAAAGAAAAATCCCATGAAAATCGAAAAATTTCCATGTTTCCCCAAAAGCAAAAAAATATACACATACTTATATATATATATGTGCATATATACAAAATTTCAGTGTTGTTATCATACTTTTATAGGATAGACTTTATGTACATAGAAACTTATCTCGCCATTTAATGTTGAAACACGTAAAAAGCTTTTTGACTTTGGGTTGTCCTCGTGAATTGTGAATTTTTTTTTGTGATATTGATCGTAAATTTGCATACATTCATTTAGATGTTGTGCAAAATGTGAAATGAGATTGAGGAAAATTTTATGTGTGTCATACTATAGTATAAATATTATATAGAGAAAGTAAGTAAGTATAAGTAGGTATTATAGTGGCTCTTAGAATTGAAAAATATACAAAAAATAACAGAAAAGTATAATAAAATATGTAAAACGGTAACAACCAAAATTTATATAACAAAAACGAGAAAAAAAGGATAGATAAATAAGGTAAAAATGATATGAGAAAATTATGTGAAAATGTTAGCTGTACGGTACATTTTGTCTATGTATGTATAGAAAAATATACAAGGTAAGTTGTTAAAATTAATATGTAAGTAATTTAAGTATGTATAAATATATTTATTTTGTTACATAGAAGTGAAATAAAGTGAACGGATGAATGTGTTTATTTTTTTTTTGAAAACATTATTTTAACAATGCTAGTGGAATGTTGTCCTTATATTTTGCTTTATACAAGTTTGACAATGTCAATATGTTTTGTTTTCTATGCAGATAATTAGATAATTTTTGTTATTTAACTTTATATAGTTATGGTGCTGAAACAAAATGGTGTATTTACTCTTTGATTTGAAAATATAAAAATTGTGTTGTTTAGTAAGTCAGAATGAACCCACTGTAAGTCAGAATGAACCCACTTTAAGTCACTGTAAGTATTGATGTCGTTATTATTCACTGGGGTGAGGGGTTTCACATTTAGTGATGTAGTATTTTCCATTTAGTGTTTCAACGCTAGGAAAAGTGAATAGTGGATGGCAAAAAGTATAAGAAATTTAAGTAAATAAAACTAATGACATATGACAGTTTATATACAGCGACATCTGTATTTCACATAAAATAATGAAATGATACGTATGATACACAGTCGATGTTGAATAATCATTCGATTTGTCTCTTAGCGATTATATACATATGCGGACATGTAGACCAAATTAAACTAGGAAAGGAAGGTGAAAGAGTCGGTCTCAAGATTACAATCAATAAAACTAAATGCCTGAAATTGAACACAATGAATAATACACCCCTCTAACTCGGCAACAGTTAAATTGAGGATGTGCCTTAAACATACTACTTCGCATCGTGGCAAGTGATGGAGGAACAAAACAAAACATAGACCAAAGGTGGTTTAAAGTAGGGACGGCCTTTGACAGTAAGACCAGAATATTCAATGCCGGTGTAAAATCTGTACTACGGTACGGATGTGAAACTTGACTGGCGGATACAGCGTGTATCAATTATCAATAAGGCAAATGCATATATCAACAGATACCTAAGAATAATATGTGGAATATTTTGGCCAAGAATAATAATAAACAATAAACTATCGGCAATTACGGACAACAAGCCTTTAAAACTGGCAATATATGAGAAGAAAGGAAGCAAGGGTAGCTTCCGAAAGAAAGCTTCCTTCCTTTCAGGAATATACGTTACGGAGGCCGAATAATACGATAGATTGGCAGGTATTAGATCAAAATTCACGGTGAAAAAGAATGGTGGGTAAATTCCGTACGTTCAACGCGTGGCAAAGATACAAACTTAAGGAGTCCGAATTAAATGGAAAATGTTGGTCAGAAATAAAGTGCCTAGATCGAAACAGATTGCGATTCAAATTATTGCAGCCTTTTGTTGACACATAAAAAACTTTATCTTAACAAATTACAGTACGAAATTGAGTCACTCTGTTCACATTACAGTAAGAAATTGAATCACTCTGTTCACATAAACTTAACATGAGTTGTAATTTATCAAATTACATTTGCCATACACGTCCACACTTGCACATATGAATATATGACTCATATATCGCACAAGTATCGGTATGTAGAATGTTTTTCGTATTTTTTATATTTATATGAAATTGAAATGAATGTGGTTATTAAACTCAACTTAAAGAAAAAAAACAGAAACGTAAAAAAAAGAGCAGAAAAAATTTTTTTAAATTAGAAAATGACAACGCAAGGACTTGAAACCTTTCTAAATAATTTAAAAAAAAATAAATTTTTTTTATTTTTTATTGACGTTTTGGGTCAATTTGATAATAAAATTTTTATCAAATGTAAACCACTTGTCTATTTAAAAGCTAAAAAAAATACTGAAATAAATGATACTTTTAATGAAAGTGATATGACAAACCATTTCATATAAAAATTTACGTTTGGGCAAAACTGTTTGTGCTCTTATAAAAATACCTACTCGTATATGATATTAAACTGGATCTGTACATCATTCGTAAACATAACGCACATACTTGTATAAACTAACGATATGTGAAGGAGCATCATATGGTTATCTCTAAAATATTAAAGTGAAAAATTAAATTTATCTAATAAAAATAAATAAAAATAAAATGAACAAATTTGGGTTATTCATTTTCTGTTCGAATTAAATTTTTTATGTAATTTAGAAATTTTAAAGAGCTTTCCTTTAGATTAAATTAAAAATAATATATTTAATTGGTAAATATGAAACAGTTTCAAAGTTAATTAGGAAAAATATTTTCTTTTGAAAAATTTAAATTAAATTTTTTTTTGCATGTTACCGGATCGGAAATTAATTTTAAAAGAAATGTTATCATAGTGATGGCAATGCAATGAATTAAAAAGTATAATCTGGAGAGTCTTAGATAAATTAATTAAGCTAAGGAGGCACTACAAGTGAGTTTTTTTTTTTTTTTTTTCCTTATTCACTCCTAGAAGGAGCATAGGGCTAGTGCATGATTTCTCATGCACTAGTTTCATAGCGTCATAGAGTTTAACTAGGTAGGTGACTAACCTGCCGTAGTTTTATTTATATTAATTATTTGAGGTTATTAATATTTACTGTTTATTTTTTCTTAGTTTTTTTTTTTTTTTTAATATGGAATATTACGAATATTTGAAAATTACTACTCGTACAAATGAGTAATCTCATGAAATTGTAGGCTAACTACATAACTACTATACTATTAATTGAAGTGAGTAACTTGATAGATTATGATCGACTCTATGGACGTCATTTGGAGGGATATTTTATTTGATGGTAAGATATTTGAATTTTTACGAGAGTAATTTTTTTTTTTTGAATTTTTTTTTGTAGATATTGTTTAATGCCTTCTAATGTTACAAAAATCCTGCCTACATCAAAAAGGGGGAGGCATTTAACAGTTTGTAGTTCGCAGTGGCAATTCCTCTTGTTAGCGAAGGATTACTAATATAGGAAACTGGAAGTCAAAATCTAAAAAAAAAGCACACTCTATAAAATAAAGCAATTAAAAATTTGTAGCAATTAGACGTGATAAGAATAAAATAAAGCCTTTACGCCAATTATAACATCCGAACAGTAGGAAAACAATTAAAAATATTTCAAATAGAACATTATATTTACAAAATTACTAACGGAGTACTTATATATATGTATATGTATCTATACACAAAATTAACAAAATGTTCGCTGAGGCCAATAATATTGGACTGGATATTAATGAGAACAAAACCAAATATTTTATTAAAACCAGAAACCCAAGAGTTACTCATAATATTAATATCTGAAGGTACTCTTTTGAAAATGTGACTCAGTTCAAGTATCTTGGTTTTGTTTTCTCAAATTCAGGGCGTATTTTACACATACGAAGCTCTTAAAATCGAAACCTTTAACTAGGTCTACAAAACTAAAAACTTTAATATTGGCTGACTGTAGGATGCTCGCAATTTTTGGAAGAAAAATTTTAAGAAAATTTTATGGACCAATAAGAATTGATGCCAACGCGTATTGAGCAAGATATAATCATGAGCTGGAGGCATGTATTACATTCTATGTTGTAATAGAACCATTGTTTGTTTCATAAGGCGAATAAGTTGGTTGGGCCACATTATTATTGTATGTCAAACGTGATTGTATTGAAAAGAATCTTCTTGAATCGCGAGCAAGGCGTAACGGCGAGAAAATGGCTGCAAATGGTTGAAGCTGATTTAACTGTGATGGGTGTTAAAAATTGTAGTAAGTTGGCTCAGGATTGCAGAGAATGGAAGTGATTAGGCGAGGAAGCTTTGGCTCACAGAGGGGTATAATGCTAAGCAACAGCAACAACAACAAAATTAACACAAGGAAGAATGTTGCACCTAACATAGAATGAGAAACGCAAATTGCTATAGAAATTTAGAACCGGGTGCTTATATTGTATTTCATAACAACATCATAATAAAAAACACATAGAAAGTTCAGATTAACTGTTTATTTTTGCACTAAAAAATTTTTTTATTGAAGCGTTAATTTTTTAAGTAAATCACATTCTTCGTAGGCGAAATTTGTCTTGTCATGTACATGAACTCATAACTAAAACTTCAGACCCCATAATAAAATTTGATTTATTTTCATTGAATTTTGTTATATTTTTATATTATTCCAAATAAATTTCATTCTATTAAATATAAAATCTAATTAAATATGATTATTAATAATTTATTTGAAGCAAAAATTGTATTGTCTTGTGTTTTAAAAGACAATTTCTCACTTTTATATAACATGTGTGTGAATGTGAATTAATTAGTCTGTTATACTTGAATTAAATATAAAAATAAAATGACATGTCAAATATGTTATAATTAATTTCTTAATTCAACTGAAACTTTGAGTGTGTGTGTATGATTTTGAGTGTTGTCGCAAAACCTACACGTTGTTATAATTACCGTCAAAAAGAATAACTTTTCATAACGTGTGCGTATTTGATATAATCAATTTTCTTTAAGTTAAGTTAACGCCTTCTTTTCCGAAAATAGGAATTATTAATTGAAAATAGAATCGTATGAAAGAAAATCGAATTTAGTACATTTCGAATAAAGAAAATTTAAAGGAAATGTGCTTATAAGTGAAATGTTCGTTCGTGTGTCTGTTGACAAATGTCTTTTTTTTAAAAAGCTGAAATTAAAAAACAAAGCCAACAAAACAATAACAAGATGGCAGTTAAAATTAACTGTTACTTTCAAACAATTTAGTTTTTTATCTTAGACATAGTTCTTCTCTTTGAATGGTAATTTAAAAAGTTAAAGATTTCAATATTTTATAGCAATGTTATCAAATGGTATGTTTGGTCAGAGCAAAATATTTCGTCACATTGCTACCTTTTCAAGCTATCATTTGTGATTATTAACAAAATTTTTATTCATCATTCATTATTTTTCAGCGAACTTTACAAAATTTTCATAAATGCAAAAAAACTAACGGTAAATGTTGTTAATATTGTAATTTTAATTGTACTATGCACAAATAAAAAATAATGTCTTTTTTGAAAATTTCTTATGGAAATAAACATTAGAAGTCTCTAATGATAGCCAAGGTTCTTTTATTTTTCTCCACGAATTGGAATCGAATCAGTCTCAAGGTATGAAGTTATTATCAAAAAATTGTTCATCATATTGCTACAATAATTATCATGAATTCTTGGTTATACATTTTTTTTTACGCGCGATACCTGTTTTTATAGAATTCGATAACGGTAAATGTTTGATCACAAAAAAATATGACAGGTAATCGTAAGATATTTAATTAGTTATTGAATTTGACTTTTAATTATATTAAAATTTCTTCTAATATTAATTCTCACCCTAAAAGTATGCAATAAAAATTAATAAAATAGTTTTTGTATGCTAATAAAATGAGTTTTTATTTCCCATAATAAATTGTTCAAGGGAAATATGCTACTTTACAAACCATTTTTATTTAATCTAAATTTTCAATAATTTTCGGTATAAATTGTAAGAAAACAAACACATTAAAAAGAATTTTATGTAATTTTAGATAACTAAATTTCGTAATATTCTAGTATATGAAAATAATTATGGAAAATTTTACACAAATTACTTTATTTTTTTTTTCAATTAAAATAAAATACCTTGAAGCCATAATATTGATTACAATAGAATAAATATTAAAAATATTAAAAATATATTTTTAATTTTAAGGATATTTTAATTCTTTTTTCTCATTATGGTTATTATTAGAATAAATCTTTATATTTGTACAATATTTTTTGTTTACATAGGTTTCAAATATATTAAATTAAAAAATTCATAAAAACAAAAATATTTTTTTAATATTTATAAATATAATATTAAAAAACTATCAATCTGGAAAACTTTTGCAAAAATAATATTATGAATTTCTCATTATAAAATGTATTCAAAAAAAAAAAAGAAAAAAATTAATTAAAAAAAATTAATAAATCATAATCTTATTTGCACACTCACATATACAAACGAGTCTATATTAAATGTAAATATGTATGTATGTATGTAAAAAATATTAATTGAATACAAATTAAAATATTGAGATTTTATTTATATATAGAAATTTTTGTGTGTTTTTTTTTGTTTTGTTTTCCCCCGTAATTGAAAAATCTCATTTATAATATTTTCAATTGAAATATACAAAAAAAAAAAAAATGAAGAAAAAAAATCAATTAAATTTTTAATAATTAAAATCACAAAAAAAAAACTAAAGAAAACGAATAGAATAAAAACAGAAAACAGAAAACGAAACGAAATGAGAAAAAATCAACTCAGAAAGGACAAAGGATAATAAAAACGATATCCAATTGGCAAAATATTTTTTGAAAACAAAAGGAGAATTAAATCCAACTTTAAGGTCAAATACTAAATTATTCGTTTTTTTATATTTTCCGAATATTATAGAAGAGATTTAAACGATAAAAAAAAAAATTTCATTTCTTGATTTGTCAAAAGAACGGAAGAAAAGAAGAAAAACAAAAAAAAACTGGAGCATACCATCAACTTTTCATATTTTTGTTGTTTTTTTGCTTTAATTTTTCTGTTTCTCAATTTTTTTTTCATTTTAATTTTAATTTTTTTTTGGCTTGCAAATTTTCTAGATACTCATGGTTTTTTTTTCCTCTCTGTGACAAAAAATGAATATTATATTTTTTAAAAGATTATAAAACGGGGGTACTAGAATTTTTTCTCTCCCTAAATATTATTAGAGCAAAAAGACACAAAAAAAAAAAATAAATTGTACTTCGTTACAAAAAAAAAAATTCTTTTAGTACAATTTTTGAGAAATGAGATGGCAGATAAAGTTTTTTCTTGTTTATTACAAAATAATTAAAAATATTGTAAAAATTAGTTTTTTATTTTACATACTGAAATAAAATTTTGTACTCTAACAATTCAACGGAATTACATACGACAACTCTGTGTCAGTTTTGACAAGATCAGACAGAATTTTTTGACAGAATGAAAATAAAATTTTATTAATTATTCTTTCTTAATTACTAGGGAAGAATAATTAATAAAATTAATTATCCTTCTGAGGTACTAAGAAATTAGCTTTTGCATAGGGTTGTGTAAATTGTGCTAAAATTAAAGTAAAAGGTGCTGAAAAGCTGCTACAAAATATATTTATCATATTCTTTCAGTAATTTTTTTAGAGCATATAGGCGATAGACTGGAGCAAAACTATCCTAAGTTACAATTTGCAAATTTCAATTTGTCCTCAAATTCTCGGAAAACAATTTTAAACGATGAGAATGATTTGTATTAGTTGAAGTAGCAATCCTATATCCAATTAAATAAAATATAAAATGAATATAAATTTATTAAGTGTGAATGATTTTTAAGCCGAACTACTTATAATGCATCAACGACGTACAGACGCTCTCGCATTTAGCGTGCATTTTTCTTTTTTTAAAAAAATTTACTTAGGATAGTTCTGCTTATTACTTTCCATGACTACCGCAATAAAGTAAATAAATTGCTTTACTGGATGGAAATCTATCGTCTGCGAAAAAAGTAGCTGGTATAGCCAAGAATTTTATACTAGTATTTGAAGTGCGTATTTTACATATGTACACTTTAAGCTAGTGCTAGAGCGGTTGAGAAATATTTTTAAATGAAGCCTTCCTTTGTATGAAAAATTGGAAGTAAAATCTACCATAAAAATTTGAATACTAAAAATTTTTCATGTTATAAAAATATTAAACAATATTATTGAACCTGGTGACGTTTTTTATACTGTTAGGAGTGCTATACACAGGAAGTCCACTTTCTGATAATATAAACATGTGGTGGCAGTTTAGTAGCCTACCCTACCGCCATATTATACACATTTGTACTATTGTATTTCATTCTAAAAACAAATACAATCACCGCTTAATTTTAATTTTATTAAAGAAAAATTGCATATATTCAGGCGAAAATTTAACATTCTTTTTAAATGAAGGTTAAACAACAAAAGATTATGAAGAATAAAAATTTTTTATTTTCTTATTTTTTGAACTTTTTTTATTATTTTTAAAACTCATTATATATTTCCTCTTTATTCATACATACGTAAATACAATAAATTTTTGGTTAAATTACAGCACTGGAAGCAACAATCACAATTTATTGTTAAAAGCAACAATTATTTTTCTGTAATGAGCGTAAACTGGAATTCAAAGTCGTTTTGCTTTTCTTTTTTATTTCATTTTTCATTGTTTTGCTTTTCAAATTTTCATTTTTCCTTTCGTTTGTATTTTTTTTGTGTTATTAATTTTTTTTTTTTTTTTTAGAAACGGAAGCTGATAAGAAAAAGGAGGAAAAGAATTTTTAATCTCAAAAATTAATTAATTTTTATTGATTCTTTTTCGATTTTTTTTTGTGTGTTGTTTTGTTCAAAAAAAAAAAATTGTTCATGAATTTATTTTTTGTATATTTAAATTTCTTTTTTATATAGAAACGTGTAATGTACGCGAGGCCGGGAGTTGGAGGGCATGTGAACTATATTCAACAAAATAAAATAATGGGAAGTAGAAAATTTGAAAATTAATACAAAAACATTACAAAAATACACTACAATTTATTAAGTTGGTTTATAATTTTTTAAAACGATGATTTCTGATCCTTTCCAATAATATTTTTTATTTTTTAAAAAAAAAATTACATGATGTAATAGGATTGGTTTTCATAGTTCAGTTCGTACGTCATAAAAAATCGTTTTAATTAAGAAATTTGAATTTTATTTACATAATTTTTGATTATAAATCTTTTCTGAGTGTATTTTTAATTTTTCATTATTTTTGTTTTTGTGTGCTCAACATTAATATTTATAAAGTCGACCACACCAATGCATAAACAGTTTGAATTCATTTTGGAATGAATTATTAAAATACATGGAAACAAACTAAAAAAAAAATTGTTATAAATAGTATTTGTTTTACTTGTGTATTGTGCACGTGTGTGTGTGTGGTTATGTGTGTAGGATTTTTTTGATATTGTATAATAAATTTTCAAGGCTTTTTTTATATGAATTGGAAGAGATTATAAAAAAAATTTGTTTTTTTTTTATTTTAAATTTTATATAGAGATTATTAAACTATAAGACTCTAAAAAGTATTAAAGTAAAATGTAAAAATTTTAATTTAAGTTATGGCTTTTAACACTTCAAAGAGTTTTTATTTGAATATTTTTAAATATTTAAGGCAAAACGAGGAGGATTAAATATTATGCTATTGTTTGTGTACAAAATGCTTTAAAAGTTGGTGTAGATTATTAATTTTGTACAATCTTTAAAAAAATTTTTTTTTTTGACTTTGAAATTTTCGGATAAACAAGAAAAAAATATTGGGAACCATAAAAATGATATGTGGTTTTTTGTAATAATTTTTGTTAGAAGGATTTTCAATTTAATCAAGAGTAGTTCAAATGTGAAGGGCAAACATTGGTCTTAAGTTAATAAAAATATTAAATATAAGATAAAAATTTCAAGTTCATCATAATAAAAATTTATTTGGTTCTGGAAACAAAAAGTGTATTCAAACGAATTGAAAATTTTTAAAGAGTCTGGGACAAGTCCGGGATTTACATGTAAAATCAATATTAATAATTAATTCTCTTCATTACTCTTATAAACCAATATAAGAAATTAATGTTTATTTTTTCATATAATTTTCTAATTTTTCATGGCATAACACCTTAAGAAGGTTAAGGTGTTGATTGCAATTAACTGACTTGGAAGAAATAAAATAAAAATTTTTTTGAGTGTAAGCTCAATATGATTTGGAATTTTGTGACAAGTTACAAAGCGAAAATGGATTATTAACTGACTGCGGAGTATGTATTGACATAGTTGGAAGTCAATATTATTATACCGTACAATACCGTACATAAAAAATAAGTTGAGAAACAAGGATTTCAACATAAGAAGAACTAGTAATGAGTTCGAAAGTTCATTATAGAGAGGGATCCAACATGGATGTTAGTTTGACTGTATAAGTTTTTTTCGGTGCAATTTAACATATTGTATGAGTATGTAAGGGTTAATAAAAAAAAACATAATTTCGCCATTTTAAAATTAAATTATATTCGTGCTACTCAGTAAATATCATAAATATTTTAAGTTTAATTATACAGAATTATAAAAATCAACTCTTGATGAAATTTAATACTTGCTATCGAAATTTTGTTTTATTAATAATCTTTCCGTATACTAGTAATTCGATCTATCAATTTCAATTTACTTTATGCGTACATTTTATATGTAAAAAAATTGCCTCTAATTAACAACTTTTTTTTTTCATTTTTTTTTTAAATTTCAATCAAAAAAGGATTATGAGTATAGTTTTATCACTTAATTAAAAATTGAATGATGAAAATTTTAATTAAAATATAATAATAAGGTTATATTTTAATTTGGATTTTATAAATTTAATACATTTTATAGTACCTGCCTACCTACATATATGTATATGGCAAAAAAAAGTGCAGAATTAATTAGGTCATTGCGTATTAATAAATAAAAAAGATAAATTCGAAAAAATTATAAATCAAATGATAAATCGGATGATAAAAGCCCATACACACACATATTTTGTTTTAGTTTTAATTTCTAAAATTGATGGTTGTGGATTTTGTGATAATAAGGTAGGAAAATGAAAAAAATTTTCAGCTCGTAAATTTTTTTATATTTTATAAAAATTATTACGAAAATTTTGTGTTCTAAGTTTTTTATAATTTGTTTGTGTACTGAACCTATAATTGTAATAGAAAAATAATAGTTTTCTTAAGAAGTACAGCCGATTCATACAACGATACAGCTGTATTTCATACAACGGTTTGGTGCGGCGGCGGTTGTGTGCTAGAAAATAATGTTAGAACACGATCAAATCAAGTCTCAATTAAAATTTCTCATTTATTCCATGAAAATTTCAACATTCTCCCAATAACATCTATAAAATATAAAGCTTCAAAAGTATGCCATTTTTTGAAAACTTCATTCGTAAGAAAGCCATTCACATCCATTGGTGCAATGGTTATGGCACCGGCCCTTTAACCGAAGGGTCTCGGGTTCAAACCCCGGTCAGGTTACTATAAAAATTATATTCAATATTATATAACTTAATATGCAATACTAATAAATATTATACAAGTAATTTTCAAATATTCATAATATTCGATAATATTCGATACTAAAGACTAAGAAAAATAAACAGTAAAGATTATAAACTGAAATATTTAATATAAATAAAAAACTACGGTAGGCTAGTCACCTACCTAGCTAACTCTCTATGACTATAGAAACTAAGGCAGATAGATATTATGCACTAGCCCTATACTCCTCCTAGGAGTGAAGACGGAAACAAAAAAAAAAAAAAGAAAGCAATTAAGCGAATACCCGTAATTTTCCAATATAAGAATTGAAACTTGGGCAGAATATTTTTGCGATTTATATATAATAATGCAGCTATAGACACCGCCAATGTAAGCAACCATAGGACATATTATGGTGTTACGACGTTGTTGTCTTGTTCACAATTCCTATATAGTGAAAACTAATGCGATAGGCATTCGGTAAGAGGATAGTTTTAGTCTAATACTGTTTAACATTATTATGGACGAGATTATTAACACTGTAAATGAGGGGGACGTGGTTATAGAATTGGTGATATCGAACTGAATTTGATTTGCTATGTCGACGACGCAGTACTGATAACAGACATCAAAGATAATCTACAAGATAAGAAAAAATTGAGATCGGTTTGTAAGAAATTAAATCCAATGACTGTTTGAAATTTTAAAATTAAAAAAGTTTTTTAATGAAGTTAAACATACAAGGATTAGTTTGATTGGCTATACTATTCAGATAAAAAGATATTTTGGATATAAAATCTTGGATTAATAGCATAGAAAATATACTGTTGTACAGGATATATATGGAAAGAATTAGGTGAAGGGTCATATTCTTGGCAAGACGGACGAAAATATCATAAGGTCATATTTTTCGCATGAGAACCAGGGCAGACCAAAAAGTGGGTGGTTGGACATGGTATCGGCTGATTAGAGAAGTATGGAACTAATTACACCATTTTGGCGCAAGATCGAAATGAAGAGAATCGGTGCAAAAACTTTGGGCCACAGGCAATTGTTATGCTTAGAAAGAAGAAAGGCAACGTATATATAGCGCAAGAAATATATATAAGAGCACATAATGGGACTTTTTTACAAAAAATATCTCAAAATTGCAATATTTATTCAGTATAGTTCTAAAAATTTACTCAAAAATTTATTTTCTAATTAATACTTGACAATGTTATACATATAGGAATTTCGAAATAATTACAGAGTAAAATTCAAAAGTTTGGAATATAAACAAAAATATTTTTAATTACAAGCATTTAAAATTATTGTTTACAATCATACAAAGTACAATCTGTATATTTAAATTTTTGTAAAACTAGTTATTAAAAATTTAAATTGCAAATTTACAATATTTCATATATATGTGGAAAATTTTTGAATTGCAATTGAATACCAAATTAATCAAATGAATTATGCATTTAATTTTTAATGTTATAAATATACTAATTATTTTCAAAAAATTTGGGTCCATATTTGTTCAAACACTTTAAATTTATAATAGAGTTTGTAATTAAATTGAATGACAAATTAGTCAAATTTAATATAGTCACTGTTATTCAGTATTTTGTCAATTTAAATGTATTAGTATTTGCGTATTTGTAAAAAGGAAGTAATAAAAAATGGTTTTTTCAAAAATTTTCAATTGAAAACCTTCTCCAATTTTTAAAATTTATTCACACAATTATTTCAAAAGTAAAATTTCAATCAATTTAAATGATTTTGATTTGTATAGATGGTACATAAGTAGATGCTTACAATAAAATAACTTTCATTGAAATAGCCTTACAGCTCTTTCAAATGCAAATGATATTGCCGTCAGTAAATACCTATGATATACATAAAAGTATATATACATTTGTGTCGTCATTAAAAGTTATAAGGGTGAGCAAAACGTTAAAATATAAAAAATAAATAAAATTTAATGGGTTTTTTTCTTGCTCTCTCCCTCTAGGTTTCCAGAATCCGAATGGAACAAACAGAATAAATGAAAAATTCAAGGAGAGAAAATGTATTCAAAAAGAGAAGAGAAAATATTTTTGATCATAAAAATTATCATATAAACTATTAAAATTATATTGAAATTGAGTACATATTAAGTTTCAATTATATTTTTTGATATTAACAATTCCGATAAATGCAATAATTTTCAATCATCGATATTACAATAAAAAGAATCGATTAAAACCAAATTTTTATAGTTTTTCTTAACAAAAAATTAAAAAGAGAGTAAAAACTTTTATGGTTGTACTCCTTTTTTTTTTTTTTTGCTCATTTTAAACTCAAATCTCTCTTTAATTTTTTAAGTCAAAAAAAAAAACGGGGGGTGGGGGGGGGGGGGTATATACGATAAAGACGATAAAAAATGCAGACAAATAAAATTTTGTAACTTACCATCATGGGAATCATATAAATAAATTATTTTTCTCCATCCATAAAATTGAATCGTATCGATAATAGCTTGATGATAATCCGGTCTCATGCTAATAGCATAATCGAGAAATCCTGATGATGGTGTCAATACCTATACACACACATAACAAAGTAAATTTCAATATAAAAACAAAGAAATTAAATTTTTATTTCAAAAACTTTTTATTTATTAATTTAATTTGAAAATTGTACAATAAATAAAAGGTAAAAGGAAAAATATTAAATACGTAAATAAAATTTTTGAAATACTCAAAATTTAATAAAAATTGAAGGAAAAAGTACAGAAACAAAAGAACGAAAATTCAAAAACGAAAATAATTTTCTTTATTAATAACTTAAAATTTAGTGTAAAACTTTCTTTGTAAATATCTCGGCATCAATATTATATAAGAGAGGCGAATAGAGTGTATGTACAAGAGCATTAAAAAAAACAAAACAAAAATGTTGAACTTAAAAAAAAATTTAATTAAATTTTATGAGAATCGAATATCCTTTTTATTTCAATATCGAATTGAGGATTTTATTTTTTAATTTTAATTCTTTTCCTTTTCCGGTTCATTTTCAATTCAATATTCAAATAATATAAAAATTGCAAAATTTCACATACATTATATACATACATACATAATACAGAGTGTTTGGAAAAAAGTAGATGTTCCTTTTTAAATGATTATGGAACTTAGAAAGAATCATTGAGGAGGCGGTCGGAGCGTTGCAGAAGTTTTCTAGGGTTGCGGCAGACCAAGGAGCTTTTGGGTGATTATGATTAAAAGCGGTTCAAGAAATTTAGATATGGGCAAGAATCTGTTGAAAATTCTTACTGGGGCTTGTTGGGTTACAGCAAACGTAGAGGGTAGTCCATAAGGTTGGGCTTGGAAAACGAAGACTCTTGCAGATTCTGTGGAAAAGATGAGTACACCTTCTGGAAGAGTGTGATCCACTCGATCATAGGAGAAGAAAAATACTGAGAGACCTCAATCTCATAGCAGCGGAGTTGCGAGTTTTAGGGTCTCACAAGTTCTCGAGTTCATTAGAGCGGTGGATTTCTAATGGGTGTTGTAGGGGCATTTTCTACATTCAGCGGGCCGTGACACAATAAATTCTTATACATGGTCGCCATAATAAGCCAAATTAATATAGCCTTTTATATTATAACCTTACATTGATCACGAGCGAAATTTTTAAAAATTGTGCGAAATTTTAGTTATGAAATTTTCGTTTGCCTGTTCATGGAGTACTGACCATTGCATTAAGAGCCCTTTGAATTTTTGAAAATTTAAATTGTTAGATTTTTTTTAATTGCTTCTATTTGAATTAAACTATACCACTCTGTGAATAAAAATAAAGGACATATTTATAAACCTATATGCAAGTATTTTCGTTGAAATAAAAGGAATGCATAAAGTGGCAACAAATAAAAGGTAAAAAGAAAAAAAAAAAAAATAATCAAAAAAATACTTAAAAAAATTTTTTTTTTTTATATATTTTTTAATGCTTACCTTCTCCGGGAACCATGGAGTTACAAATGGCATTTGAAAGGTGTTACTATACGAATGTAATGTATCAAATGAATCAGGTGAAACGGCGCCCAACATCGAGTAAACGCCACGGGAGAATTGGTTACAAACTGGAAAATAAAATTTAATTTTTTTTTATTATTTTCATTTCGTTAACATTTTGTGGTGATTTTTAATTTTTTTTTCTTATTATTTTATATTGCTTTAAAAAGTATACCAGAAAACAAAATGTGGATTAAACAATCAAACAATGCATATAAGAGATTAAAGGTATACATTCAAGGATGAATAAAGAATATCCTTTTTGTTTTTCGGCGGAATACTTTTGTAACATTTTATTTTTATCGTTTGTACTACTTGTATGTTTGCTTTTAATGCATTTTTATTTTATATTGCTTTATTTTTGCAATTTTCATTGTTTTATTTAATAATTTACGTTTATTTTTTGATCAATAATCTATAAATAATAAATACATAATATGTTTAAATATAAAAGAGTAAATAATGGTCACCAAACTTACACACAACACACACGTACATTTGTAAAATATTTTTTTTAATTGGTGAACAGGAAATAATTTTAAAATTGTATAATGGCGTCTCTTAGCAGGCACAATTCAATTCAATTTAATATTCTAATAATAAAATATTCTATTTTAATAATTTAAAAATGAGAGAATGTTAAATTTTGTTCTTGTCATATTTTTAATAAATTGAAGTTAAAATTGAATGTTTAATTATGGAATTGAAAATTTATTAATCGCCAAACTGGCGTGTATTCTTTTTGTTTTCACTATTAGAATTTTAATATTTTTAGATTAAAGAACGCCCTAGATTACATTTTCTATAGTGCAATGTTTAAATTACACCTGCATAGTTAAGAGTTTGATATTTCATATTTGAACTTGTTTCTCTATCTCGGTCTTTACTAAAAAATTCAAAATTTCCAAAATATACGTAAGATCTCACTCATATTAAAATAAAATGTAAAAATTTTTTGATTATTTTTCATTACAGGCTTTTAAAATCTTGATTGACAAAGAATGTTTATGAAAAATAAGACTAAATACGTTTATAGGAGATGCCGTATAGTTTATGGAAGATGCTGTATCGGCTATGGGAGATATAGTATCGAATGATAAAAGAATATTATTTAATTTAGGCTGTTCTTTCAATGAGTTTCAAAACTACTGCTGTATCAGGTTCATCAACACAAATATCGATGGGGATTTTCCCAATTATCTCAAGGGCAAAATTTTCAGGAGTAGGTTTTCTGGGTCGCGAGTGGTTAACATTTGTTGCAACTCATGCCGCAAGAGGCATTTGTCCTTCTTTGGCATGATTGCTTCGCTTTGAAATGATCTCTCTATCACCATAAGATGTGACAGTCACTGGCGTTCAAATAGGAAAATATAGTACGCGGATTAGCCTAGGAGAGCACAAAGTATAATTTGTTTTTTAATAGCTTCAGAACTTCACGACTTTCTTATATGATTATTTTACATGAATTTCACATTTAATGTAAGTAGTGGCCCTATTCTGAAATTTATGTTTTTTATTAAAGAAAAATGTTGTGCATCTTTTAAATCACAAGTGTGCTGAAAAATTAAATTGATTTATTTTCACAATGGGTTAAAAATATTCCGATATTTCATGTTCTAATTTTGCATGTGTATTCGAATAAAATTTAGTTTTTCATTTTATTTACAAAATTTTCTGTATCGTTGTTTATTTTTCGAAATCATTTCAAGTGAAAAATTAGTTTGTATAAAATTGTGCGTAAATTTAAACTTCAACACAAGAAAGTATACACACACACATACATAGAGTGTATATAATGTAAATATAAATTGTATTTTATTTGAGTAAATCAAATAAAATATTAAAATTTTTCTTTTATTGTTTCATTCTTGTAATTTTTTTGTATTATATTATGTATGTACTTGAAATTATTGTTTCAAAAAATTAAATAGCAAATAAATCATTAAATTGTTTTATTTACAAAATAAATAGGCACACAGCAAACATTTTATATAGAGAACAATATGATAATCGTATCTACTTTATGTTTACATTGTTAATAATTTCGAATTTGTATAGAAAATAAGGAGCTGCTTAAAACTTTTAGCAAACAAAATATAATTTGTAAAATTGTAGCATAGCTATTGTGTGTAATTTATATTAATTTTAAAGTTATGCAAACACGTACTTAACCTATTTTATATGAAAAGGGTTTTGTTTGTTAGTTCAAAATTAATTTATGCATAAGTATGTCTGTATTACATAATATACATAAATTATATATGAGAATATTGTAAATTTCATATACATAATTAAGGTACACACAAATATATATGTAAATATTTTAATAGAAATTCATACTTATTTAATTAAAAGTAAAACATTGTGTTGATCGGGGAGGGGGAGGAGGAAATATTTATTTTTTTTTTTAATTTATACAATAAGTAATTTATCCATTGTTGTTCCTTTGTAATAAAATCGGAGTTTAAAATTTTTTACTTTTGTTCCATTTATCTGTGGGATACATAAGTATAGTTGGGGAATTCACAGTCAGTGTAATTATGAGAATTCTTTAACTCATTATTTCCTACAATACTGCAAATGGAATATAAGCATAACTGGCACTTAACGACACGGCAATTCATGCATTACAGAATATGGACCAATATGAATACAATGGGAGAGAATAGGTTAAATTGAAGACAATTCATATTTAGCATTCAATTTCTTTTTAAATCAAATTGAGAAATTAAAAATTTAAGAGACAAGAGAAAGTTAGATTTCTATTAAAAATTTATAAAATAAATTTCATTTAAATTTTCTCGCTATTTAATATTGAGGAACCACGTTAAATAAAATAGCAATATATGTAGGGGAGTGTCCTGTGAACACCAGCATAATGATGATGCAGAAAATGTAATTTAAGAATCTATAATTAGGCATTTTTTTTTCATAAATATACAAGTGTTGTATAATTTATTTAAGAAAATCAAAAATTCAAGAAAATTTGTGAAAAACACACCATTGCGGGAGGGGAACGCATAGGAATTTTAATTTTTGATTAATGTTGTTCGTTTATTACAAGCTACATGATACTTTAGAATTCAATTATTATAAAAAGATTTATAAATTTTTTTTTACAATTTTTTACATTTATAATATATTAAGGTGTATACATGTGTATATTATGTATATTAGAAAAGGTATATTGTATTTCGAATTTCAATTATAATATTAGGGAATATTTTATGTTAATTTAGAAATACTTTCAAGTTTTTCAACCAATTCTCTTTGCTCTCATATTCGTACAGATGTTTACAGAAAAGATTTTCTAATATAATACTTGACAATTGAGAGAGGAAAGTGAGAGTTATGTTGAGTTTTTTTAGTAAAATATACTAAGGACTAACGATTATGGCTTTTCCTGTTCATACTTTTACTAATTCACCTTATTTCATATTTGACTTACACCATTTAAATTTGAAAAGTAGTGAACTGGTGATAAATCGAATATTTTCGTAAATAATCGGTAATTTTCGTATT
Organism: Condylostylus longicornis; assembly: GCF_029603195.1. NCBI lineage: Eukaryota > Metazoa > Arthropoda > Insecta > Diptera > Dolichopodidae > Condylostylus > Condylostylus longicornis. Next base: position 1,595,146 of record NW_026578087.1, read on the forward strand.
TATTTGACAATTTCGATATTAATTCGGCAAATTTTGGTGTTAACTCAATAATTTTTGCACTAAGTCGCCAGTTTTTGTTATTCTTTGAATATCGCGAACGAAGAGCCATTTCTGTTTTTTCTCAATTTAAATTTTAAACATAATTTAAGAACAAGTCATGCTAATTCCAAAATGTTGATAATATTGCGTTTTTTGCTCTTATACAAAATGTGAAAATAATTTTACTATAGTATCTTAAAGTTGATGTTGTCAACTATATTAAGAAATTTTCTTTTATTAAAAACTTTAATAAAATATTTCATAATTTGCCATTTTTACACACATAATTTTTGAGTCCTTAAAAATTACATAGTTTTTGTAGTGTGGTGGCAGTGAAAAATGGAGTCTACATCATGGAAATTTTTTGCAATGCATAAAAAATTCACATATTTTAAATAAATTTTTCTGAATTATTATGAAAATTTAATTTTTGAAATGTTTTTAAAATTACAAGAAAAAACCGAAAAAAAAAATCGAAACACTTCAGGAGATTTTAAATTTTTTTTCTCGTATTTTCACAAAATTAGAAATTAGGCAACCATTATTCAACACTAATGATTTTTCATTTAATAAATTTTGTGTTCATTAAAACTGAATATTATTGTGTACTTTAATTGTGTGGTGGAGGTAGTGGTGGGTTGGTAGCTGTTTTGTATTATAAAACAAGAATGAAGAGAGTGGAGAAACAATGATGATTTGATGAATATTTATTTCACAAGTGAGAGCATACTCTATTTTTACATAACACATAATTGTGCTGAAGACAAAGAAAAGAGAAATAGTAACTGAATTTTTCATTTTTGTTTGTACTTTTGTGTTTATTTTAAATTGTCAGAATTAAATTATTCTCTAAATATAGAAGATCTCAGTACAGACTTACGTGTATATATATATATATACATTTGTAGGTAGCATTTATTTAAATGTGTGTTTACATTAAAATTTAAATATTAAAGAAAATTATCAAATTAGAAATTCGTAAAAAAAATCCTTTATTTTTTTCTTTCAATGCCTCTCTTTCTCTCTTTCACTCTCTCTCTCGCTCGCTCTTTATTTAAAATTTTGTATAATCTTTTAAATGAAAAATTCTTATTTTAAAAGTAAATAAAATTAAATAGAAATTAAATTTTATGAAAATATAAAATGTACCTATGTATGTATATAAGGGTCTATGTATAATCTATACATAATTATAGACAAAACGGGAATAAGATGGAAAACTTTCGAATCACTTATTAACAAATTATATAAAAATAACAAAAAAAAAAGAAAAATTTAAATTGCCGCGATCTATAAAAGAATAAAATTTATTTTAAAGTTGAGATAGAAAAAAAAAATAGGAAAAAACCAGAAAAGTTTTTAATAAAATTCTAATCAAAATAATTATTTTTAAAATATAAGAAAATTTCATTTTCTATATAATTGCGTAATACTTGTACATTTTTATTTGAATAAATCCTTATTTTATTATTAGGTTCAAGGATAAAAGAGAAAATCTTTTTCGTCTATTTTGATTTTCTTTTGATTTCATATAAGAAAATTCTAACAAAATTTTAATTTTAATTTTAATAAGATCTAAAGATTGAAAATTAATTTTATTGAATAAATTATTTTTCGTAATTGCTATAAAAATAAATAAAATTTAAAATTTCGAATATATTTTTTTTATTTTTAATTAATTAAAATATTATTAGAGTTTAAGTATAAATGCTAATTAAGTATGTATGCGTGGTTGTTGTTTTAGTGTATGTCTTTTGTTACGAAATTTTAAAATTCATTTAATATTAAAAAATGGTAAAAGATATTTTTTAATTTCAAAATTACAAATCATTTGAATTAATTTTATTAATTTATTTAATGGATGATTTAAAAAAAAATTTATTTTAAAAACCTGTGAGATCTCTATAGCTCGAAGTCGCATGGACAGGCTACAGTATCTCGAGTTGTAGAGACTCGAGTTATGGAAACTCCATTATATAATGTTAATGTTGACTCTAACTCCGATTTACATTTTGATTTTAAATTTACTAATTAAAAGTGTGATTTTGCTTTCGAAAATAAAAGATAATAAGACGAAGTAATTTGCTGAATAAAAAAATTTGGAATAAGATTTAAACATTTGCATACAGTTTGCTATAATAAAATTGAAGTTTTAATTTAGAAGCTACACATTGTAGATTGCAAAGAGGTAACACTGTACCGCGACCGGAAACTATAGATCTATTGTGCTACCCAACTAGGCGTGGGACAAATATCTATAATACCTCCTCGAACAAGTTTGAAGGGCCGGTAGACCATAGCTTCGCCGCAGTGAGCACGTAGTTTCCCAGTACCTTCATTTTCTAGCGCGCGGGGGCCCCGCATTCTCTAAGAAGATGTGGACTCCTTGTCCTACCCACAAAACCTATAAAAATTTTGACTTTTTAGGTCAAACCTTCTAAGATGACCACTAAACCTACAATGTCAAGATACCGGTGAGAAATCTCACCTGATTCCTACCGAACCCCATTATTTTCTTAAAGCGCCCCTGGTCATAACTTCCCGGAAGCTTCTTGGCTTGTCGAAGCCTTGGAACGCCTGTCCAGGTCTCCGAACGCCGCCTCACCATTTCCTTCCTTAATTCTCCTCGAATCGTATGTGATCCAATTCCGCAGAAGGGCTCCGGCCTAAGAAGATGTATGATTGCCCCCTTTTATGCCAACCCGTCGGTCGCCTCGTTTCCTTAAAATACACGTACACGTTAGTTTATAAGGCAAAAATTCCTGATATTTTCCAACTTTTGAAGAGCCAAAGTTAGATTGTTAACAAATATTTGTATTCCTAAATATACGCTTACTACATTTTCAATAAGTATACTATCATATTTTTTTTTCTTTACCTTTTTCAATCCTAGTGAAAAGCATAAGGTTAGTACATGATATCATGCCCTAGTTTCATTGCGTCATAGAGTTTTAACTAGGGAGGTGACTAGCGTGTCATAATAAATAATCAAATTATTGTCTGATTTATTTAATCAACGTTTTATCTACAATAACAGTCAGTTTATGATGCTCTATGCAATCATATATTATTTTGGCATCCTGATAGATTTTCTTCTGTATTTGCCAGTCCCAGACCTAAGGAGCTAGATTGTGTTATTTCAATTTAGATAAAATATTAAAATTAATTTCGGAATTCACTGCAATCAGTAGATTAATTTTAGAATTGAATTTTCGAATAATGAAATCTTTTAGGCTGGGCAAAAACTTCTTTAATTTGATTTTTTTGAATGTTACTTAAATTTTATTTGATCTCTCATAGTAATGGTCTTTAGGGACTTGTTCATATTTTAAATTCAATCAAATTCTATGCTTGTCTGAAATAAAAATTTCTAATATTTTAATTTTTTATTTACTTGAAATTTTTTTGCATATAAAAGAACAAATTTACTTTTTTTTTAAATAAAAATTTCTCCAAAGAATACCGTAAAAGTTTTTGGCCGAAATTTTTAATGCATGAAATTCTAAGAAAACTTAATATAAAAGAAGCATAATAAAAAAATTTTGTAATATGAGTTCTTGCCCATCATTTTAATTTTTTTTTTGAATTTGCAATTAAAAATTTGTTTTCGGACAATTTATTAATTTTAAATTGAATAAGTTGTAATTAAAGAAGGACAACTGTGAATAGAGCAAAGATAACAATTTTGTAAAAATGTTACACTTCTTAATTTATTATTTAAAAAATTGTCCATGGAAAGTTGGATTGCATGAAATTCCAATTAATGACATTGAAAGAGTGCTGATATGCAGAGGCCTAACTAAATTAAAAGTCGAAAAAAGCTGTTAACATTACAGTATAATTAAACCTATTAAATGAAGATTTTATTTTAAATTTTTTAATAAAAAAAATTATAATTAAATATGATCGTAAAATAGAACTCAAGTAGGGTGAAAATTGGAGCGTGAAACTCCAGTGTTGTTCGTGTTTAAAAAAAAAAATATCCAAAATAATGAGATACGAAACGAGTACTTGCAATCCTTATTAAAATAAAAGCATAGTTGGAAAAAAATGGAAAAATGAAATTCATGTCAAAAACGTCCTTTTTATTTTTATCTTCAAAATATAAGATGGCAAATATTATTTTATTTTCACAAATTATGTTAAAAATTCTTCAAAAATATTAAAATTGTTTTAAATCAATATTTTTTTTTTAACATCAAGGCCAGCATTTTTTATTTTCAATGTGGAAGTTTATGCAGTCAAACTTATCATATGAAATTTGGCATTTCACATATGAAAATTTACAAATAAATTTTTTTTTAATAAAAAACAAAAAATCATGTGTGTGTGTGTGTGTGTGTAAATATGAAATTTTTGGCAATAAATTTAATTCATCTATAAACAAACACATGAGTGTGTACGTATGTGAAATTTATTTTTTATTTATTTTAAAAATTTTTATGTTGGTTTGGGACTTTATGCATAAATAAAATATTTGGTATTTTCTAGATTAATATTAAAACTTTAGGCATTTTGTTCTTTTAAGTGGAATAATGGGATATTAAGAAAATGTTATACATTTTTAATAAATGCCAATTATGTGGAAAAATTTTTTAAAATAATGCTTTTCATTATTTAAATGTATGGTTGTTTCTTGCAGTACTATACATATATGTAGTTTCTCAGACTTTAATTGGCGAGTTCTTTAATCGCTTTATTAAAGTGAAATATAAAAATTCGCGATTAAAATTTCAAAAAACACAAGTGCTTTTCAAGTGCCATCTTAATTTAAAAATAATTTTAAATAGAAGAGAAAGTTTAGTTTTTATTATTCTGAAGATTTCTTAAAATAAATAATGAAAATTTCACCAAATAAATGCAGAACAGAAGGGTGGCGTAAGGCGAAAGTTCGAGGTAAGGCAAGAAACTTGAAGAAATTTTTCTCCCCCAACTGGACTCGTATACAGTGCCTTATCGCTTTTTAAATGGACGCTTTACCAACTGAGCTACGGAGGTATGAAGATATAATTAGCAAGCTGCTTTTTACATTGCTCTTGCTTATTAATCGAGATGACTACATACTTTATTTACATGCGATCGATTCGATCATCTTTGAAACCTACAATCACGAAATATTAATTAAATATTGTCTATTGCAATAAAGTTGACTTCAATTGAACTTAGAAGTAAGACAGTGGGGGCTCCGCCTAGCCACCAACGCAATGTCCAGATCAACAGTAAGGTCCATCTGTAATCCTCAAATGTACTCAAATACAAACAATAACAACGTGAAGATGTTTGTATTATTCTCAGAGTTTAACAAGCATTTTACAACGATAAGCTTGAAAGAAAAATTTACGTGTATAGTTAATAATCATGCAGTTAAATGACAAACTATGAAATAATGCTATGAATAAATATATAATGTAACAGGAAACCGGAACAACACGAGGTTGTTACAATGTAAAGATTTGTTTACTGAATTTTTGAGTATTTCAGAATTGAATGTAGCTCATATTTTTGTTTTCGGCACTTAGAATCCTTCTAAAGGCTCAAAGCTTCTATAATTTGTTCAGTATAATGAAAAAAGTTTCGGGGGAATAGATAACAATAACTTAAATTTGAGTTCATCGGGTCCTTTAACCGAAGTACCTCGGTTTCAAAGCGTGGTCAGATCAAAGGTTAGGTCACTATAAAAATTAAACTTAATATTAATTACTTATTATTAATGCTACGGCAGACTCTTCACCACCTAGTTAACTCGATAACTAGCTTGATTACAATTCTTGAATTCTTATTACAATCTAGATTTAAAAAATAAAATTCCAATATAATATAAACATTTCCATTTGTATAATCATTGCGATTTGCGGATTATAAATTTATCCATTATAAAAGTTTTCAAGTATACTTTAAATTATTATTCGATCCGAAAATAATTAAAGTCGCATGAGAAAATAAAAATGTTATGACATGCACATGAATGGTTTTTTATTTCAATAAATCAAATGATTTGGCAATTCCTTTCAATAATATTTTTCATTTTGTATAGCTCAGCGCCACATGAAAAAAAGTTTTTTAAAAGTTCATAATAAAAATGAGCAAATTGTGCTGCAATAGTTTTTAGTTTTTATTATTTTTAATGTGTTTTGTTATTTTTAACTTTCAAAATGTATGAAGTTTATAAAATATGAAAGTTTTTATTAGAAAAATTTAGGTTATAAATAAGAAATGAGTAAAAAATAAGAGGATGAAAATATTTTTTGTTTTGTATAAAATTTTAAAAATGTTAAAGAATTTCAAATGTCCCTAACTTCAATTCAGCTTATAAGTTATAATTGCTGAATCACGTGAATTGATACTGAAATTTTTAAATCACTCATTTAAAATGAAACTGCTTATGTGAGTAATGGTGGCAAATATTGCAATAAGTTTATCAAATAAAAGAATCAACGGTGTATTCCAAGTTAAACATCTTGTTGTTTACTCAAAGCACCAGCATTTAGTAATAAAATTTTCTTATCAGCGTTAATTTATTAGTCAACCCACAATATTTTTATAAAAGGCATTTATTAAAGAAATTCGACTTTTTCTATTTTTTGCTGTTGTTGTTTTAAATTGTTTGTACTTAATTTTTAATAAAAATTATTTTGTACTTTCAAGTGATTTGTTTTTTTTAATTAAATTGAATTTTGCACAGTAAAAGTCTTAGGAATTTTTACTCTTTTTCTATTTTTTTAAACACAATAATAAGTCTATGTAGAATTAAAATTAAAAATAAAATTAGAATTGGGATAATTCTGGAAATAATGCTTGTTTCTAAAACAATTACATTAAAATATTTTAAGAAAAATAAAGAAAAAAAGTAATAAGTAATTTATATAGAAAATCGAGGAATTTCAACTAGAAATTTCACGGAAAGAATTTAAGCAATATTAATTTGAGCACAATATTAAAAAATCCTGCTCAAAGTTGAGTGACTTGAAAATCCTCTATTTTAAATTATTCTTATTTTTGAATTACCAGTCTTTAAATGCCAGGTTCATTGAGGCTTTGAAAGAGAATTATCGCAATTTTTTTGAATTTCGCTTTCAATTTTGCTTGCACTTTGCGACGGTGCAATGCGAACGTTCTCTGATCACAGCTGGATACTGGGTAATGAGATGGCGGACGGTCTTGCATAAGCCGGAGTGCTCACCTAATTAATGAATCGAGTGTCTGCCGCTGTAGGAATTTATTGACATCATAGATAAGGTAACTAAAATTAGGTGCGAAGCCATATAGGCGGGAGCTTGCAACATATAGGCTGGTTTTATGTTGATGAGAATAAGACCAAGCCGTTGTTGGGATACGGTAAGACTAGTCTCAGCATACTGGTAGGGGCGCTGATGGGGCAGAAGAAGTGGTAATTAATTGAAAAAGAACAATGCAAATTTTTTACGTCGTTTTTTAGCATATTATTAGGCGCATTTGATTTTATTTCTGCCTCCTAAAAATAAAAATTATATCAATTAGTCACACTTTTAATTATTATATAAAATTTTCAAGGCCTTATTCGATTATTTTTTATTTTAGGCACATAAAAAATTCAAGTGCTTTAATGCTTTCTTTTTTTTAATAATTTCACAAAATTCTGTAATTTTTTTTCAATTCTGTTTTGTTTTTTGCCTGGTTTTGCAAATAATAAACAGGTGTTACAAATTTTACACTAGATAAAATCCATTTTATTGTGAAAATTTTATTTCTGAAACAGAAAATTAAATTTTTTATTTTTATTCAAATGAACCATGAAAACTATTACAGTGAGTGCTTTTAATTTATATATTTATAATTATAATATTAATTAAATAATTATTTTGAAATAAATTTCATATTTAACACTTTCCCTGCTTATTAATAAAAAAAAAATTTATTCACACAATATTATAATCCTATTATAATTTAAGCACTACACGAAATTACGTAGATGAATTCATTCTTTTGTGTTTTCATTGTACTTATAGGAAGCAAGCAGTTTTAGATAATTTTAATTACAAAGCATATAGCTAGGCGCGGGTAGGTTTTTTTATGTACATTATGTAACATTTTGTTTTCCATAAATTATTTTTAAGTAGTAATATTTTGTGAGTAGTGGAGATTGGTCGTATATCTTGTTAAAGGGAAAAATAAATAAGTTATCCAATAAAGTAGGAGTTTTTAGCGTAAATTTTAAATTTAAATATTAAAATGACATAAAAATTTCATTCTAAAAAAATGTTTTCTAATTAATTCAATTAGAGGGCATGCAAAGGCATCTAAAGCAAGTACATCTACGAAGTTGAAAGGCTTTAACAAGTTACCGGATCACATCAAAAATTGTAAAAGTGAATGAGTTTACAAGTGGGTTAAAAAATTAAGTGGGTTACAAAATATTAGAAACTAAAAAAGCAATGTGCTTTTTAGGAAAATTATACTATAAGATTAGTTTTAGTTTAAATTTCTAATAAAAAGTTTTATATAAATTACTGAAATCACATAAAAAAAGCAGTGAGAGCAAATTGCCATCCCGGCAGTTATATCAGGTCCAACTATTGATAAGAGATTATTCTCAATAGTAGAAGATTCGCTACAACATAGGGAAATTTTCCTCTCCGGAGTTTAACACTGGTCAGGCTACAACCCTAAAGTTGTGTTTTGGCAATGTGGTGGTCTTTATTTGAGATATTAGGATGAAATTGAAGCAGAATCTAGCAGACCTTATACGGCCTTTAAGATTATGTTCGATGGCACTAACATTTGATAAAGACTCACAAAGAACAAAACAGGCATTTCTTTCCATGAGTACAGGAATCGAAAACTGAAGCTCATTTAGAATCTTTTCGACTATTTATTCGTTTCCAAAATAGCTCATAAAATATGAATAATTTTATATGCAATTTATTTTTAACAAGGAAACTATTTATTCCCCTATAACTATGCAAATTACCATTTATAACAAATTTAATGAATGTTAAAAAAAATCCGAAATTTGAACTCTTTAAGTTGCATTTAATATTCATACGTAGGTAATATTTATTATCATAAATTTTCTATATATATATATTTTTGGAGGATATTTGATCATTTAAAATTGTTCAGTTAAGTTTATGTGAACTCCAAAAAAAAAAAAGAAAAAAAAAAACAAAGTAATTTAACGATTTTTTTTCCATCCTTCTTCACACCTGTCGTTTAATTAATATTTTGTTTTCTTTTCATTAAAAATCACTTTGTTATTGCATGTGCGTTATTATCATGCAAAAAAAAAAAAAGACGACAAAATAAATAAATTTCCTCTTTATCCTTGAGGATACAATTTGACCATCCATATTTTTCCGTGTAAACAAATCAGAGTTTCCATGCAAAATTACTGAATTGTCCTCGTTAAAAAAGAACAAAGAAGAAAAAAGAGAAAATGTACAAAAAAAAAATCAGACAAATTTTTAAACCGAAATTTTATGAGGGTGTGACAAATGCCGCGATGACTTTTTGTAAGGTTTATGAAAATGGAATTTAATTTTTTAACGAATTCTACATGAATGTATTAAATTTTTTTTGGTAAGCTTTTCTGGCTTGGTTTGGGAAGGTGTCCACCAAAAAACACAAAAAAAACATAAACCTTAAATATGAATTAAATAATTTTTTTTTTAAGGTTAATTTAAAGTTGATAGCATATTGCTTTAATTATATTTTATCTTCGGTTTTGTTTTTTAGTGTGTGTATGGGGGAAATTTTACAATTTTGAAAAATATGTTGAGGTTTTCTTTGAGAGAGATGAGAACATTAAATGTAAGTTGTAAAAGGACATTTTCATTTTTAAATATAGTTGTACAAGTTGAATGTTCATATATGAGCCCAAAATATGTTAAAGTTCATAAAAATAGTTAAAGTATAGGGAGGAATTGGTCCATCAATCTTGGTGAACTAAAGGAATTTAAACGACTGTAATATAAATGTTCTCATGTTCTTATGACTTAAGAGAATAATTTGTTTTTCACGTCGGAGTTTGTAGTATTTTCGACTGCAATCGATTTCATTTCTCTCGCATCTCATTTTTTCTTTAAACTCTCAATTCTACTTGCTTTAAATAAATCGCAATCACAGTTCGCTACATGGATGAGTTTTAATCTCATTATAGACGAGAATTGTGCATATGAACTAGTTCTTTATTTGTGTTGCATGGGTTATGCTGTGAATTTTTAAATTTCTTCAACTTTTAAAAGCATTGTATAACGTATTCCAATCGAATTTCATAACTTATTTCAATTAAGTCAAATTAAAATTTAAAACAAAAAAAATTCAATATCAAATAATTCTGGCAACAATATTTTTTAATTTGTTAAAATACAAATTTTGCTCATGAACTAGTTTTTAATTATAAAATAATAAATATTGATAGGCCATACACATAACTATGTACAGAATATATTTGTAATTGAGAATGTTGTTTATGTATAAATTTCTGATATTTTTCCGGTATTCTAATTAGTTGGTGGTTGTATGAACTACACCGAGAATATATTTATGAATTTAATGTAAAATTTTTTATTTTGTGTAAATTAAACAAGTGTTCCACAAATATTTTGTTATTTAAATTGTAGGCTTTGACATTTTTTTTAAACGAAAACTTTTATCCTTTGACAATTTTGTTTAACATATTTTAATTAGTTATTTTTACCATAATAGCTTACGGTATTTTTAGTTTATTTCATTTTAAATAATGTGTTTACGCTTAAAATTTGGGTATTTTCAACAATAATTTTTGGAAGTTTTTATTTTATTCTAAGATTTAAAATTTTCAATTTCGCTAATAAATTTATTACCGTAAAATGATATAAACTGATGTAGGGCCGCTGCAAATATTAAATGAGTTATATTTCCACCATATTTACCATATTCTGACACAATAAGTTGCAAGTGTTGAGGTGAAAGAACGAAATTGGAGATTACTGACTAGTTTAATAAATTTGATGAAATGGAAGGAAAGATTTTTGCCTGTTCCTGAAAGTAATTGGTTGTTGTATTCCAAAAAAGTATTATTGGTTTTCACTTATCACATGTTGAATTTCTTGACTTTATATTTTCGTTGTAATTTTTTTACAAAATTCCCTTAAAAAGAATGAGGAAGCAAGTACAGATTAGTGTTTAGAATTCGAAAATATTTCACAATTTCAACAAAAATATTTAATAAATGCAAGTAAATTGTAAGGATGCAAGGATTCTATATTAGAAATATTATAAGCGCAACGAAGACTTGTACGATCCTATGTATTTTCGTAAAAAATGTGTCTTCTTGAGACCCTCCTTTTGAATATTTCCAAGAATATAAATTTAATTCTATAGAAATATTTTAAAACTTACTAACAGATTGAACTCAATTCAACTTATTTTGGAATAAGAATTTTTTTTTGTCCTTTATGAATATTTATTTTAAAATTTTATTAAAAATTAAAGAAAATAAATTTAGGACAGCAAAAATAATTAAGTTGATATTCGTTGAAAAGTTTTTTAGAAATGTCGCATATTTATTTGGAACAGTTCTATGTAACATTTTTTTTATGAACAAAATTAAAAAACTTTTGAAAAATTTAATTGAAAAAAAATATTTAAAATAACTCATGTCAATTAAAATGTCAACTAAATTTTCCTAAAATTAAAAAATTTCTTCCATTTTGAATAAGATAAATGGCGTAAGTTCTGCAGATAATGGAAAGCGATGCACATGAACCTAAAAATCATTATAATTTCCTATAAAATGAAGGTCATAGATTATAAAATTGAATGCTTTAAGGATTTTATTAGAGTATTAACTTAATCCGTATGACGTGTTTGATATAATCACATTAAACGTTAAAGTTGATTAACATTTTAATTCTCAAAAAAAAAATTCTAATTTTCTTTTTGAATTCACCTACAAAACCACGTTGACAAAAAAACAAACCGTAGGTATACGTCATTTTCTTATTAATTAAAAGGATAATTAATTTTTGGTGAAAATTTCTTTTATTCCGTTTTTGGTCTATCATAAAATTTCTTTGACTAAGTCAATTATTCAATTCGCTTTTACCAAAAGAAAATTCATTTTACGAAATTATTTTCGTTTATATATGGTTTTCTAGAAAAACGAAATAATTGAGAGTTAGCTGGAAGTGTCTGTTGTCCTAGGCACAGTAATTACTATGTATGATCCAAAGTGTTTATGAGATTTTTTAATGTAGTGGTTGTGTGGGTAGTTGTGTTTTATATTATCTTTTATTTATGTAGTTTTAACAATATTGCGTGTAGGGATAAAAGCAAAAGTTAAAAGGTTCCCGATTTACTTTAATTTAAGGAAAGGTAAAACACAGAACATTATTGTGCATCAGACGATTGATTAGTAAAAGCATTCAGTAAAGCAAAATAAATGTGACTTAGTTAACAAACATGGCTATCAGTTACTATAACTAAAACCGTCACCATTTATAGATAGGAGTGAAAGAGGGGGGGAAAGAATTACAAAAAAAACCGACAAATACAAGTATTCATTTCGTGCAACATAGGCGTTAATGACTTAAGCATCCCATAGTCCGTACTATGACTCGGAATATTGAAAAGCTCAACCGACATTAAAATACTGGGATTCTCGCTGTAAAAAATTCGGCTCAATAATATGAAAGAAGAATATATTAGAAACTACCCTACGACAGCAAAGCGGCCTTAAGTCCAAAAGTTAAAGCTTACTTTCATAAGGGGGCAAACCAAACGGATTCGATCAATAAAACGTATTCGTATTTTATGGTAAGGAGAGTCTTTAGTAAGAAATTTTTGGTTTTGACAATAACATTTGTTGATTTATTTTAAATATAGTTTAAATTTAATTTCGTTCAAGGCTATATAAAGTCAGAATTTTATGAGAGCCAAAGAAGACAATAGTTTGTTGTTCGACTTACAAAATCCATGCTATTCTGTCTGGAAAATGACGATTGGAAATTGAACAAATGACGAAAAATGAAAGAAAAATTAAGAACGGGAGAATAGCGGTATTTCTTCAATTAGCCACTAGATGACAATTTGTATTTGACATTTAGCGACATTTGTCAAATTATTAATATTAGATTTATTATGGACATTTGCTTTATTACAGCACTGTACAATTTGTAATAATAAAATGAAATATAAATTCACATACACACACACATACTTAAATATTTATCACAATGAAAAACAAACACTGAAAACATTTCGTGAAAGTTTTGAAAAAAAAAAAACAAAATATTCACAAACGTTATTTTAATTAAAAAAAATATTGTTGTTTTCATTTTACAGTTTGTTTTTCTAAATTATTAAAAAGTTGAAAAAACGGGGTAAAAAAAAAAAATCTACCTAATAAAATAAAAAAAAAGGCACTTAAAAGTTATTTTTCTAAAAATTACTTTCGCTCTAGTTGAGCATCGATTTATTTAGTTCCCGTTTTTTTTTAAATTTTTTTAACTGTTTATAAATTTTTTACTCGATTCTGCCCTCCATAAATAACTATACAAACATTCATAAATATTTCAAAAACTTCCAAAATGTTGAAATTTTTTTTTGACATTCACTTTTTTATAATCATGAAGTAAAAATGCTAAAAAAACTAAGTTTGTTTTTTTTTTTGTACTGCTTTTGAGGAGCAGTGAACTTTTTGTGTTCAGATCATTGTACAATCAATTTGGTTTTAAGCTTATATCGCTGTAAGTATTTAGAGGAATTCAAATTTATTGTGAATATGAAAATGTTTTTGGTTGAAAGCAAAATGTCCGCAATTTATTTTAGAGTTCATTTTTACGCGCTCTGTGTCTGACGTACAGACTTACATTTTTTTTTTTAAACAAATTTTAATTATTTTTTTCGGTTAAGTTCAGTGACCATACGCAGTTGACTGTTTTCAATTAATTTATACTTAGAGTCTTTAAATTTTAACTGTTATTTAATGGTTATGGCGAAATTTTTATAAAACTAGAGTATAATTAATCTTTTTGGTGAAATTTTTTAATTGTATAAAAGGATTGGTACCTCGCCAATTAGCGTGCTTCTTAAATATTTTTTTTTTTTGAAAATAGTTTTAAGTTTAATGGAATGCAATTAATTTCATCAGTGAGTAATTTATGCCTCTCACATTTCTCTTTATTCTTCTTTAAAATTATTAGTCGGGTTTTTAGCCTCAGCTCTTCAAGTCTGCACAAGTATAATGAAGATTTTTCGTTTTTATAATTACAGTTTGCCTTTCAAGTTCTTATCGATCTCATTTTCTGAAAACTGGATTATATTGCCATCATAGATATTGAGCAAGACGACTATTGGCATCAAATTGAGCAAGACGACTATTCGTAAAAGAGTTAAATGTTTTATGACAAACATCGAAATGATTCGACTATATAGACTTCTTGTATGCTAACATTCTGCATTAACTAAAACATTCTAATATTTATCTTTAATCTAATTTTAAGTGTTTCAGTTTCTGATTCTACTTAAAACTCTCTTTTCAATTGTCAAGAAGAAATTTCAAGAGTAAAATTTTTTTTGTTTTGTAGTAGAAGAGCAATTGAAGTTTGTCGAAATTGATCAATTGCAGTTAAACAGTTCTTAACTAAGTTGTATGATTTACATGAATCTTAAATCATTTTTAAAATTATTTTTTTTTATTTTTATTTCAATCTACTTGGAAATAACCCTTACAGATTTTGGAATAAAAAATACAAAATCAGCTTAAAATTAAGTAAAGAAAAAATTAAACAAATAAAACAAAATTCATTATATGTATATAGTATATAATATAATAAAGCTTAAGTACTATTGAAAAATTTGGTGAGATCTCTTCTAACTTTTTCTCTATTAGAATCAAAATCAATTTCAGAGGAACAAATGTTAAATAAACATTGAGAAGTAACTATAGGCTCGCAAAAATTATAATTAGTTCTATACGAATCAAGATATAGAAAACGACGATTTGTGACAGTATGTGCTGGGGCGTAAATATTATATAAATTCAAAATTTCTGAGCAATTTATTCTCGCAGATAAACCATCATAAGAAAACATTACAGAAGCAACATTATGAATATCAATAAGTTTACATTTGGCAATGTATCCAGTGGTATTCAACTCCCAATTAAATTTACGCAAGCAAAACCGAACCATATTCTTCTGGACAGATTCAATACGCTTTATATGATTTTTATACGATGGCATCCAAATAAGAGCAGCATATTCGAGGTGAGGACGGACAAATAAGCTTTTAAATGTATAGGGATCAGAAAAATGTGCAGACTGCCTCTTGATAAAGCCCAGCATAGAATACCGCCTTTGAAATTACATGGTCGATATGAGGATTAAAAGTAAGCCTGTTATCAAGAATTATCCCCAAATCCTTTATTTCATCGACACTATCTAATATAAAATTATTCACCCTATAGCTAAAATTAATGAAATTATTTGTTCATTATTCGTTTACATTTTTCTACATTTAACATGATACCATTCGAAGAACACCAGTTATAAAATTTATGAATATTTAACTGGAGCCGATGACAATCCTCCACTGATCTAATAATAGAAAACAATTTTATGTCATCAGCGAATGATAAAATAGAACAGTCAATATGACAAGCACAATCATTTGTGAATAAAAGAAAGAGCAAAGGACCCAGATGCGTTCCTTGAGGAAAGCCAGAGGTAGCTAGAAATGAATAAGATTCGCAATTGGAGATTTTAACAGAAAATTTGCGCTCTAATAAATAAGAACGTATCCACTTCAAATCTACTAAAATGATCTACTTTATCAAAAGCCTTAGATATATCAGTGAAAATAGCGTCCACCTGGAAAACACGTTCCACTTATAATCATATATTAAAGCCTTTCATAATATCGGTCTATAGATAAGTGCTGCCATATTATCCAAAATCCAATCTCCTTGAAATTTATCGGTACAACAAGCAAAATCTACATCTTTTATATTATTTCCGAAGTCTTTTATACACACTTAGATATGCTCTGAGCAAAATTGTTGAACACCATTTGAGTATTTGATATGAGTTTTTATGCTGAATGCATAAATGAAAATTCCTCGGTAGCCTAAGGACAACTTTTTATCTGACTAAAAATTTAATATGAATATTAACGTATAAAATTTATCCAATATAAAAAACTATTTAATACCTTAGTCATCATAATTTTATAAGTGGGGTGATTTACCGGAAAAATCTAGACGTATCAACTCTTTTGACAATAAAATTCTAAAGGATTATTGTTATTGTAATAATTGTAGTTTATGTTAATAGAATTTAGATTTTTCTATTACAAGAACATGCGTAGGGTGTTCGGATACTGCTTTTTTATATTTTAAAATGTATTTGAAGATTAATAAAAGTTTTATAATATAAATACATATTTAATATTCAGAGGTAGGCTGTTGATTTTTCTTTTGAAAATCAATAATATTTAATTCAAAATATTTTATTTTCGATGTAAAGAATTAAAGGTCCTTGAATAAAATTTTTTTAAAAAAAATTTAATTTAAATAAAATATTTATAAAATAAATAAAAATATGCGTAGGTTTCTTATAAAAAGAAAATTCTTCCAACTCGTCACTTTAGTCTTACAGGCCATATTCTAGAGGTATGACACTCTTATACAACATATTTTCACATTCTAAGAAGTAGGATGATTGTTAAGAATTGTAAGGCTTAATATTTTTTATTAGCCACGATTTAAAAGCATATTCAATTTGCAATGAATATCTTGAGTTTGGCGAAAACTGAAAGTGTTAAATTTCAAAACGTACAAGAAAAATATTGGCATTAAATATTTAAACTAGAGACAAAACTATGCAATAAAATAAATTTCATATTCCCTTTTACACATAAATTTTATATTTAAGGATATTTTAAAATTTCAAAGGATATTTTTTGCAAATAAATATTTTTAAAGTATAAAAACCAAGTCACAAATACGATGGCAACGAATAGATGATAACAATTTCATTTGATATTTTATGCTCTGTAAAATAAAGGTAAGTATAATAAGCTTAAAATTCATTAATAAATTTTGATGCTTTTACAAACAAAAAAAAATATTTAAATCGGATTTACCTTAATGGTCAAAAGCTTGAAATTTATAACAACCCAATTAAGGTGAGCATTCATTCGAAGGATGAAAAATTTCACTGGCACATACTATTATTATTAAAGAAATAAATTTCATGTAGGAAACAAGCCTAAAATTATTTTTTGCAGATGAAATTAGTTTTGCGTCTTGCAAAATGAATTTAAAAAATGCTATCGCAGGTTCATTCACTTTATGGCCGAGCATTGAAGAAGGATGATGAAGTGAGCGCAAAGTGCCGTGTGTCTAAAATAATTGCGAGTTATTTTATTGTTAAAAATTTGCGAATGTGCACGGTTTGCAACCATAATGAATCATGGGAAAAACTAAAAGGCAAACATGAAAAAAAGGCCATTCGCAATGCAATTGTTCTCTAACATAGTATAGAAGCACTAACAATGTTCGTTCGCTAGCATAACACCGAATATTCAACATCTGAAAATTCAAGATTTGAAAATTCAAGAGAAAACAACAATTTTTAGACATTTCCATAATAATTGTGGCCATACATAAAACTAAAAGTTGATAACCCTAAAGGTATGCAATTTTAAGTATAATATTAAAATAAATAATAAAGTTTAGATAAATTATAGTTAATTAATTATATATATATATTTATATTTCAATAAAAAAAACATACTGAGTCTTGATAATTTAAATGCATCAGCTGTGTTTATAACATCAACATAAGCCTGTAATTCAAAACGTCTTGATGTTACATTTAAATTATGATTAAGCATTGCATATTTAAATGCCGATTGTACTTCATCGGTTCCTTGTTCAAATATTGCACCTAATGGAATTTTTTCAGTTGGTGGCATTAATTGGGCCAATATAATAGCATTAGGTATTATAGCATATTGTATATAAGTTAATATTGTAATCCAATATGAAAATTTTATTCCAAATGACATTTTGTAAATATTTTTTTTTAATTAATTTCTTTTATTTTACTAAATTTTTTTTTTAATAATTTTTTTTTTTTAAATAAAATTTAAAAACTATAAAATTATATTTTTCTATTAACTATATTATTTTATTATTTTTTATAAATATTTTTGATATTATAAGATTAATATTAAAAAAATGGCAATGAGGAATAATCATTTTGTTGTGTTGTGTGTGTTTTTTTAAATTATTATTAATTATTTCTTAATTTAGTAATTATTTTTTTAATGTAATTTACAAGTAATATTTTTTTTTGATATTTTTTAATATTATGTACATTTAAATTTGTTTGATTAAATTAATTTGAAAACATTGCATATTATGCATTTATGTATGAAATTTTTATATTTAGGTCACATAATTTTTTATTTATTTATTTTTGAATAATTATTTAATTAATTTATTTACTTTTAATTTATTTGTATACAAGTATAAATGTTGAAATTTTTCTAAAATATTATATTTTTTTTTTCGCGAATTCACACTCTTCTTTATTTTTCATTTATTATTATTATTTTTGACACACAATTTAATTGCTTCATTTTTTTTTTTGAAATAATAAATTAAAATTATTAAATTTACAATAATAATGAAAAATAAATATTAAAAAAAAATTTTATATTTTTATTATTTTCTTTTTTTTTATATTTTGGTTAATTGGGCAGAATTCTTTTGGCATTTATTAAAATTTTATTATACATTTTCTTTTTTTTTTGTATTTATTTTTCTATATATTGTGCGTATATAGAAATATTGGAATTTTATTTTAATATTAAATTTTTAATCACATTATAATTACATTTATTATTGTTATACTTATGAATAAATTTATACTTCTGGTAGAATATGAAAAAAAAACAGAGATTTCATTTTAATTTTTTTTTTTTGTTTTGTAAATGAAAAACTTTGTGCAAACGATTTTTTTAACAAAATTAAATTAAACAACAAAAACAAGCATCAAAAAAAAAGGAATTTGATATTATTCTCTTTTGCTTATTACCATTATTATTGTTATATTTCATTTGTATTAAAATTTGTGTGTTGCGTGTGTGTGTATAGTTAAGAATTTAAGTATTATTTTTAATATGTAAAAAAAAAAAAATAGCTACGAAATTTTCAATTGTGTAAATATTCTTTTTGAAAATAATAAATGTTTGTATGTAATGTAATAATGTAATATAAGAGAAGAGAAAAAATTAAAATGAAATGAAAATGAGGGGCAAAAAAAAAAGAGAAAAAAAGAAGGGAACAAAAAAAAAAGATAATCTTGCAATTTAAAAAATTGTTCACTTAATGGTAATTTTTATTTTTATTTTTTTGGGTCGTTTTTTTTTTTTTTGTTATACTATGATTGTTGTATTGTCCTTATTGTTATTATTATTATGGTTGTTTTTTTCTATGTAATATACAAAATATTTCTTTCTTTTTTTTTTTGCGTAATAGCAATTTAACCTAATGTAAAATATATTTTTATTTTTATTATATTCTCATATATTTTTTAATATTAATATGGTGTGTAAGTATGTCAAACATAAGGGTATGTGAATATATTTTTGTATTATTTAAAATATTTTAAGTAAATTTTATTGTTTAAGTATAGTATATGTACAAATATGAATAGTTAGACTGGACTAGCAGTTTAAGACATAGGGTCTATATAATAAATTCTTGTATATTTGCATACTATAAATATAATACTCTTATACGTGCATACAAACTTATTGTACGCTTATAATGTTCAAATTTTTTTAAAATTCACAGATGAGTTCAAATTAAAATTACGTCAAAATATCACAAATTGTAGTGATTAACAATATGAAATGTATACGAGGTGTATACATAGAGAGAGAGAGAGAGACGAAGAAATGAGAAGTTAAGGAGTTATTAAAATGAAAGAGGTGAAATTTTGAAAAAAATAAAAAAGGAATAGAAGAGGAAATTAAAATAAACTTTTCAATTCAACTTTTGTTTTTTTTTTCCTCCTTCTTATTATTTTTATTTTATTCTCATTCTCTCCCCTAATAAATACTGTTATATTTTTTTTATTTCATTATTATTGTTTTATTAACATTTTTCACTTGTTCTAATTTTATTTTATTTTATATCTTTTATTGTTGTTATTATTGTTATTGTTGTGACATAACCATAATTTCATATTACATTCCTTTTTTTTTTGTTACTCAAAAAAAAAAACTCTTTTTTTCTCATTTTTTTTTTTTGCACCAACAAAACAAAAATATAACAAAAAAAAGCAAAACAATGAAAAGGAAAACTTTATTTTGTAATGTGCAAAAAAAGAAACATAGCAAAACAAAAACAGAAAAAAATTTATTCACATTTAATAAAATAGCATTAAAATATCAATATACATATATATATATATACATATGTATGTAAGTATGTGTACACACATAAATAATATAATGTGCGTTTATAACATTAATATAAATTACATGTGTATACAAAAAAAAAATAATAAAAAAGACAAACAAAAAACAAAACAAAAAAAAAAACAGACTTAAAAAATAAAGACCCGCTAAATCATATCCTTACAATCGTACATAATTATTTATATACATATAAATGAATTCATGTAATATGTTTGTATAATGTATGTATATTTATTATCTGTACCTTTTTTTATTATATTTAAATTCATTTAACATACATCATCATCATATACACACAAAAAATAAGAAAAAAAAAAAGAAAATTAAAAAAGTAAAAAAAAGAAGAATTAAACAAAAAAAAAAACAACAAAAATATTACAAAACAAAAATGAAAAAAAAAAAATAAAGTAAGAAACAAAAAAAAAAAAACAAAAATAATACAAGGATTACAGTGGAAAACAAGAAAAGTAAAACAAAAATTCGGAAAAACTTTTATTTAAAAAACGGATTGTCTTTTAATGTTAAATGTAAATTATAAATGTATATATATATATACAAACGCATGTATATGTATATTATTTAAATATATGTATTACACTCTCCATATATATATATATATATTATTATAATTTTGGTATACTATCTTTGTATAATAATATTTTTTTTTATTATTATTATAAATATTTTAATATATAAAAATATTTAATATAAGAAAGAAATTTCTGTATCCCTTAATATTAAAATCATCAGAAGGAAATCGCATAATATAAACTGTATTAGTATGTATGTATGTATATATAAGTATTAATGTATAACATTTATAATATGAAAGATTACTGTGAAATATAAGGAAAATGGAAAAGAAAAGAAAATAATAAATTTGTTATATTTATTTTATACATTTCCACTCTGATTTTCATATTATTATATTTTTAGTATTCAATTTATGAACCTAATTTCTATATGTATTTGTATATAAATATATATTTACTTTTTTTACACAATTATATATATATATATATTATATTACGTTGTATGTTTGGTATACATATAAATTTCATTTACTTTTCATATATATTAAAAAAAAATTTTTTTCTTTTATATTTTTTTTTTTGTGTAAATTTATGTGAAATTTTTCCGAATAAATTTTGTATAAAAAACCACTTTTTTGTTATACATTTTTTTTTATTTATTTATTTATTATTTTGAATAAATGAAAGAAAATAATAAAAATGAAAACAAAAGTAATTTATTTTTTAAAAATTGAATAATTTTTTTTTTACTCTTATTCTTTTCTTTTTTAATATTTTACAAATATTCTACAAATTTTTCCTCCTTTAAATTTTTTTTATTTATTTTCTTCGCTTTTAATTAGGTTGATTATTTATTTTGTACATATTTTTTTCCTTTTTATTCCTTCTTTTTAAATTTTTTCTCTTCTTTTATTATTTATAGGAAAAATATATAAAAAAAATACTTTTTTTATTTTTGTTTTTCCTTTACTTATTGAGAAAAAAAAATCACATCTTTACAACATTAAAAATATACCGTTAACATTATTTTCAAAAAAACACGACCATTACATCCAACGACCGACGATGTACTAAAATTACCATATTATTTTTACTTTGTATCTCATAATCTCCCGAAAAAAAAACCAAAACAAAAATGGAACAGAAAAAAATTGAGACGAAAAATAAAAAAATTAACTGTAATGTGTGTGAATTGAGAAAAAAATATAATATAAAAATGTATTACCAAATTTGAAAAAAAAACAAAAAGAAAACAAACAAAATTATGATAATAATAAAAATTAAATATAAGTAAGAAAAAAGCTAAAAAAAAATAATAAGAAAATAACAAAAAAAGGAGAAGAAAATAATGTGCAAAATGAAGAAGAATTTTTGCTAGAGAAAAATTAAATTGTGTATAAGAAAGTTTTCAATTTTTGTTTTTTCATTTCATGTTTTCATTTGAGACGTAAAAAAGTTTCCTTTTAAGAATAAAATTAATTTTAAATGTACTGCTCATATTTAATAATATTATAAACAATAAGAAAAGAGCGCGCGAGAGAAACGGAGAAAATTTTTATTTTCTTGTAATTTTAAAATTGTCTCTTCAAAATATTATTTATGAGAAAATTTCGAAAGAAATTTATGAAAACCGAAATTTTCTCAAATATTTTACGAATTTTTATTACCAAAATTTCTCGCATTAAACATTTAAAGAATATGCGAAAATGAAAAAAAAAAAACAAATGACACATGAAACTTCAAAGTTAACCAAAAACAAAATTGTATACAATAAAGGCGATGTTCTCTTGAAGATTTGAACATGAGAAAAAGCAAAACGAAAACGAAAGAATTAAAAATAAGAAAAACAAAATAAAAAACTTATTATACACACACGAGAGATCATAAACTAGGGTAGAACAAGGAATAAATTATTTTTTTTTTTGTTTTTTTTTTTTCTACTCAAAATATAGTGGAGTATGGATACATTGTTTGTACTTCGTTGTAAAAATATGTGAGTAAAATGTAAGAAAAAATCAAATTACAAGGATACACAAAATTTTTTTTTCTTTCTTTACTTTTCTATTTACTTGCTCTTTTTTTTTTGTTTTAGTACAATAATAGTAATTTTACATGATATTATGAGAGGAAAAATAAAAGAAGAGAGCGCAAGTCTTTATTTTGTATATTTCGAAAGAAATATTAAAGAAACATTGATGAGATTATGGTGAGAAAATGAGTTTAAAATGAAAATATTCTCTTAAAACAAATTCATTTTTTAAACAGAGTTTAAGTTTTAAAGCTTTGTAGAGTACCTACTGTTACTTGTAATTAACTGTTATAACAATGATAACATTGTCATA
The DNA here is from genome assembly GCF_029603195.1 of Condylostylus longicornis. Lineage (NCBI taxonomy): Eukaryota > Metazoa > Arthropoda > Insecta > Diptera > Dolichopodidae > Condylostylus > Condylostylus longicornis. The sequence goes on from NW_026578087.1 coordinate 1,618,514, forward strand.
TAACAGAACATTAACATGAATTACAAGAAAAGAGAAATAATTTAAAAGAGCAATTCTTATAATATTATTTGAATTTTATTATTCTAAAAGAGAGAATTTAAACTATGGTTGGGTAAGTACTAAATTTTTTTAATAATATAACAGTATTTAAGTATAACAGTTTTTAAAAATTTTAAAAATATGTATGAGAATTTGCGCAAGAAAAAATTTACTCATTATATTGTAGGTATATTTGAATATCTACAAGTGATTCGTTTTTTTTTGTTTTCTTCTTCATTTCCAATATAACAGTTGTGTATAGTAAAAGCTCACTGACCTATCCTTGTTATTTGATTCTTGGCAGTAGTAGTAAACATTAAAATGTTGATGTAATATTTTTGTAAATACGATTATATTGTTGCTGATGAAGTGATATACTTTTTTATTTTATTTTTATTTTCTTCTTCTTATTCGTTTAGTATTTTGCCAAGATTTATTTTATGTGTAACGTTGTATCGAAAAGAATAACAAAAAAAAAACACAAATAGAGTAGAGTTAAATGTTACGAAAAATTAATTTTATGTAATTGTACAGATTAATGATTTTTTATTTTCATTTTTATTTTTTTTTTTAATTTTTCTTATGGAATATGTATGGGATACTGATGAAGACGAAGACGATGACGGCAACAGTAGCATGGTTTATTATAATTTAAAAAGCAGACAATATAAGATGTTGGGGAAAAAATTATACTTTTTTTTTTGTTTGTAGGTTAAAAATGAAACATATATGCGATTTTATAAATTTGTTGTTGCTTGAAGGTATAAAAAAAACAGAAAAACAAAAGAAAAAGAAAACAAGAAAATTTAGATTTGTGGGTTGAATTTGAAAATTTTATTTCTAGGTGAAAAGAATTCAAAGAGTATAGTGCTACAAAATACATATATACACCACACATATGTATATGAATTGTATTTTAAAATTGTTACGAATATTTACGCATGAGAAAATTTCAAAAATAGAATACGATAAAAATTGTGGAATAATTTTTAACTTTATAAAAAGGGGTAAAACTATAGAAATAGTTTCTCTTTTCGTTAATTGCAGAGTTTTTATTGTATTTCATATTATATTTTAAAATTGCACATAGTAGCTTTATATATATGTATATACATAAGTGGATAAAAGAAATGGATCAACACTCTCTTGATGATCACAATAATACTCGTAATATAAATTTGTCAAGAGTACAATTTGCCAAGCAATCGTATTTAGTTAAAGAAATTTATAAGAAAATCTCTTAGGTTTTATTTTCTTATTATGTAAGAAAAGTAGTCTTGTAGAGTTCTCCCGCATAATAATATATAGGACAGCGTTTAATGTCATTTTGAAATATTCTAGGGTCAGAGTAAAGAATTTTCATTTATTAAAATATTTTAGTGCTAAACTTCATTTATTTTATCTAAAATTTATATATTTTTAAGAAGATATTGACAAAGAAATATAAAAAGATGAAAAGTTATGTGGAAATCTTTTGATTATGTGGACTTATCTCACTCTCATTGACAAAAGATTTTAGTGAATATAAACCTAGACTTTCTAAAAATTCCAGTAACTTTTTTCGTTTTCATCACAACCCCCTTTAAATGTTGATTCTACGTTCAATTTTCGTCTAATGTTACGTCAAGATTTTTGTATTTTCTCACATCTCACTTTAATAACACAAATTTTTATCAAAAATAATTTTTTTTATATTAACTGTAATGTGCTTATGAACATACTAAAAAACCTCTTTTTATCTTTTGAATTCTTAAAATAATCCTGTATACAATAATTCACAATTCTTAAAAATTTTATTTGACATTTTTTTATACTTACCTTTAACTCTGGTATTAAACTATTGTAAACACAACAATTTAAATAAAAGTATCAAACTATGGTAAACATGCCTTAATTAAGTCGATAAAAAATCGACATAGTTTAATCGATTAAAATTTATAAACAAATTTTGTACTTAAAAATTTGTATTATGTAGTTGAGTTTAGTTCAATAAGATAAATTAGGCGCAAAGGATGTAATTGTGGGTTAAATAAAAGAAATATTTGCAAAAAAGGACGTCATTTTGTTTTTTGAAATTTATTCAGAGGTGGCAGGTTCATTTACTTTTCGGTACCTTTGGTTAAAAGGAATTCGGCAAAAAAGCTTGTCTGAACATGTAAGTTTATCTACTTGTGTATGATTTCCATATTTAAATTAATGAGTTCTTTGTCGTTCTTCACAGGTGTAAATAGGAAATGTATGTAAACTGAAGTCTTCTTTTTGATTGTTGAGTTTATAATAATTTTAATGAGAAACTACAAGAAATAAATTAAGAATTGTTTTCAGTCTAGCTCACATTTTGGTATTTGTATAGTCTGCAAATAACAAAAACATTAACAATTTGGCCATGTTACGAGACAATTTATCAGTTGAACGAAGAATTAAATACAAAAATTTTGTCTTTGTGGCTTATTCTTTAGCACATTTATGTATAGATTTGGTTACAAATTAGTTAAATTTAATGAAAATTCTTTTTAAAAATTTAAAATTCAACCAAACGTCATATTGTTGTATAAATTGTTTTCCTTTTGTTTTAGTTTTAATAAACGAATATCAAGTTTTCTTAAAAAATAATAATAATATTTTTTTTTTGAATTTTGTGGAAAACTGATTTTTTTTTTCATCATTTTAATTTATTCAAAAATTTCTTAAAAAATAACTTAAGCGTAGCGGTTGATTTCATTTAAATAATTTCCGGTCCGCCAAAATGAAAATATCTAATTCAACTTAACTTGCTAATAACTAATACAATACAAGAATCTAAAAAGCAGCAGAAGAAGAAGAAGAAGAAGAATAAAAAATGGGAGGAAAAACTTGGTGCTGAACAATCAACAATGACATTATAACTTTTATTTCCTTTTATTTTCGAACAAAGAAAGTTTTTGTCTATTATTATGGAAATGTTGGAATAAAAATATAATTGATTTGGAGTTGTTGCCGAAAACCATGCGATACATTATTCGTTGTTGCAAAATTTTTTAATTAAGAAAGAAAATCACAAAAATTGAAAGTATTAAAGAAAGTGTTGCGGAAGATGTTTAAGATTTATGGTAAGAGAATGCCGAATTTATATCAAAAAATTTGCTAACTCTTTGATTTTTTGGTGCCATTAATTACCATATGAGACTATGGAACGCAATGGGAAAACAAATAGATGATTAACATACTTTGGAGGAACTCAAAGAATCGTGGACTCTTTTTTGTGGTATATGCTTTATATTTCTGACTAGCATTTTCCATTTGATTCGGCCTGCTTAAGTGTGGTTCGCCATCACGTGTTTCGAAGTCTACACACCTGCATGTTTTCTTGTGAGTTCCACTATAATAACTGCCTGACTATCGCATTATTTGACCTCCGTAACGTGAGTCCTAGCCATTTCCACTTTCTTTCTTTTATAGCCACCTTTATAGGTTTTTGGAACTTAATCGTTCGTATTTCTTTGTTTGTTATCGTTCTGGACCAGAATATTCCGCATGTAGTTCTTAGGCAACTGTTAATAAATGCTTGTATCTTATTGTAATGCACTGTGTCCGCCTGTCGTGTTTTTACACAAGCATTAAATTTTCTTATTTCTGTACCCTTTACCAAGTGGAAGGCCTTCATATGGGCCAAACACCATGCCTTCTTTCGACGCAAAAGTGCTTAAGATTGCTCATAATTGCCCATAATTGCCCAATAGAACACATATTAATTCATTTACAAACGTCATCTTAATCCGCCATTACAAACGTTATCTTAATTGTTTGATCGGCGGACAAAATGATATTTTTTTCTTATTTTCTGTGATTTTCATTTTTTAATTTATTGTTTCGTTTTCATTCTTTTATTATGCTTTTATATTTTTGTTTGTCTATTTTTTTCTTCATTTTCATATTTCACATTTCATTTTCACTTTGATTAGATCCAATCTTTGTAAGAATGAATTATTCGTTGATCGTATATATTGATGACATTTTACACCGCCTTCTGTTTTCTTCTCTATTTTGTTGTATATGAAAAATATATTCTCGTTCAAAATCAATGAAGCTAAATAAGAAAATCAAATGGAAATTTATTCTTTGTGTATCCTATTTATATTTTATGAAAGCAAAAATTTTTCCTTTTATTCTTTAGACATTGTTAAAAAAATCTTCTTTTTGTAAATATTATAGAGAATTTCAGTTCTATGTCGTCTTCGTCTTACATGTATGTGCTATAGGAGCTGTACTCTTTAAATCTACATATATAGAGCATTTATTACTTATTTTTATGTGTTTGTATGTGTATAGATTATGGAAATATGTTGTTATTGCTATTTTGTAAGCAAATAAAGAAAAAAAATTTAGGGACAAATCAAAGAATAATAAGAATAATAACAGTATTACAATAATATATCGATATGAAAAAGAATGAAAATAGATAAAGTTAACGGGGGCCAACTTTAAGATATTCGTGGGAAATTATCAAATTATGAACTTTTAATAATCATTGTGTGGTTTGAGCTTATTTAAGAAATATTCTGATACAATTTTTGCTTTATTATTCAAATTATTCTCAGAAATTTAAAAATTATTTTTCTGAAATATGAAAAATATTTCTTAGATAATTGACTTTTCTCTAATTTGAAATTTCGTCCGGTTTTAGTTTCTCTACTGAACCTTAAAGCTTATTTTGAAGATCACATAGCTGTTAATTAAATTCCAATGACTTCATTTTAAAAAAAATGACAATTTCTGTCAAAAATTCTAATAACAATCTATAACGATGCATTTATTGTAACCCAAATATAATTGGCGGGGATTTGAGGTTATCAGTTTGATGTAACGAAGTTTGTGTTGTAATTTACACATTCCCTAGCTCCAAAATTTCAATGGCGATTTTATAATTTATAGGAGGTACTGCTTTTGCTGCGTTGAATTGTGTTAATACGGAGTTAGTGCCTAATTTAAAGTATTTACTAGCATATTTTCAGTAAAATCAAACACTCAAGAAGAACGTTAATATTATGTCGAAAATAGCACTTGATGTCATTCGGCAAATGGGTAATAATATGATTCTGTTCTTGCATTTTTCAGTAATACGAGAAATCAGACAAGTATCAAATTTTTTTGTGGTAGTCCGGAGAACACAAATTAATTTTTCAATTCAAGAAACAATCGAGTGTTCTTGGGGAACAATATTCTCACATATTTTTACTGAACTCTATGAAAAATATGCCATGTTCCGAAAATGTTAAGCAATTTTGATTTAAAAATTTGTTGCACATTGAAATAAAAATGGTTCTAATTTCTTTCATAAGAAAAAACATTGACACTCCAATGTGAAAGTTACTACATTTTCTATATGGTGCTACATTTTTACGAAGTCCAAATGAAAATTCTATTGGTTTTATCAATAGAATAGAAGCATCGCTCTACCATTTATACTTCCTCATTTTTGTCTTTCAAAAAATTTTAATTTAATATTTTTTTATTTAAAAATCTGTACAAATTGTTTACATTTAACCCATATTTTCTGTATCCGGATTATGTTTGATGTCATTTGATTGAATGCCTAACAAATATTTTCCGTTATACTGTAAAGCTTTTTTTTTTATAATATTTTAAAAATTATTTTATTTCAATCTCCAATCGTATACCCTTATATGCAAATTCAATGTATCAATTCCATAGCCCTTTTATACTCTTCTTCTGAGATTCTAGTTTTTTTTGTTTTGTTTTTGTTGTTAGCATTGATAGACAAACAGATCAGATTTGAAATTTGATGAAAATATTTGACAATTTTTGAAAAATTTTTGTTCCCCTTTTTTTTCTCTTACCTCTTCCTTGATTTTTATGCTGAAATTTTCTTTACACAGAGAAAAAAACAAAAGTAAAAATAAAACAAAAAAAACTTTTTTTCTGTTGCGTTTAAGGAAAACAAAGCAGATTGATTGTTTTGATTATTGTTGCCGTAAGGTTTCGTTTATTAAAAATAAAAAGTTTTAGAAAAAAAATATCCTCATGTCACACAGTATACGCTATGTGTATGCTTTACCTACTTATGTATAATGGTTAAAGCCGTATAAGGAGCACATAAATTTTAGGAATAAGAAAATCTTGGTATATGCATTAAAGATTAAATTTTTCCTCTTTCATTCCATGTTGAGTTCTGGTTTTTTCCCTTCTTATAATTTTAAAGTATATAAGAAAAATATTATGAAAAGAACCAAAAAGCAAAAATATAAATTTTATTTTTGAAAAAAAATTCTTAATCTTCAAATAGGTTTATTTGGATTCCAAAGAAAACATATTTCATATTGTAATTTAATATAAATATTTGTTGGGTATATAAGGGTGGGGAAAAGTTGAAATCATAATTGCTATTTTTAATTATGTATGTGTTTGTAATAAAAGCTAAATAAAATATTTATTGATTATTTTGTTTAAATCGAACAGGTGGGATCGTGTGGGTTTTAAAGTGTGTTAGCATATAAATAAAATTTTGAGTGGGACTGAGCATATTTAAAATAAAATAAGTCGTAAAAACGTGGATGCATATTAATTCTTTGAAAATTTTTATTTTAAATCGATATCGACCGGAAAATGTGTGGTGCAGCACGTGGTTACGATGATTTGTTATACAACCGGTCATGCAACTTAGAACTCTATTTAACTTTTTCAGAATTAAACCTTTTCAGAGATGAGTCTTTTCCGTGCGATTGGCACGAAAAGCATGCCGCTTATAGAATCAATATAATTTTTTCCCAGAAGGCCTTCTTTGGAACCGAACTTGACTCTCAATCAAACATCTGAACAAAACCTTCGTTTCGTTTTTTGTTTTCAATTTCCCGTTATTTATTCTACAGAAAAAATATTTTTCATTGAAAATAAGTCGGCTCGGTGTAATAAATTCAACGTTATTATGTCGACACTTCAGTTGAATCTGTTCAGTAATTCCCACATGTGTGCAAAATTAGTCAAACCAAAAACGAAATTCGTTGCATATTGAATTTTTCTCCAATTATTTTAAAAATCTAGTTAATAATTGATATGAGTGTAAAATTTTATGATACACTTACTTACCATTTTAATCCTACAGAGGATATGTAAGTTCTCCTTACACTCAATTATTACAAAATATTTCCAATCTATTCCAAAATATTTCATTTCATCCATCGTATCTCCATAAATCTAATGTCCATCGTATATAAATCTAATTTTTTTCTATTTTTAATCATAATAATTATTGTAAAAATTTTTTTTTACCTATAAAATTCATTTTCACAATGCACAAACCAATATTCTACACTTTTGTAAGTAATAATAGTAAAGAAAGTAACTTATAACAGAACAGATAAACCCTAATCTAAAGAATCTCCATCAAGTCTACTAAATTCATTTTAAGTTTTCAACTTAATAATGAAATATTATAATCCTTAAAAAAAGAAGACAAAAAAAAGAAAATGAAACTTGTGTACTGTGAAAAAAAGGACTTGCAAAGTAGATTAATGTAATAAGGGACGACAACGTAATAAAAATTAAGTAGGAAGAAAAAAAAAAGAAATTATATGAGAGGGAAATGAAAGTAAGAAGTCTCAGCACTCATCAGTTATTAATTTTTTAGCTTAAAATTAAATTAGAAAATTAACTTTTTTGAAAATTATGTCTGATGGTGCAACAGTGCTGCTACTACCATTTCAATATCCTATTAGTTAACAGACAAATTTATAAGGTACGCGATTTTATACCAAATAAACCCTTGTGGAAAAGGAGTTAGAATTGAGTGAAGAATTGTGCAAATCTCGCAAACAAATTATTAAATTTTGTGATTTAAGAATTTGAAAAAAATATTTAGACCCTCGTTTGCAAGTTGTGTATTAATATTATAAAATTGTTTCAATTGACATTAAAATTTTTTGAACGATTAATTTGATTTCGTCAATTGTTCTGGTGTTATTTTTAAGCAATTCCAAAAATTACGGAAAAGGATCCATTTTCAATAATTTCGATGTGCAAAACAACGAAATTAAGAGAACCAGAGTTCTTTTAGTGCTCGACAAGTTTTTATTCCGATTTAAATGTGTATTGCAGCAAGACCTACGAGAGGAACTTTAAATCCCGACCAAAGCGTTTTAGTCTCAATTAAGCAACGGCCTCGTATTTATGCAGTAAATTCTTCGTTGTTTCATCCTGTTTCATATAAAGGCGGGAGATTTCGCCCTTTGCTTGGCCAATTGAATATTTTTTATGCCTTACACTTTTTCATATGTTAAGTGTTAGAACTTTTTAAATCGGGATTGAAATCCCAGCCATCTAGATCAAAGACTCAAACATAATTTAATAGATTCAAACATTATTACTGAGCAGAGTTTTTACATTTATTATAAAAAATGCTTGTCCATTAGAATTTAATATTTGAATAACTTCATTTATTACTTTCATTTTATTATTTTATAAGTTCATCTTCAAAACTGTATGAAGTACAGTTAAAGTTGCATAAAAAATTTTCCTTCTTTTTTTTTTAGAAGTGGTTTTAAAGCTTATTTGCATACGAATAAAAATCATGAATTTTATAACCGCGTAAAGTAATGTTTATTTTTCCTCTGTTGTTACTTTTAACAGAGAACTTTTTCCTGTTCAAGATTTTTTAAGTTTTTTTTTGGATTTTTAATTTTATATATTATAATATTATTATGACAAAATGTAAAGAATATAAGAAAATATTTTGAAAAGTTACAAATAGTTAGCAGTTTTCTATCTAAGGAATTAAAAGTTTAAATGAAATGAAGTAAGAATATAGAGAGTTTCCAGGAATTTAATTTTAGCGTGCATTTATACCTTATTACTCGAAACGTTGTTTCAAGACGTTCATTATATAAGTTGGAAATAACGGTGTGAACCCGAATATTCTAAAACTGTACTGTCACCCTATAATGGCGGAGAATAAAGGGGTGATTGAAACGATCAAAGTTACGTTCGTGTCGTGGTCATGTCTAGCGGCGAGCCCCATGCTTTTTAAGTTTCAGACCTATATCTAGACGTCAGCTGACGACAGGCGTCCCAAGTCAAGGTGGAACAGCATATGCCGATGACTGCGTGGCTAAAGGGGAGCTTAGTCGTTATTATGCGGACTCTGGATACCAGGCGCTCTCCTATTTAAACGAGCCTTCCTATGGTATGCTTCCTCAACAATAATACTAAGGACAACATTAATACAAACACAGTTAGTGCTCAAGGGTCTGCGGAACCAGAGTTTCTCTCGACTGACGCAGAGAAGGAACTCATTCTCACGCCAGTACCAAAGAACCAAAGAAAAAGAAACTGAGGAGGACCTGAAAAGGTTGGACATCAGGGGAAAAAAACAATATTTCTGTCCCTGGGAACATTCCTCAACAAAACCCGAAAATGACTTCTTATGTAGTAGCACAGGCCACCTTGACAATTCTTATAAACTGCATCCAGAGGAAAGGCTATCCGAAGTCCAGATGGGAAAAATCAAAGTAGCCATCATGTATAAAATGGATAAAGTTGTGGATTCTCATCCACAATTTACTGCAGCGTTGCAAAGGGATGGATGGATATCCGTAACATGCAACAATCAAAACACCAGGAAGTGGATAACCAGTGTCTGTAGGAAGATAAAGCCTTGGGACCGTTGCAACGTCGTGGTACTGGATGACGACGACATGCCCAAACAGCATGTCTCCGTTACCTACTCGCCAAAGAACGAGACAACCGTCAGTCTCTCCAGGGACAAATTTCTAAGTAGGATAGGGAAGCAAAATCCCAGCCTCAAGATGAGTTCCTGGGGGATGCTAAGGATGGATAAGGAAAAGGACGTGGGCTGCTCCATCACCTTTTCCGTGGATGTTTCCGGATTGGAAGATCAACGGAAAGCGGAGTGCCGACTTTTCCTTAACTTCTTCCGTGTTACAGTTCGGGTTAAAGGAAGCAAATCCTCTCAAGGTGCTGGTGGCGGGGCAGGACAAAATAAAAAACCAACGCCCACCGCGACAATGACGAGCACTTCAGGCCAACCAACAGAGCCAAAACTCATTGGAAAGTCTGAAGTCGTTCCGAAAATGGCGGGAACGGAAGGACCATCGACCAGCGCGCCGGATACAAGCGTCCCGGTTGAACCAAAAGGGCCCAAGCCCATTGGGAAGCCCGGTTCTGCTTCGGTATTTGCTGTTGGAGGGGCTAGTGTGGCACTTAGGACGGCAAAAGGGGCTGTGGCAGGGCAGGCGCCCACTAGGATGCGTAAAAAGGCGGCAATGGGAAGCAAGGCTCATGTAAAGCCTTTGTCTAAAGGACTAAATCCCATAGACAAGAGCCGGAGGAAATCATATGGCTGTGAGATGCATCCAAATAAATCTACAGCATACTAGGGCATCTACTGATGTTCTAGCTCATAGATTTATGAAGGATCACCTCGATATCGCCCTTATCCAAGAGCCTTACATAGTGAAGGATCAGGTTAAGGGACAACCAGGTGAGCTATTGTATGATAATACAATTGGGGGCAGGCCTAGGGCTTGCATTTTGTTTAGTAAAAGGCTAACGTATTTTCCCATTCCAGATTACTGTTCTTGGTGAAGGTAAAGTCTCCCGAGGTTGGACAGAGTTCATTGTGTGCTCATCCTACCTCCCGGGAGACTGTGTCCACCCAGACGAACAACTGAAAGATCTAGTGGACTTTTGTGGGAAGAGAACTTCCAATTAATAATAGGACGTGATGCCAATGCCCACCACACCATCTGGGGAAGCAGTAATATAAACAGAAGAGGTGAATGCCCACTTGAATTTATATATAGCAATAAATTAATGATTATGAATGAGGGCAATAAGCCGACATTCATAAATGCAATTAGGGAAGAGGTCCTTGAAATCATCCTTTGCACTGAGCTTATTGGCGGTAGGGTTAGTGAATGGCATGTCTCAAATGAGACATCCATGTCCGATCATAGGCAGATTAGGTTGGATATCATGGTCTCCGGGGGCCTGGCAGAAGAAATGTATCGGGTACCTCAATCCACAGATTGGAGTCAATTCGAAACACTCCTCATGGATGGGATTGGATCCATTCACGCTTCTGTCAGAACGGTGATGGATATGGAACTGGCCAGCGAGGCTCTGACGGTGGCTATTACTAGTGCCGTTCTAAGCCGAGGCGGAGCAATGGGAAGTGCCCGTGGTGGAATGAAAAGCTTTAAGGTTTAGACTAAAGACCAGAAAGCTATTCAATAAGGCCAAGGCGTCGGGTTCGTGGGAAGAGTATAAAAAGTCGCTCACGAAATACAATAAAGAAATTAGGAAAACGAAGAGAATTTCGTAGATGGCGTTCTGCAAGGGCATTGATGAACTCTCCAGCAGTGCGCGTCTTCACAGGGTGCTTTCCAAAAAGTATGCTAGCGGGTTGGACCTAATGGAACGGCCTGATGGCTCCATGACTGAGAACGGAAAGCAGACGTTGGAGCTTATGATGTTAATGCACTTTATTGACTCGGAGATGTTTCGGAATCACTCAAATGCGGTCATTGAACCGAGGGCATCCTGTCCCAGGAGGGATGACTGGCAACGATCCCGTCTGGTCTTCACGATGGGCAGGATTAGATGGGCTGTTTTCTCTTTCAGGCCCTTCAAATCTCCAGGTGATGACGTGATATATCCTGCGTTTTTGCAGAGGGATTTCCAGCACATCGCCAGAGCACTGTTGGGAATTTTTCATGCCAGCTATGCGTGAGGTTACATTCCTTAGGCATGGAGGGTGGCTAAAGTGACGTATATTCCGAAGGCGGGTAAGCGACCAAGCAACCACCCAAGGTCTTTCCGTCCAATCAGCCTTACTTCTTTTCTATTTAAAGCAATGGAAAAAGTGATTGATAGATTTATACGGGACAATGCACTGGGAAGCAATCCCTTGCATGAATCTGAGTACACCTATCAGTCGAGAAGGTCTACTGTACTGCAGAGTCTGGTGGGGGTCATTGAAAACTCACTGGAAGTGCTGGAGGTGGCAGTTGGCTGCTTTCTTGATATAGAGGGAGCTTTTGACAACACCCCATATCATGTCATCTGTGAGTCATTGCACAAACGAGGGATTGATGCGACGACTAGCAGATGGGTTAATCGGATGCTACAGGATAGGATTATTATCCTGTGGATAATATCGGATGTTGGGGATACGCCGACGATGTGGCCTTCGTCGTACGGGGAAAATTTGAGAGCACTATTTCTGATCTTCTACAGTAAAATTTACGTGTTGTGGAGAGATGGTGAGAAGGCGTTGGGCTAAATATTAATACTAAGCAAGAGTCCTTTGGTTGCCTTCACCAGACGCGGAAGCAGGGACAGATTAACGAGCCCAATTCTGTTTGGTGAACGTATTAGTTGCTCTAGGGAGGTAAAGTATCTGGGGGTAACACTGGATGATCTTGTGGACGTGTAGGAGCTTCATCGGGGGACCTGGGGAATTAGTCCCAGAATAGCACTGTGGCTATATACAGCCCTTGCTAGGCCCATCGTCACCTATGCGTCGATAGTATGGTGGCGTAAGGCTCAGCAGGCGGTTGTGCGGGCCAAGCTGGAGAAGCTACAGGGGCTGGCCTGCCTGGGAGTGACTGGGGCAATGCGGACGGCTCCCACCGCTGCATTGTAGGTGATGATCGGGTTGCCGCAACTGCACCTCCATATATTGAAGGAAGCTCGGGTAATGACTTCTCCCTGGCGAGGACAGGACAGGGCTAAAATTGGCCCACAGGACTCACAGAGACTTCATTGAGAGCAATCCGATTCTAAGAATAACCATGTCGGATACATGTCTGCCGCGGTACAACTTCGACCACAAGTACAGGGTTTTGTTTCCCGATCGATGGACGTGGGATCGGGGTGGCCCGGTACTTGAATGTTTATGCAACCCTTTACTCGTATTGCACGGTGTTCCAGGCCGAAATACATGCAATAGAGATCTGTCTGAGAATAAATTTAGAAAGGGGGTATAGAAACCGCACCATCAATGTGTTCTCGTACAGCAGGGCTGCACTCAGGTTACATCCAAACTGGTCTGGGGCTGCCTTGCTGCACTTGTGGAATTGGCATAGGAGAACAGAGTCACGTTCATTTGGGTGCCGGGCCATAGTGGCCATGCGGGCAACGAAATTGCGATGAGCTAGCGCGGAGGGGATCTGGGGCTGGCTTGCCTGCCTGCTCGCGGCGGAATGCGGCCGTCACTGCCGTCATGCGAATTCACCGCAGAGTTGCTGGGGATGAGCACGAGCCAGGTTCGCACTATTGCGAATTTCTTCACGGAGCACTGCCCAGTGAAGTAACACCTGCATAGGCCGGGGAAGTCGGGCTCCCCCCTGTGCAGATTTTGTGGGGGTAGCGATGAGACCGCCGTACACATTTTCTGCGACAGTCCGGCTTTGACTGGTCGGATTGCAGAATAACAGCGGAACCGCAGAAGCAGCAGTACGGTATTTTACAAATAAAGTCACAAACGTGTTCCCATATCAATGAAATCATAAGTTTCCATATGATGTTAAAAATCACCGTCTATAAGTGTTTATATTCGCTATGAGTTTTGACATTTCGCTTTCCGTTAAAATGTCATTTTCGATTTTGAGAATAGACTAGTGATATACGCCTGCTAGTAGTGAACACGTGGTATACACGTGCTTTTCAATATTTTCATATCAATATTTTGCATTTCATAATAACGGGAATAGTAGACTCCAGCCCTCATTTAAGGAATGAAATTTTTTTTTTTGTTCTATTTTATACTTGTTCTTTTAGATTTTTCCTTATATTTGTTCTAACTGCTCAAGTAATTTTGATCAATAATGCAAATAAAGTGAAAATTTTAGCAGTTATCGCAAAAGTAAATTAAAGTCTTTGCATCAAAGCTGAATTCGGGGCCCTTGGTTTCAATAAATTTCGTATTACTACCAATAAAATGAAAAATCATACTAGTAACTTTTCTTATCTTGCTCATTTTCCCATAATTACAAGACGCTTAATTTCTTCTAACAATAATTTTTTAATTTTAAAATTTTCAAAATCATAGACAAAAGAAATGTAGAAGAAAAAAAAACACAATAAAACTATTTTATAGCAAAACTATTTAAAAAAAAAAAGAAAATCTATTGCATTAATTAATCCTGAAACTCAAATGATCCGTTCAAATTCGATTCGAACTTAATGAATGCCTGCCTCATTTTATCATTTTATCTTTCATTATTTTATTTTTTTTATAGAAAATTTGTAATTGTAACTGCAATTACATTTGTAAATAGAAAAAGTAGATATAAATAAACATAGAGAGTAAATAGAAGTAAACAAACACACACACATAATACTGGTACATATAAAACAGTCAGAGTACATACATATAAAAATAGAAAAGTTTTACAAGGAAAAATTTTCACAAGAAAACTTTCAAAAGGATTGAAAATTGAAGTGGAATGATTGAATAATTTAAGTTTTTTTTTTTAAGTATGTTTTCTTTACAGTTCTTTTGCTCGTTTTGGTTTTTATATTGTGGGATGTGAGCACCTGATTTATAGAATAAGAAAAGACTTTTAATTTGGACATGATGTTTTTAAAAATAAAATAAGGACAAAAAAAGGATGTTTTCTTCTTTATTATCTTCTTAATTTTCTCTTCGACTTGAAATTGTATTGCTTTTAGATAAAAATCATTTAATTAAATTGTTTTTGAACAGAAAACTCTCGAACAGACTGAAAAAACATTAAAAGTTAATTAAAGAATGGTAATGATTTGTGTAGAACAAATAATGATTTCAATAATTTTATGTTTTTCCATAAAAGTGCAATAGGATAAGATGAACTGCTTGTTGTCGATGCTTGATGATCTTGAGTTTCTTGAATTTTCATTTAAGGCATTATTGAATTTATTAAAAGTTTTAAATATTCTAGAAAGTTATCTGATGACTGATGAGAAAGTGAGGTATTCGAATGTTTTCGTATAATTGCACCTAAAAGCTGCAAGAAAGCTGGAATTCCCCTATTGTACTTGGTTTCAATCGATTTTTTGAAAATCATCAAAAAAAGGCTTTAAATTCAATTGCAAAATTTATTATCCTCAAAAATATAATTGAAAAGATTTTAATCTTTTAATACAAATTGATTGCTTTACCTAAAAGTTTAATTTTCTTCATTTTTACAATATTTTTTATTGAATTAATAAAATTTCGTGTTCTATTTGAAATGATGCATGAAAAAGTAAAAGACGTGGAAACTTTTTCTTTCACTAATAATTAAAAAAAAATAATTCAATGTGGTCAGAATATTACCGACGACATTGTGTTTCACGTAATTTTCAGATATCGGGAAGGATATCCGTAAACTGTATGTTAAGTAGTACACGCTCATAAGTTTTTCCTTACTCACGGCCAAAACAGATAGGGCAATTGAGAGAGTGTTGCATAGAATCTTGGGTTTGCTTCGGGTAATATACTTAGAAATCTGAAATTCGCTTTTCTAGAATCCTTTAAAAGGAAAAGCAATGATAAGTTGATTAGCTCCAGGCATGTGGACCATTATGTTTGGAAAGTTTTTTGCTTCATTATATTGTAAAATAAAGCCGGAGATAGATCCACCATGGTAGGACCAAGTGACAAAATGAGAAAACATACTGACAATATTCTTATTAAAAATAATTCCGGAAAAGTACATTTCTGCTGAAAGTACAATAAATGGCATTTATTGCGATCACAATACCTCACTTTCAGTGTTCAATGTGATCGGTAAAAAGGGTCTTAGTATAAATAAGAATTCTTATGTACCGAAGGAGAAAAATTCCAAATATGCATAAAAAAAAAAGAAAAATAAATGAGTTCTTCCCCAACCCCTTATTGCCGAAAAATTCTTCCAAAATATTTTTAAGCTCAAGTATTGATTAAAATACATTTCACGTGCACGTCATACCCAATGAATCATTATGATTATGTTGTAATAAATTTTGTACCTAGTTTGCATGAAAACACGGGTAGATAGCATAAATGACATTTAGCCATTTTTTTTCTTCTGTTTTGGTTCATCCCAAATAATAAATTCATTTCACAGCACGAGTTCACTCACTCGCATTTCTCTCCTCCTGTATTTGTAAAATTCTCTTCCCTTTTCTATTTTTCTCTTTTTATTTCAAAATCCAGTTAATTTTTTTTTCTTCTTCTAGTTTGTAGATGGTGTTACTCGTATATAGAGTCGGATTAAAGTAAGGTGAATTAATTATTGTCTTTGATAAATAGAAGTCATGCATCGTTTCATTGGAAAAATTAAAAAATAGAAAAAAGTGAAAAAAAAATATAACAGAATTCCAATTTATTTTTTGTCATTCAAAAAATTATTTTTTTTTTTCATATCTTTTTGCTATCGAAGAAAATTTTCCGGAAATTACAATAAAAAGCTATGACTCTTATTTTTTCTTTTTCCAATTTCTATAATACTTGGTATACGAAGATTCTAGTACAAAAGAACTATTTCTACTTTTAATAAAGTTTTTTTATCTTTATTAGCTTAAGGCGATTTATTTAAATTAAGTGAAAAATTTAGTTTATTCGAATGTAAAAGCAGTCTGAGAACTTTAACTTTTTACAATGTTTTGTATTCGTAATACAAAGTTTAGTATATTTTTAGAATTTTACGTGTGATGCATATAATATGTGTGAAATTATTTGGAATTACAAATGAATCAAATGAATTTAATATAAGATTATAAGAAAATTAGGAAGTCTAGACTTTCAAAAGAAATTATTTGAATAAATGGTATGAAAAATTAATTAAATTTAGTAATTAATTTTAGTTTTTTTTTTTATTGCAAAAAAATGTAGAAATGAAAATTGGAGCAATTGAGGCTAAAGAAACACGGTATATGATGACATGATATAATTTAGTCGCTGGTTTCGAAGTTGTTGTATGTCGCTGACACATCAGTATGAAAATAATCAAGATGCGTCCAACTATACGGCTATAGAGGATAATAGTCGCGTCGCATGTCTTTCCATTTTCTCACCTAGTGTTGGTTTGCTCTATTACTGTATGACGTAGTAACACCTTGCACGTACTTAGAGCCATACTCAACTCTACCTTGGTAGAACCCCAAAAGACGTTCCATACCTCGTAAACTCATCTGCCCTAAAGTTTCTTTGGATTCCGCTAGTACTTTAAACCCAAACCAGGTCGATTTCGAAAGATTGCGCAATTTTCCCAATCTCTATCATGGTAGGAACCCAAAAGTCGTTCTTTCGATCCCGCTTTTACTTTGAATTTATCAGGTCAATTTCGAACGATTGCGCCATTGCGTTAAGCATTGACATTTCAGCTTCCAACGATCTTATCGTTGCGTGACTTTTTTTCAAAATGCTGATACACCTACATGATATTACATTCACCGCCATCCATTTTAAAATCTCGTTTCTTGCGACCACCTCCGCCTGAAAAACTTCCTGTTGCAGTGGTCTGGAAGAAATAAGCTATCTTTACAGCTCTAATATTAATTTTAGAAGTTTCCTCAAAAATTTAAATATTTCTACTTGCACATACATAGATCTACAAATTATATAATAAAAGTTTAATCCAAAATTTTTTTCGTAATTAATTTTCAATTTCTTTCTCAAAAATAGAAAATTTATGTTTTGCAAATTTGAAAATTTACGATTAAAGAGTAATAATTGCTACATAAATTTATAAACAAAAAAATAATCTGAACTAATTCCTTATGGTAATCCTAGTATTATGAAAGAGTTTATTATAGATAGAAAATGATCCTTTTTAAATTTAAGTGAATATTGAATAGAGAGAAAGGACATTAAGTTATTTAGCATATGCAAAATAACTTTAAATTTCTCACTTCTCATTCCGTTCTCCTTTTTTACTTATTTTACCTTTTCACATCCTTTCAATATAGTATGCAAAGAGTATATTCAATAAATTAAAATTTCACATAACTGCAAATCATAAATTCCAAAAATTTCCGTACAGTCCACTCAAATGTTCTTGAATTTACTTTGTATCTGTAACAGTTATAAAAAAAAATACGATATTCTTCAATAAATTAGTTTAGAGGGAATCAATATACTGTTATATGGTTGTATAATGCAGATTGTGTAAGGAAACCAAAAACACATTACTTATTTCCGGGTTAAGGCAGAGAGTAATGAATTAAAAAATTTCTGTTTTTTTTTTACAGCAATGATTTTTTAAGGAATTTTTTATTTTGAAATTAAAATTTAGCAAATTAAAAAAATGTTTTTTGTATAAATTTTTTGCATTTGAAATTTTGCTACCCCGTTTACTATGAGGTGAAAATTTAAATGCCGTACATATGCTTTTTTGACTGTCATTATTTTTCATAACATCGTCAGTACATCGAGAAAATTTGAGTTTATAAACCGGTTTTTTTGCTTTTCTTTTTTATTATTTTTTATAACAATATTTAGAGCAGAAAAACGTTTTTTTTTCTCTTTCCATTTTATTTATTTCTTTTTTTTTTGCATTTGAAGAATTTTGTTGCAGTTTAGGCTATCTTTCATCTATGCAATGTAAAAAAAATAGAAAATAAGGGAAAAAAAAACAAACACAAAGAACATTAAAACAACACAAAACAAAAAAACTATGGGAAATGAAAAATAAGAATCAGGGTATACGAAAGCTTTTTGCAATATTTGTGGTTTTCCCTTTATTTGGATCTCTGCCAATTTATGTATAAAAAAACAAAAAACAAAAGTGGAGAAAAAATAAAACTGATACCAGAATTGCTACCAAAAACAATAACAAATGACAGAAAAATAAACACAACTTTTGAAAAGTCCGACAACAGTGGCAGTAACATGTAACATATAGAAAATGACTTTCATTTTACTCGTTCTAAAACAAAACAGCAAGCAAAAAGGCAAAAAATAGGAAAAATACAAGAAAAAGAGAAAAAAAAACCAAATATAGAAATAAAAACGACAATTTCATATGTGATAATAATAAAAAAAGAAAAACAAACGAAAAAAAATGAAACAAACCAGAGAAAAAAAATGAGAGGAACATAGAAGAAACCTAGCCCAAAGCAATCCAATTGAAAACCGGTTATATACTTTTTGGTTAAGCTTTTGAGTCATTTATTTGTTTTTTATCTTATCTCTCTCTCTCTCTCTCCCTGACTTGTCGGACAAAATAAAAAATTTCTACAAAAAAACAAAAAGTTAACATTTGGTAGAAAAAGGATATTTGTCTAAGTTTTATTAACAGGAACAATAAACGAATGGCAAACTTCCAATTTAAAAAAAAAATAAAGGATTATGAGATAATCTTTGAAATGACATATGCATGCACATACATCTTACTGCACATACACACATTCACACATATACAAAATGGTGTATAAAAATATTTACATAAAAGAATTTTTATCAGGATTATCGAAAATAAGTAAAAAAAAAATTAAAGATAATAAAAAGGAACCAAAAAGACTAACAAGAAAAAAAATGGAGAAAATTTTTGGTAAGAAAAATTATGGACATGAAAAAATAATGATAAGGTGAGTTACAACTCTATTGGTTTTTTTTGTTTTGTTTTTGAAGTTAGTTAATGTTCGATAAGACATTATTGACTGCATGCATAAAGTTCAAGAAATGTGATAAAAGCTATTGTTGTTTTGGGGGGAGGGACAAAAACCAAGAAAGAAAATTTTATTATTATTTTTATAATAGGCGGAAGTTTTGAAAACATGGCGGGCTGGGAAGTTTGTGCATAGACGTGCCTTCATAAAATTTTTGATTATAAATGGAAAGATGTAAAATGATTTTTTTATGAAGAAGTGACTTTTATCTCTTGAAATTTTGTACTCCAATTCAATTTGATGGTCATTAATTACTTTATTGAACTAAGAACATATGGAAAATTTTTGTATTTAATCGTTTGTGTCTTAGTTCGAATTTTCAGCCAGTTATTTTATCAAAATTAACCTTAATTTGTAATAGTTTGAATACGGGGGCTATAGACCGGAAGTGTTATCCTAGGTGTATGCAATGATGTTATATGGTTGTTGTTGGATGAATGTATGCAATATTTTATGGATCATATGCAATATTTGTTCAGGGATTGTTGCCTTGGTTAAAGGTGTGCAATATTTAAAGCTTCTTGTCTTGGATAAAAGTAATAGGAATGCATGGAATATTTGAATAGCTTTCAATATTTTAATTGGATATTTGTTTATATAAATTTTCGAATGCATAATGCCTCCAAGGACAAGTACTAACTTTATCACTTAGTATATGTCTTTTTTCATCTATATTACTTAAAGGTATCTTAAAGCTATAAAGAGTTTTTAATTAAGATGTGCAAACCTCCATATTTCTGAATATATTATTGAATTATTTAGCAATGTGGATTAGTAATATTCTAAGTTCAAATCATTCTTATTTTGTAGAGTTTGAATAAAATACATTTTCGCACTTAAGCCTATAAATCCTGTTATAATTTTCCCACTCATTTCATCTTTAAATAGACCTAATAATTTTTTATTTACTTGTGGAAAATTAAATGGTTTATCTTTTTCATAATCTGATGTATCAAAAAAATCTGTTAAATATGGTCTATATCACTGTAAAAACCATCCGTAGTGATTGTATAAATAAAACTACAAATATTGCATACCTTCATTAAATTGTGCTTCATTAAATATTGCATACCTTCATTCAAGACAACAGCCATATAAAATCATTGCATATGCCTAGGATAACACTCCCAGTGTAGAACCTCCGTATTCTTACTACTATCCTTATATTTAAAAGCAACTTTTATATTGATCATGTAAGTTTATGAATGTCAAAGTAATTTAAAATAAAACAATAGAATTTATAAAATATGTATTCAGTGTTCACATGTGTGTGCAAATAAAATAGAATAAAAACGAGCAATTAGCAATGATTTACAGTTTAAAAATTACGATGCGCCACGCTACTGGTGTGGTAATAAAAAGTTTTTAAAAAGATAATAAATTTTTTTTTGCTGTGACACTTTTGCACTCATGTGTATTTTTTGTCGCTCTATTATACTTTTGTGCTCGCATATATGTGCAATAATATTCATGTGCAGGACGAGTGTATCTTCACTTTTACAGAATTGTTTTTAAAAGACTTGTTTTTATTTTTATGACGCGTAATGTTGTACAGATAGTCCGTTCCCCAAAGGTTAACTACTCATATGCAGCTTCGAATGTTGTTTTGTTGCTCGGATTTCGAATTTGTAAGTTGATTCAAAATTTTACTCATTAAATTTGTTCACATATGTTACATTATATGTAAGTAGAATTTTCGTTCAATTTTCTCCTTTGTAAGATGTAGATGTTCCTTGGCTTAATAATAAATTTATTCTATTGTAGCTAATGTGATAAAACAGTAATTAACTTAAATATTCGTGCTATGAAAAATTAATTGATGACGTATTGGCATCCCTTCTAGTGGCAAAATTTAATAGTTTACTTTCATTTTTCATTCGTTCAAGATATGGAACTCTTGATTGTGTCGACTTTAGTTCGAAAAATAAAAATCTTTAAAATACTGTGTGAATCAAATGTGAATTGCAAAATATGTTTCCGTTATGCAAGTCCAATGAATTAGGTTTATTTTAGGCTGTCTTTTTAGATGTGAAGTTTGGTTGACGGTGTTCCCTTTTTTGGAATAGAAATGCTTTCAAAACCCAATGTTGCTTCAAACAAACTGACAGTAAGCACCTTTGGCGATCATCTGAAAATAATATTCGAAGCCAATTCATATTTCTTTCATCTGTTGGTAGTTGAAGTTGAAGTTGAAAAATCCTAGCCGGATTTATTCGACACTTTTTAATACTTTACTTGACTATCTCGGATTACCTGAAAATATGAGGAATAAAGTTTATTACCAATAGCTCTAAAGATTTTTTCCAGATTTATTTATTTGCATGTCTTAAAATTTTTAAATTATCTTTGTCTCTTAATTTAATTCTGTTGAAGTTTTATTGTCCTTATGAATTTGAATTAAAAAAAAAATAAAGACACAAATCAAAAAGGAAAGCAATTTTTCTTTTATTTCTTTTAATTATAATGATCAGGTTAAGAAGTAGAAATTCAAAAGGCATTCACAAGAGAACTTCGCTTTTTATTAACATACTTTTAGTACAACGTGTGTAACTTAAGGTTTAAAAATTCAGAGTATTTAAGCTGATGGAATTCCCGCATATTGAGTAGAAAGAGAGAATATTGGGAGGCAAAGAGCGGGTTGGTTGTTGTGTAGAATAAAGTCCATAAAAAGAAATTGTACTCTTATCTCGTTTGTTTACCCTTTTTATGATCTCAAATTAATTTCTTCGTTAATTATTTCATTACACAATATGATTTCAGTTTTTATTATTGGTTTTAAAATTTATTGCTTCTAGTCTTAGTCTCAGTCCATTTTCTTTTGTTGTTATTTTTCTTTCCGCATAACAATAATTTTCATTAAATCTGAATTGTTTTTGTTTTATTTTCATCCTTTAATATTTATTTTTTTTTCTTTTTTATTATCTCCATTGATAATTTAGGCTTCAATAGCTTTAATAAAAGAAAAAGAAAAACAAAAATAGAGAAAGAAAAACAAAAGGCCAACCTAAGAAGTTTAAAGCCTAAGTAATTTTTGGAAATTTTTTTCTTTCTGGTATTATGTTTGTTTACCCGTGTTGATATAACAGATAGATCTTTATTATATTTGAATAGTAAAAGGGTAAAAAACTCTACACCAAAAAACAAAATAATATTTCAGTTCAGTCATTCAAATCTTCCACCTTTTTTTTAAAGCATCCCGTCTATATACTTATATTGTGCGTCCGTAGTTCAACAAACGCAAAAATTTCGCTTAAATATAAAATAGGGCGATTATATAAGTAGGTACGAAAGTATAACACTCATCCATTTCTGGGCGAGTTAGTAAAGAAAAATATTTCAAAAATTATAGAATAAAGAAGATAAAACAGAACAGAAAAAAGAAACAGAAAGAAAGAGAGAGAATACATTGAACTGTTAAACTGTTTTCTTTCATTTTCCGCTTAATTAAATCGGGAAAATAAAGCTTGATTTTATGGATCACTTTTCTTTCATTATTTCTCTTATTTTTTTTTTTTTGTTGGGGCTGGGAGGGTGATATTTATTTTTTCTTTTATTTTTTTTTCACTCGGAAAATTTTAAAACAAAATCCTCAAAGTTGAATACAGAAGAAGAAAAGCAGAACATCAAGATTGGCTGGGACAAGTAAAATAGATAAAAATAAATATCCTGGCACAATAATATAATAAACTTTAATATTATAGATGTGTAGTATTAAGAGGGAATCTTCCAAAACAGTAAACTGGGTCTTTATACTTTTTTTTTCCGCTAGCAATATCCAATTTTATTGTTTCCTTTTTTCTGCTCTTTTTTTTATTTTTTTGGTTCAGTGTGCAGTTTTATTGTAATTTTGTATATTAAAATCATTAAAATAAAAATTATTAAAAAAAAGATCGAAATATTTTTAATCAGAGTGTCTGTCTAAAAAGTTAAATAAGTGACTTACAGTTAAAGTATAAGAATAATTAACTATTTTGATTTGGAATTAGTTTCGAAACTAATTAAGGTTTGAATTGACTTATTTGAGAAATGATAAACAAATTTTATTAAATTTCAAAATTGGTTTGTGTTTGAAATGCTGCTTTGAATAAAATTCTTTTTTCTGCATTCAATAAACAGAGAGGAAGTGCGTACCATTCGAACGCCTGAAATTAATTGTGAAGCAATCTGTTGAATAGAAATGCCCACTGTACATAGAGTTTTTTTAACTTTGAAAGAGTGCTCGGCACAGTAAAATGGGATGTCGTATGAAAAACATTCACTAACAGAGGCCGAAATCAGAGTTCTTGATATTGGCAAACTGGGTGAGACACTACGTATTGAAACAGGTATAGGATAAGGTTAAGAATACAGTGGAAAGGTTTGGAATATACGGCCCGTTCTACTGTCTCACATACAATTTGAAATGCAGTAAGATGGAATGAGCTGCATATAAAAATTGCAGATGTCAATCAAAGAATTGACACAAGAAAAATCCAAACTCTCCAAATCATTGCCGCAAACTCTATCCGCTTCACCATAAACCCAAGCCGAGGCAAGTTGTGGAACAATTCAATTATGTCGGCAACAATATTAACAACTGAAGATATCAAAGAAAAATTCAACAATTGTCTGACGCTAGCTAAGGCGACGTTTATGCATCCATATAAACTTAAGAATATTCAGCACATGTGTGAAATCGTGAAAGAAGACTGAGTATTATCTGGAACATGCTGGTCCAGACAAATAACCAACACAGATCTCTGCGTTTTATCCCATCATGGAATAATCGCCAAGTTGATAAGAAGAAGAGAAAGTATATGGACAAACCATATAAGGCGATAGGTATCTGACAACGGCGGCAATATGGAAATTGAGGTGGAATGCGAAGGAAAGAATAGGTGTTGAACAACCCAAGGCAGACAACAATAAAGAAAGAAATCGCCACAAGAAACAAACAGTCAGAGAAGCTTCTACTAAGAAGAGTTGTTGAAGCTTCTCTGACGCCGCAGTTATTTAAGCAGGAAAAAAATGTATAACTGTAAGGTGTGATGTGATTTTTGTGTAGTTTTTATTTGCAGTGTTTGGCAATTCGAATTTTGATTTCATTTACGTGCTCGGTTTTAATGTGTTAAAAAGAAAATGAAATGAGTGAAGAATTTGCTTTTCTTTTTTCTTCTTTTTCAACATTTGTTTTATTATTTCTTCTTGTTTATAATTTTGTTTTTCTTTATGAACATCTAAACTGTAAATTGTAAAAATTTGGAAGTTTAAAAAGTACATAAAAAAAGCAAAAGATATACAAACAAAAGATAACGTAACCCTCTTTTCGCGTTCTTTCTCTTTTCGTTTCTTCTTCTTTATGTTTTTGTCTTCTTTCTATTCCTTTGTATACATTGACCAATTTAATTTTTTTTTCTCGTGTACCCTCACGAATTTCAATTTAAGGATGTGACACGTATTATATATTTATTTTTCTGTTTATTATGCTTTACACAAGGTTTGCTTTGCTTAACATACAGTAGGTTATAAATAGATTTG
Source organism: Condylostylus longicornis (assembly GCF_029603195.1). NCBI lineage: Eukaryota > Metazoa > Arthropoda > Insecta > Diptera > Dolichopodidae > Condylostylus > Condylostylus longicornis. The sequence goes on from NW_026578087.1 coordinate 1,643,699, forward strand.
AACAAAACGGTAAATGGTAGGTCGTGATTTTTTTATATAATGTGTCTTGTAAATTGTGGACTTTTATAATAACTGAATTAAGAGCTGATCGAACTAATGGTTGAAATTACCCTACGTTCTTGCGTGCAAGTAGTATAGTCAATTAATTTAACTACTTCAGCAAGAAATGCGAGTAATTGACAAATTAAATAAAATCGAAATCCGATTAGTTTTTTGAGTAAATTCCCTATCTTTCAGGATATGCTCGAAGTATTACATATTTGAGGATGAAAACGGAACGATTGAAAATCTAAAACGTAACAAGTAGTTTTCTAATTTGTTCTTGCCGAAGATTTCAAGTTTAGAGATTCTTGGTCAAGAGTGCAAAGTAGTTGCCCCTGAAAATGTCGGTGTTCGTTAATATTCTGTGTATTATTTAAAAAAATCTTACAGATTGTAATTGGTTTCACATCTAAATGATAGTTGCCAATATGTTGCTGAATATTCATTGTTTTGGATTTATTGTTTTTAATTAAAGCACCTCATTAAAAGGGAAATAAAGATTTTCAAAAACATTTTCCAGAAATGGCTCTAGAAAATCGTAATTGTGAATTGAATTGCGTATTAAAAAATGGAATATTGTTTTTATTTTATCAGACAGTTAAGCTGAAACAAAGCGCTGCTATCAATAATTTTCATATAGCTTAGCAATAAATTCGACTATAAATTGATTATTTTTAGGATTCAAGTTTATTGCAGTATAAAAATTCTAGATATCTTAAGTGAATTACAGAATGCTAGATGCAAAAATATTTTCGAATAGATTATCCAAAAGCCATTTAAGATAAGGTAATCAAATTCAAGTTTTTATTATGTTAAAATTTTTTATTTTGCTCATTTTAGAAAATTTATTTTTTCCTGTTGTATTTGAAATTTTTATTTTTTTTCAGTTTTTTGTTAATCTTCATTTGCACTTTCCTGTTGTTATATAAGTATAGATACGTGTGAAAGGAAAATGGTCAAATATTGCACAAATAACAAATAACTAGATAAAAATAATGCATCCTGTTTTGGGCAGCATACTGAAAAGAGAATTTAAAGAGCTCTTAAGCGAGTTCTTCAAGAATAAAGAGTTTTTGTTTTTTTTTTTTGTTTCCCTTTATTTACTCTTGGCTGTAAAACTACTTTTAATAATGGGGACTGTTGGAGAAAATTGAATTATAAATAAAATGTTAAAAAATTGTTTTTTTTTTTTTTTTAATTTATTTTTAACCTAAGTACTTTTGACGTTGGGAAAAAAAAGTTTATTCTGTTTAAGAAAATTAAAAACAAATTAAAAGGATGTTGTGTGTGTGTGGCAATGAAGTTTTGTAAATGGAGGTGAAAATTACCAATTTATTGTAATATATTGTACGATTTATAGGTGTGCAACGGTAAAAATATTTAGAGAATTTTATATTTTTTATGGTTATTACAAAATATTCTTTCAACAGCTTGATTTGAGTTATGATTGTGAAATACGAGCGCAAAAATTTATGTACCAAGTTAAAATGAAAAAAGGAGTCGAAAACTTAAAAAATTTTGAAATGACGTTTTTTTAAATGTGAGTTTCTGGTCAGCAGGGAAAGTTTTAGTTTTTATCTTGAAATTTTACTGTTTAACAGTTTTCAACAACAAAATTTGAAAGTCCGGAATTTTTATAAATAGTTTTGCATCAATAATTTGACACTGTCTTTTGATTAATGTTGTTGAGCTCAGCTGGAATTGAAAGAAAACACTTTTTTATTAAAATTATAATAAAATTTTATTCCAACATTCAATTTGAAAATTTTTTTTTGATTATTGCATATTAAATATTTCCTGAAAGTTTAAATAGACTGTAGTTGGCCTATCTCGGATAGTTGCTATATCCGAGATAGGCCAACTACAGCTAATTCTAAATTTAATAATTAAAAGCTAATTCTAAATTTGAAAAAAATATGCTATATAAACTTTGGCAGTCATGTTGGGTCCAATTATAGCTCAGTCATATCGTAGTAGTTTTTGTGGAGCACCTTAACAGGTTTTTGTTGCTGTCATACCATTTATTCATTCCCTTACAAATTAAAACTAGTATGACACGGTTTGGTGTGCTCTGGCATTGTGCACAATATAATTTTTTTCTCAAAATAAACCTACTTTGCTCGTTTCATTTACGTTATTATGAAATTTAAAAATTTATTATTATTTCACGATGAAATTCACTTTTTTTTTGGCACGGGTGCGCTTTATCAACAAAATAAAACAACAAATATGGAAATTTATTTTTATATTTGACTTAAATAATTGTCTTTAAAGACATCATATTAAAATTAAAATTAAAAAAAAAAAAATTCAACTGTTTTCAGGCGACATAAAATGAATATAAGTTTTCTTTTGACAGCTTGTATAAAACATTTGCAATTTCGAAAAATATACATTTTATAACTTCTGCAACAAAAATAATCAAAAAAAAAAAAGAAAATGATGAAAATAATACGGAATCGGACATAGTAAAAGGCGACAAAAAAGTTGCAAGCGAATATTCTTTAATATTTTTGATGTCTTCAGTTTATTATAACAAAAACAAACAATCGCTTAAACACATGTGCTATCTATGGAACTAAAATTGCACAAAACAAAAATTCGAATTAGAAACAAACCGAGGGTTTGTTAAGAAGCCCATTTCTTTGATCAAGCGGAAGCACTTTTTTTAAAAAATAATCATCTACTTAAATTGTTTTTATTAGTAAAATATACTAACATTCTATTAGGCAATACATGGCTGTTGCATATTTTCAGGATGGATACAAAAATTAAAAGAGGTGTTAACAGAATAGTTGAATACAATGGTAAATTATGCGAGTTAAGATAAGATTATGATAAATTTTTGATTATGACAAGACCGTTAGTTTTCCCCTATCATAAAAATTCTTGATAAAAGAGTTACAATTGCGGAGAACTAAAAGACCAGATATTGAGATTTTGCTAATTTTGAGACAGAGGTAAAAATTCTCTCATAGAGAGACCGGTTTCTCAATATTTGTGTATAAATTTTCAACTCTCTATTTTGAAAGGCATACAAGTTTTTGGAACGAATTCATGAATAGGTAGATGGGCCGAGTAGAAATTTGTTTCCCAATTTCCACTGAATATATGCTAAAAGAATGAAATCGAAATGTTTTTTTCTCATGTTATATCAAAATGAAATCTTAATTAAAGCAATTTTATTTTGGGTAGAAAAGAAAAAAATATTTTGATGCATCTTGAAATTTTTCTCAACAAAAAAAAAAAAAAATTATTCTTAAAAGACCGGCTAACAGTTTTTTTAATATGATTTGCATTTTGTTCTAAATACATTATGATATTAGCAAATAAATAAAAGTAAAAAATAAATTAAATCGAAAAAAGCCTGAGAGCATATCCTACTAAAAATTTATTATATTCATACGGTCAGATATGTTGTGTATTACGTTGTACAGATATGGGAAATAAGTGCACCGCGACAAATATATTGTGCCCCGCACTAGATGTTCGGCAGACGACAGCTCCATCGAATTGAGTACGTAGTTCCCTAGTATTTCCTTTCTCGTGCGGGTGAGACAGTACAATTCCCCAGAAGGTGTACTGACGTTCTCTCATCCTTTCCCCAAAATCTGCAAGGGCCTTCACGTTTTAGCGCCCCCCGAAATGATACCTGGGCCTACAATACCCTGTCAAACCACCGGTGAGAATTGTTACATGGTTCTTGCTATGAACTTCTTACATTACTCCCAGTTGTAGTCTCCCAGAAGCTCTCTGGCCTGACAACCCCCCGAAAATTATCCCCAGTACAACCCATTTGCATCTACACACTCCTATAGACAGTCCTATACCACCCCGGAGGATTGTAGATTGCAAAGAAGGGGTAACAGTTCGACCAGAAAATATAAATCTATTGTGCCCCCAACTAGGTGCGGGACAAAGCCCTGCCACACCCCCTCGAGAGATACCCTCCTGATGAATTCAAGCAACTTTGAAGGGCCGGCAAACCGTAATTCCGCCAGTGTGAGCACGTAGTTCCCAAGTACCTCCCTTCTCATGCGGGCGAGTTCACCGCATTTCCTCAGAAGGTGCGCCGAGAATTCCTTGACATGCCCGCAAAACCTGTATACATCTTAACTTCCCAGGCTAAGCCTTCTAAGGCGAGCCCTAAGGCGACAATGCCTCCGTCAAAACTCTGGTAAGAATTCTCACTTGATTCCTGCGGGTCCTATTATTCTCTAGAAGCGCCCCTGGTCATAATTTCCCAGAAGCTCCTTAGCCTGTCGAAGTCCTGGAAGATACCTCCGGACGCCTTCTCTCCATTCCCTTCCTTAATTATTCTCGAAGAAGTATGCTTACCTCCTATTCTCAAGAAGTATGCTTACCCCCCTTCTCGCTAACGCGTCCGCCGCCTCGTTTCCTTCTACTCCCACAAGTCCAGGCACCCAGCATAGTGTGAGCGGTTGCACCTCCCTAAATTGTTGAGCTTCTCAGGACAGCCCCATACTACCTCAGAGGATACTGAGAAAGAGCTCAAAGCTCTGTTAGCAGCCTGACGCATGCAAGTCTCTGTAAACGTTGCAGGTTCTTTCTTGTTACCTCAAGGGTAACACTTCTGCCCCAAGCAACCACTATGACACAGTGGTCTTGATATGATTATCAATAACCTTCTCCATCGTCTTCAGTAAGAAAGACGTAGGAAATTGGCCTGAAGGGGAATAAACTGGAAGTTCTCTCTCAGACTTCAACATTTAGAGTATGCTCTATATTATGATGAAGAAATGAATATCATTAATATTGTGAAAAATAAAACGAAGGTCGTCGCGAAAATTCTCTAAGACAGGATCATCAAATTTAAACTTTGAAAGCCAGACATCAATGTACTTAAAAAAACACAAATAAAACTGGTGAAGTACAGTGACTTTTTAACTGGTATGGTGAAGGTATTTAAAATTAGAAACAGAGAATATTTTTTCTTCCTTTTCTTTTCAACTCACTCAGAACTTTTTAAAAATGTAGAAAAATGAACTTAAAAATTAGTTTTTCTCCATTTAAATTTTTTGAAGTGGTTATTCTTATTTGTGTGTTTTTATTGTTGCAATGTGTGAAAACTGAGTCAATAAGCAATTTAAGTGAAAATCAACAAGAAAATTGTTCAAAAATTCAATGGAAATATATTTAAATAATATTTAATTTTAATTGGCGTAATTTATTGAAGAAAGGATTAAGTATATAAATAATCACATGAGCAATTAAATTGGAATACTTTTATTTAAATGTGCGTAAGATGCACCTGAGTTTTCTTAGAAGATTTATAGAGGAATGAAAATTAATATGAATGATATTTACCAATCGCTATCAATAAGGAAAGTCTTCTTATGGCACCAAATTTCGGACGTCGATTTTTCGATGGGAAGGAACTTCACCATAGCAGGGAAGTGCAAATAAACTATTTTTATAATCAGGTATTAGAAGTTGGACGTTCGCTACGGCACAAATTTACATTTAATTTTATGAGCACATGAAAAGAAATAATCAACCAGTTTTCCTGAAATTTAGTATTTATATGGATTTTGAGGTCTTAAACCAATGAATTTATAAAATTTTTGATATTATCAGGGTTCGGAAACCAGGCTTAAGGGGACTATATTACTTTTTTTACAGCTTCAACAAAATTGACGGAATTTCTTCAAATTTGATATTTGAATTCGTCTTGCTGACGAACTTCGCAGGAAATTCGAATAGCACTAATTATATTAGAAAAATATTCTTTCATATTCTTGTACAAAATTTCCAATACACTTTACTGTCGGTCATGTGCAATTGTTCTTCAAACGAAATTAAAAAAAAATTAATTCTCCTAAATGTATGCAATTTTTTTTTCTATTTACTTCATCTGCTTAGTTTGTACTTATGCAGTTCATTGGAATTTTTTGTGTGCCCACTATACACAAAAAAAATAAAAATTTATTTAAATAATTGAAAAAATTGTTTTATATAAGAATTTTCCATATTTTTCTTAATTTATTTTTTTTATTATTTAGGTTTTATTAAAAAAAAAGCCCGCATATGCTTGACTCTTTGAACAAAATTTCCTAAAGGATTTTCGGAAAACAATTGAAATAAAAGGGAAAAGGAAATAAAAAAAAGAGAAAAAGGTAGGTAATATTCGTTTTTATTTTTTTTTTGTTTTTTTTTCAGTTCTTTAAAATGTCATATTTTTCAGTTTTGAAATCGGCTTCCTTTTAAATTTATTTTATTTGCTTGCTGTTGTTTTTTTTTATCGTTTTCCCTTTACGATTATTTTAAAGAACTGGAAAAGTTTATGGAGAAAAAAAAAATTGTTTTTGTTTTTTTTTGTTTTCTGTGTAACATTAAAATAACGGTATTAAAGAACAAAACGAGAAATTATTTCGATTTACTACATTGTGTCGCCAGAATTATACAACAATTTCTTTATGTATTTCTTATATTATTATTGTTGTTGTTTTGATATTTCTGTTCGGAGCTGCTACTGCTTAAGCAGGTTCTTTATACTTTTTAATATATATAAGATGCTTTTGGCAATCGTAAACTTTACCTTTAGCCGCATTTTATAACATTTTCCTCAAGTGTATTATTCTTTATTTTTAAGGGTTTTTTTTTCTGTTTTTAATTTTCATATTTTTGTTTTTTTTTTGTGGTTAAAACGAGAATCAAAAACAAATATTGGACCATAAGGAAAAGAAAGAAAATTAAAAAAAGAAAAATAATAATAATAATATATGTGAAAATCTCAGTTTATTACTTAACAGTTACTCTTGAAAGGAAAATTTATGTAAAGACGATTGTCGTAAATTTACATAACTTGTTGTGTATATAAGGTATGTGGTGTGGTGTCTTGAGTTTGTATACACGTTATGAGTTGAAATTGAGATAAAAAAACAAAAGTACGGGGAATTTTAAGGTGTGTATTCGAAGATTTATTTTATTTTTTAACTTTTATTTCAGTTGTTTTTTTTTAGAAAACGTTTTTAAATCCAAAAATGAAATAAAAACCAAATACAAGAAAGAGAAACAAAAATATTTGTAAAGAAAATGTTCATTTTTTATGTGAATTATTTTAGAATAATAATAATGATATGAAACTGGATTTTTCAATATTCTTTAAGAAAAATGAGTACTTATTTTTTATACTTGGAAAAAAATGGTCGTAAAAAATTATTACAAAAAAAAAATATTTAACAAATATCCACAAAATGCATAAATAAAACCGGTGAATGAGTTGGTTTTTGTCATATTAAATACTTTTTCTTTTTTCAAAGTGTTGCGCGAGTAAACTGAAAATCTAAAAATTCAATTTTACGAGATTTATACGATTTATTAATTCAGACCCCTACACAATTGTTTTTTTTTTTGAAAAAGTAATTCGAATTCGAATTGGAATATTCACTATTGGAAAAGAAAATGGTGTTTTCCAAGGGCACAATGCAAACCCCAGAGATATTTTCTGGTGACCGTAACTAATATGACATACAGCTTTTATAATACGGAACTCGTTGCTTGTTTTATTATTAAATTCATATGTGTACGTATGTATATTTTATTTTCAATTATTCTAACAAAATTTTTAAATTATTTCTTATTTAAAGTAAAAAAAAATATTAATAAAATCTAGGCAAAGAAATTCTTTATAAAATCAACGTTATTTTTTGTGTATAAGAAATTGCCTCAATTACCTTACTTTATAAAAAATTTCATTTATTATTTTGATTTAGAAAATGTAGGCAGAAGACCATTTGCAAGATTTCACCTTGCAAACTCTAAACATGTAAGCATATTTAATAAACTCAATTTACATTTTTAAAGCATTACAAATAATTCTCTCTTCCTGCATGAATCTTTTTAGATGAGAGGAGAAAAAAATAAAATAATTATCATGGCCTTCATATCATATTCAACAAGAGTGTTAAGTGATTATTACACGCATTTCGTATAAAAGTTATGCAAGGAGGTAAAATATATTGAAACACATTAATTTCTAAAATCATTACCGTCCTTAATGATTATTGAAGTAAATTTTTCTTAAAGGGTTAACATGAAATTTATTTAATTGAATTAAAATTAAAGTATAATTCGAGTTATAAGAAAAAAGGAGGGTATAGAGAGGACAGTGTTAAAATAGATTTAACGGGATTACTTAGTCATTTTTACTGTTACAAAAGAGTTTTCTACAGAAAGAAAATTTATACATTTGCAATTGACACACATGGATTTATTTTAAGGCAATTGCAAAATTTTAGTGAGTTTTATGTAAACGTATTAAAGAGAGTGAATAAATAACAATACAATTAAGAAATTATTCTCGAAAAGAGAGATTTTTGGAAATTTTAATAACAGAAGAAAAGCTCGAATATAATGACAACCATTAAAGATTTCTAAAATTAATACAATTAAAAGTGAAGTATTTGAGCTCTACAAAAATTACTTAGCTCTATATGTGTGTATACGTTTAACTAACTGAATAAATTAATTCAAAGTTGGCCTGGCACGGGCTGACTACGCATGGCTGAGTGGAAGTAGAGTACAAGTGTAAACAAAATTTTTCAAAGGAGCAAATTTCAAAAAATGCACAGCACATTTTGAAACTCCTTAATTTAGATTTTTTGGAATTTATTATTCATTATTAACAGTAAAATCTTAATATTAATGTTGAGTTACTTGAAAATTGCATGAAAAATTACCGCGGAAAAATATTTTTATCATGCACCTACACAAAAGTGTAAGCAAAAGTATGTACGTCTCTGTAAAACGCAATTATTATGATTGATAATTTCACGTGAAATGAGAACTTTGGTTATGAAATAATCAATGAAAACTGTACCATTATAGAATACCTAAGCAGCGCCATTGAGGGGCTAATTGAAATTCTTATAATGGCAATATAAAATCATTATTAACAGCATTTCTTAATAAGGAAATCAGCATCAACAGCATTGATTCTGCAATAATTAACAAATTTATTGATTTTCACATAAGGAGGTCCAGCCCTTCCTTAAACTGAAATATTTAAAAATAATAAGAAAAAAAACTATAAATATCCTTGTATTTTATGTTAGATAAAATTATTTTTAGCCCATAAAATATTTCCCTGGAAAACTTAAAACTTTTCCTTGAAATTTATAATACTTAAAAAATATTAATTTTAAAAATTAAATCCTTTCTGAAGAATCGACTTTGATAACTTTTTTAAGTTACTCATAATGATAAGAAATAAATAAAGTAAAATGTTTCGGATTGTAAGGCATCAATTTTAAAATCAATTGATTTCTTGTATTATGATGGTACACATCAGTTACACACCAGGGATGGTTTACTTTTATTTTCCTTTTTTTTTCTTGATGTTGTTAAATAAATCAAATATTTTGAAATATACACTTTTACTTTCTGACACATTGATCCATATAAAAAGTAGATATCTAGATCTTTGAATCTTTTAAAGGTCAATAGACACAATATGCTGCAAAACTTTTGACTGAACATTCTTAAGAAAAAAAAATTTAAAAAATGAGGGAAAAATATGAGAAATGAAGTTAAAATAGAAGAAAATCTTTTATTTTTAAAATTATTTTTACACTTCTGATTGGATTTAAAACATAAAGAAGCTGTCCAGAGTTCTTTAGAAGTTCTTTGTATGCTGAAACTTCGTTAAAATTAAATTATCCGAAACAAGACCATCATAAATTTTATTTTTTTTTTCCTTTTCACAGAAGTATCATCTCCCCGGCTTTTACTTTGCCCATCAACTGAAAATTGTCTCTGTCATAATGTTGATTTTCCATTTGTATTTGAAAGAAGAAAAGCCTGTCAACATGTATGTATCTTAATTTTACAACATCTGTCATATAAGCGTATACAACGTTAGTTGTTTGTGTATTTGTGCGTATATGAAAAATGTAAGAAAAACTTTCATTTTCACTGTACAAAATTTATACCTTTTTTTCTTACTTTTCTTTATATGGAAGTGTGAGTTGTGGTGAATTAAAATTGTTTTTCATTCGTAATACCGCAATATGAATTTGAAAATGTTGAGACAAGTCGAATAAAGTTTGAGGATTTTAAAAGTTTTTCGTGTTATAACAATATAAGGTAGAGGTGTTGACTAAATTTTTATACTACGAGAATGGATAGAAATCCGGTTTGTGCTATTGCGAATTTATTTACAGGACAGTGCCCAGTTGCATAGGCTGGGAAAATCGAGCTCCATTTGTGCAGATTTTGAAAGGACAGTGACGAAACCGCCGTGCACACCTTTTGCTATTGTCCGGTACTGGCTATCCGGTAACGTAATTGTTTTGGGTGGGGCTTTCTAAGTGGCCGAGAACTGCTCTTTAACTCCGTTTTGAATTACTTCAGTTTTACACTTGGAACAGTGTTATTATATGAGGGGGAGCACGGAAGCTCTACCATTAATGCAATGGAAGCGCTGGTTGCGGTAAACCGAGGAAGATCTCCCTTTGGCTCAATCGGTTCCCTGTAAATTCTACTATAATATTATTTAAGTAGTTTGCGATAGGATAAAAAACAATTTTTAAATGATTCCAATTTAGTGCACTCCGTAGTTTTTCAAAATGACAATAAGAAGTTGAATGAGTTATTGAAGAATTAAATATCTGGCATGCTATCTTTATCAGGTGGAGACTCGTGAGGTGAGGAGGTTTGTTAGAGAACAAGTCTTCAGCCAATATTCATTCTTATCCTAAGTAAGGCTCAGGCTGACTACTCAAATTCTCAATCTACAGTCTGTAATAAACGGTTAAAAAAATTTTATTTAATAATGACAAAACCGAATTTGAGAATTTCAACTTTATCCAGATCCAGATCCATTAACATCCAGAGACATGTCTAAACTAAATTCCTGGGGCATGAGAATAAATACCTAAAATGTTAATTTGAAATTAGTTAACAATTGATTAAACTCACACTTTGGAACTTTATAAAATAAATAAATTACTTTTAGTACCTTTTACAAATGAGAGAACGGTATAACCCTATCCCTATAGATACTTGTGACTCTTTTCATGATTTTGTATAAATGACTATATTCTTAAAGAATATTTCAAGACAACATCAAAAAAGTTTTCAGAAAATCATAAATCACACAAAAAAATGGAAAAAAAAGAACACAATTTATTTTTTTCATTTTCCTTTTCATTTCTTCAACTTTCACTAGTTTAGGTTGATTTTTAATATTCAGTGTGTGTTTGTGTATTGTTAATATAAAAGTTTGTTTGAATGCGATCTTTGTCATTGCTGAGAGTTATTATTATAATTCAGAGAAAAAATAATAATTGTATAAGGTAAAAGTTTGCTTTCCGTTCCTTTTTTTTTCATGAAAATATGAAAATTGTCATGAGTGACAAAATTGTAACAGTTATGAGACTGAAAATTCTAAAAAAGTTTTTCTTTTTATTCGTACTTTTCTGTTTCTTGTGCTTTTTTTTTAATTTTCATTGCAACTGATTCTTTAGTAACAATGCGTCCATGCGGTGCAAAAAGTTGGGCAATATTCTCTTTAATTCTTGTTTTTTTTTTATTTGCCCCATTTGGATTTTAATTAATCAAAATATTATGACTTTATCTGAATTCCGAAAGAAACAAAAAATGTAGGGGGATCAAAAATAAACTTTTTCATTAACATTTTTGCCATATGAAAGTTTTGAAATGATGACAACTTTAAAAGAGAAGTTTGATAGTATTTAGATAGCGTCTAGAATTCGAATTGTTTGTTTTAAAATTGAATGCAATAGGAGAGGAATTGATGAGGAATACAATGAAATAATGATGAAAAACTTTTAGATTTTAGAAAATGATGAAAAGTTTCAGATTTTAAAAGAAAAAATTAATAAAACTTTTGAGTATTTTTGGAATTTTTTCTAAACCCAAAATGTGAATTTAATTTTATAATGCGAAATGAATAGTTTTAAAGCAGTTATTTGTGTGTTTTTCACTTATTTTGACAAATTTGAAAGAGATTTATGATAACCCTTTTGTGGTACAATCTTAATTTTGTTTGATTCCAAAAAGTTTTTCTTAGTAAAATTTTCAACAATAATATTTATTTTTCCTAAATTTATTATAAGAAATCTGTTCGTCATTTTAAACTACTTAGTTTTATAACGCATAGAAATAAAAGTCTGAGATATCGACGCGTATACGAGTATGTATTTGATCAGCATGGAATTTTGAGTCAATTTAATCATGTCTGTTCGTTCTTCCTGAGATAACTCAAAAAAATAATTGAGTTGAGGTCAACAAATTTTCACAAATATTTTATTTATAATAGCAAATACCGGAACACCATTTAAAATATGATCGAGAGAGTGTTTCGGGCAGCTGCCCTACAATTTCAAAAGTTATTTGTAAGTAACTCAGAAATTATTGAAACTAAAGTGTCGAAATTTTGTATAAGCAGATATATTATTGGGATTGTTGTCCTTGATAAAAATCTTTGAAATTCCTTAACTCCCTGCAGTACCTGCGATGCATGTTCAATAGTTGTTTGGTTTTATCTTAGAAACTATTGAAATAGTACATTTTTTAAATGCGTTATAAATTTGCCAGTAAGATAAGAGGTTCGTACGGGTATCACAGAGTTAATTATTATTAAATCATAGAGTAGTTATGAACTATCGTTAAATAATATTTACATTGAAAATTTTAATCGTTGCACAAAAAAGAGGGGAGAGTAGAACTATAAAGTCACCTTTTAACAATAAAATATTTAATGTCATTTTTTGAAAGAAGGTTGAAGTTTTATAAGAAAAATTATTAATTTGTGGAAAAAACTCAAATTTAATTATTATTTTAACTTATGCATGGTTGTGTTCTCGAATAAACCAAAAATGAACCGTTGTACTCGAAAAAAATCTGAGAACGAATAATTTTAGATTTTTCCTGATTATTTTTTTTTTCTCATACTTGATGAAAGTTAATAAATACAAAACAATTTTTGATATAATAACCTTGTAATATTATTGAAGTTTTTATTGTACTTATACACATACTTGCATATTATACGTAAGATTTCCCATGAGAAACAAATGCACGCGCGCAAGTTTCATGTGTAAACAAAACAAAAAATTTTCTTATAAATTGGAACATTAAATTTTATGTGAACTATAAATTTTCAACTTAACTCGCATTCAAAAATAAAATTCGCATATTTTTACAAAAAAAAAAATTTTTTTTTTATAGTTTTTCATTTTAAATAAACCTTAAATAATGTTCTCGCATGCGAGATACGCAAGTGTGCGTCGCGCCGTATGTGTGTGTTATGCGTGTAGCATGATGTAGTAAAGATGAAAATCGAATCGAATGTCAATTATTAAACTTAAGTTTGAGCCAACATACAAGCACATCTGTTCATTAATTTAAAAAAAAAAGAAAAAAAACAAAGGAATGAAATAACAGGAAAAAAAAATCAAAATCTGCGGGGTTTTCCAAATTTTGTTTCTGTTTGTTTTTTTATTTTTTTAAATAACTTGGCAATTTTACTTGAAGCATATTTTTTTATGTTTTATTTTTAAAACATAATTTATAAATGGCTCACATAAAAAAACTTGCGTATATGCGTTTAAAAATTATGTGAACATTAAATTGGAATTGGAATGGAATTTGGAATTGAAAAAAACCCAAGTTGAAATTTTCCGTATTTTAAAGAGCATATGAAAAAAATTTTGTTTTCACTCTTTAAGTTTTTCTTTTTTTTTTTTTAGAGAGAATCAACTATAGAAAATAAAACAAACAAAAGCAAAAATAAATGAAAGAAATTGAGAAAAAAAAGCGCAAACATGGTATATAAAAAATGAATGTAAAAAAAGCAAAAAAGAAAAATAATAATAAAAAGATATGTGAAACATAAGAACAATGAAAGGAGAGAGAGATGAAAAAAAAGGGAAAAGTAATATTCATATCATTTCGTATGAAAATTATTTTTCATTTTTCTTCCTTTGAAAAATTGAAGTAATCTCGATTTTTTATGTTTCGTTGAACGCTCATTCATATGCATACGCATATATTTAATATCTTTGTACCCTACATGTACATATTATGGGTACGTACATTAAATCTATATATTATGGCATTCATATATATTATGGCATATAGCTATGAACATATTATAAATAATATTGTGTGTGCGGTATATGAACATAAATAAAAGCAAATTGAAACAGAATATTGTTATTCAAGCTGATGCCTCCACATACGTATATCTACCTACTATACATACAATACTCAAAATGTAAAATTTATATATTATCTGTTTAACCCTTATATATCATCACAAATAACGCAACATACATATATACATATATGATAATGTAAAATTTAGATTGGTTACGTACCCTTAATATAAAAGACAAAAAAAAAAAATAATAATACAAAAAAAATTGTATATGAAGAAAAATTCAATCCCAAATCATTTGTTACGTTATTGCGAAATGAATCACAATTATTGTGATTTTTCATTTTTCAATTTTCATTGAGAGAAGGTATGAAACCCCATTAAATAAGGCAAGAAAAAAAAAGATATAATAAATATTACTCTCTTTTTTCCTTGTTCTTTTTCATTATTTTTATTATCATTATTCTTTTTTCTGGTTTTGATCAAAATATTACAAACTATTATACTTTAAAAATAAAAATTTCACAAGAACTTTAAATCTGCATTATTCTTAGATTTATGTGAGTGGAATTTAATTGTTAAAATTTAAATCAACGAATTGGGGCTTACGCACTGAACACCGAATAATTAAAGTAGGTTTTATGAACCTTTATAAAATGTTGTTGTTATCAAGTGAAATGCATTAGACTTGCCATATTATAGAAATAATATGTAATTTTGCAAAAATCAAATATTACACTTTTGCATTTTAATATTTTTAATTGGAATTTTAAATTCATGTTTGAATTTAAATTGCATTTTTGAATTAAAAAAAATGTCTTCCTAATTTTTGTAAATTTATTTATTTATTTTTTTTCAGATGTGCATGCAATTTGTGTATTATAATAAAAAGTGAAAAATTGGAGTAGCGCCAACTATAATAGGGAAACCAAACAAAAAAAGTTTCAGTTTGTTTAAAGAAAAGCAAAACAAAAGAGAAAAAACGGAACAGGAATTTAAATTTTGACTTTGTAAATATAGGCGAAAAATTAAGAAAATTTTAAAGAAAATGTAAAGAAATAGTTTTGCATTCATATCATGGGTACAAACTATGAAGGAACTGGAGGTAATTCTTAAAATACGAAAAATTTGATTTGAAAAGTGTGACCCAGAAGGGACAACGTTCTAATTAGCACAAAAATGTCATTTTGTTACCATTCTCTCGGGGAAACCAGGGCCTCATTGGGCGTTAAGATACACGGCGGTCTTTGGAGCCACGTCTTTTTAAAGAGCCTATCCACATTTTTGATACTAAATAATGTCAAATTCAATCATGCTCGCTTCAGCTACCCGAAACAATTTTGCTACCTTCGGAACTAGACACCTACATAGGTTTTTAAAAAGCGTCTAATTTTTTTATCCATATACGGACAATTGCGACAGAAAGCATTGAAAGGAAGTACTAGGTTGGCCGTTCATTAATCTACCACCCTGTTTCCCGTATAAATTGCCACTATATTAGTTACATTCCTCGTGATATTGAAAGGAGTGCTGTCGTCTTATTACAGATTCTAGCTGACACTTTAAATATACTGTGACCCTAATGATCCTAGCTGACACTTTAAATATACTGTGACCCTAATAGTGAAGCACTCAGTAGGATGAAAGACTTCGCTGTGCAAAATATTGCTATCTATCGCAGGAGTTGTATAGAAGGTTTTATACAATGTAACAAGAAATCATGTTCTTACATAATAATGAACTAAGTAAGTTGTTTCGAGTAGAAATCGGAGTAAAGCAGATATACCTCTTTTCTCCGCTACTGGCCAAATGGCTTCTTATTGTAGTAGTGCGTAGGCTAATATCCCTCCTTAGTAGGTAGACAATGGAGTCCAATGTGCCGACATAAAAGCTTGGGTATAAAAGCAAAATAAATTACAAATAAGGCAGCAGAAGTTCAACTTCAAAATGAACACCGGGAAAACAAAACTGTTTAATATTCCGTTCAACGTCAATGACAATAGAAGATATAGTAATATTCATCTTCTTTAGCTGCATCATATTCGCAGGAGAGACGCACCTATAGGAAAATACAATACGACAGGTTGAAGCTGGCTAAAGTGACATTTGGTAGACTAAAAACGATTTGAAGATCTTCATTCCGTTAGTCATTTAAAAGTAGGAAAGGTAGGTCATATTGTTTGTTTAACTTTTGTTTATTATGTTGACGCTAAATAAGCTTTTAGGAATTACCTTACTTGAACCAAGTTTCGAAGTTTATAATGGCATTATTATAATTCAAAAAATTTAATTTTCCTTGTTTATATTTTATATTTCTTGTCACATTTATTATTATTATTAAAAAAAATATATCTTAAAGAAATTTCAATTATTGCTATTATTTTCAATTTTTTTTTTCTAAAAGAAAAACTAGGATATTTACTTACAGTACACTAGTACATATATATACATATTGTATAGAAAAAGCATAATAATAAAGCAAAACAAAAGAATTGAATATTTGTTAGAGAAAGGATGTGATACTTATGAATGCATATAGGTTCTCTGTTTCTTGTTTTTCTTTTGCGTTTTTATGCTATATAGTACAATATCTTAAGATTATTTTAGTATTCAAAATGGTGAAATTTATCTCATTTTGCATTCATAAAATTGTTTACCGCGTGATTATTTGATAGCACACAAAATATAATAAAACGTCTGTAATAGAAAATTTTCTTGCATATATTTATAATGTGTTTGTATTATGTATGTAGAATTAGAAAGAGATTGGAATGAATTTTTTATTGGAGCCCATATTAAATACACCATATTGTGTGTAGAGTTTAGCACTTTAGAAATTGATATATACGACAATTTTAATTTCTGAAATATATTCCCGTTAGGCATTGCAAAAATTATTTATTTTTTTTTTTGCTATTTCTTTTGTTTTTGTATCTCTTAGTTTATTATAAATGTTGTACATGAATAATGGTATTTTCCATATATAAGAGTTGAAGATTTAGAAATTTTATATTTATACATAATGTACATATTTGTGTGTATGTATATAAAGTATAAGATGTTTATAAAATATTCAAAACTTTTTATTCTTAAAATGTCCTTGACAGGGTTATTTGTTCTCCTTTTTATAATAATAATCCTGATTTTTCGTTATTATTCAATGAATATTTGAAATTGTGATCTCATAAAATGAATTTTTAAAATAATATTTAGGTTTCTTTTCTCTTTTTAAATGAAATATCCTGATAATTGAAAAATATTATATAAATATATATGACGTTTGTATGTAACATATTTTAAATTAATTTTCTCAGATTTATTATGATAATGTTGAAATTCTAAACTAAATTATGAGTAAACTAAATGAATTTATAATAGCAGTAAATTTAAACAGCAATTTAAATGAGTTTCTTAAAATTTTTTTCTATCCAAAATTTGGTGGTGTTTCTTCAATATAATAAAACAAAATTAGATCGGAATTTGAAGTATTTCTACAGAAAACTCCAGGATAAAATTGAAAGTTTATAGTAAAATCATTCAAAATGGCTTACCGGCTCATGCCGGTAGTTAGTTCTATGAAAGGGTACCGTAAAAAGATTTGGCGAGCGAGATCTCCCGTTAGTGTTAATGACAATTTTTCTCTGAATCTCGGACGATATGGGCTCCGACTTCAAAATGAGAAAAATAAATGTAACATTTGCGATTTATCGTCTTTTAGCCAAGGCGGGCATGTCAATGAGCTTCAATCTATATTCATAAGGGGGAAGATTAGGGGATTTTCCCTGGAAAGGTGACGCAAAGCGAATCTCAAGAAATTTTTTTGAATAACCTCAATTCTGTTCCTATGAATGTCTTAAATTGGAGACCAAACCTGCGATGCGTATTCAAGATATAGGCGAACAAAGCAGGAGTAAAGAGATTTTAATGTGTAAGGATCATTAAACCCCTTCAATCATCCCTTAATGAAACCCAACATCATCATTAAAAGAATAATTTGTTATAAAGGGGCGACTCCGGCGTGAGTAACTTATTACAGCACATTTTCTTACGTTTAACTTTAAATTGTTGAAGGAGCACCATTCATAGACATATTGAACAATTTATGGTGTTATAGGAACTTTCATTCACCGAAAATTTCTTCGAGAAACTTAAGTATTTGTAATTATTATAGTTTTGATATTCTTTATATTACAAGTGTTTTGAATCTTAAGTGTATGACTGATTGTATGCAAGAAAACTTGAACCTACGCATACTATTTGTATACAAGATTATTTTTAGTTCACATTTAATATGTGAGGGTTCTAATTATTTGGGTTATAAGAATATTTTGCGGTTATAAAAAAACTTTTTGTTTTCCGCAAAAAAATTATTTTCATTTTGATACCATCACCTACAAAATATAATTTCTCTTAAAAGATATTTACGAAAGAAATTACAAGTCAGTTTAAAACTCATATAGACCGCACCTTCATACTTTTGATGTACTTAAATGACATAACGATAGATATACACACACACTTTCTGTCGTAATATTACATATTATGCTCTCCATTTAAAAAAACACACAATTACACTTTTGATTGCTTTAAAAGGGTTCTTAATAGAATTCTTAACATATCTTTTATACTGAATGCATGTGTGTGTGAGTGTATAAATAAAACACCGTTCATTTTAATCATTAGCATTTTATCCTTTTTTTTATTTTGACTTTTGTGGATTTTTATCACCTCATTAATGCGAACATAAACGCTATAATTATTTTATTAAGAAAAAAACACAAAAAATAATAAAAAGGTATTTTGAAAGCGAATTAATTTGTTGGTTTTTTCATAATATTTTTTTAAAGTTAAATAAAATTTCGCTTTATTTTTTATATTTCCATCATTGGAATTGCAATTTGTATAAAAAAAACAAGAAATATGCATAAGATTAAATATAAATCTGATGAATTGTTTATTTATTTGTGATAAAAATCGGAGCTTTGCTTTTTACCGACCGTATTGTGTATAAAATAGGTTGGTTATGTGATGGCAACAAATTGTGCATATCGAGTTTTCGGTGGGAACATACTTCTCCATAGTAGGGAAGTGTAAATAAACTATTTTTAGCAACCTGCCGGCCTGTCGGTCTGTGTGTGCAGGCGTATATTTCAAGTTCGGCTGAACCGATTTTGATAAAATTCTATATGTAAGTTTATTTCGACCATGGCACGAATTGATCAAGTTTGAGAATATATCAGGCCTCGAGAACTGCACTTTTTAGCCGGCCTGGTTTACCTTTTTGATCATTTTGAAGAAAATATTGAACCGATTTACTTGAAATTTCATATGTAAGCTTTGCTCGACCGTCCGCGAATCCTCCTAACTTTTGGAAGAAATAGGACATTTACTACGGGCCAAATATACATTTTTGCGTATATAAAGAGAAATAATCAACCAATTTTATTAAAATTAAATATTTAAATTCTTCGTATTAAAACAATGAACATATAAATTTTTTGGAAAGATCAGGACTCGGAAACTGATCTGAAGGCCGATTTTACATTTTTTACCATTTTTACGGAATGAATTGATGGAATTTTTTGAAATTTGATATTTGAGTTCGGATTGTTACCGAAACTAACTGGCGAGCATTTCAGGGATTTAGGGTAACACAAAGCGAAACTCTACTAAGAGTCAATTTTACCGTTTTCTAGGTATGTTAACTGTAAGCTTTCTAATGTCCTAAAAATTGGAGAGAAGAATTCTACAGACATTTTTATAATATTCTGTTACACTTTTAATAATCTAGATAACACACATTGCCGTCGGTTATGTGCTGACCACATTAGATTTTTTTCAATTAAAATAATTGTAATTTAAAAATTCGGTTTATTCAGGTCATTTTTAAACCAATTAAGTAATAATCGGTTTTACACATATTTTTATAGGCGAACTTTTGAAAATTGCATATATTCCAGTTGTCCACGGAAATTGTTGTTTGTACATACAAAGTGTAGATTAGGGATATTTTTTCCTATTCTCCTAGGAATACTTATACGTAATTCTTATACGGAGCACAAATACGTAATTCAGTATTGTGATGTAAACTGAATTTTAGCTTGCAAAACTGACTGTACGCCATTTTGAAATTTCTCTGGCGCGTTTTTAAATTTTTGTGCAATAAAAAGGCAAAAGTAATTTTTGTTACTAAATTCGTAAAGTAATCACTAAAAGGTTTACAATTCCATCAGAACTTATGTGTTCAAAGTGAAAGAACTTTCAAATAAAGAAATTATTTATAAGTAAGTGAAAATATCATTAAAATGAAACATAAATATTTAAACGCAAAATTAAGAAAAAAATTTAACAATGAATTTACGCAAATTTTCAGTTGAGAAAAATGAATTTGTGCGTAAATTTTAAAGGGAACAAATTTCACTGAACAAAATGAAAAATATTCTCTCTCTCTCTTTTTCTCGTTTTACAATATGTATTATTTATGCCAAGAAAAATTAATATATTGTACGTTTTCACGTTGTAATTAACTGACAGCTAACTGAACAAAAAACTGATATGTTTTGCTTTCATGAATTTCTCCTATCATATTCAAATTGACACGCTCGAATAATTTTTGTGCTCTTCCTTTTTTTTTTGTTTTTGTTTTTTAGCTTGTTTGAATAAGATTTCAAAGTTGTATATAGTAGTATAACTGTTTCTTGTTTTGTTTACCATATAATATTACCCTTGTTTAAAAGAAATTTACGATAAAAGCATACACACATAATATCAGAATCAGGGCAGATAAAAGTTTATTTTGCTAACTCCCGGATATCAGTGTAAGTAAAATTGCCATTGTTAAATAAATTTTATTAAGAGTTTTCGCTTGCTTTTTAATTTGGCATAGCGGGCTTTAAGTAATTTTTTTTAAGCATTTTTAAACATTTTAATTATTAAGTAATGACAGTTTTGATAATGGAAGAACTATGAAAGACTATTGTAACAGTATATTCCATTTGAAATTATATCGAGGAAGATTTTCTTGAGCAAAATTTAGGAAGATACACTGTATTAACACTGAATATTAAAGAAGACTGAGCTTCTATACCTTAAGTATTTTCTTTTTTTTAAAAAACTCGCTTCAAAAGATATTTTGGAAGTCATTTTCATACAACAATTGTCGCCGCTCAGGTAGCATTGTTACCCTTTTGGGCGGGGTAATGTTCAATAATCAGACTTCAGTGTTCTCTTACTTTTATAGAGTTCGAAAGCACTCAATTTACAAACTCCTTTGTACACTTAACTAACAACAAATTTACAATACCTATTTATTTCAAATATTATTAGTATAAAGACGTTTAGCCAAAAACGGAAACCTACCAAAACCAATATGTACACGTGTATATATTTACAAGCTTGCATGAGATTAACAATATCAATACCAACATTATATATACACAACTTAATTTAAAGAAGGCATGCTTTTATTCATAGCATACAAAACGCGAAATAAATTTCAAAAATAAAAAAAAAAAAACAATTCCTTAGAATAAAAGTCAAAATCATGTAAGAATGAACAAAAATCAACAACAAAAATAAAAAAAAAATTATAATGGTAGATGGCGGTAAAAATAAAATTCAAGAACCTGAAAAGTTTATCATTATCTTAAAGTTTTTTATATAAGAAAAGTCTTACATGAAGCCCCTGAGATTTGCTGTTTAAGTAAAACAACCAAGAAGTTTATTTAACGTTTTGAAGAGAATTTCATTTTAAGCAGAAAACATCAAAAGGAAAAGGTATACACATACATATATACATACACATAAAAAAAGAAAAACACGAATTGGGTAACAAATTTCGAAATCCGAACTCAGAAATTTTTTTTTTTAAGTTTATTTGGAGAGTAGTGAAATTTGAATGAAATAAACATTTTTTTTTTCTTAAATTCGGAGTAATTTGGCACAAGCACAAATTCTCAAAAGAAAACTACCTAACAATTTATTTTATTTATTAATTTTACCCATATTCTTAAAAGAATTCAGATTGTTAATAATAACCAGCACTTTCTAATTATGGGGGAGAGAACATAGCAAACTTACTGACTGGGTAAGCATATTTCAATTGACACAAATAAAGTTGCAAATACAAATTTATTCAAAAAACGTATTGTACCAAGGGTTAAAGAGCTTCCACATAAAATTTTATTGTCAAAAAAGTTTTTAATAATTTCATCTATTTTGTTATTGAGAAAAAAATTATTAACGAAATTTTGTATTTCAACATCTTTGGACTTTAATAGTACAAATTGCATTCACCAGATTGCATTCCTATCAATTATTATAATGACAACTCTCTTATACTCTCTCTTATAACTCTTGTAGTTATATATACTGTGCGGTTGCTTTGTGACGATTAGCATAAATTTAATATTACAAGTATGTGTGTATGTATGAAAGTATTATAGAAATTATGCTGCATAAAATACTTAGAGAATATGTAAAATTTCAATAAATTTTATAAAAACAAAGAAAAAAAAAAACTGAATTAATCGGAAATATTCGAAATCTCAATAAAATTTAAAATAACGAGTTGAGTAAAAAGTTTTTTCTGTTTTTTTTTTTTTTAAATTTCCAAATTATTGAGTTTTGATTTTTTTCCAATTTCTTTATCAAAAGTAAATTTGCTTACTTCTTTTCCATAGAATATTTTGGGAGGAAAAAAAAACTTTAAAATAAATTTTTGTGTTCTCGTTGTTTTATAAGAGTGTAAGTAGTGTAGTTGAGATGAGGAAGGCAACATTTGTATAAAAATTCATTATGAAATTGAAAAGTTATCGACATTAAAAGTTTTTGCTCTGTTTCAAGAGTTTTTTTTCCGTATTCAAAGTAAAAATAAAGTGAAAAAATATTTTGATGACTCTGTAACACATGTGATTTTTATATTTAAATTAGTAATTTTTATTTTCGTAATGTCTTCACTTTAACGAAATTATTGAAATGAAGTTTTCGATTGAATGTTTTAGTTAGAACAACTTGAACTGGATATGGAATTGCTTTTTCTGCAATTTTTTTTTTGTGTTTTAAATATTAAGTTTTCATTTTTGAAATTTCTGTTGTAAGTATACTTTGTTTTTTTAATGTCTTGAATTGACAGAGATAACTATATTGAAACTGTATTTTTTTTTAGTTGCATATTAGATCAATTCAAGACGAAATATTGGGGTCTCACATAAAAAGTTTGTTATGGACAGGAATTAATTTTGTTGAATTTGTTTACGTCTACAATAAAAATATCGAAGTATTTACAATATCACTATTACTCAGAATAAGCCCCATTAATTCAAGACGTCTACCGAGTAATATTAAATGTTTAGGCAGAGCCTTACAAACCTGTACGATTATCAATGGTATAAACAAAATAATGTACGCGCTTCATGGCATTTATTCGTGTGTACATTAATATAGAAGTATTCTTGGAGGTAAGTTGATTTTATTTTTATTTCAGTAAACTATATCGTGCTGATAAAGTTTCAATTTTTTGATTCATATATTATGTGACATACTACCGAGATCAAAGCGGAGTTTAGTCATTGGCTCAGATATTTTATGTTGAAATATTAGAATTGTCTGTGGTGGATTAATATGGAAGTAGCATCAACACAGGAACATTCTAAAAATATTAATGTAAGAAATATTCCGTTTACTTTTTTAATACATAAAAAGAATTACTTAATTTTCAAATTCTTGAAAAATTTTCTTCCATAATTCCATCCTTGCGTATCACTCTTGTTCTTGTTTGTCACACTTTCCTCTTTCGTGCATTAATTGAAAAATAATTCAAAGATTATTCAATTTTTAACATTTTCCTCTAGAAAGCAAGAAAATTAAATAATTATTTTTTTTAGAATAACCAATTTCTATTTTTAGTATATTTAAAATTTCAAATCGAATTTTTTATTGAATGAGTTCAAAGTTTTGTATAACCACAGTACATATAGGAAAATAATTTGCATGCTTCATAAGATCTTGATCAGGTTTTACAATTCAAAGTAGAAGAACATTGGAATTATAATTTCAATTTGAAAGTAAATCTATTTCGGATCATTTATAATGTTTTGCTTATATTTTTTGTTATTTAAGAATGTATTTTCACATATTGCAAATTTTTCATAATCCTTTATTTGTAAAAGTTAATGGATATTATCCTGTACCTACATATGTACGTACTCCTCTTCGTATTTGTTTAAATTTTATTTGGCTACATATCAATTTTTTTTTTCAGAATTTTAAAAAAATCTAAAAGGAATTTTATTTCAACAAGGTATGACAAATTTTCTTCTTTATATTCTTCTATTCTTGTCTAAGCTTAGGGATTTTCTATGTATTGATTTCAGTTTTTTTTTTTTTTTGAACCCATACATTCTGCAATACAAGAAAATTTGTAATGATGTGATAATATTGTGAAAATTTCCAATATGTACACTTGTTACGTAATAGAATGTTGAATAAAATATTGTTCTCTGTCTTATCATCTATAAATTTCTTTCAGTGGACCACTAGTACAGAACGAATGAAGGTAAATGCAAATATTATGCACCTACTCATATTCCATTTCAATTTCTAATTTTCATTTTTTTCTTTTAAAGTATATGTAAAGTTCATATTAAATTTAAAACATTTTCTAATAAAAAAAAAAAGAAAACAATTTTAACATAAAAGAACGAAATATAATAAAGTGCAACTATTTGAAATGTAAGGGTAAAACAGGATTATTATGTGTACAATACCGTAATACAAGTGAGTAAGTGTGTACTTATATGAAATACATGTTATATAGTTCTACAATAATG
This sequence comes from Condylostylus longicornis, assembly GCF_029603195.1. Lineage (NCBI taxonomy): Eukaryota > Metazoa > Arthropoda > Insecta > Diptera > Dolichopodidae > Condylostylus > Condylostylus longicornis. The sequence continues at coordinate 1,668,716 of NW_026578087.1, forward strand.
CAATGTTTCATTCTCTGATTCTTTATATGCATGTATCTACTAAAAATGTACTAAGTATAATATTCTCCATCTATATATTGAACTTAAGGATTTTATTCTAAGCATTATTTTTTTTTTTTTTGTAAATACAGAGTAGCATCAATTTTTTATAATTCTATATAGCCATATACAACTTACGATGATGCGACTTAATGTTGATGATGTTATTAAACTGTACAGCAATATAATAAAAAAGGAAAATTTTAAATTCAATAGTAAATATTTCAAGGATTCTGATGATAAGTAGATTTTCATATTATACCCATATTTATTCATGTATACATTGGAAAATCTTAAATGAAAACATTAAATTGGTGTATATTAAGTTTTACTATGGCTCTTGTATAAAATTAGAACTAAAGATATACATACATATGTACATTCAATAAATTTTGTATGTATAGCAACAGGAAAATAAAAAGATTTGTTGAAAATCAATTCCTTTAATAATTATTATGTGTATAATGGATATAAAGTTGAATTTTAAAATGAAATATCAATTATATGGTTTCAAGATGAGAATACTTTTATGTAAAATGTCTAATTAAATTTTTGAAAAAAAAAAAAAGAAAATATAAGAGGAAGTTAAATTAAAATATTCTTGAATAATAGAGTGGAATTGAAAAATTTCGAATTTGCAGAATAATTTTGTAAATAGTGTGAATTTGTAATTTTTTGAACTTTGGAAATGAATTAATTATGAAAGGAAAGTATCAGAAGGAAAGACGAAGCAGTAAATCAAGAATACACATAGTCAACTCAGGTATGAAAGCGATTTGAAAAAATGATCACAAAGGTGGCTCAACGTCGATAGTTGAAACTTTTAGGTTGAAACTAAAGACGGTTAGATTATCTACTGGATCATGTAAATTTTTGTAAAGCCATGAATAATTTCGTGCCTACCTATGGTGAATAGATCTAAGATGAGAAAAGTAATCCTTTCATACTTTGTTCAAGTACAACGTAGGAGAAAAAGAACAGAATGATATAAAAGTAGATAGAGAACAAAGATAAACGACCAAAAACAGGTGGAAAAAAATTTAATCCGTCGAAATCAAAGGAGAAAACAAATTTCCCCAAAGGATATGAGAACACAGTCCCATTTGTTTCTTTTCATTTAATGTTTGTCGGTGCGAAAAGTGATAATGCTTCACTTTTTCGATATGCAATGTTTATTCAAAAATCAGATCGTTTGGTTTGATGGCCATGACATACTACAATCACCAAGAAATCAAGCTAAAAGGTGGATAGAGCTAGCAATAACAGTGAAAATGAAAAATAACAAGTGCTTCAACAAATGGTCGAAGTAACAGCCATAGTTCATAATCATAGTTCAGGCCTGTTGATATGAAAAAACTCCGAAAGCTCTAAACTTTATTAAAAACATTATGGCCTTGTGCTGGCGAAAAGGTAAAATGAATCATACTAATTTAAAGTAGTTTTAATGCTTTTCCATTACTTCTTTATAGTAATTAAGATTTGACTGCAGTCTCGAAGGTCGATGTGTTATTTGATGGTGATCGTCAGTATAGCTGTTCTTTTACCCCAAGGCAGTACTTCGGCCCGTTAATTTGAAGGAGTTAATGGAGAAGAGTCAGCTTTTCCGCATCGGCCACATCATTGTTAGCGACGCTAATGCACGTCATTTTTAAAATTTATTTTGAGTACTAACCTCACATAGTTTGACAGAAGCTCAGAACTCACTTTTGTTACTAAAATTCAGCAAGAGTCAGTAAACTCAGTTCATTTGTCTCACAAATGATTTCTAGTCTGGTCATGAAATGCTCGAAGATCATTCCTTTTTTGATCATTGTTATATAGAATTTGAATTGGTGTATAACTAGAACGGTTCGCTGACGTTCAGAAATGCAAAAGAACTGATTGGTCAAAGTTCCGAGACTCGCTAAATTGAAAGTTGGGTTGAAAACCTAGGCCTATATGTTCCCCTCGGGGAGAGCGTCAATTTAACTTAACCTAATCTATGGCTTAAGTCTCATCAAGGTATGTATGTATTAGGCTTAGTTGTATACATATTTACTATTTATACTGCAAGTTAACAATATTGTATTTTTACCATCTACATAAAATTAAAGCCTTATTAAAGAACGCGTTCAATATTCAAGTTTTCAAAGCTGTACATGAAAGCCTTATATGTTTGTAGAAACGGTTTTATCTACTTTACATAAATTACTGAATTATTAATAAATTTCTAATTTCCATAAAGAATGTTGCAAGAAGCAGGCGGAAAAAATAATAAAATTTATTTTTATTTTATTTTAATACCATTAAACAATGCAAACACACTATGAAAAATATTTACTAATTTAAAGATAAAAGTAACATATTTTCCTCTTTTTACTTCTTTTATGGTTTCCTCTCGATTTCAATCAAGAGATTAAAGAATTTTAATGGGTTAGGCCATAAATTAACGACCCTTCTTAATTTTTTATAACTTTTTAGTTTATATTTTTAGATAAAAAAAAAAAATATTGAATTAAGTGATAGAGTAATCTTTACCTAACAAAAAATATCTTTGTTTAGTGTAATTTATATTTTATTCCATTACTTTGGATCTATTGTATTAAATAGAATGTGTTCCTTGTTATTTTGTTTTAGTTTCCTTTTTGATTTTTAGGGATAATATGGTATATTTTCTCCTCATAAAAATGTACTTATCTTTTCAAAGTTCCAAAAATACTAAAAAGCGAAGAATCCTCCATGCTGTTTTTTTATATTGTTGTTATTACTGTATACATACATTCTTCATATACATATGTATTGAGATTTAAACTACATATATACTATTATATTACTATACATTTCTAAGATTGGCTATAAATTTTTCTCTAAAAATATCCACTTCTACTTGAAAGGACATAAAATTTATTATCGTTACGAATCCATCGTCTTAAAAATATAATAATATGTATATATGTACATAGTGTGTGTATGTTTGTAGTTACTTTAAGAAAATATTTAATATAATATATAAAAAATTGTACAAGAATTTAGGACGAAGGCTCATTTAACCAGATGGTTTTCTTCATAGTAGAAAATAATAATTTTTTTTTTTTTGCTTTTTTCAAAGGACTTTCATGCGAATTTGTGTTTGGTTAGTCTTTTTTTTTATATACATAATGTAATGTATAATATGCATACATAGTGTATATGTATATATAGAGTACTATGTACATTTTCTTAATATAATAGAGTGTATAAAATACTTTTTAATAAAGTTTTTACGACGTTATTATAAAATTACAGCATCGCCTAAAAATATCCTTTCTTTTCGTTCCCTATTTTTATATACTATAAGTTTATATACACACATACACGCATATACATACATAATTCTTTTATTTATATAACAAAAGTTACTAAAAACTCGATGTATATTTTCAAGTATATTTTCTTAAAAATTAAATAACGATGCATTATATTAATTTAATAAATATATATATATATATATATATATATATATATATATATATGTATGTGTATATTGCGGATTATTAAAGTGTACTAACTGAAGTACATTTATTATACTGTGTGTATGTATATTTATTAGTATTTAAAGTGTCTGTACGGAAAGTCTTTATGTTACAATTGTTAAACATTTTATAACGTCTTTTATTTTAGAGAGTTATGTCAAAAATGTGCAAGATTTCTAAATTAAAAGTAACAAAAAAAAAAAACAAAAAAAAAATAAACATATTTTTTTTTGTTATTTTAATATTTTTTTAATAATACTCTTTAGGATTGTTTAAAAAACAACTTAAAAGTGAATATTATATAAGACGTTTTAACCATTTTCTAATAAAAATTTTGTTATATGAGGGGGGGGGGGGGGGGGAGAATTGGAGTTAAATTCTTAATAAGTCTAACAAATGTTAAATTTTAAGAAAAGAATTCGGTTTTTCAATAAAATTATTAAGGTGATTGTACTAGCTTATCATCTGTATATACGAGGACTAGCTATGGTAGATCTGGTAAATTTATTACTAAAAGTTTTATATTTTATTTGTTTTATTTAAATAATTAAATTTGTATCCTTATATATCCTTCCGGCTGATTTCAGAATAGAAAAGTAAAGAACTTATTAAAGTTTAACCGAATGTCAGAGATGCAAATCAGTGTTTTACTACTAGTCACTTGAACAGTTTTCACTACTCTAGCCGTATTTAACGTGCTCTAATTTCAAAATGTAAACATTTTTCAATAAGTTCTTGATATTACGTGTGACACAGATTATTTTTTAGTATTAGTTGAGCTTAAGGTACTAATTTCTGTTAAAACTTTGCTTTTGTGTTATACAATGCTTAAGTGAGTCCTCTGAAACTGCGAACAACAAATTCAAAGTAATTCCTTTTTCTTCCTTTTTTTTTTTTTGAATAAAATCAATTTAAAAATTGTTATGTCTTAATATTGAATTCATTTTATGTGTATAGTTAAGTGTTTATAATAAATATTTTTACGAGCCAATATTATAAAGTATTTAATAAAAAAAAAATAAAAAAGAAAAAGTACAAAATAATTTTATTACAATTTTTCCTAATAGTCACATTTTTTTTTATAACTGTTATATAACTTATTAATTATACAAAATCGAAAGCATGACCTCGCATAACACTTTTAACTTGCTATTAAAGGGTATATAACGATATGAACGTATAACACTTTAGGTGTTTGCAACCAACCGCAAAATATATTACATAATATTGAAGTAGTAGTATTGAGAAAAATATTGCGCGCCTTTATTTGGAATGTATAAATTTAAAGGTTTATTTGAGTGGAAGAGAGGATTTTGGACACAAGAACATACTGAGTGCCATTTTCTTAATTCAAATTTAATAAATAATGAAAAATTAAAGATATTTTTAAAATGTCATACAAAATGTTTGACTTCATACAAAATGTTGGATGTCATCCAAAATATTTAATGTCATGCAGAGTTTTTGATGTCATACAAACCATGTTAAGTGACAAAAGTGTTTGATGTGATAAAAATGTTTGATATCATACCAGGTGTTGGATTTCATAAAAGTTTTTGATCTTCAACAAAGTGTTTGATTTTCGTACCGAAACATAAAATATTTGGATTTGATTTTAGATTTTGCCAAAAAATAAATGTGTTTGAAGCCCTTTCCGTTGGAGTAATTTATTTTTATTAGTTCCAAAAATTAATATTTTTATTATTTGACCTTCTTCTTTCCTTCTCTTATTTTTAAAGATTTTGGTCATAATACTGAACAAAATCAATTAAGTATCAAATTAAATTTTATCGAAAATAATAACATTTTTGTAGAACAGTTAGTATATTGAAGATCTAGATTTTTATGACACTTGACTTTAACTCATTTATTTTACATACGAAATAATTTTAATATTTTTATAATTTTTTTTATTCAGCAGTAAAAGTAATGAATGCTGTGTTAAAAAAATGTTTTCTTGTAACTGGAACAATAATAATTATTTCAAGATCATTAAAAATATGAAATAGAAATGAGCGCTAGATTATTATTTATACAAATAATGTGGTGTTCTACTTTGATAATAATTTTTTTTTTTCAACATCATTATCTAGTCCTCTCTAAATTTTTGTATACGAGTTAAAAATGGAACACATGATGTAAAGATGATCTACTTTGTTAAAATTTTTTAAAGCTTCATTTGCTATACTCGCTTGTCGAATTCATTCTAATAGACTATAAGTATAACAAACAAAAAGAAAAAGCAAAAAAGAAATAGAAGAAAAATATTAAATTAAGAAGAATGATTTTCTGGATTTAATTATGTTGAAAATGTAAAAAAAAAAAAAACAAATATATTACTGTACACTTGTACACATCTAAGCATATTTTTTTTTTATTTATGTATAGCTGCCATGTAAATGGATGTTTGTTATTATGTAGATATAAATTTTAGCACATGTCCAGCAAATCTCGAAAAAATGTGTTTATTACCTTCGCTCAGTCCATTTGTCTGTCAGCAAAATCGTCTTCGTGTCCTTTTAAAAAACTAGTTTAATTTTAAAATAAAAACCTTAAATTTTTATATATTGTACATATCTACATACATATCTGTGCTAAAAATCTATTACCTATAATTAATTTTTTCGAAAACACAAAGATTTATTAAATCTCGCAAATGCAGGCAAATAATGGCTTCTGTTACTGGAAAACAGCACAACCAAATATTAACCGGACAGAATACTCGTTGAAATTAACTGATGTTGTAAGCCGGTTTTTCAAATTTTGGACTTCGTTTTTAAAGCCACAAAGTTAGAAAGTCTCATTGACATTAACATTTTGTAGAAGTTCAAAAATGTTTTATTTTGTATGAACAAAATTTTTGTTTAGCTTCCTCCTTCCAGCTATCGCTTCACATAATTTTAATTTTCGACTCAATATTTTTCCGAATCAATTTACAAATTTGTAGAGCGACAAAAACCTCACGGTAAATGTTTTTGCCCTCAATAAATATCATTATTAGCTTCAATTCATCTGATTATTCGTCGAACTTGGGCATTTTCAAACGCTTGTTTTCATTTTTGTTCTTTACCCTAAAAGTATGCAATATTTTTCCATAATAATTTTGCATTTTAAAGAAAATTATTTCAAGATAAATGTGCTACATTACAAACCATAGGTTTGATCCAAATTTATGTTTTTATTTTTTTTTGTGCTTTGTAGGACAATAAGGATATACAAGAAAAAATATTTAGGGATATTCTATTTAGAGCAGAAATTTTTTCAGATTTCGGGGTTTGGGTAGGTAAAAATCGTAGTAAACAAAACTTTAATAGAATTTTTTTTTCTATTTTTTTTCCTTGCTTTTTCTTTTGTTTCTTGTCCATTTTGTTTTGTTTTTCTTTTCCATCTTCTTCCATTAACATGTATATGAGATGCTTTTGTTTGCTGTGATATCCTTTATTGTTGTGATTTTTATTTTCTTTTGTTGATTTTTTGAATTTTTTCCTTTTTTTTTTGTTTCTTTTTCCTTTTTATTATTTACCGAAGAAATAATAGCCACCATTAAATGCAAATAAACAAGAAGAGAAATGAAGATTTTTGTGAAAAGCATCTAGGTCAGCCTGTATTTAATAGGACCAATTAGGAATAAAAACGTCTATTTTGTAGCGCTTTTTATACAAAGTGTACATAAAATATTTTCTCATAATACTGTTATATTATGTATGTATAATGTGCATACATATATGTTCATATTAAAAAATAATAACAATAACAAAAGGAACAAAGAAAAATGGAACGGATATCCTAAAATAATGATTTAGATAATTTTGTCGAAGCCTTCATTCATTCATACATAAAGTTTTCCAAGGTTGTAATAAATTTTATATAACACTGTGTTTATTGGTTGAACTTATCTTATGTAATATTTGTAATTTAAGCAATTTTCTATATCAAATTTTGTTTGCTATTTTTCAATTTGATCGAAAGTCGCATATAAAAAGAGTTGCTATTGACTCCATGTTGAAGAATTGTAAAACTTTATTTCAATTCTATTTTCTTTGAGATGTCTGTACCTGAAACCTTTTAAACTAAAGTTTCTAAACCAAAGAAAATTATTTTATCAGCAGGAAACTAATACACCGGCCTAAGACTAAGTCATGATTTAATTAAAAAATTAAATTGTGTTAGTTGTTGTGTTTTGATTTTAAATTTTAATCGTTTGGTAATAATACGTCTACCCTTAATTGGTATTGTTACACGGTCAGGCGCTCTATTAGTGAGTTGTTGAGCAGGCTGCGTATTGAAAATCACATGGCTTTGAAGAACAGAAGAGTCACGAAAATTTTTCTACGTATATGAAATACGTTTTGTTTTTTTGAAATTCTTCCCGCCTCTCAGTTTTGTGAACTTTTGAGCACATAAGCGCATAGCGGTACATTAAGGAGGATTCAGCTGGATTTAACCGGTTTAAGAGGCAAAAAACGAGAATGTTCAAATGAATATTGCTATCGAATCAAGATTTTTGAACATTCATAAGAAATTGCAATAATTCTTCTTAGAAGTACTTTATAGTACAGCTATTTGAAATCCTAGTAGATGGTAAGCCGCGTCTTCAGAAAGAAAATCTATTATTTTCCTTTTTTTTCTTAGAAGTTTATTTTATTATTCGATTTAAGCGAAATCTATTGATATTTTCATTTTTTCAAGAAAATACTTGATAATACATTGCTCTTACAAGGTCCTGTATTGGATTTTTCTTGCGAAACTTATACTTCCAGAAATAATTGTCTTCCTGTTGATGGAATCACTTAATAATCCATTGCAATAAAAGGTTTTTCAATATTTTTTTTTATATTCTTGCTATGTTCCATTTTTAATAAAACTCCCACCGCGTATATTGTAAAAATCTTAGTGAAATAAACAAAAATCCAATCACAATATTCTACTTCTTTTATTAAAAACATTGAATATATCATTCTTTCAATTCAAGTGGCTGTCCAAAAATATAAGAAAAGGTAAAACAAAAGACAATATAACTTTAGTGTTCAATACTTGAAAGGATATAAAGGAGTCAAAATTAAGGTTGAGTACTTGACTTGAATGAAAGAAAAGCTGTAACAAACATACTAAGAGTAAAATATTTTTGTTTATTCTGAGGGAAGAAGTTTATCTAGTGTTATCTTGGAATTTCCAATTCAATATAAAATTTTTTTTTGTTGCAGCAGCAGTCCTTCAACAAAAAATATTGAAATAGTGAAAATAACGAAAAAACGTAACAAAAGACTAAAAAACAAAAGATTTTACGTATAGAAAAAATATTTTTGTTTTAGTTTTGACTTTTTTTTCCATTACAATTTTTCAATTATTCTTCCGATAAGGAAGAAATGAGATCGAGGAAGAAATTCATTGAAATCTTGAATAGCAACAGAACCAGTGAATGATTATGATTGTTGTTAAACATTTTTTTTTAAAATTCTTCTATCTAACGTGCTCAAAAATTTTTTAAAGTTTATTAGACACTTCCATTGTCAATATAGATCTTGTATCGGAAACTAATATTTTGCTTTTGTGACACTTTATTTATTAATTTTTAATGGATTTTTCAAATGTACTCAACAAGAAGGATAATTTCTTCTTCTGTCCAATATTGTTGTTTATGCTTATATATCGATTGACAATATTTGTAAAAAATGAGCTCAAACAAGTAAAAACGTTTCAGTCGGTATAAACCGATTGAATTATACCCTGCACTTTTCGTTATTGTGTAGCAATTACACGAACCCGTGAAGTCATTCTATAGAAACTTCACGGATATGTCTGACCTATAATTGGACATCCGACTGCCAAGTTTCATGAATCTGACTTTATTATTTTTCCAAATATTAAGAATAAGCTTTTAGGCTTGTATGGTATCTACTCGAACCTGTCAAGCAATTCCACCAAAACTTCAGAAATATATCTGACCTGTAACTCGACATACAAGTGCCAAGTTTTATGAATCTGACTTTATTATTTTTCCAAATATTTAAAATAAGCTTTTGGACTTGTATGGCAAGTAGCCGAACCTGTCAAGCAATTCCACTAAAACCTCACAAATATATCTGATCAACAATCGGACACACAACTGCCAAGTTTCATGAATCTGACTCTATTATTTTTCCAAATATTAAGAATAAGCTTTTAGACTTGTATTGGAGTTATTCGAACCTGCCAAGCAATCCCACCAAAACTTTAGAAATATGTCTGACCTATAATTGGACACACGACTGCCAAGTTTCATGAATCTGACTTTATTATTTTTCCAAATATTAAGAATAAACTTTTAGACTTGTATGGGAGCTACTCGAACCTGCCAAACAATCCCACCAAAACTTCAGAAATATATCTGACCTATAACTCGACATACAACTGCCAAGTTTCATGAATCTGACTTTATTATTTTTCCAAATATTAAGAATAAACTTTTAGACTTGTATGGGAGCTACTCGAACCTGCCAAGCAATCCCACCAAAACTTCAGAAATATATCTGACCTATAACTCGACACACAACTGCCAAGTTTCATGAATCTGACTTTATTATTTTTCAAAATATTTAAAATTAGCTTCTGGAGTTGTATGGCAGGTACCCGAACTTGTAAAGCAATTCCTCTAAAACTTCAGAAGTATATTTAACCTATACTTGGACATCCGACTGCCAAGTTTCATGAATCTGACTTTATTATTTTTGCAAATATTTAAAATAATCTTTTGGAGTTGTATGGCAAGTGCCCGAACCTGTCAAGCAATTCCACTAAAACTTCACAAACATATTTGACCTATAATTGGACACATGACTGCCAAGTTTCATGAGTCTGACTTTATTATTTTGCCGAATATAAAAAATTTGCTGTTGGAGTTGTATGGCAGCCACCCGAACCAGTGCAGCTATCCTATTATAATTTTTAGAGCATATGTAGAATATAATTGGACACATTATATACAAAATTTTATATTTATAGCTTTATTAGTTTTCGAAATATTTAAAATAAACTCTTTGAGTTGTATGGCAGCTACCCGAACCCGTTGTCCGAATTAGTCCAATAACAATAGGGTTCGTCCTTGGCACAAAAGAAAAAACTTGTGAAAGTTTGGTGTCGATAGCATTATTCGTTTTTGAGGACGGACGGACGGACGGACATGTCTAAATCGACGCAGAATTTTACGCTGAGCAAGAATATATATATATGTCCATACCGCAGATGACTCCTTCAAGTAGTTACAAACTCCATACCAAAGTTAATATACCCTTCACGAAGTGCAGGGTATAAAAAGAAAGTTTTTCGTTTCGGATTCATTTCTTTTTCATGTCTAAACCCAGCCTTAGATTCAGTATCAGTTGTCCTAACGCGCATGAAAAATAGTTTTCCTTGGACATTCTTCGCCTAATTCTTGAATTTTGTAGAGCAAAACAGGCATAAGTTGAAAACTGGTTTATCACCTGTTTTAAGAAAATAAGACTTGCCATTCAGTAGACTATGGAATTGAATTTGCGTCCAGCGTCCTTCGACATGAGAGACCAAGTATCTGGGAGTGATACTAGATTAGTGTTTAAACTGTGGGGCTAACCTTTAAGGAGTCGTCGACAGAACCACTCGGGCTTAATGAGCTTCTACGAGGCTGTACAGGAGTATATGGGGTCCTAAACCTAAAACGGCTCATTGGTCTCACGCTGCCATTTTCAGACCAATTGTAATATTCTCTTCTGTTATATGCAGCGCCTTGCGCTCCTTAGCATATAGGGTTATACAAGGACGTGTTCAGCGAGTTCGATTGAATGGTGTATTGCCAATAAAGCAATATAAGAATTCAAAACCTGGTGACCTTAGGGGGCATCTTAGTATTGTGGGTGAAGATCAGTATCATCCAGCATGGGGTTGATCTAGAACTAAGTCGAAAAACATAATGGAGCCTTACGTTGTGGACTCTCTTTGGAGGTAAATATGGGACGAGGAAGTCCGAAACTCGGTTCTGGGGCCAAAACGAACAAAGAGGTGCGGTGGTATTGGTAGGACATAAACATTATAAGGACCTCGGACTCTATCCATAATAATATTTCACTCTGAAACATATGCTATTGAATTGTGGGCTCTGGAGTGTATAAGACATCAGACATTGTTGGACATTAGTGCCGTTCTGGAATCAAAACTGTTTAAGAAACGCGTCGACTCCTTTTGCACCCTGGCTAGGTATAACATGGTAACTTTAGCCAGCAACTCATTTTATTTAGCTCTTCATGCACTTATTGCCAAAGATCTTCTGAGCTATTGACTCACTGTTTCTTTGTATTAAAGAAACCTTGCAGAATGCAAAATTGATCCATAAAACCATTTATAGCATTGTGTATATGAAACAGTAACAATTTGTACATCATCCCGTATATCCACTTACAGTACACCTACTCTTGATTTATATTTTAAAGCGTTTACAACAAACAAAAAAGGAACATACCTGCAATACACTTAATTAGTGTTATCTTAAATTAAAAGTTGCTAGGGCAATAATACAGTCATTAAAAACAACAACAAAATAACAAAATCTTCTAATTTTAAATAGCCATTAAAAGCTTTAAAAAATCACGACGTTTGATATTTTCTTTCCTTATACGTTTAAGAAAAAAACTGTCTTTTAAATTTTGATCCTTATTATTGTTATATAAGGACATTTTACTATTGTAAAGCAGGATAAATTATAAAACCTTGATAAATATTCTTATTTGCTTCTAATAGACTAAATATTAAATATCAAAGTAAATTAAAAACTTAAAAAAAAAATTTTTTTTCTTAGAGAAAATTCTAACGGTTGAAGTTTTTTAGAAAGGTCGAGACTCTAAATTAAAAAAAAAATGTTGTACTACAATTTTATTAAATGAAAATGTATAGAGATTGTCTTTTGAAGGTCCTTTTTTCATTTCATCGCATTTCAGTTGAATGCACAACATAAATCTAAAGCAAAAGAACCTTTCTGTCCTTTTTCCAGAAAGTACTTTTGATTTTGACTAAATAGCTTTGGATATAATAGTATATAGAGGTTTGATTTAATTCGTTATTAAAATTTTTTCCAGCATAAATGAAATTTATGAAAGAAAAAGAAGATGTCTGGTCATTTACATTTTTTTTTTCAAAATTAAAAGGTATGGGTTCACATAGTAAAGGTTTCCAAGAATTCATATTTAAAAATTTAAAAATAATTTGGATATTTTTAATGAAAATTATTTTTAAAATATTTTTTTAGTAATTTTAAGGAAACGATGGTTTTTTATAAAATTGCCAATTTCTCAAAATTTTATAGAAATTTAATGGTTTAATTGAATTTTCTTGTTATTAAAGTGAAAAGGTAAAAGAGAAAGTTTCTTGAACACAAAATATAGAAAGTTTTGCATTTGTGCTGAATTAGCGCATGAATTTGAAGACGGGATCGAGAATATCGGGGTTTTATATTGAAGATAATAGGAGTATAATGGATAGTGTAAGGAGGGCGAGCGTGTAAAATGTTACGTGCGTGAAGTTCACTAGACGTCTTAAAAATTTAACATTTTTGACTAATTGTTAAATATTGTTGCCTTACATCATTGTTTCACTTTATTTACATTATGTTGTAGATTTTTCGCTTGATTACGCAGAGTAATATTTCTTATCGAGACTATGGGTTGTAGATTTGTAAAATTTGTGTGCTCCTCAATTATTGATCCTCCAATCGACCACCCCCAGAGAATTTCCTGTGGTGGTTGTAAGCTTGTAGCTTTATTGATGCGAAAATGAACTGCCCTTTTTTTCTAAAAAGCCACCGAATTCATAGGCTACCTAACTGAAATTCCATTAGAAAATTCCTGAGGAACAATATGCCGCAAAACTCGTGCACATTTTTTTGTGTTTACATAAAAATTAAGAATAATAGTAAAACTCATGCGGGATTTTCTATAAGTTGTTTTAAGTGAGGGGAAAATCATATTGAAAATGTTTTTTTACTGCCATAATTAGAAAATTTTATTGTGTAATTCGAATAATTTTATTGTGAGATCCCCAACAAAAAATACTGAAGATTTTTCGACTATACGCAGCTTATAATTTAGAAAATTATTAAATTCGAATACAAAATTCTAAATTTATACCAGTTGGAAAAAATTTCAATTCAAGGAAAATAAAAAACAAAGGGGGGACAACATAATTTGTACATGGTTGGAATTCACAAATTTTCTTACATTCTCAAGAATTTCGAATAGTGCGCCTTAACCAAAAGAATTTTTATTATAAATGAATATTATGTGCGAATATCTTGTTACAAACTCTTGTCTATCTCTACTCACGTGTGTGTATGAGGAAGAAGCAGCATTCCTCTTGAATTTAATATGTTTTTTTTTATATGTATGTATTTTATTAATAAAATTGTGAGTGTGTGTATGTAAAACTATTATCGCTCGGAACATATCCAGGAATATAACTATACAACAAAAATGATATTAAAAGCGTTCATTATCTGCTAAGTAGTTATCTTTTAGGTTTTTACTGTAATCTTCATGAACATTAATTGTATTACAAACTTTTCTATAAACACACAATCATACATATATTTACATAATCTTCCATGTATACACGTCATAATCTATATATATGTAATTATGTATATTTACGCCTATATGTATTTTAATTTATAGTTTTATGTTCTAGTTAAAAATACGCATTCCGCATATACAGACATAGTTTTGTAATTTAAGTATAATATTTTTTCTATTTTATTACATTAATATAATATTATTTTTATCTTAAGTTTTCATTAAATCTTATTAAAAGGACGCAAATTGTAAGGATATCTTAAGTATATACAAATAAAAATAATTATAACGAAATTTTATACCCCAGTTTGTCTGTCGGACAATAGAATATTTGTAATTAATTTTGTATGCATGGTCTTTGGTTGGTCTAGTATGACTTTTATTTTACTGTGACCTTATTTAAAGAGTTATTTAACTAAATAAATTATTTTAATTTCTCATATTAGAAATTATGCCACAACTTTGACATTGTTCAAGACTAAAAGTGCTGAACATATAAGAAGCGAAATCTTAAATTTATAATATCATCAAAAGACCTTAATTTTAGACCTCTGCATTTATAAGAGTGTTTTTCTTTACGTATTACTTTCACGTTCAACACCATAAATATTGAAGGTAAAGGTATCCAAAGTGTAAGATTTTTTAAGTGGCGCAAAAATGCTTGCATCATGTAATATAGAAAATTAATATGTAATAGAATCGTAAATATTAAGGATATGGAAAATTAGTATTTTTCCGAGGTTATCAAAGCACACTTTTCAAGGCATGCTCTCTCATACTCAACTACATATAAAAAAAATTTGTAAGAACAAGGGGGAAAAAAAATAATAATTTATTGTGCTAATTATAATGTTGAAAATGGAAATTACTATATTACTAAGATTTTGTTGAAGTTTGAAATTAAATTTCAACTCCAATATCTTATAAATGAAGTAAATTTAATATATCAGGTCATGTTATTTAGTTGATTTCTGTATAATATTCGATATAACACATACTCGTAATTATAATGGATGTGTTACATGAAAATTGTAGAATCTAGGAGAAAATTCGAGCTATAATAAAATAATTAAAAGTCAAGATAAATTTACGTTAAAAGTTTTGGATATTAGTCTTGTGGTATCATGGGCTCGTGGTTCTTGTATTCTCTTATTTTGAACTTAGCGGAATTTGTAACAATCAAAATAAATTTTGTTTATCAATTTCAAAAGTAATCAGTTGAGTGTTCAACGAATTCTTTCAATGAATATTTACTGAAATACCTTGATTAATCTTGCTAATTCCTAAGCTGTTAATGAACCAAAAAAAAATTTATCAAAAATTTTGCTTTTTAAAGGTTTTAAAATGTGCGGTTTAATATAATCTTTATAATTACACCTCCATTACTAGAACATAAAGTTACTTAAAGGCTTTAATTATACCAATGCCATGTAAGAAATTTGTAACAGGCACACAAGAAGTTTATGCGGTTTGAATTTTATCACATAATACCACCAAGTTTACAGCTTTTAATTTAATACTCTCTAAATGAAAAATAGACTTGGAGCAAACTCAGAATTTGTGTTGAAAAAATTTAAGTGGATTACCTTAGTTGAAAGTATTCTTATGTTCTTCTTAATATCCAATTAGAAATTGTTGGAAGATTTTTTTTCAAGTTCCTGATTTGCTAATCTAAATTTCATTTAGAAAATCAAAAGTTAAAATAGTTTTAATTAAATTATTAACTTTTACTTGTTATTGAAAATTTTAGTAAGTTTTAAATGTAGGTAACACCAAAGTAATAATTTTAAAAAGGTTCTTTACAATTAAAATATTGTCATGTAACATTTCCCATGCTCGGGCGCCATCGGTTTTTTGTTTTTGCTGGTATCAAGTGGAATTATTCAATTTTGTGTCTTATGTTCTGAAAATGTATATTATCGAGACATTTAGTCATGATGAACTTAAAGGTAGTGTATAGGAATAACATTTGCTTGGTCTGCAACTCCAAAACTATAACACTAATCTAAAACATCAAACATATTTCGTGATTTATTTTATGCTCTCAAAATTTTTTTAACTTTAACTTCAGGAATAATTTTATAATTTATCAGTAAGTCGTTAAATTTTTTTTTTTTTAAATTAAACATGGAAAAATTTGTTTCATATTTTGTAAATATTTTTAATAGGTCACACAAATAGCATTGAAATAATTTCCAATTCAAAACTATTAAGTGTCGTTATAAATTTAAGCACCCAATTACACGTTTTTTTTTGGCATTTTGTTTTTGTTAAAATGGTCATTCCCATTTGACTTATGGTTATCTGTAATAAAATTTTTGAATGCACACATATTTATGCAAATAACGATGCATCTACTTATATAATTGTATGCACTTTAACTGGAAATTTTTGCTATTAAGTTTTCAATGAATTTGTGGACGTTATTTACGACTGCACCAATTTTTTTTTTTCGCTTATAAAAATTCTTAAAAAACATTTTTTACAATTCAGTTTTTTGCTATTCTGTTTTTTAATGTCAATCCAAACAAATTGATTAGTCCTTCGGGTAAGCAAGTTCAAGATCCATGTCCTTAAAAAAAAATTAATGACTCAATTTGTAACTGTCAATTGTATCTAGTAAGCAATTGAGATTTTCAGTTTTATTTACATTTTTATTTTTATTTTTATTATTTTGTAAATTTATTTTTAGTAATGCAATTTACATCGTAGTGCTTTTCAACCAATGCATCCCTGACCATATTAATTTTCGCAAAACTTGCTCTCGCAGTTGAGCAACGAATATGAGGTCAATTTCATCATTACTACATTTTGTGTAAGAAATTCGAAGAACATATAAAAACCAAATCGAAAAATAAATTCCGTTTTCATTAGTGAGATGGGACAAGCAGAGACTGACCAGCGGGGCTTCGGTTCGTATATTCAAAATAGATACGAAAGAAGAAAACTAACATTCAGAACAACAAGTTTATGAAGAAGTAAATTTTACTTTTCAAGTACAATTAAATGCGGCTCATCAGAATTATGAATATTAAATATCGTGTCACAAATTGAAATAAGGTGAGCGGCACCAGCCACAATATGTAAGTATACACCAATTTATTATTAGTGTAATTCTTATAATATTCTATATAGAAAAATGTATTTTTAGTGTGCATGTTATCCTTTCTTTGTGTAACAATAGAATTTTCGAATACTCAAAATGTCAGTAAATTTTACGTAAGTGCAGTAATGTAGGGATATGAAATGATTTTGGTAAGTAAATGTTCTGCAAATTAATTGAATTTTCAATAATATTAAAAATTTTGATTTTCTTGATACAATTTTTTAAAGGTGTCCTAATATTTAAAATAGCGAATTATGAATAGTCATGAAAAACGTCTCCGATGAATTAAAATATGAATAATGTATTTAACTAAAACGGACTAAGTTTCATGAAAGCAGTTCATGAAAGGAGAGAAACATCAAAGGGTTCGGAAAAAAGGGTTTGTCCATTTTGAATTATAATCGAAAACATAAAATTCTGTATGTAATGGTAAGGTTTTTCCTAAAGTGTACTAAAGGATAAAGCAAAATAATAACAGGATTTTCATACTGTGCAAAAATCGTTTGCTCAGTTTATGTGTGTAACTAAAATTAAAATTTGTTCCTGCCAATAAAAATTTTTTTTTGGAAATTGGATTCCTATTTGAAATTTATAGCAATACAAAAATAAGACTCAGTTTGCTTAAAGAAAATTTATTTTTGTTCGAAAATTGTCTGATTGTAATACAATATTTCCAACGTTTTAGGATTGGAGACATTTATGCATTTTCATTTTAACTACACACATAGATATGTATAGGGATTTATGGTTCACAACAGATAGTTTCGAAAATATTATAAAAATTAAATTTATGTATTACATTTAAATGAATGTACAATGTCATTTATTATAAAGTTGAATTGCCATTTTGTTTTTGAAATTTTGTATAATAGTCTTTCTTAACTATGCTGCATATGATTAATATACGTTATAAATATAATTTTCCTAGAAAGATCATTTTCTTAATATTGTGAATCGGTAGTATTCTAATATAGCTCCAATATAATGCTAGTTAACAAAATAAGACTGAAATGACTTGCAAAATGCTGCCTCCAGATGACATCAAAAAGGGATATGAGTTAGTTTTCAAGGAATTTGCAGGGCAAGTTGATTGCACAAGGTTCCTAAAGTATTTCCACGAAACGTTTATGTCTGCGGGTCTTTTTCCTTTAAGATTTTGGAATCATAGACAATTAGTTTTAGAAGGATTTCCAAAAATTTCGTTTAAGGATGGCATAATGGATAAACTTATAGGTTTGGTTTGCGAAAGCTGCCTTTTTTCCATTTCCTAGTGACCCTGCACAAAGAAATGGAGTATCAGCAAACAAAATTCCATAATCCATTACCACTTCCAAATAAGAAGTACTCCATCTTAGGAAGAAAGCTAAGAAAATTGATCAAAGCTTATGATCCCCAAACTTAAAATACAACGCGTCTTTTCTTAAAGCTATGTTTAATTTGCTTGTATAATTTTTACCAAATCCCGTTGCTTGTAATTCGCTTATTTTCCACTTTCAGCCTAGTAAATGATTTGTAAATGAAATTTATTAATGTAGTCCGGCTTCTTAGTTGTAAGATAGTTTTAAGATTGTAAATTTTTTTTATTGTATAGTAGTTAATTTTAAATCTGTATAGCAGTAGTTTAAATTTAATTATAAATATAATTTATTAGTATAGAGTAGTTTTAAGCTAGTTATAAGCTATTGATCACCAATACACCTCAGAAAATCTTGCCATCAACGCCTTCGACTTTCGGTCTCTTCAACTACTGTTGACGGTGGGTCAAATGACAACAGGACGGGACCACTGGTGATATACTTTGTTATGTATAAATTTATAATATTTAATTTATTTTCGATATATTGAATTTATCCTAAACTTACCTGAGTCTTAAGAGTTCTTTGAAAATCTACCCAAATACATCCAGATCATTTTCGTTGGATGAGGTTGCATCTTCTATTATGCATATTTCACGGTGCCTTAACAGGTGGGTTCTTAACAGTTTCTCTTATGCACTTTGTTTTCGCCAGCATTTCCTAATTTTTTGTTCGTAACATGGCCCATACCAAACGGTCGTATCTCACTTTGTCTTTGGTTTAATTTTTAATTTTTGAATTTTAAATTTACTTTGAATTGTTTGTTATTCTTTTCTTTTTGGAATTTATCGCCATGAATAAATTATGAATATGGGCTTCTTTATATATCGGTTCCAATTTTATCATTTGGAAAATTTTGAGAGACAACTTTTTCCTGTATAACAAGACAATTTTAAGTTTTAAAGGAGAAAAAGTCAATGAAATGTTTGGGTCCCTGCAATGTCCAATACTACAAACTCCTAATATTATTTTACTTTAGAATGATTGTAGTAACCAAATTTTAAAATATGCCAAAAATTTTATTTGTAATGGACACACATAAATTACAATTTAAAATTATTTTTTTTTTATTTTTTTGTTAATAAAAATGAGGTCTAGTGTTTTATTATAAAATCTTTTCATTAGAACCTAAAAATTTATTTTTCATTTCTATCATGATTTTTCCTTTAATTTTTCATATTTAACTGCATAATTTTGTAATAAAATATTTAATATGCTTTTAGAAAAAAAAAAACAAAAATAATTTTTTTTTTTATAATTTTTTCTTAAAAAAAAAAATTTCAGTCTGTATTTTTCTTTTGAGGCTATTAAAACTTTTTAAAAGAGTTAGTAAATAATTTCCTTTCTTTCTCCCTCTTGATTTTTTTTTTACAAAAAATTGTCATTTCTGAGAGTTTTGACCACATAAATTACAAAATGGAGAGAACAAGAAAAAAATGGAAAATTAAAAGATTGAAAAATGAAAAAATGAAAATACAAAAAATTTGAAATGTAAGAAAAAGAAGAAGACAAAAAATGAAGAAATTGGTATTAAAAAAACAAAAACAAAATAGGAAGAAACACAACAACTATGCAAAACCATACGACGCGTTCGTTGTTCAACTTCTTGTGGGAAACGAAAAAGGGCAAAAAAAAAAAAAATTTGAAAACTCTAAAAAACTTCTTCAGGATATGGTTGCAACTTTGCAAAGTTGCATCCATTTACCATGTTATTTATAATATGTCTACATACATGTATACGATGATGGAGATATATGTGGATGCATACAAGTTTAAAATGAAAACATATTGTCCCTTGGTTACATTGTGGTTTATGAAATTTTTTGAGATATGTCGCCCCTATATACATATATCTACTTACATATACTATATATACATATATACCTATATCTAACATTATGAATGAAGAAAACTGCATTGCAGAATTGCCATAAGTCATGTTCAAAATAGAAGATTCAACCAGCTTTTTACAAATACAATGTATAAACTTTTTGCACATAGAATTTTTGTGATATATGAGTGACTGTATATACAATCTTCTACTAGTAGTAGTCATAGAGTATTTAAATAAAGTGTATATGTGTGTATAGTGGCAGAAAAATTGCACTTGTTCATATATGAATTTTAAAAAATTAATCTTTTTTAACTTCTGCTGACGACAACTATTTTTTAAGAATCAATTTATACCAAATTATATTCTATATTATATTGTGAATGGTTTTTTGTTGTAATTTTTTTTTGTATTTATGTATATGAAATTTTACACTTATTTTGCAGCTTGCATTCAATACATACATGTACTCGTATGCACATATTATACAGAACGTGTTAATCTATATGAAAATTGTTTAACATTGTGTGTTGAAATAAAATTTTTTAAAATAAACTTTTTTATGTTCTGAAATTGCTGCATTTTTTATATGCATATACATATACATATAAATATATGCACATATGTACATCCAAATGCATTTTTTTTTGTAAAAAGTTTTCTCATATTTTTTTTTTTGTGAGAAAGTTTGAGAAATTCAAGTTAAATGTATACCTAATAAGGCACTTATTTTGTAACTCAATATTTTCATTTCATCAGTCTCTGTTTGTATGTATGTAGATATTTATAACAAATTTCAACATAATATTTTGGAAGAGTAAATATAATATTTGATTATTAACATGCTCCTTTATTTAGTGGCTAAATTGAATTTTTGTGTGATTTTTTTTTTTTTTTTTTGAAAATATTCAAATAAATCAAAAATATATGTACTATATTTTAACTTGAAGTGTAAAATCGTGCTGTCACCTCCACGTGGTGCACTCTGGTAACGATGCAGAGCAAAAATTTGAGTGAAATGTGAAGCGACGGGGGTTCGGACTGTGGTCATGTCTCACGCCAACTGTTCGTTCCTTAGCATTTCAGCTTGATGCTTGAAGAAGGCTAACGACAGACGTCCCAAGTCAAGGTGGAACACCATACGCCGAGGACTGCGTGGCCAAGAGGGAGCTTGGTCGCTAGTCTGCGGACTCCGGATACCATGCGCTCTCCGGTTTTAATTAGCCTTCCCGTGGTACTGGGGATCTCTGCCACGGGTGACCGCTTTTTTTTCTCCCCAACTCGTGGGTTTCACATTAAAGTAACCAAAACAAAAAAACAAAAACAACAAGAACAACAAAGGTGAGCACTGGAGGACGCGGGGCCCCCAGCATGCGGTGTAGCGAACGTGGCTATCGTGCCGCCAGCTACACCTGTAGACTCTAGCGAGCAAACTACATCGGCGCCAATGGCTACAGTGCCGTTGGAGTCCATGGTTAAATACGGAAAGCACATCAACAGCGACGGGCTCAATTATAGAGGAGGACCTATCGTCTGAGGAGTTGGGAAGTGCTGGATACTCTCAAATATCGATGCTCTCAGACGAAAAACGGGAGATATTGCAAAGCCACAAATGCCGAAGAGGGACAAATGGTACCTTTGAGAGGGTGAAAATGTGTGGTGAAGCGAAGAAGCGCTTTAAAAGGCTGCTGGACCAAGGGGTTAGCATAGGTGAAGCCAGGAAGCTTTGCTTGAACTCTAATAGTTCAAAAAAAGAAAGAGATCTGACGGCTCGCTGGAAAGGCAGCAAGCAGATCTGAAAAAGTCCAAGTTGGAGGTGAAGTCGAGGAACAAAGATTCCAGTGACAGAGCTGGACTATACCATAAGCTACCGTTTTGGAAATTTCCAACTCTGTCAGCGAGGGAGGAAAGAAGAGAGTAAGCAGGAGGACGACAGGAAGGGTCATCTTGCAGCTGAAACGGCGGTGGTACAACATCATCCAATGGATCAGGAGCTCGTGCGGCTGACAGCAAGGATGCACCGAAGAAATGCCTCCATAATGCTAAAGCAGCACTAAGCTGTCTGAGCAAGAGGTTCATCAAAGAAGACCTGCAAGACAATCAAAGGCCTGCAGGATAATAAATGTAAGTTGGTTTTCTTACATCTACATGAAATACCAAGAGCCGCATTGTGGCTTAATAAATCTATAAAATTTCTTCCAATTCCAGAGTTCATCACAAGGGACCTGGTGGCAGTGGAGGTTGAGGCTCAACAAACAGAAGTCCGAGGCTAATATGTGCTTCAGCGTACTTTCCTGGAGAAGAGAGCAACGCCCCACCAGAGGTAGAGAAACTCGTTCCATACTGCAAATGGAAGAACAGGAGGCTTATTATGGGCTATGTACCAATGCTCATCACAAGGTGTGGGAAAGTACCGATACGATCCCTAGAGGTGAGTGCCATTTTGATTTTTTATTACAAAATAACTTAGATATCGCTAATAGGGGTAACAAACCGACCTGTATAAACGCAATACGTAAGGAGGTCTGGGACCTTACGATATGTAGCCCCCTTGTGGCCTCTTTGATGAGGAACTGGCACGTGTCTGAGTGGGTTTCCCTCTCAGATCATAGGCATATTATTTTTAGCTTGGCAACCTTTTGGGAGGTCTTAGAGGAGCCCGTAAGGGTGCCTCGAAGAACTGACTGGTCAAAATACAGGGATAAGGTGAAGGAGGGTCTGATGGAGATTGGCGGGGATATAACATCGATCCAAAAACTGGACGAGGTCACCAATGATCTCTGCCTCCTACTTAAGTGGTCCTTCGAGGAAAGCTGCCCGGTCAGGACACAAAGGCCTAAAAGGGAGGTGCCCTGGTGGAATGGGAGGTTGGCAGGGTTGAAGAGGAGTTGTAAGGAAACTCTTCAATATGGCCAAAAAAACCTCTGACAGCTATCACAGGGCTCTCACACAATACAACAAAGAGATTCGCAGATCTAAAAGGAAGACATGCCGAGCCTTCTGTGGCGACATTCAAGAGGTCGCCACAGCCTTTCGTCTTCTTAAGGCGCTTTCTAAAGATCACACAAATGCCATTGGCATGCCCAACGACTTCGATGGAGGCTCTCTTGGGCTTGGCCCCACTTCATATTCACCTAAAGGGGGAGGCTATGAAGGGGGCACTGCGGATAAGGCAATACAGGGAACCAAAGCCGGGTGATCTTAGGGGCCTTCTTAAGATCGTTGCAGAAATTTCTTGGCTTACATGACATGGGGATGCCCTTGGACTTTGGTCTGAGGGAGAGAAACATAGTGAGGCTATACGTTGTCGATCTAGCTGAAAAGCGGATCTAGAATGTATCAGAAGGAACATAAGAAGGAGCAGGATTTTTCTTATGTCGGACAGTAGGGCTGTTCTCGGGATCCTCTTATCTGATGTAGTGGGATCGAGGCTGCTAAAGGAATGCATTGACGCCCTTGGCATCCTGGCCAGGCACAACAAATCGACCTTGATGTGGGTGCCGGTACACTCTTCCTTCATTGGGGTAGAGCCATGCTTTGGGGGGCCAGAGTTGAACACTGGGACAAATTTGTGCGTCCCCTGGGACTGGGTCTTATAGATTATGAATCTTTTGATTCAGTGATCAGAGGAAATATTAATTGGCAATATATGTGAGCTGTAAAACCTGCGTGAGTTCAAAATCAATTAACTAAAAATAAGCATAATCCAAATACAAATTTCAAACTTATTTAGCTCTTAGCATTAATGTTACTGACCGCATTCAAAGTTAACTGCAATCCTAAAGCTGCATTCCCTTTTGACTTGAAAATAATATTACCAGCACAGATTACTTGCTTTGATACCAATAGACCAAATAGTCAAAACGGCGATTAAAATTCCGCAATCATCAACTGCATTTAAAAGTTGCATTAAGCCATAAAATTGCATTAGCCCCCTCCGCCTTCCAACCTATTTCCTCCTAATCTTCCGTTTTAATCAGAACTAACGCCGTTTCCAAGTAAAATTTCCACAAAGGCGCGAAATATGTTCTGCTCTTTCTTCCTTTTGCCCCAAAGTATATACACAAACAGTCGGTAAATAGCCTCAGTTTCGTCATACTCTACATAGACTAAACTATCAACTTAATTTTTCTTGCTTTATATAAGCATATAAGAATTATATGGTGACAATACGTAATTAAAACTTCTTATTTATTCAGTATTTCATTTAAAATTCTCCTTCTTACTCGTATTATTTTCAATTTAATTAAATAATTGAACAATGAAAACACACCGTACTGTGTAAGAATGGCAACTGCATTCATATTGGAATTTCGGGACTCAAATTCATTAGCTGTTGATAATATGTAATTAATTCATGTGTACGCATATTATGTAATAAATAGTCTTATATTACACACTATCACTTTACTATTCAATTACCGTCTTCACAAATTTTGTATATAACCATTAACATTCCTGTTATATTATTACAATATAATAGTTAATATAGAAAGCAGACGCATTAATATACACAAATTTCAATTAATTTGAATTTTTAATTATTCCATACTATAAGATGCAAAGATTTCCTGTTTCTGTGCATATGTGTGTTTGTTATAATAAAGTTGCTTTTCATTTAATTTGTATTTGTATAGTCTGCATATAATAGAGTAATCTTCAGAAAGAGAACACAATTTATATATGGTACCTACTTTGAATTTTATTATACACTTTTAAATTTTATGAATTCCTGTTAATCCTTAGATACATATATAATGTAGGTAATCGTACATGTGTAATTTTAATTCATGTTACACGAATTTATATAATTTTATTTGTAAAGCATATTAAAACTAAAAATAACATTGTAAACATTTTAAATTTAAATGACAATAAAAATGATTTAGTATAGGTAATAAATTAATTTATTTGAGAGCTAATTAAAATTTATTAAAATAAACGTTTTTATTGGTTCTTACTTTAAGTATAGTAAGCAAATTAAGGATTATTATATTAAGAATTAAGGATTATAAGAAGCTATATACTATAACTATGCAGTACATACTCGTATTATGTTGATGATAAGGATGATTTATTGAAAATGTATGTGGATAGAGGTGATTTTTTGAAAACTAAAAATTTTGCCAAAATATTTTTTATACCTTAAAAAAGTCAAAAATGTTGGATGTAATAAATAGTCTAGTGTTCTTGATTAACTGCTACTTGTGAATTAATTACGAAAGGGGGTTTCGATTTATTCGGTAGCATTCTGTACACCACTAAAAAAGCTCTTCGTCGACCTCAAGAAAACTTTCGTTACTCAAATTCAGCGTTATGAAATATGGAAAGCACTAGAAGACAGGGGAACTGCAAACAAAATAATTCGTATGATTCGAACGTTGTACGAACATGCCGAGTTCGTGGTAATACATAGAGAAAAAATAAGCAATTCATCCACCTTCAAATCAGGAGTCAAACAGACTTGTCCACTTTCGTCGCTGCTCTTTACAATTGTGTTAAATTCGCTCTTCAGATCTAACATGGATTTAAGTAAAGCAAGTAATAAAAAGTAGAAGAATTGGAGGCTAGTAGAAACACATACATACCTTATAAAAAATTATTTACTCCATTTGTTATTGTAATGAAACTTCGAACAAATTAATGAAATAATTTTTTCATTAAAATATTTGAGAATCCTGTAGTTTTTATGGAATTTTCTCATACAACTTCAAAAATAATTTCATCGTATTTCACAGAAAATATTCAACTTACAGTGCCCAAATTTAAAATTATTTTTTTAATTTGTTGAGTGGAACTTTAAAACCATTCATTCATACTTGTATCAAAGATTTGGTGTGATTCCACATTTTCTCGTCATTACTTAATTCGAAGAAAAATTTTAGGAAAACTATACTGAATCACCAAACAATGCTGTCAGTTTGCGGATAGTAACTTGAAATGGTCATTACCGAAAGTAGAATTTTAATATTATTATTTTAGATTAAAATAATTTTTTTTTTGTTTTTCACGATATCAAAATGTCTGACGTACTCACTTTTCTTTATTGGTTTTTTTTGTTCATTTTTTGTTTGTTTCTTTTTCGCTTCTAATAAACCTTAATGATAAAAATGCTCTACTTGGATTAATTCCAACTGGAATATCCTTATAAAATCATACATACAATATTACTTATTTATAAAAATGAAAAAGTAGCCGAGTTGTAATACAAAAAAAGAAAAGGAAAAATTGTGAAAAATTTCATTTATAAAATTTCGAATTTTTTTGTACTTTTTATTCTTTTTGGCTCCAAAATCATTTTAAAGAAGATTGTGTTTGTATTTTATTAGGTCGCCACAAATGAAACATCACTTTAAGCTTTTATCGCCTTTGACAGGATACATTTCATTTTTATATAAACTTTATATTTTGTGTACTAAATTAATTTAAGGGATAAATTACGTTTTTTTTGTTAATTTATATTTGGATAATTTAAAGAAGAATGTACTTTTTATATATGTACGTATGTGTTAGTGGAACTGGAGTATGCTATACATACATTAGTTTTAGTTAATTCCAGCTGAGATTTAAAAAAACAGTCGATGATCTAAGTTGAAATTTTTTTTTATGTTGAAATTTATAAAAAATAATTTTGTATAAAATTTGGATTTCAATTATTATAAAATTTTTTTGAGAGTTTGAATTTGTGTGATTTTATTCGAAATTTGCTCGATTTTTAAAGAAATTCAGATTTTTTAAATGGTTATTCTGTTTTTACCGAAGTTTAAAAAATATTAGAAATTTAATCAAGAAACCCTGAGAGCTGGTATATTTTCTGAATGGGATGTTTTGAGAAGGTGTAAACTCTATATAGTAAATTTTTCTCCCAAATAGTAAATTTTACTCGATTTATTACATTTTCGATTTGATAAACAGAGAAATGGACAGCCATAGAGCGAACTTTTGTAGAAAAAAAAAGTAAAAGTTGAGAAAAGGTTCCCGGTTTTAATTTTTTGTTTCTATTGTTTCAATTTACATGTAGCAACAATTTTTAATATCACCCCGAGAAATAATTGCCTTGAGTTTTTTAAATATTTTGCATGTGTAATTAAATAATAATTAAATGATCAAGTTCAAATTACTAAAAATAATTAGTTTTAATGAAAAATTACAACCGTTACTCATCAGTCCAACTTTAAATTACTTAGAATAAGAATTATTTCATTTTCAAAACTAGGAATTTTACTTTAAATTTATTAGAGTCCAGAAAAAGTTTCTGTTCTTAAACTGAAACAAAATAAATTCACTAAATTTTTAATTAACTTTTTAATTACTTAATTATTATGGTAAATTCTCACATTTCTGGTTTTTCTATTTTTCTTTTAATATTTTCATATATCGTAATAATCATAAATAAATCCAAATTAACAAAGTTATACAAATATTATACAACTGTTATAAAATTTAATTATACTTATATTTAATTTTCATTGGTATATGTTGTGTGTATAAAATATATTTTGTATAGTAATAAATATTATATAAAAGTCCTTTTCAATGACATCCACAATTATAAGCTACCATATGTTTGTATTTCCTTAAATTAACATTTTGTTCATTTAAATAATATAAAACGGATATAGAACCTAAATCTCTTGGTGCACAACATGGTTTTGGTAACCATGGATTTTTTAAACGCATTAATGTTTGTATTAAAGCATGATTAGTTGCATTCATACCAGCTCCCAATGGGAAATTACATTCTCCACTACAAAAATATGCATCAAATTTTTCCGGTGCAATAATCCAATTCTCCCAATTTAATTCGTAAAAATCAACTGTAAAATTCATACGTTGGCAATATTTTGGTGAATTAAATTGTTGTATTGTAGATTTATGTAATTCTCTTCGTTTATCTTTTGTCATCTGGGATGAATAATGTTGTTTTGTATTATGATAGTGATTTCCTGATTTCACTTGTCGTTGATCTCTTATTTTTGTGTTTTTCTTTCTATCTTTATTACTGTCACTTTGCTGTCTAACATTTTTAGTTACAATATTTCGTTTTAAACGTTTTGTTACATTTTCTTGTACTAAATTTTTAAAATTATCTATTATTTCTGGGCCATTAAAAAGTCCAATAATAAATGGATGAAATTCTTCATTATTATTATCAGTTGTTATTAAACCAATTTTCTCTGGATCAATTAACATTTTAGAATCATTTTTTAAATGTACGACTATCTGTAGAGCGGGATTTAAACCATGATTTTTTATTAATTTACGAAGTGCAACACTTATGTCAATTTCAAGCCATCCAATATAATTTACACTTATATTAATTGATGTTAATAAAATTCGTTTCTCTTCGATATTACCAAGTAAATAAACCAATATTGATATTTGTTCGATATCATTGTTGTAGACCTCTGACGACAAATTCTTGAAAATTCTCAATTCTGAATGTTGTAGCTCAAAATTTGTTGGAATATCATTGATATTGAATAATAATTTAAAATTATTTTTATTACTATATAAATATTCATTGGGTTTAATTGGTGCAAAGGTTATAATATTATTACATTTTTCAACTTCTATTAAATCGAAATCTGTTATAAAATTTGAATTTACACTTCTCCTTTGACGAATTCTATTATGATCATAGTCGTGATCTTTTAATATTTCATATAATGTGTATAAAAATTTTATTGATGAGCGGTGCAAATGTTGTTCTGGTGAATTGATTTCAGGTTTCTTTCCCAAATCTAGGATTTGAGATATCTTTTCAAGGAAATTATTTTTATTATATTGGTAGGCTTCTTGAAAATATTTTTGATGCAATAATCCTTGTACTAAACCATCATCAGAATTTAAAATATCAAAAGAATTTTCTATTTCAACATAACTTAATGAATTCGAAATTAAAACTAATAAAATTAGCGATTTGACAGACATTGTGTCGTTCATTACTCTTCTGCTTAAAATTTTCAACTGACGAGAATATTAACGTAACAAATATATTTATGCATAATTATAGCAGGCATTTTTGTTTACCTGCGAAAAAATTTATTTATAAAATATTGACCTTGTTTTGTTAAGAGGGTGATTTATGTACCTACTTGAATTATTTGATTTTAGGTTGTTCACAGAATCACGCAACAATAAAATGATAAGGAATGTCACATGTCATCCTTATTTTGGTTTTTTTTTCTATGGTTATTTTACCCGTTAGTCAAAATTATTATAAATACAGATTTAAATGCAATGTATGGAGGGGAGAAATCGTATTTTTCCTATTAAAATCTTGTTTTTCGAGTATATTTTCGGATTTCTTGTATAAATCATAAACATTCTTCTGTTATAGGAATTTTCCATATTTTAAATAAAACAGTTCTCGTAGGCCCAAATTTAATATTTTGAATTGTAGGGTCGCTGTAGAATTGTAGTTAGTAAACTGTTAGTTAGAATGAAATTTAGTTTTTTTACTACTTATGTTATATGTACCATGATTTTGTGTTGTGTCATTTGATGACTTATTCAGACACTACAGGAGCAACCCTACTTTAAAACAACATGATTTGAGAAATTTTACACTACTTTATGGCATTATTAGCGTGGCTCCCTTGCGGAATTATTTTTAGTTTAAAATCGAAAACAATAATATGACATGACTTGTCAGTTTACATTAAACAATTTTAATTGTTTTAATTGTATTTAATTTCTAACAAAACATTTAATTGACTATGTATACGGAAACCGAATTTAAAGGTTTGTGTAGAGAATATATAGAAAATCCATATTGGATTGTCTGTATTATTAAAATTTATGAAATTCGATATATTTTTGTGAAAAAATAAACAACAAATGGAAATTTCAAATATTTTCACCAAATAATTAAAAATCTTTTATATTTTTTTTCAGATATTATATTTTATAGTCTTGTGGGAATATTTTCCATTAGTTTGGAAAAAAAAATTTTAGAAATAGAAAATTAGACGGATTAGAGTTTTTACTATACAACAAAACTCTTTTGGTAAATTATGATTTGTATTGTTTTCCTTTAGCATCCAATTTAGTTTCTACTTATTATTATTATTTTTTTATAAAATTTTTGTAAATTTTTGTAATATTGTAATTTTTTTTTTTGTAGAAGAGAACATTAACACATAAAAAATATTTTTTTTTTTACAGAAAAGATAACAAAGCGACTCAAAACAGGATAATAATAAAAACTAAGTAGAAAAAATTATGAAAAATAATTTTTCCCTCAAGGATAATAAACCAAAACTGAAATATTTTACCAACAATCATAAATCAAAAGTGGAGATCTCTTTGGAATTTCAACGTTCGCCTTTTTTTTTCTCTTTGTGTATATAGAGTTGAAGTGTTCGTCTTTGTTGTTTCAGTTTGTTAATGTTGTTCTCTCTTTTTGTTTCAAATTTGAATTACGAAAAGCAACCATATTGCTCATTGCTTGAAGTGTTGATGTAACTTTAAAAAAGAAAAAACAAAATATAAGAATAAAAGTTAGAAAAAATAAATCTATATGCAAATTATAACAGTTTTTCATAAATATTTTTGAGAGAACAAAAAAAAATTACCACCCAATATTGTAATAACAGAAAAGTATGAGTTTATAAAAATTTGTTAAAAAGAATTTTACTGTTTACTGTTACTGTGTATTCAGTTGTTATTTTGGAACCATCAACCTTCCTTTCTGCCATATATGGAATGAATGGAAATATTGAATAAATTCCGTTTTTAAGAAAAGCACGAAAAACAAATAATTTATCAGTTGTACCGTTTTATATTTACATGTAAATTTTAACTAATACACATTTACTTTCATCGTGTATAACACAAGTAGCAGCTATATGCTAATGAATATATATTTTGAAGATGCGGTTACAAACCACAAACTTAGTTACGAACCAAATCGTATTGCTTTAACGTAAGTCGAGTGTGCACGTACAATATAGAATGAAACTATAGCAAAACTACTTGAATTTGTTGTTAAAATTCTAGGATTTTCTATTCAGACAAATGGTATCTATTGAAATGAACATATTCTCGACCATTGATATTTTTTTTTTTGAAAATTGCATGTCTGGATAACGATTACTCCAATTGAGAATTGAATATATTATACTCGTAGACGCGTTGTCATATAATGTCATCAAAATTGACAATGTCTCCATTTTGTCATTTTAACAATAATCACTGTTGACAGTTTTTTGGTTATTAAATTTATTCAATGATCACCGACAAGAGATTTATATGAAAAATTTTAATGTTGTGAACCTTTGAAGCAATGAAGATGATGAGGAGTTTGTAACATCATCTCCAGAGGATATTAAAAAGTGCAATGTTGTTTCTTGTATGATTCTCGACAATAATATTATTACAAAAGGACAACTTACACTACATGTCTGTAACGATGGATGCAGACATTATGTTTAATCAGAAGTCCAGAATATTTTTAAGTTAAGAATATAAAGAAAAGAGTAATAAATGTTTCATTCTCAGAATTAAGTGTAAAGTAATAACCCTACCATCTCCTTTTGTACTTTAGCATTTTTATACAAAATGCAGGTATACATAAATACGATAGAGAAAAATTAATAATCTTTATGCTTTTGTAATATTAACCAAATACCTTGCATTATATACGTACATATATGTATAACGTATATTTATGTAAAATGGAATGTTACCTATTACAAACTTGATTTTAAAATATTGAAAACATAAATTTGTATATTATGTCGTTTGCATTCTTAGTAATTAATAGGTGCTCTTCAGTAAGAAAGGTATTCTAATATATTACAGTTTACCTGGAACAATAGTCTAACTATGAACAATTCATATAATTCAGATTTAGGTATCCTTTATTAGAATATATTATATGAGGTTAATATTATATATATATTTTGCATTACCTGCTGAGAAAATAATTGTTGTATGTTACATTTGTCCTTTTTTTCAAGATTTCGCAATATTTAATAATGTAATATCTAATCCAATATCAGATGGTCTGATAAATTTATTTTTTTTTTCTGTCCGAAGTCCAGATTGACAGCTGAATGTCATGCATGAATTTTGTCTATAAGGGGTTGGTCGATGGAGTAATCGACCGGGATCATGACAGGCTAAATGTTTTTTCGAAGGTTAAGACCATAATCGTTTTAAAAATATTATTGAAATGAAGTGAGAATGCTCATAGGAATCTTATCAGACCAAAACTTTATTCTTGTAATATAAAATTTTGGGATGACGAATAACAACTTTCTCAATTAAATGAGTTCTCGCACACTGGTGGAACATAGTTCAGTACTCATTCTTACTTTTATCGAGATCTTAATTTCTTTCCCTCGGAAATTCCAATGTTAATTTTAAAAAATTAAGGCCATTGAACATACGATGGATGCATTTTTCATGGATGGTACTTACTTAAGTGCAAAGGTGGTACATATTTATGCATTTAAGGTATACGTATGTATTTTATGTGAAAAAGATTACACTTGCTTTAAAAAAAAGAAAAAAAACTTTTTGTGTTGTTGGCATGAAAATTTTCAAAATTGGTTTATGAACGAAAATTTATTTTTTTTTTTTTTTTTAAATGGAAGATAAAATCCTCTTATAACTTTTTAAATAAAATTTATTTATTATGAATAAGTTTTATTCTTCTAGAGATTCTTATAATGTTTTATAGAGAAAATAGGTGTTTGAGCTTGTTAAATTGATAAGGATGTAAGTAAAATGCTATACACATACTTAAATACGTTAATAGTTTTATATTGTACTAAAAATTATAATAATGAAACTAGGTTAGAAGATTTTTAAATTTTCATTAAATATCTAGATATTTTCAAATTGTACAAGCAAGAAGAAAAATAATATCGGATTTCCTTTTCTGAAGCTTATTACAAACTAAGAGTTCTCACAAGAAGCAGAAATTCTAAGTAAAAACGACTTTCTGTCAATAGGAAGGACATCACGTAGTTGTGCTGTTCACCTTAGATGGAGAATGATGTGATGGTCAAGTATGATACGATAAGCTGTTGAAAATTGTTAATAAATCGATACCTTAAATTAATATAAAGATTAGAAGAATATTTACAATTAAAGAGGAAGCTAAATGAACATATAGTAAACTTGTAATATGTAATTAAAATTAAAGTGAAAAGTGAAAATGTAAGGATTTGAGGATATTCTGAAAACAGTGAAGTAAAAATGTGGGAATAAATAAAAACATGTAATAAAATATTTCCCGAATGCATTTTTGAAAATATCAGAATTTGTAGTTTTGTAGAATTTGTTAGGGTATTCACCTTTTCCCTATAAAAGTCTAGCTAATAAACTCGTTGAATGTAAAATTCTATATGGCAACGAATCGCCTAAAAATATTTTACAAAAAAAATTTTTATAGTACAATTTAGTACTTTGTGAATATGTGAAGGCGTTATGAAAATTTTTAAGATTCATTTCTACTACGGGAAATATAGCAAATTATTGACAACAATTGTATACTTGACAGTCACTTATTGTGAATAAATCAAGTTCGTGTGAGCTTTAGTTTCAAAATAGTTACAGCACTTAAATTGCAAACCTGTGATGTTTTTGATATTTAAATAACATTTTCGTATAAATAGCTTTGAACCAGTTTTGATACCCAATTTCCAATATACTATCAGCTTAATATCGTAAAATCAAAAAATACAGGTAAATCATTAAATTTTATATTAATTGAAAGCAATGTTACAAACGTAAATTATAAATTTACATGAAAGTTTAAACTTACTGTAGTAGACTGATATAAGGACATTGGTTTCAAATAATTACATTATTTCGTAAATAAATGTTTCGTATTTCGATCATTTTATCGGTATATTCGTTCTGCTGAACAAGAAATTTATACTACATGTTATTATTGAATGATTTTGGATCTGTAACGGAAGTCGGCATAGCGCATGTGAATTCGTCCTCATAAATCAACAAAATTCTTTCTACAGTTATAGTTTATGACATAAAATTTCGAAGTTTTAGGGGCTTCCATTAAAGAATTTGATTTTTCCATCAGAGGTTTTAAATTTACAATTTTCACTTTTCTGTTACCAAGTATTTTTCATTCAGTAAGAAATCATACCAATTTTTTCTTTTTACTTTCTTACCAAAAGATTTACGATATTAAAATGCTCTAGTCAAAAAATAATTACAAAATATTTTTTTTTATTTCGTAATCAAATATGCAATTGTACACAAACACATAAAAGGAATATTTGAGTTGAAATTTTGTTTTTAAATATTCTTAACTTCAACAAAAGAAAATTAAAATAACAAAAAAAAAACGAGAAAGCATCATTAAATAATTATTTTTGTACTGTTTATTATTTCATACTTATTAAAATTATTTTTATTTATTTTTAACTCTGACATAAAGTAAATTTTGAATACTTTCCAAAAAAAATTTAAAGAGATCCTTTTTTCCCTTTTCTACTTGCTTTCTCTTGTATGAGAAAAGTATGTGAAAATTATTGTGAATGTAAAAATAAAAATTAGAGTATGATGAGAAAAAATTATATTGGAACGCATAAACACACAGTATGAACATACGTGTATACAAAAACGGCACGAGGATTGAACTAATTTAAAATCTTATATGTGAAATTGCAAAGAAGGACAAATATTTTGTCAGCTCTCCAAATAACTTGTTTTTAATCACAATTTGCTTTAATACAATTTTCAAGTTTGACACAAGAAAACTCACAAACTTTATATGAATGTTTATACATAAATATCCAATATATACCATGTATACATATGTATGTACATTACGTGTATTTAGTTACATCTATTCGTGTACATATAAAAGAGTGAATGTTCTGTTTTGTTTCTGTTTTTAATATTGTGTGTATGTTAAGATGCTTCTGATGTGTGAATATAACGGGGAAAGAAAAAAAGAATTTCAATAATAATGATGAAAATTATGTCAGATAAAAGAAAGAGAACAAAAAAAAAGAGAAAATCGATTCTCAACAAATTTGTTTGTGCGTATCAATGTAATGTAAGTAAGAAAGAAGAGAAAAGTGCGTTGAATACAATTTTGTTTTACAGTTCGGAATCGAACTTTAGTGTGATACTGACATAGTTGACCAGTTTATGTGTTTTAGTGACGAAAATTAGGGGATCACAAGTTTTTAAACCTGCTTCAATAAACATAATTTGTATTTTTTTTTTCAGGGTCTGGATTCCTAAGGCTCCACCTTTTGCCTCGACCAAAAGGATCTTTTGTAACTCACGGCCTGTCTACATGAGCACTATTTCTAAGCCCTTGATGAAACTCTGATGCTCCACCATCAAAAATATTACACCATCTTATCTTCCTCTAAGAGGCGACACAACCCACTATCTGCCTTCCCCATTCTTTTCAGTACTTTATTTCTGGGTACTGAGTTATATTCTGCTGTAAGATTAGAATACTTTCACACAGTTTTCACATATTGGTTTAAGTAATAGCAAGCGTCTAGAGTGATAGCTCCTAAGATTTACTCGTTCTATATAGTGCGAGCAACACAGTTCCGTACTCTAAGTTCTGTACTCTTTGAGGCTTCAGTTCCTGGTAGAGTTGATGGTTCCTGTTGTGTTAATCCGACATACCTCTCGATTTAGACCAAGAATCCAAAATTTAAAACTAAACTGTACAAAATATAAAATTTTATGCTGTATGGGGTTGGTCGGATTAAGGTTCAAAATAATAATGACTTTCATATCAAATTTAATAAGTTAATTACATACTTACATATTTGATAAGTTCCAGTTATTTTCATAAAAAATATTTAATTTTAAATTTATATGCCATGAAGAAACGATGAAAAATTTTTTATGTCCTTGAATTATTTCAGAAATTTCGTAACAGAAAAAAAAAACAACATAACGAGAATATAAAATTTTTTTTTTTTTTGAGTAATAAAATAAAAAATAAATTAATATCCATTTTATTCACATTTTATTTTTTTTAATATACTAAGGATATGACGACCCATTTTGATTTTATTCTTCCTTCTTTTGTTTTCTTTTTGATTTTTGTTTTTAGCAATTTCCGCAAAATTGGTGTACATTTTAGAAGTTTTTCATTCAATAACCTAAGGGTTTACATATCACATGTGTCTATGTATACATGCGAGTGTATGAAAATAAAAATATAGAGCAGAATTAGTTTATTCCTTTCTATTTTGGATTTTGACATCTTCATAACAAAAATTTTAGAATTACATACATAGATTTTAGTCCTATCCTAATCTTCTGAAATGTGCTGAATCATTAAATTTTTCCCTTTTTCATATCGTATATAAAATTGTGAAAATCAAGTACAGAAGAAAAACAAAGAAAGAAATAACATGCGTGAATGTAATAGTACATGTTATGTAATGTTATTATGTACATATATTTTTGGTTTAATATAACTATAAATGGAGTTTAAGCACGACATATTGTGTGCGTGGATGTGTAACTTTTAAAGTATTAAGTATATTAATGGAGACGAAGCACTTATAAACTTTTATACACATAGCTTTATGGTAAAAATTATTCTCTTTACTTAAATCTACAATATTATTAAAAGTGTAAAATTATAGCACATGTATTACATATATAATGTACATATGTACGTATATAGTAAAATCACAATATAGCCGCTTTGAGTCACAATTGTTTTAGAACTCTTTTTCAAAGTTTTTCAGGAGAGTGTTTCAAATTAATGAATTTTAATTTAATTTTTTACTACTACGAACAAAACTAAGCGAAAAAAATTAATGACGATCAAGAAGGCGACATCTTAACATTTCAGATGTGGTTGTGGAGACTTTTGGGATAGTTTTCTTATAAATTTAACACGGTGAACGTAAAATGTTTTTGCGATCTTTTTGCTATTTGGCTATTGTGGTTTTGCTTTTCATCCGTACTCCTTCCTTTCTACTTTGACACAGCTGTCAATGCCAATTTTTCGTATGTTTGTTTTTATACTGGAAAGTTATTTAATGAAGAGTTGTTAACTTCATATTTTGGATCGTTCATGCTATTTGATTATGTAAAATTTTTATAGAGCAGTATTGCGGACATCCTGGTCGAAATTTTAATTTAGAACAATTCTAGTCTAGGATGATGCATAATATGTATATGTGGCTGTAATAGTAAATTACTTAAGTAAATACGTACTTAAATATTTTACGTACATATTTCGTATATTTTTTCAGGTATATGTACAGGAATGTGTGTGTGCACAAAATATGTTGAGCAGACTGGCCCTTTTATGCTTTATTATTGTATATACATAGTCATTTACGTAGTTACATATATATAAGCATATTTAATGATTTTGGAAATATAAGTTTGAAAGGGGAATATCTTCTTTAACGGTTGGTCTAATGCCTGAAACAAATAGAAATTTAATATTTCTTTTCACTCTTTTTTGTTGAATTTGCAATAGTACTTAACATTTTATATACATACATCATAAGTATCCTTAAATTTTGATGACCATTTCACTGTATATAGGGACCGCATTATAATAATACTCGTAATAACAATAATAATAATAGTATGTGAATGAAGGCGCACAGAAATGGTATGATTTTCTTTGAAGCGTGCCTAAAGATAATGGTTTTGTAAATGAACAAAAAAATATTCGACAGATATATAGGAAGAAAAATTATGATATCGTTGGCCCTTGTAATTTTTTAAAATTTTGTTATGCTTGTGTGAAGAAGTTTCAATTTCAATTGTTTTAAAGTGTAAATTATATGATGAATAAATTGCTATAAAAATGTTGACAAAATCTTAAATTGATGCCAAAACTTTCTTCTTTAAAAAAAATTATTATCAATTAAGTTCAGGTTGGAATTTGATTAATAAATGTGCTTATATTTTCCTTCCACTCATTTTGGCTGAATTTTAATGGTACACAAACATATAAATTTTGTTTTAGCACACGGTTGGAATTTAAGTGAGTAAATGGTGTTTTCAATTTTTAAAAGTGTGTGGTTCTTATTTATGTAAAAATTTTCTCAGATCGCAGATTGCATAGTTAGCGCAGCAGCACCTCACTTGAAATGTGTTAACATAAAATTGGGAACGGGAATATTGAGGAATCGTCAAGGATTGCGACAATACAAAGGGTGTGTGGGCATCTATGATTAGAAGAGTTGGGGAGATGTAGATTGTAGATTGTAGATTTTAAGGGAACCGAATGGGGCAGGAGTAACCCCCAAGCCACCGCAGCCATTCCTGACTTATTATGGGCTCCCCACGCTCCCATCTACAATATCTCCGTCCCAACCACAAAGTCGGAGATATCCCTAAGGGGGTTGTACAATAGTTCCCGAACATTTAGGAACCCATGTCCAACACAATTGCTGGGCAGTGCCCCGTGAAGTGGCCGCCACGGCGGAAGAAGCCAGACCGCAGAAAAGCAGCGGCTGCACAAAGTCAGCCCCAGATCCCCTCCGTGCCAGCCCATCAGCAATTTCGTTGCCCGCATGGCCACTATGGCCCGGCATCCAAATGAGCGTCATTCTGTTATTCGATGCCAATTCCCTGCTGTCCGAGAACACATTTTTCTATACCCCCTTTCTAAATTGATTCTCAGACAGATCTCTATAGCATGTATTTCGGCTTGGAACACCGCGCAATACGGGTCAAGGGTTGCATATATACGCGTGTCCGGGCGGACACCATATAGCAGCCTCTGTAGCACTTCCAGCTTGGCCCGCACACCCGCCTTCTGAGACTTATGGCATATGGGCCTAGCAAGGTACCGTATAGATGAAGCTCCTACACGTTCACAAGGCCACCGTAGCCCTCTCGATAACTCTATCTATATGGGTATTCCAGGAGAGACGATCATCTGGGTTATCCCCAGATACTTCAACTCCCTATAGTAACTAATACGTTCACCAAACAGAATTGGGCTCGTTAATCTATCCCTGCTTCTGCGTCTGATGAAGGCGACCAAAGTGCTCTTGCTTGGATTTATATTTAACCCAACGCCTTCGCACCACCTCTCCACAACACGTAAATTTTGCTGTGGAAGATCAGAAATTCTGCTCTCAAATTTTCCCCGTACGGCGAAGGCCACATCGTCGGCGTATCCCCAGACACGAGCGATTTGATCATCCACTACAATGGACCACAGGAGGGGCGAAAGAACCCCGCCCTGCGGACACCCTTTTACAGCGAAGATGAAGAGTGTATCGTCAGCTATTGTGGACATAGTAATCCTATCCTGTAGCATCCGATTAACCCATCTGCTCGTAGTTGCATCAATCCCTCGTTTGTGCAACGATTCACAGCTAACATGATATGGGGTGTTGTCACAAGCTCCCTCTAGAAAGCAACCAACTGCCACCTCCCGCACTTCCAGTGAGTTTTCAAGGACCCCCACCAGACTCCGCAGAGCGAGTACAGTAGACCTTCCCGACTGATAGGCATACTGAGACTCATGCAAGAGATTGCTTCCCAGTGCATCGTCCCGTATAAATCTATCAATCACTGTTCCCATTGCTTTCAATAGAAAAGAAGTAAGGCTGATTGGACCGAAAGACCTTGGATGGTTGCTTGGTCGCTTACCCGCCTTCGGAATATACGACTTTTAGCCACCCTCCATGCCTGAGAGATGTAACCCCACGCATAGCTGGCACGAAAAATTCCCTACAGTGCTCTAGCGATATGTTGGAAACCCCTCTGCAAAAATACAGGATATATTCCGTCATCCCCTGGAGATTTGAAGGGCCTGAAAGAGAAAACAGCCCATTTAATCCTGCCCATTATGAAGACCAGACGGGATCATTGCCAGTCATCCCTCCTGGGCCAGGTTGTCCTCGGTTCAATGACCGCATTCAAGTAATTCCGAAGAATCTTCGAGTCAGGAAAGTGCGTTGACGCCATAAGCTCCAACGTCTGCTTTCCGTTCTCAGTCATGGAGCCATCAGGGCGTTCCATTAGGCCCAAAACGCTAGCATACTTTTTGGAAAGCACTCTGTGAAGACGCGCACTGCTAGAGAGCTCATCAATGTCCTTGCAGAACGCCATCCACGAAATTCTCTTCGCTTTCCTAATTTCTTCATTGTATTTCGTGAGTTCTTATACTCTTCCCACGAACCCGGCGCCTTGGCCTTATTGAATAGCTTTCTGGTCTTTAGTCTAAGCCTTGAAAGCTCTTCATTCCACCACTTGGAATGAATCCCATTCATGAAAAGCAATTTCTATTGCTCCGCCTCGGCTTAGCGCGGCAACTCCCATGGTAGGCACTAGTAATAGCCGCCGTCAGAGCCTCGCTGCCCAGCATGATATTCATCACCGTTCTGACAGAAGCAGGAATGGATTCAATCCCATTCATGAGGAGTGTTCCGAATTGGCTCCAATCTGTGGATTTGGGCATCCGATACATTTCTTCTGCCAGGCCCCCGGAGACCATAATATCAAACCTAATCTGCCTATGATCGGACATGGATGTCTCATTTCAGACATGCCATCCACTAACCCTACTGCCGATAAACTCAGTGCAAAGGGTGATGTCAAGGACCTCTTTCCTAATTGCATTTATGAATGTCGGCCTATTGCCCTCATTCATAACCATTAATTTATTGCTATATATAAATTTAAGTAGGCACTCACCTCTTTTGTTTATATTACTGCTTACCCAGACGGTGTGGTGGGCATTGGGATTACTACCTATTATCAATTGGAAGATCCTCCTTCCTTTTTCCACTAGATCCACTAGATCTTTCAGTTGTTCGTCTGGGTGGGCACAGTCTCCCGGGACTCTGTTCAACCCCCGGAAAACTTCATCTTCACCAACTCAGCTACCTGATCTTTAGAAAAGTAATTTGGAACGGGAAAATACGTTAGCCTTTTACTAGACAAAATGCAAGCCCTAGGCCTGCCCCCAATTGATCCTTCACTATGTAAGGCTCCTGGATAAGGACGATATCGAGATGATCCTTCATAAATCTATGAGCTAGAACATCAGTAGATGGCCTAGTATGTTGTAGATTTATTGGGATGCACCTCACAGCCATATCATTTCCTCCGGCTCTTGTCTATGGGTTCTGGCCCTTTAGACAAAGGCTTTTCATGAGCTTTACTTCCTTTTCATGAGCATTGCCGCCTTTTGAAGCATCTTGGTGGGCGCCTGCTCTGCCACAGCCTCTTTTGCGTCCTAGGTGTCACACTGGCCCCTCCAACAGCAAATACCGAAGCAGTTCCGGGTTTCTTAATGTTCTTGAGCACTTTTGGTTCACCCGGGACGCTTGTATTTGGCGCGCTGGTCGATGGTCTTTTCGTTTCCCTTGCCGCCATTTTCGGATCGACTTTAACCCGAACGGTAACACGGAAGAAGTTCAGGAAAAGTCGGAACTCCGCTTTCCGTAGATCTTCCAATCCGGAATCATCCATGGAAAATGTGATGGAGCAGTCCCCGTCCTTTTCCTTATCCATCCTCAGCACCCTCCAGGAACTCATCTTGAGGCTAGAATTTGGCTTTCCTATCGTGCTTAGGAATTTGTCCCTGGAGAGACTGACGGTTGCTTCGTCTTTTGGCGCGTAGGTGACGCAGACATGCTGTTTGGGCATGTCATGGCCATCCAGTATCACAACATTGCAATCGTTCCAAGGCTTTATCTTCCTGCAGACACTGGTTATCCACTCCCTGGTGTTTTGATTATTGCATGTTATGCATATCCATCCATCCCTTTGCAACGCTGCAGTGAATTGTGGATGAGAATCCACAACTTTATCCATTTCATCCATGATGGCTACTTTGATTTTCCCCATCTGAACGTCGGATAGCCTTTCCTCTGGATGCAGTCTATGAGTGACGGCCACCGACCTGTACTACTGCATCCCGATAAGAAGTCATTTTCGGGTTTTGTTGAGGAATGTTCCCAGGGATCTTTACCTCAACATTGCCCTTCATCGACCTCTTTTTTGAGGGCCCTGCATCAGGGGTGTTGCTTTCTGACCTTTCCCTCTTCTGGAGATGGTCGGCTAGAACACCCGATCCACAGGCCCTCAGCTTTTCTAGCCTTTCCTTCTCATATCTGCGAGCTTCCTCTGTGGAGATGCCATCTCTGATATAAGCTGCGATACGCCGCTTGGGTGCACCAGAGAAATATTGTTTTTTTCCTCTGATGGCCAATCTCTTCAGGTCGTCCTCAGTTTGTTGAATAATAGGTCCAAGAAGATCCTGATTATCCGTCTCCATCGGAGGCGCCGCCTTTTCCTCTACTGGCGTGAGAAGGAGTTCCTCCTCTGCGTCAGTCGAGAGAAGCTCTGGTTCCGCAAACCCTTGAGCACTAAATGTGTTTGTATTAATGTTGTCGTTAGTATTGTTGTTGTTGTTGTAATTATCACTGTTGTTATCGTTGTTGTTGTTATTGTTGTTGTTGTTGCAGTTGTTGTATTTGTCACAGTTGCTGTTCTTAATGTTGCTAATTTTGTTGTTCTTATTGTTCTTATTCTCCATTTTTTTTCCCACGAGTAGCACGGGAAAGTATAGTCACCCATGGCAGAGCCCGTCACACCATGGGAAGGCGTGTTTAAACTGAAGGGCGCCTGGTATCCAAAGTCCGCATACTAACGACTAAGCTCCCCGTTAGCCATGCAGTCATCGGCATATGCTGTTTCACCTTGACTTGGGTCACCTGTCGTCAGCTGACGTATAGATACAGGGCTGAAACTCACAGAGCAAGAAGTTCGCCGCGAGACATGACCACGACACGAACGTAACTTTAGTCGTTTCAATCACCCCCTCATCCTCCGCTATTACCGGGGTCCACCACTAGGAGGTGACAGTGCGGTTTTGGGGGAGATGTACAAAAACCATATTAAGTTTCCCTAGGGTCTCTTAGCTGTGCTTTATCGATACAGGGGGCATCTGAAAAGGTGAATTTTAGAGGTTGAAGGTAATGTAATACTCGGTAGTCAAGAGAAGAAGACTTCGATAAAACTTTTTCTGGAATAAACAAGTTTAACACACAAAAGAACGATTTTGCCAGTCAAATTATGGTTAAGAATCAACAGCAGAAGACCTGCGAACAAAAGATTTCTAAGAAAACTAGTCTCGGAAACGTTATTTCAGGCGTATTTTCTGATAAAGATCCTATAATAATAAGTCATCAAAGGCCACGTCACCACTATGTCGCAAATCTACATTGTAATATATTTTTCTTTGTCAATGTCTAGGGAATTCCAATGTAATTTTTAATTATAATTTAAATTTTTACTCAAAGAAGTTGTGGTTTATTAAGTTTTCTGAAACAAAATTTCACTAACACGCTATGTGTATTACACTTTTATAAATTTCAAAGTGAAATTAATTGAAACCACAAAATTAATTGAATAAAATGCACTTAAGAACAATGTTTCAAAAAAATTTTAAATTAATTCAAAAATTTTCTAAGAACACATAAAAAACAAAAATTCAAAAATGAGGGATGGAATTCATATTATCAAAGTTTTTCCCCATTCACAATAATTACTGTTGCAGAAGATGATTCTGTCAATTTAATGTCAACTCTAAGTAACTTTTGTTTATTGTACGAAATTCATATGAAATTGAAAAAAAAGCAAATTAAAAATAAATCAAAATTAATTATTTATTCAATTGAAATGAAAAGAAATATAAAACACAGTTGAATTTTAACAGTTGCCCCACCCTTCCTTCTTACATGTTAATTTGTTTTTGGGAATTTATGATTGTAATAACGGAACCGCATGATAATAAGTGAAAAGATATTGTACGTTGTGTAATTTTTTTAGAAAAATGAATAATTTGAGCTGTGGAATTATTTCTCTAAATAATTTTTAACAAATTCTAAGATGAAGTTTATTGTAATATATTCTTATTATGAGTATCATAAGTCTATATGGTCCTTATAATATCGAATGTCTTTTGTCAAACACTTCTCCCTCCTCTATCGCATCGAATGTCACACTTAGTGTAGTGGTGTTACTCAAATCAAACAGCCATTTTCAAACAGCCATTTTCATTTTACAATTCAATGTCAAACAGCCATTTTCATTTTACAATTTCTCCTCTCTCACTTAACTCTCCGAGTTTCGTGTTTATGTTTAAACGATTTCTAACATAATAGTTTTACAATTTTACTATTTCTTGTACTTTTAAAATATAATTAATAGGTTTCTTATTGAATTAAATATTTTCTTCTTCGAAAAGTATATTTAATGGGTAAAAAGAAAACTTTTCAATTTCAAAGTACTTGAAAACAATTAAAAAAATCGTACGTGATCACATAACTTATATTGCATTGTTTTGTGACCAGGCTATTTTTTATTTACAATTTTAAGAAATTTTACAATTCTATTTAAGTTTATTTTGCACACAACATGTGTTTTGTTACTGAAAAGTTTTTCTTGTTATAGATTTTAAGATGAAGGTAAAAGAAAAAAGAATTTTCACCTTTAACAATCCTGAATAAGTAAAGTTTTTTTTCTTTTAAATATTTTTTGTTAAATTTTTCTTTTTTAAACATTTGTTGATCTTTTTATTGTGCAGGATTAAAAGTGCAGCACATT
The DNA here is from genome assembly GCF_029603195.1 of Condylostylus longicornis. NCBI lineage: Eukaryota > Metazoa > Arthropoda > Insecta > Diptera > Dolichopodidae > Condylostylus > Condylostylus longicornis. The sequence goes on from NW_026578087.1 coordinate 1,713,679, forward strand.
TACTTGAAATTTAAATTTAAAAACTGAAAATGTGCAAAGTTTATGGGAGCAATAACTCAGGACTCTAAGAAAGTAGTAAAAACTGAATATAGGTTGAATTTCAAGAGGGCTGGAAATTTATTAAAAGAGTTTTGTTCCAACAATATTAATATAAACAAACTGAAAAAAATTTGAGACTCTTACAAAAAACCATATGATGGAAAGTAGTGGTTGAAAAACGAGTTTCAGAAATTGTGTAATTTAGACAAACGGTATCCGGAGAACAAAAACGATACTAATGATAAAAAAAACTTGCTAAGAATTCTTGAGAATTATGAAAATTACTAAAGAAATTCTGACATTAATTGAAATTTCTCAAAATTAATATTGTAAAAATATTTTGTTAATTAATGAAATAAGGAGAATCTATAAAGCTTAAATTTATTAAATTTATTCCAGAAATTTTATTAACTTCGAAAATCATTTAAAATTAAAATGCTAAACTAAAGAATTCGCAACAAATGTGTGCCCGGTATATCTCGTACAAAATCATTTAGTAATTAAACCAAATCTTAATATTATGACTTATGAGTACCTACGAAAAGTCACGTCCTCCTTCTCCTTCTTCACTTGCTTACGTAAATGTCAATATGCTTCCTTTTCCAAACTTATTTACATTTTTTAAATATAAAGGTTAACAAGTTCCAAAAATCTCTCATTTAAACTTATGGCATAATAAAACTTTGAAAATGTAAAAGAATTGGAATCGAGTTTTCAATTCCCTACAAAGTTTAGCAATTAAAAATAAAAAACAATTAAAAAAAAAAATTTTAACTAAATTTTCAATCAAATCAAATTCGTTGTTTCAATATGTTTCGAATTTTCAATATTTTAAAATTTAAAAAAAAAAATAAAAATTATTTTCAGTTTTTTTTTTCGAATTTTTTTAGATAAGAAAAAATACTTTTCATTTAAATTAGAACAAACCCTTGTAGCGAAAAATATCAGAATTTTTTTGTTTTATTGTTTTGTTTTTTTTTTTTTTTTCAATTTCAACTTACTTGTTATTGTTTTGCTGTTATTGTTGTTGTCGTTGTTGTTTTTTATGAAACATTATTATAGAAATCTGAAGTATAAACAAAAATTATCCTTGTCCTGTTTTTTTCCTTTTTTCGAAACAATATTTTATATTTTTCAATATATATATATATATATATATATATATATACATGTATATAGGTATACTGACATGTAATATGGCGCAAGGATTTTTCCAGCATTTTTATAAAATTTTCTCTTTGAAAATATGAGAAAAAAAAAAAAGAGTAGAAAATGAGAAAAACAGAAAACCCCATAGCGTGTCCTGAATTGGAAATTCAATGTAAAAGTTTTTTTGTTTTTTTTTTTTTATCAAAGAGCGTATTTATTTTAACAACAACAAAAATATTACAATAAACAACACGAAATACCAAAAAAAAAGCATAATTCTTTAATGTCCTTGATGAAGAATCTATTATGTTACGAATACGAAAGTCTGTAAATATGAGTTTGTTGTTGTTTTTAATTTCATCCTTAAAAAACAAAAACAATAAAAAATGAAGAACAAAAACAAAACAACAGTTTACTTTAATAGTAAAGTTTTTCAATGTTTTTTTTTTTTTTGTTTTTGTTTCGGTTGATTTTATAAAATTCATATACGAGCGCATTATCCTTTGAAATATGGGGGAAAGTTGGAAAAATAATCGATTTCATGCGTTGTGATTCTTCGCTTATTTTTTTTTTTTTGTTTTTTATTGGTGTTTTTTGTTTTAAGGACTTTGACAAATTTGTAACTACTATTTAAACACTTGACAGAGCTAAAAACACAGTGGAAAAAACAGAAACAGAAATGTAAGATTTTTTTTTGTTGTTTTTCTTTTTTTTTTTAAAAACTTAAAGAATTTGTTTATTGAACCATTTGAGTTTTGTTTCTTGTTTTTTTTTTGAAGTCAATAACCTGGCGATTTATTTTTTGTAATTTTCATATAAAAAAATAAATTTTATAATGGAATAAAAATGGTGTGGGTAATTTAAAAAAAAACTAAAAATAAATTTAAAACTCATATGTGGTGTGTATGAACGGATTAGGAGGAGAATGGGAGAAGTAGTGGGAAAGTGTGAATTCAACAAAAAAAAAAAGTATATTCTAAAATTATATTAGAGTGTGGAATGTAACACAATAGCAGCCCCAAATCTCTATAACAATAAATACAAGATTCAATATATGGTAGACGACGGTTCCAGTTAGACACTCTTGTTATTTTTTTTTTACCTTTGAATTGATTTGCTTTGTCGTCATTTTAAATCACTTTATATATGTACGAGAATACTTTTATTGTGAGTCCATTGATCTCAAAAATAAAGCAATGAATAAAAGTTTCTATATTATCAATTTCTTGGTCTTTTGTTTTTTTGCTTGTTCTTATTAAATCTCTTTGTTCATGTAAATATTAGTTTTTGTTTTTTGCCTTTTATATGGTAATAACAATATGTCTTTGAAAATTTTTAAGGATTTGAAGGATATTTTTATTTTTAAATATCGTAACACACATACGAGTACTTTAGTTTTGATATTAAAATAGACTATATTGTTGAGGAGTACTGAGAAGTGGAAAAAAAATTTTTTTTCATCTTCAATAGGAGAATGGTTTGGATTTGATTTAAAGAAAAAATATTGATTGTCATTGAGTAAGTTTATGTTGATGCATTAGAATAATTTTTTGACAAAGATTTTATATAATTTTTTAGAATTCATATACGGATGAAATATGGAATTGAATCTAGAAGAAGATTGGTTAATGGAGGAAACAGAGAAAATATATGAGGCGTACGAAAAATATAAGACGACGACCTTTTCAAAATATTAAAATTTAAAAGGTAAATTGTATTATTCACAAAGTTTCTACTCGTATTAAACTCCTTCTCCACCTTAAAAGTAACGAGCCTTAAAAATCGTATAAATATCTCATTTTTTGAAATCTTATTTAAATTTCGAAATTTCAAACAAATTTTGCCAGCACAGAATGATAGTGACTTGCATCTTCCACTGTGAAATAAATCAGGCAAAATTATAGTAGGACAAAATGGCCGTTGACATTAACCGTTATCTGATGATTCAAGTTTCTTTTAAAAATTTCAACACCCTTTTTGCTTTTATAGATATAATATGTAATTCAGAAACAATTTGTCCCTCAAAATCTCTTGGATCATAGATTAGTTTGCATTTTACATTGATGTTATGATACACCGCGGCCTGCAGAGCTTTTTGTGTGACGCCGAGCGGACAGTGTTTTGTTACAGCACCCATCCGAGACCCACATTTATAATGAATCCGAGCAATTTTCAAAGGGAAATAATTCCACAATGCCCACCAGCGAGGGTCCACCTTGACTGTCCCTTCTCAAATGGACCAATATTCCACACTTGATGAGAAGGTGCATCGGGGGTTTTCTCACTTTCTTATTATTTATTTATTTATCAATTAATTTCAGACAATTTATTAAAAACTACAAACTAATCTTACAACTAATTTTTATACTACTCTAAAATCTTTTTTAATTTAACATAGATAGAGTTAAATTTATTACATTATATTTTGTTAGATATACATATGTGCATTAATTCCTAAAATTTTTCAAATGCTTTTTAAGCTTATTTTTAAATTCATTTAATTTTTTACAATTTTTTATTTCATCTGGCAAGGTATTGTACATCCTCAATGCACTGCATTTCAATCCATTTAATTTCATAGTTGACGTCGCCTTAGGAGCTATTAAATGCCCTCTGTTTCTGGTGTTGTAGTCATGTACGGTGCTTTTGGTTGGGAATGATAATGTTGATTTCATTTGCTTGTTCATGATCTTGTATACATATTTGCACTTCTCTATAGGTATATGAGTTGATTTATATCTAGCTCATTTGTTCTCATGTATAATTCCTTATAGTATTCAGCCTCGGGTTAAAATTATATAACGTGTTTAAGGTTTTGTTCATAACAGTACCCATTTGACTGATATGGAATTTGGTATAATGACTCCAGCTGCATATGTTATAGCGTATTTTTGATAATATGTTCCCTTTATAATATATTAATTTAGGTGCTTTAACAGGGACACTACCTGCCCTTTTTATAGCCATAGTGATTGGAATAATACTTTTTTTAATTGTTTCACATGCTTATCCCACTTCAAATGTTCATCTATAAAGATACCAAGGTATTTTATACATTCCACTCTTTCAATTACAACATCTCCAACTTTTATTGTAATATAGTGGTATTTTATTTTTCGGTTTTTTAAATACAATATAATACGTTTTTTTGGCCTTCATAGAGAGGCCATTTCCATGAAGCCAATCCATGTATACTATAATATATTTATTTAGAGTATCCTTTAATTCTCTCAAGGTTTAATTATCTCAAAGTTTTGCAAGAGCATAATATATAATGTACTTTGATTCTAAATTACAGATAGAAAGATTCATAACATATAGTAAGTACGGAAATGGCCCCAGTAGAGATCCTTGTACACCAGTATTTATGAGTAGTTCAGCACTTGTCGTATTTTTTATTCGCACACAATATGTTCTATTCGACAAATAGCTCCTAAATAAAGTATTTACTGTACCTCGAATTCCTAAGTCATCAAGAAACTACAAGACCCGACCCGTGATCGTAGTATGATTCTGACCTAATAAAACAAAATTTAGGAAAATTTTACACACAAAATATTTTTTAGTTTGTTAATTTAATATCTAACTACAACTACAAGTCCAGAAACGATACCTATAAGTATTGGCTACTACTGAACTTTGTTGAAGTTAATGGGAACTTTAGAAATAATTACTGTAGCCATTTAACGTGGTTCCGATTACAATTTTAAAGCATTTTAAATTCTTCAATTATTTGTACATTCTTTCATGTTTTAAATAAGAAATTTTCCAGGAATTCTGTTACTCTTCCATAGTACGGAATGAAGTAATCTGAAAACAAAAAGAAAAAATGTTTCATAATGACTTTTATTAAAAGTTTTTTATTTCATATTATTTGCATTAAACATTTCAAAAATACTATTAAAATATTGTTAAAATTTCAATTCCTCTACGTAAGAAAAACTTTTATTTTATTTCTCTGACTTTCATTGTTATTGTTTAAAGTTTTCTTTTCGTATTATTTTTAAAATGACTTTTACATAGAAAATTTTCATGCATGAAATTTCAACTGTTTTCTTCTTTTCTTCAATTCAAAAGAGAAATTGTTTTTGTAGTACCAAAGTACATATTTAATTCAATTTTTGTTTTTCTTCTCTTTTCTTAAATTTTAATAACAATGTTGGAATAGTTGTAGGTACAATCGTCTTCGTCTTCGTCTTCTTCTACTTGCATATATTAAGTATAATATGTGAAATCTATAAATGAAAATGTTTTTTTAGCACGCTCATTCTATAAGATAAATTTGTAATAATCTCTTCTTGCCTATGTAATTCAAACACATACACACACATATTTGGGAGTAAATATGAGCTGAATATGAAAAAACATTGCGTTCGTTCTTCATTTTATCTTTTGTATTTAAAATATTTCAGTGTTAAGTGACTTTTTATTCAAATTTAAATTAATATTGCAGTGTAAAGGATGGGGATCCTAGACGTGCATATACGACACAGTAATTGTGTACAAGTAACATGTATGATTGTATTTGTCTTATTAAAATTATGTGTGTTGACATATTAACTTTTACTCTTTCTTATAGCACATTTCAAATAAAATTGCAAAAACAAAAATGTTCTCATTATAGTTCAACTTTGTTCGCTCTGCTTTTTTATAAAATTCCTGCAACTTCTAAGGTTGAAATATCAATCCCAAATTAATTGTAGTGAAAAAACTAATCTTATAGAGGAAAATTTTTACCTCTCCACCTTTAAAAGTTACAATGCCTTAAAATATCTCCATTTTCCGGCAGATTGTTGTATCGAAATCATAAATATTTCTGAAATTGCAGGATTGCTGAAAAATAAAAACTGCCACTTCTCTATACTCTAGCATATGCAAAAGCTAAAACGAAATAATGAGTATGTGTTATCTTTGATAAGTTACCGTTAAATTTAATAAGTTTTAACTGTTATCTTTAATGCGTTTTCCATTTTTTTTTCAAATGTTTAGCATAATTTTTCTTTGAGTCGGCAGTAGAGCTGTGTGATTGTGAAATATCAACAAAATCTGAACATTGAAAAATAATTCGTAACCTTCTTAACCTTCCAAGTTATTTGACTCTAAGAAGATTTTTCTATTTTGGAATTCTTCTCACTTTTTGAGAGGAAATGTGTTTCTTATTTCTTTATCTTTTTGATGCAATTTAATGAAATGTTATTGTATTTCATATATGCAATTGAAAGAAAGTTTTAAAAATGTCAGAATCTAAGATAAATGAAATGTGATGAGATTTTGTCATTATGGAATAAAAATATGAAAATTATTGTAATATTGAAATTCATCTGTGTATATGTGAGCATTGCCATAATAATGACAATGTGTGTAAGTATTTAAAAAATCAAACGATAAAACTTTCATAAAATTTATTTTGTTTTTTTACTTTTTTTGTATAACATTTTAATGAGAATAATGCGAAAAGTTTTTTAAAAGTGTAAGGTTTTTTTTTATATGAAAAGAAAATATTTTAACTATTATTGCAATCATACGAGAATTTAAGTTTTCTTTTTTAAAAAAACAATTTTTATAATCAGATTTAAAATATTCATAATGGAAACGAGAAACTTCTAGTAATTTTTTTGTAATTTAAGTGTAAAAAATATTTAATTATTTGGTTCGGTTTTTAAAGTTTTGGGTTGACATTTATTTAGTTTGTGTTTTTCATTGAATTTTGTGAAGGCAAGGCTGCTAAGTCCATTAATAAAATATTAAGTTACTTATATAGGAAACAAACATTTAATGAGCATATCAGAGCAGGAAACAGGGAACTCTTCCGCTCCTCTTGTAATGGAATTTTCTACCTCACACTTGCAAAGTCTTCGAAATTTCTCTAACTTTCAGATGTCTAATCATTTTACCCGTTAAATGGTCCCCACCAATTGAATTACGTGCATAAATATACATGGTTTATAATTATTTCTAAACAATAAAAATTAGAAATTATTGCAAGAAAAGAATTATCTCAACTACTTCCTTTAATAAGAGGGTAACTTCATTACAAATTCGATAATCCTTTGAATTTGATATAAAATATTCGACCCAATCATTATTATTTATTTTCATATAACGCGAAATTTAAAAAATTTTGCAAATAAAAATAAGAAAGTCACAGGTTTTGACGTAGTAGTGTTGTCAAATTAAAACGAATTGAATAATTTAAGTGGATCAGTAGCTGCTAGCTGAAGCTAGAAACTAACTATAACATTTCAAAAACATTTAAGAAATGGTGAACAAGCTCTATTGGAAATCAAAACTCTTGTTTTGCAATAATTATTTGGATAATCGGAAGCAAATTTAAATATTTGGACGTACACTCAAAAATTGATGCATAATCGTTTTTAGAATTTAAGGTGAATGTATAAAATTCATGTAAAATAATTTTCGATGTTAAAGCTCTAATATTTAAATTTTTGATATTATTGGAAATATTATGAGCTATATTATCCTTATAACAACGAAATAACGTAAAAATCCAGTTTAATAACGTTTCTTTACCTGTTACACAAAGAAAAAATTTATGCGCATGAATCCACTTATGATTATGATTACCTTATTACCTTAAGGATAACCGTAAATATATTGTATAATACGCAATGATATACTTACGTCTCCATATTGTAGACGTATACAATTATTGTTCGTGTTCTAAATTTTGTTGGTTGTTTTTATTATTATTATTTTTCATGGTATATAAAGTGCGTTCAACAAATGAAATAAGCTCTAAAGATATTCTATAATATTATGTATGTAGACTTTCAGAATAAATACATTTAATTTACATGACAAAGAATATATTTTATATTCCATTAAATCTAATCTTCTTTTGTATATGCTGAAAATCTTCATTTTAAAAAGGATAAATATATTCGTTTCCGATTGTTCAATCGTATAACAACACGTATATACTATGATAGAATCTAATATAAAAGATGATTATTATTCAGGCTTTTCACGATTAAAGAAATAAATATCTTTAGGTTTTAATCTAAAATATAATATATTGATTCGAAAAATCAAATTCAGATTTTATTGAGTATATTTTAATAAGTTTTGTTTTTTTTTTCTATTATTGTTATGCTTTCAATTGTAATAGAAATTTTGGTCCTTTTGACTTGATACAAAATAAAATATTTCGCTCCAATTATTTTATATTTTATACGCAATACGTTTGTATTTCAGGCTTGGTTTTGATTGGATCGAATAAGAGAATATTTTAGAAAATTTGAACTGAACTAGATTATAATTACAGTTTTGCTATTTACAGCTCTGCCATCTGTAATTCAATAGCAAATTCAAAATCTGCCATCTGTATTTACAATTACTGAGGTAGATATGTTGTGCGATACATTGAGGCTCTTTTTCATAAAAGCGATTCGGGATTATAATATATAAGGCTCCGGGCGGTATTTTTAATTGAATAGACGCGAGCTATATAAGTATGAGCCATAAAATAAGCTATTTGGGGTTAGATAAGACGCTATTATATGTATAAGCATCCCGGTTGGTATATTAATTTGACCATGTTGATAATAAGGGAATTTAGGGGTCTTATACATATTACATTTTGTTTTCCAAACCATTAAAATCGTATGTTTTCTATTTTTAGAGCAATAAAATTACAATGACGTTAAGTGTTAGAAAAAAAATGTCTTAATTAATTATGTAAAATAACAATAACTCCAATGTAAGCATCTTACTAAATTTTTAGAAAATATTCTCAAATTTATATAGAATATTCAAAATCTAATAGATAAATTTATTGATTAATAATAAAATTTTAATGAGAATAGACTTGTTTTTTTTTCACAAGAAATCATAAATAATTCGACCATATTTATCAAATAAATTTAAATGTCATTATGATTTTAATTGAATTACTATGCCAAAATTTTTTTATTTTTATGACCACATAAATATGGTTTGTATATAGGTTATTATAAATTTACTTTTCCATTTATGAAAGAAATCATGAGCTAGACATGATTAAAAATTGAGAAATTAGTTGATTAAATGTGATAGTCTTCTCATCTGAAAGTGAATTTGAAAGTGAATTTGTGTTTATTCGATTACACTCATTTTTCTCTCACCGGATGAGTAAAAAGTTATAATATTCCTTAATCTACTGTAATTTTTTCTTATTTGGGAGAGAAAAAGCAAGTTCACAATCTTTCCAATTTATTTTCATAATATTCTCTTTCATATTTAATCTGTTCATTCTTGGCTTGCAGTTTCGTGTTCAGATTTATTAAATAGTTAACGTTTTGCATGAAATCCGGTCTTCAGAGAATGAAATGTTTTCAATAAGATGGTAGACCATAAACCGTTATATTCAGAAATAATTATTATCGTAAATTTATCAGAAAATGTTTATATTTACTTTTGGCAACTTTATTACAAAAATTGAGGTTTAGTAATTCAAAAACTATTTTTGAGTATCCTAATATTTTTTCAATTACAACTTCATTCATTTGGCCAATAAATTTCCGATAGTTTCATAAATTTCATATACAATATTTTATTATCAATACTGGCCAGATGAAGTTTAATTTTCTTTCAACATTAATAAATATAAAATATTATGTTATATAATATGTACATATATAAAATATAACGGGATTTTAATTATGCTAACACATTAAAAAATATTAATAAATATTTAATTGCTCAAATTTATTATCATAGTTCTGATTTTATAACAATTATGGTCTTTTAATGCACACATAAAATATATATGTATGTAGGTACATGGCAGTATAGTTGATTGTATAGTCTTCTATACACTTGGAATTACAAACTCATAGTTAGTGAATATAATATTCTGTATGTGTATAACCATTGTATTACAATCTGCCAAGGTACATAACTCTCATATAATGCAATATATACGTTGGAGTCCATATATTTTAGTATAAATTCTGTTACAATAAAATTTATTGTATACCGATGTATTCCTACAATTACGATCGTATTGAAGTAGTATAAACTGCAGCTAACAAATTATTAAAGGTCATAATGAAACGTATACTAATGGTTTTGTGTAGAATGAATTAAACATGAAATAAATTTATTTAATGAAATTAGCACTCTATGTATATGCATATGTTTTGGATGAAGCAGTAAAGTTCATAAAATTGTACAAGTCTGTTTTATATGTTTCAATATAACAGTTTATATTAAATAATATCTTAAAGAAGTTTTTTGAGAAATTAATGAATTTTGCATTTTCCAAGTACCTATACAAGTTCATTTAAATTAAAATCAATAGACTGTTCTTCCCAATAAAATTATAATATTGTTAACATTGTTTAATAAAAGTTTCGTCTTGCTAAAGGTATATAATATAATTTAATTAAAATTTGAGTATTATATAAATAATACAATTCGGAAATTTGCGATTCTAATTGCTATCGTATTGTTCATGTGATTGTGCAATTAAAAATAATTAAATTTTAACAATTTTAGAAGTTGTGCCTTGTGTGAGAAAATCTTGGATATATTAGAAATTTAAATGTGAAATATGAATAATATACAATATATGCAGGCTGTTTTACGTTGTCCAGTATATTGCAACCAACAGTAACACTCTCTGAATTGAAAATTCAAAAAGTCTTCTATCGAAATTGAGTTTATAGGGAAGAGGATAGTGTGTGAAGTCTTGCTCAGTGTGAAATTCTGCGTTGATTTAGATATGTCCGTCCGCCCGATCGCACGATAACTGAAAAACAAATAATGCAATCGACACAAAATTTTCACAAGTTGTTTCTTTTCCCCCAAGGACGGCTGCTATTGTAATTAGACCAATTCGTACAACGAGTTCGAGTAGCTGCCATATAACTCAAAGAGGTCTTTTTAAATATTTCAAAAACTAATAAAGATATTAATATCAATATTTACAAAGAGGTGTTCAATTATACTTTATGATTATTATACTTTACAACAAATTTTAATGGAGTTCCTGCACGGACTCTGGTAGTTGTCATACAACTCCAAAAGCTAATTTTAAATGTTCGGAAAAATAATAAAGTCAGATTCATAAAACTTGGCAGTTGTTTGTCCAATTATAGGTTAGACATATTCAAGAAGTTTCTATAGAGTGATTTGACACGTTCGAGTAATTGGTATACAACAATGAAAGCTAATTCTAGATATTTCAAAAATAAATTTTTAGAATCAGATTGTCTAGGTGCAGGGTATAGTTCGATCGGTTTATAACTATTGAAACGTTTTTACTTGTTCATTCTCACATCTTTCAAGTTTCTTAAATTTTTTTTTTTTTTTTTTTTCCTCCTCAAAATAAACTATAAAACTAGTCGAAAACGACTAACCATTAATTTTGCTCTAACCTTTTTGATTATTTACAAGCTTTTGATCTGGCACAATAGCGTACTAAGTACTCATTGCTCCAGATAAAAAACTCAAACTAACTCGAGAGGTCTGGTACGTTTAAGTCTCCTAACAAAGTTTTGATTGTCAACCAAGCCGCCTCGATATTGACATGATTGGATAAACGCATTTTATGATTGGCTGCTTGCTTTTTAATTTCATCTGTGACACTAAGGATCGTGAGATCCCTGTGTATATCGGCATTACGGACATACCAAGGGGCGTTTACAATGTGCCGTAATACTCTATTTTGAAATCTTTGTATAGATTGGATATGAGTTTGCCCAGCGCAGCCCCATAACTGAATACCGTAAGCCCAGACAGGCTTAAATATTTTATTATATATCAAAACTTTGTTGTATATTGTCAATTTGGAACGCCTCCCCAAAAGCCATTCGAACTTTCTGTATTCCTCCTCTAGTTGAGATCTCTTTTTCTTTATGTGCTCCTTTCATCTGAACTTCGCGTCCAGCGTCATTCCTAAATACTTCGCTGTGTTTGCGGACGGAATCAAGACGCCATTTATTCGAACCGAAAATGAATTGTCAATTTTCCTATTAGTGAAATTTACGTGTACTGATTTCACCTCGTTAAGTTTTATATTCCACTTTCTAGTCCATTTTGAGATCTCATCACTGGCCCTTTGCAATTTTTGTGTAGATTCATTTTCATTTCGTCCTATTGCGATAACTGCTGTATCGTCAGCAAATGTAGCTGTTGTCACTCCTACCGATTCAGGAATATCACACGTGTATAGCAAGTATAGTATCGGGCCCAATATACTCCCCTGTGGTACCCCCAACTTGATATCCCTGAGCGAAGAGTACTCCTCTTCCTGTTTAACTCGAAATACCCTATTAGTCAGGTAAGATTCGAGCAGGTCAACATACTGCCTTGGTAGTAATCGCCTAAGTTTTTTTATTAATCCACAATGCCAAACCTTATTGAAGGCCTGGGCTACGTCCAAAAATATGATAGAACATATTGTTTTTTCTTCCAGTGAATTTTCTATTAGGTCAGTTATTCTATGAATCTGATCTATGGTTGAGTGGTTGCGGCGAAAACCAAATTGATGATTCGGGATTAACCTTTTACTTTCAATTATAGGCTGGAGTCTTCTCAATAAAAGTTTCTCTAGCAGTTTTGAAATCATAGGCAACAATGAGATTGGTCTATAAGAAGTCGTCTTGTCTATAGGTTTGCCAGGTTTGTGCAGCATGATTATCTCTGCAACTTTCCAAATTTCAGGCACGTAATTGAACCTTATACACGCATTATGCGTAAGCATCGTTATACCCCTTTTGGGTAATTCTTTCAAAATATCGGCCGTCATTAGGTCAAATCCTGGGGCCTTTTTAGGTTTAAGAGTCCTGATTTCTTCTATGACAAAAGCAGATTCCTCATTTTCATACACGCTCCGGCTGTCATGCGGGCAGAATATATCGGCCAAATGATCCGCAAACGCATTTGCTTTGTCCTTGTCAGTTTTTGCCCACGTTCCATCTTTGTTTTTAATAGGAGCGAGATGTTTGATAGGTTGCTTCATTTTCTTTGTTGCCCTCCACAGTGAGTAATTGGTTTTCTCACACGCCGTCAAATTTTGAACATAATCAGCAACCGAATCATCTTTGTATTTTCTAATACAGCGTCTTAGTTGCTGCGATTCATGATTATATCTGGTTTTATCAGCAGGATCACGCGTTTGCTGCCACCTTTTTCTCGCCCGCCTGCTTCGTTTTACTTTTGCTAGTATATGTGGGGGATAGTTAATGCCCCCCCTCCTAATAACGTTGATTTTGGAACTATTCCAAGCCGCATTTTGAATAATTTTAGTAAAGTTTTCGGCCTCCTCATCTATGTGCTGGGTCGTTCTTATTCTTTTCCTTAGATCTATTTGACGTTCAATCTCTAAGCGAAATCTTGACCAATCTGTAGTTCCATTTGTCAGCGCAGGTTTCGCTCTTTTCATAACTATATTTTCCTTAAGTACAAGAATAACCACCGAATGATCGGAGTCAAGATCGTAGTTATCATGTACCTCGATGAAATTTTTCGCAATCCGTTTCGTTATGAAGAAATCTATTAAATCTGGACACTTATTAACATCGGTTGGCCAATACGTTGGCTTCGCAGTAGAATGAAAAAGGCACCCCGTGCCGCCAATTGCTGTCCTAAGTTCTCTTCCTCTAGTTGAAGTATGCCTTGAACCCCAATCGGTGTGCTTGGCGTTAAAGTCACCCCCCAATATAAATCTGTCGCCCAGGTCTGTCAGAACGCATTGAAACATTTCTGCCGTAATTTTAAATCTGGGGTTACAATATAATGCAGCCACTCTAAATTTCTGCTTAGTCGAAGTGATCTGAACCGCTGTCATTTGCATTCCCTCGGTTTGCATCTGGTGCAGATCGCAATGCACCACATTTTCTTTTATTATTATCGCCGTTCCGCTCTTCGCTATATTTCCAGGATGGTTCGAGTTGTAAATTCTATAACCTGGAAATCGAATCCTGCTTCTTAAGGTCATATGTATTTCAATTACGAGGCACACGTCAAGCATGTCCTTTTTATTTGCAATACCATTGCAATTCCATGTTGCTATTTTAAAATTACCTCGTGCCATCATTTACCAGGTCTTTTGGTATTCGATTTTTTCCCTTCGCTCTCTAAAATACTCAATCTCTGAGAGATTTTGTCCATCATATCTAGCATGTTCTTAAATTTTTGAATTTTGAAAGGTTTTTATTTTATATTATTTGGAAAAAGAAAAATTTATCAAGAAGAAAACTACTCTTCAAATATAATCAATATACCCTTTTAACGTAGTCTGAATAAATTCTTACAATCGACGATAATGTTCTGAAAAATCTACGCAATTCAAATTCAGTTTTTATATGAACAATTTGCGAGTTTTTATATGAAATGTTCATAAATGTTTGCATAAAGTTAGCAAAATATATTGGATTATAGATTGTAACATGTGGTTGAATTTAGTTTCAGCTTACGCCGGATAACATTGAATTGTATTTATGATCCTAATAAAATAAAATTTCATTTTAAACATACGTAAGTGTAAGTGTACCATAGGAGCAACCTAAGAACTGCGCACTTGTATGTTCAAGGATTCTAACATTATAACATAAGAATTGAGAGAAAAATCAACAAGTCATCCGGAGATTTAAAAGATTTAAAGAATTTATAACATGCATAAATGATTATAAAGCTTCTCTCTTGCTAAAATAACTTTGAATTTTTAATAAAATTATAACGTACATTCAAACATTACAGAACGTCCCATATCATTTAACATTGGAGCATTAAATTCTAAAATTTAATTTAAATTTTATGAAGAGTTAAAATAAATAGTAAAAAATTGCATTCTTTAACATTATATAGAAGTACACTACTGCGATAAGGCGTTATCGATCGAATGATAAGGTTGTGATATTTACAAATCGATAACAATTTTGTTATTTGTGATTAACACTGATAATATTCAAAATATTTTCCATTTCATACGCCATGCATTACGTTAATGGAAATAATATGGGTTTTTGTAGACATTTTAACAAAAAATGAAAAACAGATAAAAAATCCAAATATATATGCAATTCTATATATTTAAGTCGGTAGTTCAATCGTTGCCATATTCTTTTCAAATAATAAGATTTTATATAGATATTGACAGAGACTGTATTTTAGGAAGCCCGTTTAAAGCGTCCAATTTTGAGGCGCTTTTCGCACATTAGCAAAATCACAAAATATCACAATTAGTTTAATATTTTTTCCGCCGTTAGAGTCGGATTCTGCCTAAAACATACAAGAAATTTTGCATAAACGTTCAAAGCAAATAGTGGAAATTGGATGATCTCGGTGATCAATTGGGAGGCTCAAAAATGGAAATAAATTGCCTACTAAACTTTTTAAATTTACTTACTCAGATACAAAACAAATAAAAACAGCGAATAACGAATATATTTTCTACGACCCACACACCTATAAATCAACTATGAAGATATAGAAATTTTTGATTTAATCGTAAGTATCTTTCAATAACTTCACTTTAAAAATCAAACATTCGGTAAACATGGAAAACAATATAAAGAATGACAAATATTGTCAAAGCTATGTGTAACACTAAAGAAACTCTTAAGAAAATATTGAAACTATTTTGCTCTTCCTATATCCATTCATTTGAACAAAAGGATATTCAAAAGCGTTCCTTACACATATTCAATTGTATAGGCAAATGTGGGGAAAAACAAATGATTTCACAAAAGAAAAAGTTTTTTCATAAAGTTTAACAATTAAAAACGTTTAGCCGGCTTAAACAGACCGAATTATACCCTGCACCTTGACAATCTGAGTTTAAATTTTTTTTTGAAATGTCTTGAATTAACTTTCATTTTTGTACACGAATTACTCGAACGTATCAGACCACTCTATAGAAACTTCCCCTATAGTTAGAGAAACAACTGCCGAGTTTCATGAATCTAGCTTTCAACATACATCTTTGCAAAATTTGATATTAATATCTTTATTAGATTTTGAAATATTTAAAAAAATTTACGATATCGGATGGACGGACATGTCTAAATCACCGAAGAATTTTACGCTGAGCAAGAATATATATATATATGTCCATACCGCAGACGACTTCTTCAAGTGGTTACAAACTCCATACCAAAGTGAATATGCCCTTCATGAAGGTGCAAGGTATAAAAAGTAGAAGCTGGCAAAGTTTTATTTCAAATTGTTTAAAACAAGAAGGGAAATTCATAATTTTATCAAAAATTTGTTAGTTAAGTGAGGAGCTCTTTATGCGTGTTTTTTCGATTACGGATAAATATTTCAGGAAACCAACGATTTGGGTCAGGAGTGTAATTTTCTGGATCGAATATAAAGCAATAATGTACCAATAACTTTTTATTCACATTTACCCCACGTTACCCTATATATTTTCCTTTGACACTATTTATGTTGAACATATTGATTGATGAGAATTTAATATCTCGGACATATAACGATGATGTAAAATAAAAACAAGAAAAAAAAGGGAGAACATAAAATAAAAGTGTATGACAATTTGGACTCCTCTAACTTAAATATTAGGTAGTAGGCACAATATGTAAAAGTTTTATTTATAGAGAAAGCAATAAGAATCACAAGGTCCTAAATAACTTTACATCTGTCTTTAATCGTATTTTTATTTGTGTATGATCACACTTCATTAAGGGTGGGTTATAAAGATGCCATTTTCATTGAATTTTATTGTATACAATAAGCAAATTTGTATTTTTGATTTATTGTGAAATTTTTATAACATTTATTAGAAAAACAAGGAAATTATTAAGTTTCAACATTTGGAAATATGGAAGTAAAATATGGAGAGCATAATAAAGCATAAATCTAAATGACTTTGATAAAAATTTCTTAAAGTCTCTAAGGTTTTGATTTAGATTTTAAAACATTTTGTGTTAGAATTATTCTAAATTAATTTTCTAAGTTATTTTCGAAAAATATTTTAGAAAGTGTGAAATGTTTTCAAAAGACATTAATTTTTGCACTGTTATATCTAGCTATAAGGTTGTTTGGTGGCGGTATAATTAATTATTTGGAAGCGTTGTTCGGTCGTCAATCTGAAATGGTAAACTAAAAATGAGTTGATTAAGCGGTGACAGCCGTAATCTTTTGTCCTATATTTTTAATTTGAGTTTGAATTTAAAGTAAAATTATATTAGTTCGGTTGACTTCTTTGTTACTTCTCCCACTTCAACTAAACTTCCCAATAGCAAAATGTCTTGTATAATCTTTTAGAAAATTTCGATGTAAAAATTACACCTCTAATAAAAGAAATATCCTTGCCCAGATTTTATTCTTTACAAGCGTTTCAAACATTTATACATAGGGAAACAAAGTAGATGAAGTTTTTCATTTCATTGGACAGGGTTTACATTGTGTATGTTGTCGTCGTTTATTTCGCTCGCTCAATACTAAACAACAATCGCTTTTCATTTTTATTCTATTACTGATATTTTTTTCGTATAAAAGTAAATAAATTTTTAAATTTAATTACGCGGACCATTAACTCGGTACGTGATAGAAAAGAGAAAATAGTCGAAAGCATACCTGGCTTTAATTGAATTGGGTTTGAAGAAGAAGATTTTCAACATTTTTTGCTTTTGTTTTGTTTAGAAGGGCAATCAATTTTTCAATTTTAAAATATTTTGTAGTTTTCAATTTAATTAAATGAAAATTAGATTGTTGTCTTTAAGTTCTTTTTTCTATTTTTTAACGTTTTTAATTCTATTCTTTAACGTCCGGACTTTTATATCAATCGCACACTTAGTAGAACTTTTTTCTTATGTACAAGATAAAAGCGAATTTTGTGCGCCATTCAAGAGAACAATCTATTTTTGAATTCAGACATTGAAATTTCCCATTACGTTTTCTGACGTTAGATCGGTTTTCTACCCACTATTTTTTACTTTATGTTTATATTTTGTAAAGGTCTATATAGCAAAACTTTTCAATAATTGAGAATAGCTGTACCGTATAGTGTTTTTGTAAATAAATTTTCTACTTGAAAGAGTTTAAAAATTGCACAGAATCTTTTTGTTGTGTACGTGAACCCGTATGTATGTCAAGTTTAAACTATTAGCGTAGGCATTTAAAGAATATAAATATTTTTTTTTTCAATAGGAATCACAAAGTTTCAAAGTCTTCTTTTAGTGTTTTCAGGTATTTTCAGATATTTAAATATCTAATGAAAATACAATTCTAGTGATTGGCTTATACCTGCCATAGTCAGCACGGTGCTCAAGGATCTGACATCATTTCGTCAGATCTGATGCAGAAAAATTACATTATTCACCTTGCGGCATTTAATTAAAAGGTTTAGTCCTACAAACGTGATCTATCACCATACACGCACTAGATCATTCCAAGGAAAATTAGCCAAAACCATACGAAGAAAGTTTTGTGAAGCAAGTATGGTTCACAAAACTTTCTTTTTACTCTCGCTCATCGTTTTACAAAGGCAAGAGTAAAAGTAACGCGGTGGTGAGTATTATCGAATGAAAGTGACCCTTTACTCAAGGTTAACCCCCCTAAGTCAAAAATAGTATCTGTCCCGGGATAACTCTGCCAAGAACATATTCAAAACGCCTAAAATTAACACTCCTCATTCTATTAAAGGACAGCACATAAAATTTATTAATATAAATACCCTTTTATAAGAATATATTAAGACCCTTTTTCGCATACCGAAAAGCAAACAATTGTATATAATTGGATATCCAACGAGAAAGTTTTGCAAACGTAAGCACTATAGTCAAAAGATGAGGAGGCAATCGAAAATGATGTATTGTTAACAGAAGCAATCAAAAATAGCGGATCAAAATTTTGCCCTTATGGAACTCCGAATGTTGCGGAAGAACCAGCAGAGATAGATGAACGAAACAGCACAACATATATACAATCCGCCCCCCTTAATTTAAGGCTGTGCTCAAAAAAACCAATTCGAACAAGATTATATTAAAAAGGATCTTATTAATTCTTACCCTAATTCCATTGTATCAAATTTATAACAATGCTAAGTAGGAGCAAATTTAGCAATTTCCTCTTTTTTTTCTAATTCTGACATCCTTAACATCAATAAAAAATCTATAAACACAGTTATAAATTTAAAATTTATATGTATAAGTTTAAAATTTTTATATTATCACAGAAACTCATATAGCCCCACATACTTACTACATTAAAACTGTTACATTCTTAAAAAAGAAATGAAAAATATCTTCTATTTCAATAGATAATTTATAATTTTGCTGACATGACCTCAAAATTCAATTTTAAGAAAGAACTTTTTAATTTTATATAATTTTTCTATAATAATATAGAAATTGAGAATAGAAAAGTTATTGAGTTTATATAGTTTCCGATTATTTCTTATTCACATATAATATAAAATTATGAGAGCTCCCGATTTCTATAAAATAAAAAAATAAATCTTATTTATTAGATATTGCGCAAAGAAATAAAAATGAAATATTTGAAATAGTTTTAATAGTTAAAGACAAGAAAAATTGTACAAATGAAGAAGTAATTCTATAAATGTAATAAAAACCCAAAATAATAGAGTAAAAATTTTATAAAATAAAAATGAATGAAGAAAGAATGCTTTTATGAAATAAATTTCGTTATCGAAAGGATCTTCTCTTTTAAGATTATTTAAAATTTATGTGGATAACAAAATTATTTATATGTACATGCTTACAATCTTATAATAATTTTTATATATACAGTGGTGTGTTATGAGATTTTGTAAATGATTTCAAATAGAGTAATTAAAAGGAGGATGAAAATTAGACGCAACTTCCAGCTAATCGAGAGAAGGAGATGAAAGCAAGAAACATCTAAGTCATAACATAAATTGCAAGCATTACAAGAAAGTCGTAGATATTCCCGAATACTTCGTAAGAACGATCCGTTGTAGCTTTTACTCGAAGGATAAAGCTGATAATTCTTAGGAGACATGGAGAAGAACTCGTTTCAACTTTTGATAACTGTTGGTTTGCAAAAGCTGATGATGAGGGGTAATTTGAGCTGTGGGAATGAATAGTGGAGGGAGAAGTCCTTTGGCAAAATGCTTATCATTGATCCACCGTAAAGACTTTTTGGTCAAATATTTATGCTGGCTGTAGCGGTGTAACATAAGAGTGAGAGAGGTTCTGAGAAGCGGAGGGAATCCCTTTTGATACACTCTTTTGTGGGAACTAAATCGCTTTGAATGACTGAAAGCAGTTTCTCCATAACAAGATCACGTTCCTAAAAATTTATCAACTCTCATATCATTTCAAATTCTTGAGAAAATAGAAGTGGTGAAAACACTATACATTTGGTCGTTTGATAATGATTTTAAATCAATAGTTACTTATCGGCTTTGGAAATTAATATAGTAAAGTACGTATGAACTAATACACCACTGTATGTCAGATTCATATTTAAATTTATATGTATGAGAAAACTATCACATCAATTTCTATAAATTCATATTTTAAAAGATTTATTTAAATAGTAATGTGTATTATTATTATTATAAATTTCAAAATGGAAATATTAACCCATTTCCATGGGAATTGAAAGAAAATTTTCTTATAAGTATGTAACTGCTTTCAGAACTTTTGTATTACATAAAAAATCTCGATGTATGTATGTATGTGCACATTAGAACGTATTTATGTATATAGATATTTGGTTAAAAACTTTTTAATTAATTGTACACTTGGAAATTCAATAATGTCCACATTTATTTAAAGCTCTTCAAAATTATTATTTGCCAATTAAGAATGACATTTTAATTAATATAAAACACTGTGGAATTTTCCAATTTCAACACTTAATCATGACCTTAAACTAATAAATTAAGTTAGAAAAGTTTTGTTTAATTTAAAAGTAATATTTTTGATGTCAAGATGCCCAGGGATTGTTGTGTCTTTTGAATTTATAATATAAAATTTAATTTTCCTATTATTTAAAGTTGCATTTCACGTTCTTACGGTTTGTGTCAAGAGCTTTTTATCTTAAATTATATGATGCGAAAATGTATGTAATTAGATACGAGTATAAGCTGGATAAAATCTGATTTTACTCTATGTAATTATGGAACAACTACTAGCACATTAAGATCGCAATCTTTTAGTGAATTGTGTTGTGACATACTTTGTTCCAATAAACACATATTTTAACGTGTACAATCATAAGATCTTATAAGAGAAATGTTAAATATGTAGAAAGACAAACTGTAAAATACGAGTGTGTATAAAAGTTTTACTTAAGAAAATTACAAATGAATAATTTTTTATTTCGTTTTTCTCTTTCTTTTCTTTTTCTACCTCTTATTTCATTCGATTTGTTTTGAAAGTAGGATTTCCGATTAAATTTTTTCTGTTTACTTTATTCTTATGTTATACTTTTCTTTAATTCCATTTTCTTCTCTTTTTCTCGTCTCTCTTCCTCTTTTGCTTTGTTTAAGACTAACTTGAGAAAGGAGAAACAAAAGAAAAGCAAAAATGTGTGAAAAATTCTGAAATAATTAACAAAATGTGAAGGTGTTCCGTGACGACAGTGCTTTGACATTAAATGATATAACAGTACTCGTATTCCTAAAAACTAAACTCAGTTCTGTCAAATATTTGTGGGACGACAACATAATTTTTCATGTTAGCAATTAAAATATTTTACAAATTCATACTTTTGTCCACTTACGTTTTCCAATCTTTATAAAATAATTTAAATTTTTAATTGATGCAGATTCCAAGACTACAAGCTTCGACAGGACCACCATACTTCAATATTATGGAAATAATGAAGAAGAGAAAAAACTTTTTCCTGTGCAAAAAGCTATCGGATTATAATTTTTTTTCATGTCCTTATATAAAGTAAAAGAAAAGAGTAGAAAGGATTATGATAGAGTTGGAAAAAGAAAAGGAAAACTTGAATAAGGAAAATTTTTTATTAAATAGTATAAGAAAACTAACTTCAACTTAACACACTACTCTTCTGGATCCTATACGTGCTATATGCTTTTCCTTTTCTTTTGCCTTCTTTTTTATTCTTATTATGTTTTCTATAATATTATTTTATCATTTTTCTTAAATCAAAAATGAAATATTAGAAAATCTATACAAAATCTCTATACAACAAAAAAAACAGGACGTTTTTTACAATATGTGTGTGTGTAGGTAGGTACACACAATATACAACCTATTATAGTTGTGCATTACATTGGATTTTTATTTAATTTACAACGGTAAATATAGTTATAAATTTAATATATGAATATAGCTATAGAGCAGTGTATTTGTAGCTATAACGGTAAATAAATACACGAACAAAAAATTTTATATATGTACATGTAGAGAGCAAATAAGATTTTTTAAGATTTTTACTTTACTTATGGGATTACATCGATTTTAAATGCTTGTTTGGGTGAATTAGACTAGAGTATTATGAATGAATCTGGACGAAAAATTTTATTTTCATGTAGAAGAGTTTTTTTTTGTATATAAATAAATTTTAATATTCTTTTGACTTCTCTTTTTTTCTTTTTATATTTTGTAAATATATTTGGAATAATAAATACGAAAAAAAATAAATAAATAAGTAAAATTAATTTATGAAGAAAACTAAAAGAACTCTAAAGTAAAATCTAAACTAAATTAAAATAAAAAAGGAAATTTTTTTTTTTAAGTTCTTTATATTTTTTGTTTTCTTTTTCTTGTTCTTTTTATTTGGCTTTATTTTGGAATCAAAGTATTTCTTTTTTATCGATAAAGATTTGATAAATTAAAATGAAACTCAATAAATTTTACCGGAATTCATACGGTATTCTTAAAGGAAATTATTTCACTAAAATCAAGGAGTACTTCGACGGGGAATTCATGTATTCATGTATTTCCTAAAGAGTGAGGATACTAACTTAAGAGTTAGCTAGGAATATAACTAAGTTAAGCTTTTTTTATATAAATCTGTTTTGACCAGTAGACTGAGCTATAATTTTATATTGGTGGGGATTATTCGATGTCTGTTGCCCATTCAATGCGGGAGTGTGATTATTTTGATGTACTAGTTAATGCATAATAAGTATGGTTTGGTTTAAAAATCATTCGTACCAAATAATCCTATATCTATGCATATATTTTGTTTACGTGGATTGTCGTATAAAACTAATACAAGACGTGTTTTTATCGTTCAAAGATGTCTTCCAAGAATTCGATTATAACCATTGCCGATCTTATAAATATGTGTCCACCTCGATCTAGCTGATCTATTGCATAATGCAGCATTATGTTAAAAATAGTGGTTGATAAAGCATCACCTTGTCTGACCCCCGTTTCTATTTTGAATTCGTTCGTTAATTTGTTTTGTACCTCTACTTTACATCTAGTCTCACTTAGTGTTAGCTTAACCATATTTATCAATTTATTTCCAATTCCCAACCTTCTAAAAACTGGTTCTATCATTTCACGTTTGATTGAGTCAAAAGCTTGACGAAATTCGATCATAAGTGAGTGTAAGTTTTTATTATATTCATAGAACTTTTCCATGGTTTGTCTTAAAAGAAATATTTGGTCTACAGTAGATCTATTTTGTCTAAATCGGCTTTGATATTCTCCCAATATATTTTCAGAAATTGTTTGGAGTCTTCTATTTATGACATTTTATGACTATTTATGAAATGCCAAAAAAAATTAGCAATTAAAATGATTAATTCATATGCATGGCCAATTGTATGGTGCCGTGTCGAAATTATTTAATTAGTAAAAAATGTGTTTAGGCCAAATTTATTAAGTTCTAACTTAATAAAAAAAATAGTAGTAGCTGAGACTCTGTAACGAGAGTATAAAAATATTAAAAATTTGCAGTTGGCAATAATTTAAAGAAAAATTGCAAAATTTTTTTATATTTCTATGCACAACTTTGGAGGGAATAGAGGTACATATGTATATGGATCGAATGTGTTGCAGCGTATTGGTAATGCCTCTTATTAACTCTTATTTCTAATAAAATTAAAAACTACAAAAGCAGGATTAGACGTTTGTTGCTTATAACCACATACATAGGGTTTACTTACAAGTTCAGTCATCAAGATTTGATATTTTTTTAATCAATTTTTGAAGCTAATTAAAATTAATAATAATTTTAAAATCATTTGATTTTCCTTTGAATTTTTTTTTTTGGTTTTTAAATAGGTACTCTTACATATAGGACTGTAATTCACAAAAATACTCGTATTTACAGAATTTATTTGTAAGCCAAAATCTTACCAAAATTTAAAGATTTTTTTTCATTTTTCACAGAAATATTCAAATGGCTATAACAATTTTTAAAGCTTTAAAAAATCCAAAAAAAAAATACCAAAAGAATTCAAAAGAATTTTTTTTCTTCTATTTTTTTTAATTTTATCCTACAAGTATATTGATATTGGAAATTTATTCTTAAGTAAAACTAAAACTAAACTAAAAAAAAAAGCAAAATAAGAAAAAACTAAACTAAAATCCTTTTGTCTAACTAAATACTTTGGGGAAAAATAATAATAAAAAAAAAATAAAAAGTTCTCAATAAACTCTTATCAAAAGTAAATCGATATCCTCTGATTGTTTCACAATTATCAATAAAACTGAATTGATATTTTCTATATTCACTCTGTGTATAAAATGTTCAATGAGAATATTTTGGAATAACCATCACTATATTCATTCAATCTTCTTCTACTTTTCTCTATATATAAAATAATTGTTATTCTTAAAGTCAGAAAAATAGATTTTTTGTTTTTTGTGTGTCTTAAAGGGGAAATCGGAAAAAAAACCCGAAATTGTGGCATAAAATACAAAATACTTTTTCGAAAAAAAAAAAGTATAAATCGTCAATGGTTGGTTATACTAATAATGACGATGATAATGATATAGAAATGCTGATGATGATGATCAAGCTGATGATGCTTCTGATGATGATGATGATGAAAACAATTCGACCAAAATTAGAAAAACAAAGAAAACTTTTTTTATTTTATTTTTTTTTCGGTTAAAGTTTTTCATGTTTATTGATTTTTTATCGTTTTGTGTATTATATAGGAACTGAGAAAAAAAAATTAAACAAAATGAAAATAAGAGAACAATTTCAAGGTTCTAAAATGGCAAGATGAGGCCTCACCAAAATTTCCATCTTATTTTTATGACCATATATCCAAAAAAAAAAAACAAAAAATTGAGAAGAAAAACTAAAAATAAGAACAATAACAAAAGAAAAATACCTACAATAAATACCAAAACAATAAGAGAGAGAGAAAGAGAACTCAAGAGATTTCAAGTGGAAGTAAAATAATACTGGATGAAAAATACTAAATAATGCGGAAAAAAGAAGAAAACTTTTGTTTTCCTGGCACTGAACTGTCTTTTCAGTATTATAATTGTCACTTGGAGAAGTTTTTCTTCTTATTTTTTATTTGTTTTCTTATTTTTCGGTTTCTATTCTTTTTCTTATTTTCTTCTCTTTTTTGTTCTGTTTTATATAGGTTTTAATATAAAGAGAAAACCTTAAAGAGGTGCTAAACTTTCATCCAAATTTTTTTTTTTTGTTTTATTCCTTATTTCTGTTTCTGTTGCAAATTAGGATTCTGAATGTCCTTTTTTCTTTTAGATAATTTTAAAGTCTCTGAATTTTACACTAATAATATAGGCAGAGGTGTACGCTTACATATACATACATACGTTATATGACGTAGATTAACAATAATATAAACTTGAAAAAAAAAATACAAAATGAAAACCACAAAAGGAAAAGTGTTTCAGAAACTTTAAGTAGGGAAAAAAATAAAAATGTGCAAAATGAGAAGAAAAAAAAAGGATAATATGGCAAAAGAGGAAGAAAAAGGAAGGTATGCACATAGCAAATAAGCTGTGGAAAAGTCAAATTTTATGTTTTCGGAAGTAAATGGAAATTTTTTGTTTTTTTGATTACAAAAAAAAAAAGTCAAAAGGTTACATTTTCGTTGAGTAATATGGGAGAAAAAGCACTTGGGAGAGAAAAGGGAAATTTTGTTTAAAATTGAAAATTTATTACAGTGTTAGTTTTTTGTTTTATTATGTGTTTTCCCTTTTTTTTTTAATTTCACTTTTTTAAAAACTTTTTTATTTTTTTTTTTTTTTGCCAAAATCTAAAATTATAATTTTAAGTGGGATTTTTGTTACTTTCTATGGTCGGGTATAATGTCCACATAGGAATGTGGGAAAAAACTTTATCAACACTAAAACAATTTTCAGTGTGTTTTTTTAGTGAGTTTTTTATTATTTTTGTTTTTCAATTTGTTTCATTTAAAAATATTACACATATATGGTTAATTTACGTTTGTGATGAGGGAGAAAAGTTTTTAAAAGGTGTTTTTGTTTTTGTTGTTGAATTTTCAATTAAATTAAAAAAAAACATAAAATTTTTTTATTCAACAATTGAGATTTCTTTTAAGATGGAAAATAAGAAAAAATAAATGAACTCGATTTTCCAAAAGGTAAGTTTCTATCCAAAAATGTAGCTGCGTAGCGATAAACTTGACTTCTTTAACAAATACAACTTTCGTTCCTCAATATGTCTAATTTGTATTACGTATACTGTTCACTACAAACGGTAAAATTCAAAAATTAACCTTGATTCTGAAGAAAGTCGAATATGTTAACATTGTACGTTAACAGCTTTAGACAGCGATAAGTCGAAATTTTTGTATAATTTTTGGAGCAAATTATTCAATTTTAATATAAAGTATATGAGCCCCATTAGATAATTTCAGTTTGATATGTAAACAGTTATGAGACTTTGTCATATAGTTGGTTCTTATGATCAGGAAGACAAACTGAATTGAAATTAAACGGGAACTTTACTTTGCCAAATATCTTACAGTCAAAAAATTGATGAATAAATGTAGCATAGGCAATGAACTTCCATGAATTCTATTGCCTAAAATCTGTCGATGTAGGGGGCATACAACTTTACCAAGATAAGTTTAACTTATCTTTATCACAACTTTACCAAGATAGTGGAGTTTAAAGGGCTGGAAGACTACGAGAATGGGGTCAGTAGTGGAGTTTTCTGCTTGATAATATAGGGTGTCTGAATCGTATCAGCTTCCTAACGAAACAAGTGTTTTTCACCACAGATGCACCTTGGTGGACCCCTCGATTTGAAAACCTGAGAGTCGGGGTTCGCAGGCTTTTCAACAAAGTTAAGCGAGAGGGTACTTAGGAAGAGTACAAGATGAACCTGACAGCCTACAGCAAGGAGATCCGCAGGGCTAAGTGCAGAAGTTTTAGATCATTCTGCGGGAGCATAGCGGAGACGCCGACGGCTGCAAGGCTGCACAGGGCCCTGGCTAGAGACAGGGTGCCAGTGACTGCTTCTTTAAGGAGGCCGGATGGCGGTTACACGGAGAACGAGGAGCAAAGGGCTCTTCTCCTCCTGGAGGCGCATTTCCATGGCAGTACTCCGTATGTCGGATCCGAGGCGTGGGAATGCAGAACACCACGTCCTGAGGATTGGCGGAGAGCTGCGCGCATAATTACGGAAGAAAGGATAAGGTGGGCTGTTGACACTTTCCAGCCCTTCAAGGCGTCGGGAGTGGATGGGATTTCACCAGCACTTCTGCAACGCGGGCTAGAGCCAATTATGCCTTTCTTAATAAGAATATTTAGGAGTAGCTTGGCTCTCGGATACATTCCTGAGTCCTGGCGGGTGGCTAGGGTTGTCTTTATTCCCAAAGTGGGAAGAAGGGACATGGTGCCAAAGTCATTCAGACCGATTAGCCTCACTTCGTTCTTATTGAAGACGATGGAGAAAATATTTGATAACCATGTCCGGGTGGGGGTGCTGGCGAGGAGGCCGCTGAGCGATTGCCAGCATGCGTATCGGTCGGGGAGGTCAACAGAGGCACCTCTCTATGGATGTTCAATATGTTGGCTACGAGGGTAGCAGAGACTGCTGTGTGGCAGAGCACCCTAAGAATGCGCGTGGCCAGGGGATGTCCACAGGGTGGGGTTCTGTCCCCGCTAATGTGGAGTTTGGTGGTGGATGAACTCCTTGATGAGCTGCTTCGTCAGGGAATCGGTGTCCAGGCTTATGCCGATGATATAGTCATCATCGCTAGAGGTAAGTTTGAGGGAACTCTTTGTGTAATAGTCCAAAGGGGATTACGGGTGGCCCAGGCCTGGTGCGATACTGTGGGCCTCAGGTTTAACCCTGACAGGACGGCCCTGGTGCCTTTCACTAGGAGAAGGAAGCTGGAGCATCTGCGCACAATATAAGTGTGCGGAGCAGCTGTAGAAAGGAAATCGGAGGTCAAATACTTGGGAGTGGTGTTTGATTCCAAGCTTCTTTGGCGAAATCACCCGGAAGCTGTGTGTACACGGGCAACTCGGTCACTTATGGTTTGCAGGGCCATCTCGGGCAGGTCGTGGGGCTGCTCCCCGTCTGTCATGTGGTGGATGTATACCATGATGGCCGTGCCGCTCCTAACTTATGGAGCAGTGGCATGGGCAAGAACGGTGGCTCTTGACGGCTAGAAGGAACCTGGAACGATTGTAGAGACTCGCATGCGTCTGCATCACAGGGGCTATGAGAACTTGTCCAACGGCGGCAATGGAGGTGATTTTGGGACTAACCCCCTTGCACCTTGTTGTGGAGATGGCAGCGAAGGCTGCCATTTTCAGGTTGGGGAGAAATGGAGCCGGAATAATCGGTGTGAGAGATCGGGGTCGTCTTATCGGGGAGGTTCCGCTCCTATGGATGCCTAGGGATGACATGGTAAGGAGATACAGCTTCGAGAAAAATTTTGCCTCATTGCTTAGTAACAGAAGGAACTAGGAGCGTGACTTTTCGGGCCTCCCAGTTGGAACACACGTTATTAGATGGTACGCACATGGGTCAAAGACCAGTATTGGAACGGGTGCGGGGGTATTTGGGCCAAGGACCAAATTGTCCCAACCTATGGGAACTTTTCCGAGTGTGTTTCGGGCTGAGTTGCACGCTATTGAAATGTGCGTGCGGTTCAGCCTAGAAAGGGGGTATCGGGGAAAGGAAATAATGATTATGTCGGATAGCCGGGCTGCGATCGGAGCGCTGAACTCGTTTTCAGTATCCTCCGCGGCAGTATGGGGCTGTCTTGAGAAGCTCAATGAGTTAGGCAGATGCAACCGGGTCACACTGTGTTGGATGCCGGGCCATGTGGGCCTGGAAGGAAATGAAGCCGCTGATGCGCTTGCGAAGAAGGGGGCAAGCACACCTTTTCTTGGGCCGGAGACCTTCTGCGGGATCGTATCACATACTATTCATTGGGAGTTAAGGAAGGAATCAGAAGAAGGCGGTCAGAGCGCTGGAGAAATCTTCTGGGGCTGCGGCAAGCCAAAGAGGTCCCGGGAGATTGTGACCAGAAGCGATTTAAGAAAATTATAGGGATGGGCAAGAACCAGATGAGGGTCCTCACCGGCATTTTGACGGGTCACTGCAGGCTTAGGGGACACCTCAGTCAGCTGGGCCTGGAAAATGAGGATGCTTGCAGATTCTGTGGGGAGTATGAAGAGACCTCAGTGCACCTCCTGGGAGAGTGTGATGCTCTTGCTCGTAGGAGGGGGAGGTGCTGGGAGGCTTTGCTCTAACGGTGGCGGAGTTACGGTCTTCTGGTCCTCACAAGTTGCTTGAGTTCATCAGGAGGATGGGTCTCGAGCGTGTGTTGTAGGGCATGCCTCGCGCTCGGGTGGGGGCGCACAATAAATCCTTATATGTGGTCGCGGTGCATTATTGCCCCCGCTGCACACATCTACAATCTACAAGTGTCTTTCACGTGGAAAATATCGCTATACTGAAGCCGTGATCCTCATCTTGAGTGTGTTAATGTCGCCGGCTGGCGGTGATATGTTCTCGGCGTAGTGTCACAATCTCTAGGTCTCGGGCCGCCTAAATATAGCGGGAATGAACGGATCGACGAGTTCGTTAGGTGTGTCATGGATGCTTCCGGGGCGCAACGGATTTTAGTTCACCAAGATTGTGACAATGAATAACATTATATAAGCATTATTTGTTGTGCGCCGACCGCTGGTGGAAAGCTCTGTCTACAAGTGTGACTTCAAGGAAAATGTGGCCCATATACAACCTTAGGAAATCGATTGGGCCTAAACAAGGCACTGGCTATTGCAAATACCATGCAACTAGACTGGGATTTTCCTTTTATATGACTTGTCGCAGCTTTCTGGAGGTAGACAAGAAGAAAACTTTTTTCAACTACTTCACCAACCACTTTTCCGGTTTATATCAAAAATTTTCATAATTTATAGCGATTTTCAAGGATTTTATACAAAATAATAATATTTTTCTTAATTATATAATTTAATCAAAAATATTTGGTAATGTGTTTTCATTTTTACAAAATTGACGAGTCTAACTTCAAGTAATTTTATTGAAAAAGCAAAAAAAAAAAAACTTTAAATTAAATAAGAGAAAATTGTTATGATTTTAATTGTCAACTCCTTTTATTATTTTCATAAATAAATTATATTTGTTTTTTTTTCAGTAATAATACAACCTCATTAATCATAAGGAAACATTTGGGATATTTTCCATAATAAATATAATTGGTCTTGATAAAATAATGTGACAAAGTTATTTTTTAATTAATTACAAATTATTATTGTTTTGATTAAGGATTCGTTAATGATATTCTAATATAGATAATTTTATTATACACGCACACATACATGTGTACATATGTATCAAGTATAGTATTGGGAAATAAGAATAAAGCGAAAAAAAAAGGATTATTTTCTGTTCATCATTAAAATTCAAGTAGCTATGATGGAAATTGATTTTAATTTAATTTTGTTAAAGAATCATTAATTTTGAAATAACATTAATCAAATATAATAGAATTTATAAGGGTATCTACAATCTAGCTCTTTTTATATAACTGAACCGCAAAAAAATAAAGAAAAATTAAAAAAATCAGTGATAAAGTGAAATTTTTTTTTTCAAAATTTAAAATGTTTTTAATTAGATAATGATGTTGTATAGTGTTTAAAGTGATTAGGAACGCATATGTACACGTACACGTTCAAATGGAACAAAGCTGAATCAAGTGAATGGCTTCTAAAGTATCCTTCTCCCTTGAAAAAGTGAAAGAACTGCTTTCAAATACAGTGAACCAAAATATTTCAAATTATTGCATACTTTTGGGATGAGCAAATGAAAAAAATTAATAGATGGTAGGTCAATATGTTATGGGACAAATTGTTCTATTATTTCCATAAGTTTCTGACTTGTTACTGGAAAAGGAATGTTTTATGCACGACGTTATTAGCGAATAAGACTGCGTCAGAAGCCAGTGTGATCGTTTTTAGCATAAGTTACCATTGCATATTATTTCAGACCTTAACCTATCATCTTTCACCAAAAAAAATATATTTAAAAAAATTGCGAAATCGTCATGACAGCAACTTTTGGTGTGAACTACCTTAAAAATTGGTTCACATAAAAATTCTTTGAACGGTCACGTTGCGCCTATATAACAATTATGCTGATAATGCAAGTAGAGTGATCGGTAATTAAAATTAAAATTTTATAATGAATAATTTTAGTATTGTGTACTGACAAGTGAAAAGTAATAGAAATTTATTTTGTTAAATCAAATTATTCGTCTTTTGTTAAAAAGAGTAAAATAATTTTTCTAGTAAAATAAAGTATTTAAGAGGTAAAGGATAGAACCCAGGTGGACGCCATAGAACATTAGACGTAGCATATTGGGATTGTGGGTTTTCTTTCTTTCATTTTCAAAAATTGATACTGTTATCCAATATTTCTCTCGGACATAAAAATGAAAATTCAAGCAATTCTTATAATTATTGCAACTATAATCAAGGGTTTTTATTACATTGTGATTATTTGATAACTGCAGACTATAAAGTTCTTCTCATGATTATTTTTATCATCAATTAAATTTGCATATATAAAGATAATTTGTTACCATTGCATTAAAATTTGCATATTATTTTATGACTATTTGTTGCAACGTATGCCAAGAATACTAAGTAAAAAAATTTTCTTTAAATTTATTTCTAACTTGTCCTTGCCGCCAAAGATCTTATTCTCATAAAAACAATTTAATTTTATTTCTTATTATTATTTGAAATTCTAAACTAAATTCTAAAAGTTACATATAACTACTTACATTTAAATATCTTCTATAGAACTCGCATAATTAAAGACCTGTTCTTTTTATAAACTGTAATAATAAAATATTGTAAGTGAAGAAAGAAAATTAAATGATTGTCATAATAATGAGTGTTAGAAACATTTAGAATTGATATTTTAAAATTTCAAATGTTACGGCTACTACTTACTAGCATAAATATACTATATAGTCGTTATGATCAACACCATCATCATTGCCAAGCTATTCTATATACACTATGTACACCAATAGAGGGAGAAAAAAAAGCAAATTAAAAAAAATTTATTTGCTTAATCCAATAAAAAATGATCACTTTTCTTTTATTATTATTTCGCTTTTTTATTAATTCTGAAAAATAAAAACCTAAAATTTACCTAATGAAGATGACTAAAAGGCAGATGAATTTCAATTTCAAAATTCCTTTGAATGACCACCCATCATAAAGAAAATCCATTTGGTGTCTTAAGAAATAAAAATTTTTATATCCGTGAGGATAAAAATAACCATTAGTTATAGTAGAAAGCAGTTATTTGAGAAAACAAAAGAAAAAGGAAAAGTTTTTTTTCTTTTTCTTGGAATTTTTTTTATTTGGAAAAACAATAAAAAATGAAAATAATGGGCAAAGTGCTAGAAAGAAATCAGAAAAAAAAGGTAAAACAAGGAGTTTTCTTACACTAAAGACGCGGAGAATATTTATGTAGAATTCTCCCAACTCTAAGATCAGTTTCTTCTATGTAAAATTGATATGTGAGTTGGTGAGTAACTTAAGAGACTAAACTGACATATGTACTCCGGCATTGGTGAACATTATGTGTAATTTGAGAAATATTTAAATTGTTTTTCAAATGTTGGCATTTTCCTTTGATTTTTGTTTTATAATTGAAGAAGTGTGAAAGAGAGTGAAGAAAATTAAAGGCACACATAATAACAACCGCATGTAAACACAGCAATTAATCACAATTATACAAAACAATTAAGTTATAATTCAAGAATTCAACCGAAGAATTTCAATATCTCTGGTCATGTGAAGTTTAAGGAATTAAATAGCATTTTGGTTTACCATCTCTTGAAGGTGAAATGACCTTAATTAAAAGAAGAATTAGACTAGTCATTCGCTTTGACAAAATTAATTTCAGGAGCTCTCCCCACTACCACGCACATTACAATCGTAATATTAATTTTTGAATTTCATTTAAATGAATTCTATTTCATTTAAAAGTTTCTATTCATTATGATAATATTAGTATTCTTAGGGGGCGGCTAATTTACATGCAAATGAAAATCACGGACAACCGTGACCAACAGAACTTAATGTCCATTTACTTTTTTATTTGTATATTTTTTTTCCTTCTCTTTTCTTTTTCTCATTCTCCTGCAAAAAAAGAAACTTTTTGGAATACAAATTTTTATTAATTCATCAGAGGTAAAAAGTAGAAACAAGAAAATAATGTGAAATTTTTCTGACTTCGAAATAGATGCTTTTAGGGAATGCTTTCTATTTATAAGAACAAAAAAAATCAAAAACAAAAAAAAAAAAGAGAATTGAGAAAACGCTCTAGGGAGATTTTATAAATGAATGGTAGCGTAGTGACTTATAAAGTTTAATAGTGTACTTAGTAAGAGAGAGTATATAAAATTTCAAGGAGAAGATATGTAAGAGAGAGAGAGAAAAATAATTTTTTAAAAATATTTTTAATCATGTAAAAAACATTACACTCGCCTATATATACAATCGCACTTTTCCCTTTTCACTGTTATGTCAAATCCTAATGAAAATCGATTTTAATTTATGGTGAAAAACAAAAAAATGGAAAAGGAGGAAAAAGAAAAGGGAAAAATTCTTCTTAAAGATTAAAAAACTTGATGGCTATATTGTTTTAATTTTTTAGGTCCAAAATGTCAATTAATACTAAGCTATTTGTATGTATATAGAGGGCTATTAAATTATAAGATTTTCCATTGTCAAATCGGATAGTCACAATTCGTATTCCAAATCTAATTTTAGTGATATTTGTATGAGAAATAGAATTTTTTAGTTGAAGTCGTCTAATAGAAGGGTTGGGTAGCCTTTTTATTTTGAATGTGTGCTTTCGACTGAAAAACTGCCTTTGGTCGTTTACTAATTTACGAGCTTTTGCACATATTTTCTGTACTTCACATTGTATGTCACGTTCTCCTCGTTCGCCTTCCGAAATATTTGCCTTTCGAATGGTTTTCTCATAAATTTGGCAGAAATCTATACTGTGTGTGCAGGGCTGTATGAAATTTTACTTAAATAAAGAAATTTGCATGTTCTATAATGGTGAATTTTTTTTTTGTGTTTTCAGAGTCAAAAATTATTTTCGATTAAATTGTTTTTTTTTTTTTAATAATTTGAAAAATTGACAAAATAAGTAGGTCGAATACAAAATGCAAAAATTTACAAAAATTATTATTTTTTTTTTTTAATTTATTAACTTTATAAATTTTACTTTAAAGGAAATCATTAAAAATATTAAACAATTTTTTTTTTTCAATTTTTTTCTAGAAGCTTTATGAAAAAGTGAAATTGAAATTTATTTCAATAAAAAATGGGGTTTTTATGCGCCAGTGGGTTGGACAACATAGTCCGGTAGAATTCTCCTTTTGCTACGACAAAAGTCAACATTTTATACAAATAATGATTTAAAGAAGAACCAAACCGTGAAATTTCAGGGAATGAAACTGCGCTTAGGTATGGGTATTGTTTCACAGAAACATAGAATCATGATAGCTCTTTAGAGATATCCTCGTTTTAAAGTCTATGTAGATAATTTTGGAAGGGTTGTGTGAGAAATGTGCAGTTGAATCTAAAACCCTACTCTCGACACTAGTCTATAGTAATAGTGCTATTGATAAGCATATCGATTTTCTAATGAAAAATTATTTTCGCTGGACTGGTACTTAAGTGGTATTCGATCAGCTTTGGAGTACTCCCGGTTGCATTATTTTTCTCTTCTTTATGTTTCTTGCTTAATCTATGTATTTCCTTGGTTTACACTGTTTTTCTAAATTTCTATTCTTTCCTGGAATAGACAGCTTAAATAGAAAGTTTAAACAAATCACAAGTATGGCTTACACACTCTACATAACCAATATGCATTTGATTTTGTAATAATAATATCAGTTTATTAAGTAGATGAAAAACTAATTGACTCAAACTTTTGGTTAATGAATACATATGAAACATATAAGTATCTATGTAGTTGTGAGGCTTAAAAAATTAAATGATTTTTCTTTTTCAAAAATTAATTTTCAACTCACGTAGTCACGTCTAATAATCTCTTATATAAAATGATAATAATTTTGTAAAAATTATTTTTATTCTTTATATTATCAAAGGATGAACGCCACCATCATCTATAATTTTCTGTTCATATTTTCCTTTAACATTTCCGATACAAGGAAAAGGAATGAAGTTTACAATAATCAAAAAAAAAAAATAGCATCCTTGTAAAATTTGAAGAGATGATTGAAAACGCAAACCATTTTAGAAATTCTTCTTTTTTCCCTCTTATTGTCTTGATTCTCTGAGGTATACGATTTTACTTATAACTTTCATAATTACGCTTTTATTTAGTCTATTCAATAGTAATGTTTTTTTATAATTCGATTTTTAACTGCGATTTTTTACGAAACTTATTTAAGTTATTTATTTTCAACTAGAATGCTTTAAAGCTATTAATTTAAGGCTATAAGATTTAGGCTCTAAATTTTACTTATAATTTATTACAAAATTTAATTTGGGCAGAAGCCACAATAGCGCGTGCAATGGCATTAATTAATCAAGTTAAATCAAGAATCAAGAAATCATTGTCACATTAATCAAGAAATGCTAATGGATTCATAAAATCAGTGAGAATTCCTGAAGTGTTCTGGACTCTTAATTATTGAAAATGCTTATAAAAAATTGTTTTTCACCTTTTAGCACTGAGTAATTGAGAAAAACACAATTTTTTTTTTTCATTTATTTTCCGTTAACACTTCCAGGGCATACAAATAGAAAGAAAAAAATAAAACCGGATGTATCTACCGGAAAATATTATGGACAAAGTAAAAACCACAGTACTGAAAAATGTACACATATACACGTATATACAACACAATTTTTTCTTCAATTTTATTTCAATACAAGACCCAGTATTTATCCATTCATTTTCCATATTCATTAAAATTCTTCTATTTTGTATTAAAGAAGAAAATTTAAAAAAAAAAAAAACAAAAATGTTAATGAGCTGATAATGTATTGTGTTGCAGATGCGGCCGGTATTCAATTCGAATTCATATACAAAAGAGAGTAATGGAAAAATTATGGTTCATAAGAATTAAGACCCTTTTCTTTTGGTTTAATTAAGCAGAAAATGTACCAGAAAATATTCTTTTTTTTTTATTTTGCTGGTTTTTGCTCGCTTTAACCAAAAAGAAAAAGAGAATTATTTGAAGAAAAGAGATAACACCGCATATATTCTTGCTAAAAAACCATCACGTTATCCTTTTAAGTTGTTGCAAGGGCAGCAGCAACATAATAAATGCCTTAATGATAACAACGGAAAAGGATTTCAAATTAAGGAAGTGTTCTTTTTTTTTTGTTGTTTTTTTTTCTCTTATATATGCTTATAATTTAATGGTCAGCTCTTTAAAATCAGATGGATGCGAAAGAAAATTATCTCAAATCTGAAATTAATAATGAATTGTTAATGTGAATAAATTCGGGTTTCCAAAAAAAAGGAAGAATAAAAAAATAGGATGAAATAAGTTGAAAAATAATTTTTTAAAGAGGTGTAAATTATAATTTTATTATTTTTTAAGAAAATCGAAATGGAAAAATTTTTTGTTTATAAAAATGTGAGAATGCAAGACGATTGAATTAAATCCAATTTTAAAATGTTGTTATTAAAGGTGGCATTCAGAAAAGAAACCAATTTTTCACTCTCCTATTGTTAAATTTAAATTATTTCTACTTATACAATAGGAAAGTGCCGACTTGGTTTTAAATTTAATTTCAAGATCTTTATAAGACATTCTCTCATAATCACAGCATAAATCGAAAATGTTTAAATTACGATGAGCAAAAGGCGAGTTGAAATGTCTTTGTAGTTTCCTTTTTGTAAAATATTTCAAGGAGAATTCAGGACTTTCCAAATTCCGAAGAATAAAATTGCTATTTTTCAATTATTTTGAGCTGTAATGAAAATGCTAATCAATACGAATTGTTCAAAGTACTTTAAAGCTTAAGTTTAAGCGAAAGAATTTAT
This sequence comes from Condylostylus longicornis, assembly GCF_029603195.1. NCBI lineage: Eukaryota > Metazoa > Arthropoda > Insecta > Diptera > Dolichopodidae > Condylostylus > Condylostylus longicornis. The sequence goes on from NW_026578087.1 coordinate 1,751,320, forward strand.
TTGTACAAAATAAGTATAACGTTCCTCGAAACCCCACCTCCCCCAGAAACCGGAATGCACGCATGAAATAAATACAGAAGAAAAAAACGATATTAGAAATAAGATAAAAATCTTTTTAATAATCCTGAGTGAAAGAGGAAAAATTCTGGCCTAATTTTCCTTTGATATTGAAAATTTACATAAAAACTTTTGATCATTCATGTGAATGCACAATTTTACCTTTAAGCTTATATTCAAAATATAATACACACACACACATATCCGGGAATTCTTTTTTACCCTAAAACATGCTACAAAAAATTGAAAAACAAAAATACGATTAGAAATAAAAAAGTGTTTTTAGTCTTATAAGAAGCAAAATATGAATAAGAAATTTTTTTGGATATTGCAGTTGTCTGGCGATGACGTCTAACATGAAAATTCAGGTGTAGATGCAACAATAAGAAGATTTCTTCTCCATCAGCAGTTTGTTTTAAAATTATTATTGTAGTCACATTCTATTCCAATAAGATTAAATTCCACTAGCTGTGGAATTTGATATAAAGAAAGTTGATATAGGATTTCCAAATAGATTTCGCTGAAAATTGGACTATGGACTCATTATTGGCTATACGGTTCGTTTTAGGTACTTGAAAATGGTCAGACATTGGATATCCAAGATATTTTCAAATGGAACTTGAAATTTTCATTCCAAGATATGTTTTTTGTATTGAAATGCATACAAGGATGTAAACATGTAAAATATAAAATAAAATCTGCTCAGAAATTGTGCATATAGGCACATTTTCCAAAAAGTTCATCAAAAGCATCTTGGTAAACCATCTTGGGTCGTCCTAGGAAACTTCTTCTTGTCATTGTTTTAAGTAATGATTTATTGAGATTTAATGATATCTTGAGATTTATTGAAAATCGTTTAAGCCTATATGCGTGTTACCCCCTTTACCCATAATTACAAATAGTCCTGAATTAGTTCACACCCTTCACATAACTTTTATTCATCTATTATTTTTATTCAACTAAAGGGTGTTTCTGATGGGATTTAAATAAATTAATGCATCTAGATGATATTGGAACATGTATTGACATTTTTTTTTTTAATTTTTTTTTTTTTTGAAATATGGTAGTTCGTTTAATAACCACGAAATTGGGTTAATGGTCGATGTACTTATTACTTTTAAAACAAACTCATATGATTTATCGCTATACCATTATTTACTTGTAATTAATTTTATCTCAAATTCAACAATTTAAAGATGATATATACACACATAAATACATGCATTTTTTTTGTAATTATTATGTCGAAAAACAAAAAAATTGTAAAGTTTGCTGGTTCAAATTTCTTTCATAAAAATTCATAAAAAGTTGTACAACCGAGCAAGTCATAAATTCGGCTATGTGTTTTTTAAATTTCAACAATGAAGTAGACATTTTATTTTTATGAGATTCTTTTATTGCAGCCAGGCTAAATGTAAGTAGATATTTGTATATAGAAAAAAATGTAATAAATTTTAATATAATTTTATTTTTAAATTTATATGACACCATTAAATTAAATTTCAGTAAAAATATTTTCTACATATACATATATATATATGTATATATGTATATATACATATATATATATATATATATATATATATATGTATATACATATATATATATTGTATATAACATGATAAGGATGCGATTGTTAAAAATTTTTAAGTCGTCTGAAAATGCATTTTTTATTCATAAGTATTTTGTTATTTGAACAATTCCATTAAATTAAAGTACTCATTTAAGTCAAATATATACATAAATTCCAATACTGATATACATATAGGTATGAAGAGCATATACATATACATACCGTACATGTAAGTCTACTTAGTATACACGCCGATAATTTGTTGTTAATCTTATTTTGTCATCCAACTAATTCAAATTTATATTATCCATATCTAATTTGATTTCCTGAAATCTGTTCCAATTGTAAGGGGAATCTTCGATATTACGAACCTTCTACCCAACAATTTTTATTAATTTTTTGTTAATGCTGTCAATTGGCTCCAAATTGCAATTTTAAGAAATACATCTCAAATCAATGTTTTGGAAAATCACACAAATATTTAGAACTTTAAATTGTTCGACCCGATATGCCGTTATTTTCGATAATCGGGGCAAGAAGCCCTTTATATACATTTGAGAAAATTAAAAATTATTATGTGATTTCGACAAATTAAATTAATTTGATTTTGTTAAATATATTTTTAGGATATTTGTAAGAATTTTAAGCTTCCCAACAACCTTGTAAGTACAGCGCCTGAACAGAAGTACAGGTGGACGAATGGATTGAAACTATTAAAAGAATCCATTTTTTTTTTTCCAAATTTTGTTGGAAGTGTGTTGTAAAGAGATAGAAGAACGAATAAAATCCTTGTTGATCTTAAATTTATAAATAATTTTTGAAATTAAAGGTGTTTTTCAATTTGGAATTCAATCCTTCACGATTGTGTATACAATATATTTATAATTACATATGTACATACTATAATTATTTATAAATAAAACATTTAGACTAGACTTCATTTATTAGCAGTCCTTTTTTTTGTTGCCTCAACAAAATTCTCTCATAATTCAAGTTCAAAACTATTAAAAATCAATTTTACAACATTTTCAATTCTAAATTTATCAAGCATAGAAGTAATTTATGTTTTTTATGATGAGTCATTTATCAAAAAAAAAAAAATTTCAAATTTGATTTTAATTAAATGCTGCGTCAGGATAAAAAAATATTGGAATTTAAATTGTCAAAAAAAAAACACAAACCATTCAAAAATTTTTGTAATTTTTATCAAATGTTGTAGATTTGAGTACAAAAATTCATTCATTCGCCCTTGTTATCTTTTATTTTGTGTTGTTCCACCAATCAAGATTTTTTTTTTATAAAATAAATGATTCTAATCACATTCCAATAAATGTCAAATATAGCAATAATCATTCACAAATTAGAACGTGATAAATTTCATTTGAATTCTGTGCAAGTATAAAATAGTGCGAGTATGTGCCATAAAGTGGTTTAGGTACCTTAAGCGAAAATATACGCATATCTTCTAATACTGCCGTTAACATGTAAAGCCAATTTCTCGTAAAAAAAAGAGATAAAATCATCACCACAAATAGAAAAATTACTAGCTATAGCTTCTATTTCATTTTGTGTTGCTTTTCCGTTTTTTTTATTTGAAAATTCTTAAAAATAAAATCGTTTTATAGGTTCGCAAAGGCCTCTAGACAATCACAATTTACAATATGACAAAAGCTTCTTTTTACACAAACATACATATAAAGAAAAATGGAAAAAAGGATGACAAACCAAAAAGAAAAACGCGGTGATTTCTCTTAGGTACTTAATAAAAAAATTTTGACTGATTGCAAAATACTCAGAAGATCTTTCTTGCATTTCGGAAAGAGAAATTATTAAGCAGTTTTGAATTATGTCATCCCATTATGAGCTCCCAGTTCCAAATACTTCAAAGAAGTTGAGTAGTAGCTTGTAAACGGAAAACTTTATTGTAAAACTAAAAGTTTATAGTATGTTAAAAATTTGACGATTATTTTCGAATTAAAATACAATGCCGCTTACCGGAACAATATAAGGCGTGGAACTAACTCTAACGAAAGCATTACTGTTTAATATAATTAATAAGTAAGTACATCAATACTTTCCAAGTTTATTGTCTGCCGAATCACAGTTCTCAACTACTCGGTTACATAGGCCGAGTCAAAGGGTACAGCTGTTTCTTTTCTTTCAATTATCTTATACATTCCCTTTGACTACTGCCTACAAATATGATATGTCGTTGACAGAGCTATTCAATTAAAATGTTATACATTCAGAGTGTTTTATACTTTTACATAAAACACAAATAGCGGCTGCAATTTTAACGGTTAAAACAACAATAATTGACAAATTTCTTGCCCAATTATCCGATAGATTTCTAAGTAATAATTGCATGAGTAAAAATTTTTCCGAATTTGTATAAAACAGTTTATTTATTCCAATAGATGGCTTCATATCGTCCTATAAAACACAAATGTTGAATTTTTGATATTTTACTACCATAAAGCAAATTTTGCATTTACAAACAACTCTCAATTACTCTTTCATGTACGTACAATAGAGAGCCAGAATTTAAATGACAAATGGAAATTGTCATTAAAATGACATCTATTGACACCATAACTTTATTATAATGACCAGATTTTTTATTCTCTATATTATCTATTGTAAAATCCTACTAGGTACAATCTACTGCACTATGAATCAAAATTATTATTCTAAAAATCATAGAAATATAAAATTACGATCTAAGTTATGTAATAATTTTAAAGATAAAGTGATTATTTTCAGAATTTTATTTTCAATTGAAAAATATTGATACTAGTTCTTATGGAAAATTTTCATCTTACCATATAGATTGTAGACTATTATTATTTATAGGATCATCAGGATATGCAATTGAAGTTGTGTACATAATACACATACACACATAAATTTTCCACATATGAAATAAAAAAAAAATATAAAAATAAAAATTTTTTTATAGCTTTTTTGTGGCAAATGAAAATGAAGTGACATCAATTTTGTATTTCAGACGATTTGGTTTTCGGTTGTACTCTAAACATACTTATACCAACATACGAATGCAAAGACGTATAAGAACAATTTTCTGATAAAAAAATTATTTCAGATTGAAACGATTTGTGACTTTTTTGATGGTTTGTTTTTTTTTGTTTTCAAAAATTACAAAAAAATCATAAATGAAAATTGCTTACAAAATATTTTTATTAAAATACATAAAAAATGTTATTTAATTCGATTAAAAGAATTACTCTTATGTATTACGAGCTTATAGAAAATTAAATAAATCTTATAATCAAATAATAAAATTATAAGGACCATGTTTTTCGAATAAATGTGTAACCTTTGTAAATGTGAGTCAGACCAGAATTGTTTCCTGATTTAGAAACGAATTTCTCAGTGTATTAGTGAGTATTCTCAGTATTACCATAGCTTCGGTGGTTTGTGGTAGCTGAAGATTTGCTGTTATTCCGCATACAACTAATTTTATGGGAACTCATCTACACTAGAGATTTGTTTAAATCATTTTCAAAGCTGTTTGCATCAAATTGCATTTACAACATGGCATTTGCATGCCTTTTATTTCTTTTTCTACTGATATGCGTCGTATTAGCATTTATTCTCAGAGTTATTTAATTTTGCTCATGTCTATTCGTGGATCAACTTTTGTAGCGTTTTGTTCTACTCAATGTTCAAAACTTCTTGAATTTGGTTTTGGTCGTATGCAACAACACCTGTATTGATTTCGTTTTCTATTCTAGATTACCGTGAGTGTCATTTTATGATAACAGAATTTAACATTGTAACGAAAATAATTTATGAACTATTTAGGAGAGCCTAAAGAGTGAATCTTTACTATGAAGACATTATTTATTGTGGGACGTGTGCATATTAAGTATAAGCTTGTAGTAGATCGGGTAAGATCAGGTTAGCATGGCCATCCGAAGGATATACCTTTAGGCCCGTTTTCGTATCATTTCATCCCTCCTTTTTCTTTCCTCATTCGGAGAGGAATTGAAATTTAGTTGAAATTTAAAATAAATGTTCGAATGACATTCTTGCAATGTCTATGATAATTTGATAGAAATAAATTTTTTAGAATTCGTAAATGTCATGCTGATCAAATAAAATTAATTTAATTAGATTTTAGCTTCGTTACTTGAAATTTATTTAAATTCAACAATAATTAATAAAAAATTTTATTATTATTAATAAACTCTTGCATCAATAATCGGGATAAGTGTACAAAATAACGTAAGAAGGCATTCAATTTTTATAAAAAAAATTTTTACGGGATTCTATTTTGTGCTGAGAAATCGTAAACTTTACAATCGCAAATTTAGAATAAAAGAAAATTATCAATTCAAATTTATTACACTGCAAATGTACGGTACGTATATTTTCTTTTACAAATCTACTGAATGACAAAATAAGAATTCCATAAAATTATAATTTAACCATAATATTTTATAAAGCAAAAGAGAAATTCAATAAATAAAATCTCATTATATTTGGCCTCCATCCAGCCAAACGAAATCACGAATACTATTTTTATTCTTGTCTTCCTTGCTCTGTGTGTGTGTTTGTATAGTTCCCTATAGATTTGTACAATTTATACTTTGATCATACAAAATATTTTGTTACTAGAGATTTAAAGCAACCACTGCAATTTACTTATTGTGTCATCCCAATCTATGTTTACGAGCAAGAGTATTTTATTTTTTCTTCAATTTGGCTTAATCATAGAAAATATAGAAAAAAGAAATAAAAAATAAAGAAAATGGAAAATTAAGTAGAAAACTTGATAATTTATCGGTAAAATATTGCATTAAATGGGAGGAGAACATCAGGTACACATACTCGTATAAAGGAACATTAAATGGGATTTTTTTATTTTTGCATTTTTATTGCTTCTGCATTAAAAATTGCTGGTTTTGTTTCCATTTTTTTTTTTTTTTTTGCCTATTTTGAATAGTAAAGCGAAACCACATTAAATAAAACTTTGATTTACGTTATTATCAATAGAGAGAGACACAAGAAAATCGAAGAACAAAAAAAAGGAAGAAGAAGAAGAGCAAGATGAATAAAAGAATATGAAAGGAAAAGGATTCCGTCTTGTAAAACAGATAATTTATTTCACTTCTTTATTTTTATATCCTTTTTTTTGTTTTTGTTTTTGTGTTTTTTTGTGCAACTTAATAACATTTGTGTTTTGACTTTTATAGAGTTGATAAATAAAAAGGTTGATCAGTTGACTATGCTTGTAAAAACTATGCAAGTAGTTAAACTTTTATGTCAATTTTTTAATCGAATAGTCAACTTTTCTATTACTTTTCTGTAATATTGTACGAATGTAAAAGGATGTGTAATTATTGAAATTACACCAGCATTAAATTTATCCGTTTACAAACACATATTTTACTCAGACGAATGTATTTACCCTTACAAATACTCTTTAACTCTATGCTTACAACTTTGCTTATAAAATGTTGGAAAATATTTAAAAATTTTTAAAAAATTTTGAAAAGAATTAAAGAATTAAATTACATACCATCCATTTTAAAAATTGGTGTTCGTATATGGAAAGAAATGGGTTTTATGATTAGTATATGGTTACATTTATTAAGAAAGCCCTCTACGTCTTTTAGTCCAATTAGACACACGGGAATCAAACCCTTGCATGAGTCGCAGTATGCGTATCAGTCAGGAAAGTTCAATTGCTCTACAGGGTCTGGTGAACTCGCTGGATGCAAGAAATTGGCAGTTGGGTTTTCCTTAACGTCGGGGTTTTTAAGAATACAGACAAAAGTGGTCTATTGTGGCAGATACCTTGATCTTTTCCCTTAGGACTTCTGTGTCAGGGTGTGGGGTTACGCTGAAGATGTCGCGTTTTTTGTCAGTGGAAAATTTGAGAGTTCATTCTTTGGACTTCTGAAACAGAATGCAAGTGATGTTGTAATGTGGTTCAAAAGCGTGGGGTGAAGCTTAATATGAATACCAGCAGGAGCACTTTGGTATCTTTCAAAAAACGCAGTGAATAATTAAGGGAGTCCCATACTGTTAGGTGAACGCGATGTTTTCCCCAGGGAGTTTAATTACTTGGGGTTACCCCAGATGATCACGTCTCCTTGCATACTCATATCCGCAGAATCACCAAAAGAGCAATGATGGTAGCACTGTGGCTATAGACGGCTCTTGCTAGGCCAATCGTCACCTATGAAAGCCATCGCCACATATGTTAGGCCAAGTAGGTTGGCTTCATAGGCTGGCTTGATTGGGCTGACGGCTATCAAAACTACTCTGTAGGTACCGTTGTTGCACCACTACACTGTGCGGCGAATTGAATATTCGTTGGGACGTTACTTAGGGATGTCATCATTCGAAATTGTTCCTTCTATTTTGCTCAAGAAAGTTCTCCTCAAAAATGCTTTGGATGGATCGAAACCGGGTTGATTTAATTTGAGTGATTAAAAGCGAATTTAATATTTTTAACGAAATCGAATTTTTGCATTGAAATAGAGAAACTATTTTTGAGAATTACTTAATAATATTTTAATTATATAAAATTCATAATAAAAACTGCAAAACAGAAATTGGACAAATTACAAAATTCAATATGTAATTCATATCTAATCCCGTATACACTAATAATAATATTTAAAGAGAATTTGGGTTTTATAAAATTAAGCAAAAATTTAATTAACCAAAAATTTTTTAAAATTTTCTCTAGAGACTTGATTCCTTCATGGATATTTTTGTTCGCTCATAATATTTTTTGTCCTTTTTTAGAGGATTTATTAAATATATTAAATAAAATTTGAATATTTAATAGAAAATTCTCTACAAAATTTCCTGAATTAATTCGCTTATTTGTTATTAGAATTTAAATGTTTTGGTATTAACACTAGAGCAATTTGCATTGAAGGTTTTTAATTGCTACATTATAGAAAAATATGATAGTGATGCTAACGACTACCCGATACTCGGTTTATTAAAAATAAAGTTGGGTCAAACCAATGGTTTGTATTGTAGCACTTTTCCCTTCAACAAATGAAAATTTTGCTTTTAAATACAGTCTATGTAGTCTATGTACCTATCACACTATTAAAATTATTTTCATTCATATACAAAACTATTTCTAGGGTTGCATATATTTAGGATGAATGATTTATGCAGTCTTTGAAATAAAGCAAAAATTAATATAAAGTGGGGTTAACATAATGCTCGATTTTAAGGTTTAATTTTGTGAGTTAAGAAAAATAATTATATTTTTTAATTTCATGGAATTTACCGTTAACTTTTTGCGTTAATAGAAATTTGAAAAAGCTTGCGGTTTCGGAAATATAAGGTGTCAAAAATTCAAATTTTACAAATTTCAAGAGGCGATAACTTGAGAGGGGGTGGAGATGGAAAAAAATTTTCTTCTAGCGAAATGAACTATTTGATAATGTCTAAAAGCTCCTAAAATTTCAAGCTTCTACAGGCTGTAGTTTGGAAAAAAAACGACATCAAAAATTTGCAAAAAAAGGACTTTAGATAACGGTAAATTTGAACGGCCATTTTGTTTTTCTAAAGTTCAAATATAGTATGCCGCGCTAGGGGAAGCAAGCCGCTGCTTTTCTGCGTTTGCAAAATTTCAAAAATGCTTATGGTTTCATTGCAACAAATAGTTAAAAAAGGCCATTTTTAGGGTTTTGGGGGGGTATAACTTCTAGAGGGGAGGAGATAGGTAAAAATTTTGTTCTACAGAAATAAGTTTCTAGTAAAGATCTATGTACATATAAAATTTCAGCTTTCTATCTTCAAGGGTGTAGAAGTTTTGTAAACAGACACACGGACAGACGGACGGACGGACGGACGGACGGACGGACGGACGGACAGAGTGAAACTAATAAGCACTTTTTTTCAAAAAATTTTTGGAAAAGTGCTAAACTTTAATTTCAAGACCACAACTTAATTTAATTTTGCATAAAACATAATTTTTGATTTTATTTTTTGGAGGATGCTAATCAATATTTTTTTTTGTTTTGTCTTTTATGTAAAATCTAACTACGTATACAAATAGAATTTAATTTCAATGTTGTCAGTGCTTTTTTTTGTTGAAATTTTAAACCTCAACTATTTTTATTAAAATCGCTTTAATATTACGTCATAAGTAACAAATGCATACTTATCACGATAATATTTAATTTTTATAACAAATTTTTATTCTAAATAAATCGGTCTTATGAAGTTAATCCTGACTTAGACTACTGAATTTCATTCAGGTACTTAATTGGAAGGTTATTCGTAAAAAGTATTTCTACTTCACATATGTAGTTTAAGATTCTCAACAACCTGCTTTGTCAAATCGACAGAGTGTGTCCAATTGTACTAGACGTTAGTGTAACTTTTCTCTCTTCTCCTTTTCGTTTTCTTTACGAAAACATACGAATTATGTAACCAATTCCATTTACGTTATTAATTTATTAAGTCATGTAGAATTTTTACGAAACCAAAACTAAATGAAAAAGGGAAAATAAAAAAAAAACTTTTTTTTATATTTTCTTTCCTTCCTTTTTAATTTTTAAACATAATTCAATAATATGAAAAATTCTGTTAAATTTAAAAAAATGGTTACTTAAGTGAATTCTCTTACTTTAAAAAAAAAAAGAAAATTTGACTTGGTTAGCACATAACCGACTAAGCCTGATTTATATTTCTCAATTCCAACGAAGCTGCTTTTAATATTATAGTTTATTAAAAAAGTGTTAAACAATGATCTTGGAAACCCGTTTTGTAAATTGTAATTAAATTATACGTTAAACTTAAGAAAATTATTAAGGTTCTAAAAGATATGCATGTACAAGAGCAAATGTCCAAGTTCTGGTAGCCAACGACAAGCAGAATGTACAAATATAACTTAAAAAAATCATTTGATTAAATCTTCTTAAACATTATCAAATATTATCCCTAAAAGAAAGTATAAATACGTGACACTCAGAAAAAAACTTCAGTCAAAAATCGTTTCAGCCAAAACTAAATATACAGAAGTACTACAGGCAGTCCGAAGCCCCATAATTTAAAGAACATTTTATTGAATTTATTCCCTGCCAAAATTCGTATAAAAAATAGAGCATTCCTGATTGTAACTGGAAAAAAACTGGTATTGGAACAATACCATTCTTATTGTAAACAATGTGGTCAGTAAAAAAAAAAATATAAAAAGAACGAAAACAAAGAGAAAAGTTATTTTTGTAATATTACATTATTATACCATTAAACTTCATGAATATAAATTTCCTAAACAGTTAATAAACTAAATTTTATTTCCAAGAAGAAAAAAATTTTTTAAATTGGCAACAGTCCTATATACACTTTTGACAAAATAAAAGAAGTCAGCAACAAAACAAAAATATATTTATAGAGTATAGAGAGAGAAAGAGAGGAATATATATATATTTTTTTAATTTTGTTGATATGGAAAAAACTTGGAATATAAGAAAAAAACTTTTTTACTTCTTACATACTTTATAATCTATGTATATATGTGTATATTATTGTATAGCATAAGAAAAATATTGTAAACTTTAAAGGACGAAAAGATTTCAACAAGAAAATAAGAATAAAGAATAAATTTTTTTAAATAGAATTAAATAAAAGGATGTTTCAAAGGAAGCAATAAAATTAAATGACTGATGTTAGATAACTTTATTGCAGAGCAATTTCCATGGTAAGAATCAGAAAGTTTAGTTCTTCTTATGTTCTACGGGGAAGAAAATAACAAAATGAAACAAAAGTAAAAAACCAAAATAAAAAAAAAAGAGAAAGCTAGCATGAGGGACTCATTGAAAATATATCCTAAATTATTTTTATGCTACTCTTATGTCAGCTATAATAGTATACAGTTAAAGTTAGAGAACAAAAACAAGAAAAAGTAAGAAAAGAGAGAAAAAAAAAGGATACTCGTATTTGTCCCATATTTAAACCATTCTCTTCTCTTTCTATATTTTATGTGCTTGTTTTTTGTGTTTTTTCATACATTACGATAAATTTAGATTTGTCCTGATAAAATTTTATAAACAGTATTACTATTGGATCTAAAAAATTTTGGTTTTGTTCTCTCATCTTATTTTTTTTTTCTCTTTTTTTCGTTCTTTAAAGTTTCTATGTCTTTTTATTCATTTTTAATTTTTAATGTTGCTTTTATTTTTTTTCCCTTTTAAAAAAAAAAAATTTCAAAAGTGTGGATCTAGTGCAAGAGTTTTCAACAAGTAAATTTTTAAGATTTTTATTTGAGTATAACACTTTCAAAGAGTCAAAAAAAAAAAAGTAAAAAATAAAAGTTTTTATACCTTAAGTTTATAATTTTAAGAAAAAGTCAAGAATGACAGATTTCTACATAAATTATTAAAAGTGAGTCTATCAGCTTCGCGCATTTTGGGTAAATTTTAAATTTAGTATTACTTTTATATTCAAAGGTAAAATATTTCAGTATTAATTAAAAAAATCAAAAACTTTTTAATATAATTTTTACCCTTTTTAATTAAGAAACTATAATATGCCATTATACCTTCTTTATTCTTAAATTTAAGTAGGTTTTACCTCAGATTCTTACCTAAAGTTTTATTCTGTATAGCTTTATATTGGATGATTCAGTAACTAGTACTCAATATGATGCTTATGGCATCAAAAATGGGTAAAATTTTTGTAAGGAACTAGCTGTTGTTCAAATGCCATCAGTAACAAAATTTCTACTCATTCAAGTTCTCTTAATTCCGCCCCGAAAAAGATTTACAAAAGTTCAAACAAGCAGTTTTTGAAAAGGAATAACTTGTTTGAATAAAACTATCTGAATAACAAGCACTCTAGCTTTAATTTTAATTTTGCGTTTTTATGTTTGCGTTTTAAAGAGATCGTACAATATTCCGAGAAGTTTGGGAACAATAGTCACTAAATGAAGCCTCTATTTTGTGTGGGAATCCTGTTAAATCCACCCCAAGCAAACAAAACTAATTTAAATAAATTTTTTGCCTATTACTGTTTGACAAATTTTAAAATTTTATTAAATATCGATTAATTAGCGCCTTACTAGCATTAATAAAGCTGGCCAACACTCATCGAATCGAAAGCTACTGCCAAATTAGGTTTACATAATGCCAAACTTTCAGCAGATTCAGATTAAATCAAATAGAATTCGTCGTATTTGTGTTAAACTTGGAAAAAAGCCGCTAAAATAAAAGCAGAAGGGCCCCCATATTAAGAACATCAAATTGTTGACAACTTCAAACTATATTTTGCAATAAAAACTAGTTTTTTAATAATTCTCATATTTTTTCTTATTCATTCTTACATTTAATTACAATTTTCTCATAATTGCTCTTCAGTTTATTGTTTAAATTAACATTAATTCTTTTCTCGTGTAATTTTTAAATTTTAAATACAATTTTATAAATAAATAATTAATTACTAAATATATAAATTAAATACATTATTGTTTGCTTAAAACTATAGACTCTTACTATTGCATTAGGTTTGTAAATATTTTTTTCATTTATTACATCTAATTCCATCATATTCCTCAGCGAATAACAATGCCTCAAAGGATACATCATGAAAATGATCATCTAAATCAATCAATTTTAGTATCGATGAATCAAAAAAGTCCTTTCTGGGATCATCACTGTCAGGATGATTTCCTTTTAAATTTTTTTCTCCATTAAAAATTTTCTTAATAGATTTGAATGTTCCACGAATTCCACATTTTGATAACGTCTTCTGTTTACGTTTTTGTTGTTGTTTTCCTGATTGATTTGATTTATTTGTTTTACGGAATAGTGATACAAGTGTTGCTGGCATCTTTTCAATTTAAATTATTAAAAAATTTTAAAGTTTGTATAAGAATATGTTTTTTTTGTTTGCAAATTAAATTATTTTTTGCGATTTTAATAAAAACAATCTGTTTGAATGTTGAAATGCAACTGATTAAAATTTAAGAAAGTCTTTGTGTTTATATAGCAAAACTGGACTGAGTATTCTTTTCTTAATTTTACCTACTATAATAATATTCTGTTATAATATTGCTCTATATTGTTTTAGAAGTTTATTAGTTAAAATGCCTTCACTATTTATTATATACAAAATCATCTAAAATAAACGGTTAACTTACGAACTACCTATTATTTTTACCTGATTATAAATTTGCATTCACAGGTATGATGCGATTTGTAAGCAAAAAAATATATACACACTATATAGCTGGTTAAAATATAAGATGCGGTTTGATTATACAAAAAATTTATACAAAAACAGTAATAAAGATCGAAGATGAAGAGAGCATGTTTACATTTGCAAAAAAAATAAGACAGGTATTGACATGAATTACATGTAAGCTGTTAAATGTTAAGTACCTAGATTTAATTCATAAATTATATTAAACAAAAACAACTTCCGTTTTTATTGTTTGTTATGCAGCATGCTTTTATAAAAAATAATGTTTAAGGTTCTTTTCGTAAAATGATACCTAAATAGCAATCTTTTGAGAAGGTAAGGCAATTTTTATGATTTTCAAGGGTTATATTGAAAATTTCATAGGAATTGGCTTCAAGAAGGCTGTAACTATACACTGGATTAAAGGACTAAAATGAATAGAATAAAAAAATTTATAATTTTAGTTAGAAAATCTAAGTGATTGGGAATTTCCGTGGTCCTGTCTGAGTTTGTTTATGTAATATAATGTTGAATTTTTGTTTTACAATGGAAGGCTAAGTGAGGTATAGCTAGTTAAGTTCATTGTTTTGTTTTGATTTCTCAAGTTGCTTTATTCGCATTGTCAAAGGTTTCTTTGAATAATAAATTTGTAATCATAACGGTGTTTTGTTATTCAAATTTAGTTTTTGTTTTTTTATGGATAGCTAATTCTGAGGAAAAAAATATATGTAGGAAAATTTTACTAACTGTCCAAAACAGTTTTAATAATAGTTTTATGCATGCAAGTTAAATTTAAAAAATTTTTTTATTTATTTTGAACTTTTTATGGGCCGTCGTTCATATGAAAAAACTTAAAATTTATTTGGGTGTTTGTTTATTATTAGTTTTTTTTATTTTTTTTGTGCAAGAATTTAGAAAAGGCTACTAGAATGGTCATTGAATTAAAAAAAAAATTAAAGCCTTTTTTTTTCAAAAATTTTTAAATTTTTTTTGTGGGTCGGGCATTTGTTTGAATATGAAATTTAAAATAGAAAATTTTTGTATGTAAAAAGCCTTTAAACAAAAAATAATTAAAATTAAAATAAAAAAAATTCTGATGAAAAAATAATAAAAAATGTTTAATAAATAAAAAATTTTAATTTCCTGATAAAATGGTGAACAAAAGTTCATTAACAGAAGAGTTGATTACAGTTATGTACAGAGTCCAGTGCGTAGTAGCAATCCCACAATCAATATACCGCCATATGCTTTTATTTATGTGTCAGAGAAAAATTAGGAAGGCCGGTATGATACATCAGCTAATCCGGACTCTGGAGGACGATTAGTAAAAGTGGTGAAACTGATAAGAATTGAAATCATAAGAAAAATCATGTAAAAAATTTAAGGGAATAAAAGAGGCATTAGACGGGAATAACGCTAATTGCAAAACACAAATTTTCAAAAATATAGGGTAGTAAACATATAAAAAATGAACATTATTCAATATTACCAAGGGTTAACATAAGATTGTCTTGACATAAGATTGTCTTTATATTCAATTGTACACAAGCATTCGCATTCTTTATAATGATTTTAAAATGTCTTCCTGTATTAGTATTAGTTTACATGCCCGTAAACTAATGTAGTAATTTTAAGTTCAATCATGGGAAATCCTCACGGAAAAGTTGTTCGGATTCATTAGAATTGTGGGTCTCGAGGGGGTGCTCTAGACAGGACACTGGACGTTCGTGATTAGAAGCACAATAGATCTTTTAGGTAACGGTACATCATCACCCCATTCTGCAATCTACAATCGCCAACCTAAACAGTTGAAGCTAGGAGATTAAGAAAGTAATTTGATAACTGAATTTCTATTAAAAAAGTATCAGAGATTTGTATTACAAAGTTGATTGAAAGTAGCTCTTTTTTTTTCTAGGAGACGGGAGATGCGACGGAACTGCAACGGGCCAAAGTGACTTTGTATGTCCTTTTGAGATTATCGTCAATCTATCCTAACCTAATCTAATGCTCTTCTACGTAACCTGCTTGTTAGTTAACGTAATATTAACAAAAATTACACGTAGATTCTAAAAATTTGACCCGTTTTAATTCTAATCAAAGCAATTAACTTTTCTGTGTTGGGCTATACGTTATTTTTTTGAAATATTTTTATGTTTGGTCGAATATATTGTATGGAAAACATATACATACACATATCATCCAAATGTCAAGTAAATTCTTGAATGGTTATTCCAGTCTTATTGTTCATTTTGTAACTGTACATTGACATAAGGTACAGGTAATCATTGACTTAATATAAATGAATGTGTTTATACTCTTTTAAGTCAAAATCAAAGCAGAATCAAATCATAAAATAATAACATGAATGTGTTGTTGGAATTGTGTGTGTGGGTATGCACTGTCAAAAATAACAATCAATATTGTAGATTCTTAGTTTTGTATGGTAATTGTAGTGTAATAAAAATTATAAAATTATAGGATAATAAAAAAAATTTGTTTTTTGTTAAAAACAAAATTGTTATTGTGTTAAGAAAAGGATCAATGGAGTGAAATAAAAATTTTGAGTTTCAAAAAGAAGAAGAGCATTCAAATTTTTAAGAAAAAATTTTATTGAAAATATTTCTAGTACCTTATTTCAATTTGAATGTTTAAGGCAGGTCAGGTCAAAAATAATTGTTAATTTTTTACATTAACAACATTTAATTTTCATTTATTTATGCCTAGGTAGGAAAATTTCAAAGTTATGAAGATTTTCAAGATGTCAAATAATTACCAATGTACACCTTGTTAATTTTTTTTTATTTTCTTTATTATTCTTCTCAGTGGGATATTTTTTAAATTCATCAATATTGTATACTATTCGTAGGGAGTTCATTTTATAAGGTCCTTTAAAATGTTGTATCAAATTTGAAGAGTATTGTTCAATTGTTAGCACAAGGATGTCATTCAAATACAATAAAATTACATTTCGATAGGCTTCAAATTAATATTATGGATTTCCGTACAGCTTATAAAATCAATTTTTTAAGAAAAAATTAAAAAAAAAAATCGAGCCCAAATTGACAATGATTGTATAATTGAAATGAATTCCATCAAAATGAATGAAGTAAAAGAACGTATCCTTTTTATTTTCATTTCTTTTTACACAATGTAAAAACGATTTAATAAACTTTAAGGATGTCAAATGATATTCCAATATTACAATGTCCTGGTTTTGTGTTGTAACATTGTTAGTTTGAAATTTTTGTTGTTTATAAATTTTTAACATCCTGTGTTTTTGTGATTTTATAAATTTGTTTCAGAAAATTATATTGCAAAACAAAAAACATTTTTGACATAAAAACCAGGAAATTGTCCATTGATTTTTTATTTTTGGAGAGAATAGACATGCGGTAAATAAATCGATTCGATATTCAAGGTCAAATATGAATTTCCTGTTTATTGTGTTTTGAAAACAAATTTTTGCACATTAAAATTTTTAAGGACTTTATTGATTATATGCACTTAAATAAGGTTCAATTATTAGTAGTTTTTTACGAATTGACTTTTGTTGAATTGAAATTAGGAAAATAAACGTGTCTGTTTATGGTTTGTTGTTTTTAAGTGGGTATTTCATTCGAAAAACAGATTTACAATTTTAATATTTGAGTATCAATTTCGTTTAAAAAATGCCTTTGATAATTAATGTAAATTTGTGCAATAAAGCGGCTGTAGAGCAAAATATAGGTGTTCTACAAAGTACTAAAATCAGTGAACCATACGAGCTAGATTTTATGGCTAAGCAACAAAATTTTTTGCTTAATGTCCACGAAATTAAATTATTATGAGCTTTAAGAAAGTAAAGGCTCAGGTTTGCAAATTTTTATAAGAAAAACATTCCCAATTTTTTTTGTAAATTAGAAACTTTTAATAATAGAGGGAATGTAAATGAAATCAATTTATTCTTGTTTTTCTCTGAAACTTTGAGATTCATCTCTTTGAACAATTATTGCAAAAAGTTGAAAAACAAATTTAATATTCCAGCAAGAGCATACCAGTTTACCGTAAGCACACAATTTTTGTAGACACTCGTGGGACATTAGCTGTGATGTTTATAGGTAAAGCATGTATATGTAGATTTTAATAATTTTCAATTTTTTCTTATTATAACAGTTTTCCTAAAGAACTACAAGAAAATTCGTATAAAGGTTCAAATACTTTTCAAACTAATGATTTTTCAGACGTATTTTTAAAATTTAATGATAAATCTGTTTTTGTGGCAGTTATAAAATTCAAAACAATTCTGAGAAACTTTATTTAATCTATGAGTATTTAATGAATATTGAAATATTTTAGTGAATTGTTTAGAAATATTTATTTATGAAGTGTGTATTCTATCCAACTTGTCAAAAATTATTATTGTTGACATGAATGAACAACAGTTAATTTTTTGTACAAACCTGTAAGACACGATACTAATTTCTAATGTTTACATAATACCAAATATTTGATAAGGTGTGAGGTCGTCTTTATAAAGGAAAGCTTATAAGATCTTCTATTCTGCGGAAGAGCAAAATAAAAATAAAATATTTAATGTATGAAATTAAGTAACAAAAATTCGGTTTCAAATACATAAAATTATTTAGTTTCCAAAGCACTTCATTTTCGTCCTTAGAAATTTAATTGAAAACTGTTTGCATTATATGAAAAATATTAAGTTTTGTACGTTTTGCGGTTAAACTACTCAATTGTTTACGCATTTCGTAAAAAATAATAAAATTTTTTACGTTTTATACTAAAAATGTTAAGTTTTTTACGTTTTACATGAAAACGAAGGTTTTTACGTTTTAATGAAAACACAAGGTTTTTTACGGTTTTTTACGTTTTATACTAAAATTGCAAAGTTTTTTACGTTTTACATGAAAACGCAGGGTTTTTTACGTTTTAAGGTCAAACTGTATAATTATTTACGTATTTCGTAACATATAATGAGCTTTTTACGTTTTATACGTAAATTGCTGAGTTTTTTACGTTATATATGAAAACGCAGGGTTTTTTACGTTTTAAGCTCAAACTGTTTAATTGTTTACGTATTTCGTAAAAAATCATGAGTTTTTTACGTTTTATGCTCAAATTGCAAAGTTTTTTACGTTTAAAATGCAAACTTGCGGTTTGCTTGAAGACTTTGGCTCAATAGAAGAGTCTCCTTATTATCTTGGCCTAATTTTGAGTCTATTTAAATTTTTTTTAATAACATTGTTTTTTCACTTGTTAAAAATAAAATTTTTTGTCTGTGTTTTTTTGAAAACACAAAACGTAAAATGAAAGACTGGAGGACATTGATAAGTATTTAACAATTTTTTTTTGTTGTTGCACGTAGATATTTGGATCTTTCGCCAAACCATTGTTATTTACATCCTCTCAAATCTTATGCACTCTATACCATAAAAAATATTATTGGAAAGAATCCAACATTTATTTGTTTTTTTTTTCTCGCTGATATTTTTTCGTAAGACATGAGACACAATATTTTATTTAAAAAATATATAATTTGATTTTGAGAAAGCAACATTGAAATTGCGTAAGTGATTGATTGGAAAATAAAAAAATGTAAAAGCAAATAAGTAGCATGGATAAAAAAGAGTATAATAACTAAAAGGGCGTGATATCACACCTTGGAATTGGAACAGTTTGTCAAATATTTGAATTATTCAGTTTTGGATTTAAGAAGCTATTTCTCGCTTAACATAAATAGACTATCAATGGGCTGTCAGCCAAGATTTACGATATCAAATATTGTTCATACATTATGTTTGATTAAAATTTAATGAATTTTTGGTTTGCAAATGTAAAGAGACATTTTGATTTTATTTAGTATCAACAATTAGAATACCCCATGTAATTTTCGTCTCTATGATATGTAAATTAATCTTTGATGTGGAATATGTTTATTTAAATTCTATAATTTCCGAATACGTTTATATTTCATTATTTTGCGATATCGATCAAAATATCTTAAGAAGATTGCTTTTCTATTATATTAACTTGTATAATAATAATATAGTATAACAGTTTTAATTAAAAATTACGGTCTAATATGCGATAAAATAATATGTATGTATATAAAATTGAAAATTATCAATATAATCCTATCTCTTATATGTAATATAAATGTTTAGAATCTAAAATGGGGAAATTGTAACAAGATGAAAATTTTCAACAATGGGTATAGTATATACAATATACACTCAATTAATATGTTGACAAGATGTCAACATCATCAATGGTAACGAGGATATCCGTTTTTAAATCCGCTATTTAACATTCAAGGACTTTTATTTTATATTTTTCAATTACAATATATTACGATACAATATGAATTATATTACGTTCTAAATAAATCGATTCTAGTGAAAATATTTAAATTGGATAAGGATATGAAATCGAAAATTTTTTGATGGATGATTAATGAAGAACTTCTGTTAAAATATAAACAGAAGTATGATATAATCACGGAAAAATTTTCCATAATAATATAAAAATAAATATTATCAAAATTATTGTATATATATTAAAATTGGGAATTCTAAGAGGATTGAATATTTTCATTTTAAAATATTTTTTTTATTAAATCTTTAAATATAAAATTGGAAATTATAAATTTTTTGTATACAAAATATACTCGGATTGAATAATGAAATCAATGTTATATTTTATTTCAATAATAATAATATTTAGAAAATTATTTATCATAATAAATCTTAAAAATTAATATACACACACATAACAATATTATATAATTCGAATATAATATAAATTTGAACGATTAGTTGTCTTAATAACAATATTATAATAATAGGAAATTAATATATTTTTGCATATATACATATGCATACATATATCGACATTAATGATAATAAATTTTGTATTTTAGTAGAATTTTATGATTATAGTGTATATGTGTGTATGGCATAAAATTAATAATTTTAGGGCAAAAATATTACATTTGTTAATAAAATTAACACTTGACACGTAAATTGTACTATTTGAAGTGTTTTGAATATTAATTTCCTATACTATTCACCTATTTCATATGTATAACATACATATGAAAATATTTAATATGAATATAGATGTTGTTTCCTTTGTTCGGTATTATAAGAATAAATTAAAAATTTGATTGATTATCAATATAAAATTTAAGTTAATTTATTTAGATATAATAAAAATTAATTAATATAATTTTTAAAATTGCGTAGAAAGTGTGATTGTGAAAATGAGATTTACAAGAATAAGATCAGAACTGTTGATGCATAAGAGACGATGAAGAGAATGTGGTCCAGACTGTTAAAACTATGTGAAGCACTGTTTGCAATGAGCATATTATGAGTCATAAGGCCGAGAAGCAACACGGATTCTCGTAGTTTATATGGGTAATAATTGAATTTTTTTTACATTAAATTCAATATTTTAATTGAGTTTCCTTAAACTGTTATAGTTTTTCTATTATTTTATATACAAAAATTTTAATGAAATTACCTGTATATTTTCGGTACCTTTTATAGCAAAATTGTTTGCTTTAATAAATATTTAGTGACACACACACTCTAAAACAACTACTCTGAATATTCCTTTTCACTAGTCTTTCGATTTTATATAGAGAAATATTCTTCTTCTACACTTTTTGTTTTTATTTTTTTTATCAAAAACTGCTAAACAATAAATTTTCGATTTAATTATGCGGGCCATTAGTTTTGTACGTGTTTGGGGGATAATATTATTTTGCTATTTATATACAATAATTTAATATTAAATTTTTATTTTCGAATTTCGCTTTAAACAAAAAATTTTACTTTTATTTTATTTTTGTTTTTTGAAAATTCATTAAATTTATTTTGTATTTTCAATATAAAACGTGAGCTATTCGAAATAACAAATTTTATTAAATTAAACATATTTTTAATAAATGAATTTATTTTAAATAAAAAGTGGACAAATTGAACAAACAAATCGAAAAATTTGTTATACAAATTGAATGTAATTGCTCTTGAAAATGTAAAAAATTGGTATATACGAATAGTTGGTTGGGTACAGGAAACACTTTGATATTATGCATAACAAATTGGTTCCGTATTTAAAGTATATGTTTGGTATGTTTCGGTAAAATTCTAAAATATGTGATATATAAATCAGAATGTACATATATATGTAAATGTGTTATATAGATTTGACAAAATATTAATCAATTTTATAATTAGTTTATTTAAATTTAATCTGGTTTTCAAAATACGAATAATTATTAAACAATATAAATGGAATATTACAATAAAATCAGATTTAAATTATGAATAGTTGAATATTCGGTTAAAATTGAGAGCCTTGCAAGTACATTAGTAAAATAATTTAAAATATTGTCATCCATGAAATATTAACACGAATCTGCGCCTGGTTGAACTTTGTCTACACTAATGTTAACTAATTAACTGATAATTTATATAAAATTTAGAGTACCTACAATTTTTCACACCCAAATCTGGGAATTTTAAATTCGAATTATATTTGCTTCAGTTAAGTTAAGATTAGGGATTTGACGAAGTTGCCTTTTATGGCAAGTTTCTAAATTATTAACAAAATTTTGAAAGTTCATGCTACTTAATTAATTTTTAAAACAGACATACTTTTGTAGTGAGCTACTAGCTGGCAAATTAATTGAAGAATTTTTAAATCATGGAAAAAATATTTATAAAAATATTTATAAAACTTTTGTTCATACATTAATATTAAAAATTAATAGAAGATCAAACAAATATCATACACAGAGTCGGATTTAATATGCTAGGAGCCCTAGGTACAGAATGAAATTAGGCGTCATAGTATGAAGAATGGCTAACTAATATGTCAAATATTTATTTTAATTTGACACACAATGATATAGTACGCCCATTGTAAAAAGTTATTTAACTGAAGTGAGTAAAGGGAAATTGTGTATCGGAATATTTATGATGCTTATATCATGGATAATATACGGAATAAAATAAAAATTGCTCCTTAAAAAATACATCATGGCGTATCGGTGAATTTTTAGTCTATTCATGCCCATAATATATTTAAAAATACACAGTAATATAAGGAATTGTAATCGAATAGAGTAAGAGCTTTAAATTGAAACTGAAATTTCGGAAGCTCGCCCACATTATCAAATATTTTTCTGTTATCATTCTGTTCTGTTATTTTTCTGTTGTGGCTGGTTCTCTTTCAGGATGTCCTCATTTTAAAAAAACGAAAATCCATAGAATTAATAAGTTAATTTTCTATTTGGAGAGGAGAGGGGCGGCTTCTGCCACGTATACCATAGGTATGTTTTTATGTTATATTTTGAAATTGTAATTTTCGATAACACTCAAGCTGTACTTCATATGTATAGCTTGTCATTTAATAAATTTTATTAAAAATTTTCAATATTAAAATGAAAGGAAAAAATTTTTTTTATTTTTTTCCTCTTTTTTTGTTTTGTATTTCGCAATTTAATTTATAAAATTTGCAATTTATCAAAATGCGTGATAAAGGTACACAAATGATATCTTGAAAAACAGATTTTTTTTTATACAAAATCATCATAGACTAATAAAGACCTTCGTCAAAGTGATGTGATATAGATAACGTTTTTCAGTAGGATATAAAGGTGATGAAATTTATAGGCCTAACAGATTTACTTTATCATCACTATAGAAATGCGGGGTATAATATGATCTTTAAATATTGAAAGTGCAAAATGAATGTCTTATAGAAAGCTTAAGGATTTGCAAAAGAAAAAGATTTTTGCAAAAAATGCTCCTTGGAAAAAAAAAACACAAGATTGTCAATCGAAATTTGTTTTTTTTTTTAATAAATTAAGTGATAGGGAAAAATAATTGTGAAAATTGCGACAGAGTAATGGTTGAAAATTCAAAATTTTTAAATGACTTTGGTATTTAAAATAAAATTTTCTTTTAAAATTTAGAAAATTTTGAGTGTTTCAGTACTTTTAACTTGAATTTTTGTAAATAATGGTAATCGATTGGTATTTCTAGAAATACCAGAATTATTTTATTAATTGCCAATACCAAAATAATTTTATTGTCACAAGTTATGCGTTGGAAAATTTTTGATTAAAGCAATTAATGTAGTAGAAAATTCCATTTCATATTCTCAAATTTTCCCGATTGGTTCAAAATTAATTTTAACATTTTTACAATCCCCTCTCCTTGACTACTACTCTTGCTATGCTTTAGATATTCAAAATTTTTTGTATAGTTCTACAAGGATAACCTTATATTTGTTGCGTTATCAACTTATGAGAAATTTAATTAAACAAAATTATACTCGCAGGAGGCAGCTATCGCATAACCACAATTTATAATATAAAAAAAAAACACTATAGTATTTTTTTTTTTTTCATTTTTCTATACCACTACTCTCTTGCGAATTCTTTATTTATTTTGAAAAACCAAGTACAGGCAAAATTTTTTCTAGTTTTTTCCTAGTTTTTTATATTTAAATTTGTATTTTTGGTTAAGGGTTTATTTAACATAAACTTTTCATCTCTCATATGTGTGTGAAGGATCTGGAATATTATAGTACGAGTATATATAGAATTCTTGTTAATTTTAGGTTTTTAGAAAATTTTACCACAAATATTTTTATTAAAAAATTCTTTCCTTTGAAAGTAAAAATATTATTTTGTATGTGCGGTTGGAAAATTCAAAACACTTTTTGATTTTACAACAAAAATATTATTATTATAACCGTACATTTAACCATATGTGTATAGAATAGAGGGAGAGAGAGAGAGAACGTTTTATTACCATAAATGTAATAATTTGTTAAATAAAAGGATGTAAAGAAAAAATAACAACAAAAAAAGGCAAAACAATCAAGGATATTCTACTATTCCATAGTATAACAAAAATTCATAAAAGAAAAATCGCAACAAATACGAGTATCTAATAAAAAAAAAATTGGGTATTTTTTTGGAAAATTTTTATTTGAATAAACTTTTCTATTTTGTGCGAACTTCATCTTTTTGAACTTGATCATTTTATGAAAATGCTAGTCTTGAATATTAAATGTGCAGGAAGGATTAGAAAAATAATTAAAAATAATAAATCCGAAACCAGATCCTATGCAATTTTATAAACACAGTATTGCAAAAATTAATAAAATTTTATGTATAAGAGAGGTTTTGCCAATTTAAGCTCGAAAAGTCAAACATTTAATTTTAAAATCTTTTGCTAGAGTAACTGTTTATAAAACTACATCTGAGACTAGTTTTGCTCAGTTCAATATGTTGAGTCACATTGATGACATCCACACATTATTGTTGCTCAAAGTCGCAATTTTATGTTAATGTACCTAACTATCATACTCGTATAGTTACCCCACTACACCAAAAATAGATATATATTTTCATGATGGTAGAGACTGCACTTTTCTTAAGAAAAGAAAAAGACTTTAAAAAGTTAAGGAACTGAGTATCCTTTAAAAATTTATCATGCACTTTCATAGTTAAACCGATTACTTACCTACTGTTCTTAAACTTTTATAAAATGAAAAATTTTTATTTTTTCATGATTTTATTTATTTTATGAATTTCTAATTATAATTACCAGGAGAAAAAAGAAATTCTTTCTTTTGCCAGAGAAAGTTTTTTTTTTTGAATAGGTTGCGTCAATCACCCACAATAAGCTTCCACAACAATATATCATTGTTCTTAAATAATCTTTAAGTATATTTACTTGGACAAAATTCAATAAAAAATAAATAAAGTTAGAAGGTAAAATTTTAAAAAGGTTCTATTCAACTTTGCTGATTAATAGAAGATGAATGAATATTAAAATCTTCTTCAGACTATAAGTCAATTAGAACTTTTGCTTATAATCGACTTACCTGTAATTTATTAATTGGATTTTAAATTATCGAAGTTTTTTTAAGTAAAGGTGTTTTTAAAGGATTTTTAAGATAATGACTAATTGAAAGATAAAGGGGATAAGGAAGAATTATATTGCACCGAAAATTACAAGTTTAATAGTAAAATACCAAATACTAACAGTTAAAATGTGGAATTTCTGTGGAGCACCTTTCTTAAATAGCGTGAGTAAGACACTCAGTTCGTTTATAATTGAAAATGCATTTTAGGTGTATAATAATTTTTAATAAAAAAATAGCAAAAACCTGCTTTCACAAGATTTTCAAAATTTTTCATTCATTCTCTAGAATTACTACTATTTTTACGACAACCAAATGCAGATGAAGTCCGGTTCCTAGTACGCATTACAACTTTTATTCAATTTCAAACTTCTCTATGCCTTCATTGTTTCACCTTCTTTTCTTGATGAAAACTTAGTCATTTTGTAAAAGAAAAATTGCTTTTCCAATTTCCTATCGGATATTGAAACTTTGCTACATTCATATAGTGATTATCCTAAACAAATACGGCATGAATTTTTTTCTATTTTCGGCCAAATAACTGCAAGACGAAACTTTGTTTTTGGGTCAAATTAGCTGAGAAAAATAAGAAATCCCCGATTTACGGTATAAATTTCCAAAAATGACTTATTAAACTGTCAATTGAGAATAAATCACAAAATTAAAGCTTATTAGCCGTTTCCACCAATTATTTGCGTATTGTAAATAAGTCAAGGTTAGAATAAGAAAAACTTTTAGCATTTCGACTTTGAAATATGGTTTTAAACCATAATGCTTTCGGCCAAAATAAATAAATGGAGGAATGTGAAAAATCACGCGTTTATAAATAATCAAAATTTGATGTGAGAAATTCTAGGAAAATTTAGTCTACCATCCTATTTTGATTTGATTTTTAATAGTCTGCTTTTAAAATTGAGCATTTTCATTGAATGAGATTTGCAAAAAAAAATAAAAATAAAAAAATAAATAAAAATCTGATTTTATAAATAAATTGAGCATGAAACTACATAAATATCGTTTTTCTTAAATATCCTTATCAACACAAAAATTATATGCTATATGTAGGTATGTATAAGTGATTGGTTTTCCTTTGAAAATCATTCATGATTAAATTGAGTCTTTAATTTGCAAAAGAAACATTTAACCATGTTCTACACATTTTGTATATACACGTGAATGTATGAATGTAAGATTATGTACTCATATATAGTAATATTAAAGGCATAAAGAAATCATACCCACACATCTGGACAAAATATTGCACGTTTTCTAAATAAAAATTAGAGTTAAATTGTTAAACGATTAGAACAGTCATATAAATTAAGAAGCACAACTCGTTGCCCTACCCTTATTTTGATACTATTTGTTGAAGACTTTTAATAATAGTAGATAGAAATTTTCCCCGAGTATGGACGATATTACAAATCTGAAATAGTAAACTGTAAGGATTTTAAGTTGCTACTGAAAACTTTACGTAGTATCTTTTTTTTTTCTAGAAAATCGCCTTACACAACTTGTATCTGCAATATTAGAGATGGTCTTTAGGGCTTTATTTTGTAATTCTAATATTTCTAAATTCTTTCAATTTAAATTTCAATTAGAGAAACATTTTAATCCGAAATTTATAGAAACCATCAATAATATTAGCAATTTAAATAATTTACATTTTATTTTGTCCGGTAGTGTTCAAATAAGTTCCTTCTTCTGTTTAAGGTTATAAAAATTTAAACTTCATAATATTGCGATTATTTTGATGAAGAAAATTTTCGAAAATCTAAGATAAAATCAAGAAAAATTCTAAATGAATTTTCATAAATGGTTTAAGAGCATATTAATAGATTTTGAAAAGGAATTAAGGTTCTTTTTATAAAAGCATACAAATTTAAACAGTTGAAAATCTATTTTAAGCGCGTTTCGAAAATTTGTTATAATTTATTTTGAAAGATCTTTGAAAAAAAAATAAAGGAAAATGTTGCATTAAGAACAAGTTTTTAAATAATTAAAAATAGCTCATTACGCTCTTAATTCTTTCCAGTTTGATAATGGTGTTAAACTTGTTCTATATCAGAACTGTTCTAATGTTTGTATGTATGTATGTATGCAAACGTATTCTAAATTCATTTTCATTAGCTCTAATACTCTTAAACTTTGTCTTTTACTATTAAAATAAATAATAAAAGGATTTCTAATTATTTAATTAATTTCTCTATTCTTTCCTTTCTTAATACTTTCGCATAGCAGCGACTCTAGATGCAATGAAAAGAAAATTGTCTTCGTTTTACAAAATTTCATTTCCGTCATTTTGAAAAAAATTTAAAAACAAAGAAAAGGAGAGAAAATTTCTTTTTAAGAGAAAGGCAAAAAAAAAAATATAATAGGATTTTTTTTTAAGATGACTGAAAACTAACCTTTAAGTCAATGCCGGTATTTCTTATAATTTTTAATTTTTACTATTTTGTCTTATTTAATTTTTTACATCAGTTTGACTTCTTATATATTGTAACTGTTGTAGAATCAAAAATATAAAATCTTAAAATAACTTTTTTTTTTTGACTTAAAATTATTTTTAAAAGGATTATAAGAGTAAATAAAGGATGAAATATATTCAACTATACTTCCTATACACTAAAATCTTCATGTAATCTTCCCCAAATATCAGGATTGCATCTATATTAAAAAATTTGTTATTTATGTTCCAATGCAGTTGTAATTTATTGTTGTAATTTGTTTATGGTCCTTTTGTACATTTATTGTGCAGAAGAAGAGTAATAAAAACAATAAAAATTATTTTGCCATAATAGTTAAGCGCAGTATAGTATTCTTAAGTCCGAAATATGGTGATTTTTTGGAAGAAACAGGAAAAAAAAACTCACAACTAAAATAAAATTTATATAAAAAATTCAACAAAGATTTGTGTATGTGTAGAATCCTTGTTTAATTTACAAAGTAATTTTGTATTATTCTAGAACCATTTTAGGGATTTTTAAATATTCGTCAAAAATTCTCAACATTTTAATTTATCTGCCATTTTTGTCTATTGCAATTCAAATTAAAACACAATAGAATTGTATTAGATTTGGAAACCTTATAACTAGAATTTGATTATTTATTACTTTTTTTTTTGTTATTATTTACAAACTAAATTTATACCTGTTTTAAACCCAAAAACTGGTCAAATAATTAATTTAAAGAGCCAAGTAGCCGCGTTACCTTCGTCCGTGTTCAGTAGGTAGTCCTTGTTTGATTTGTATATCTGCATGCTTTCATGAACTTCTCTCCTGTGTTTTCCTTTTACCTCTTTTAATACCTTTAAGTTATCTTCCGTGATTGTGTGATCCGTTTCATAAATGTGTTTTGCAACCATAGAATCGAAAATCCGGTTAAATCCTACTCTCCTTGCACGTTTTATTTCACTTAAATGTTCCTTAAGTCTTGTTGTCACGGGTCTCTTCGTTTGTCCCATGTAAAATTTATCGCAATTATTACAATTGATTTTGTACACACCGCATCTTTCATGTATCTTCAATTTATCCTTAGACGAATTTAACAAACTCCTAAGTTGATATTTACTATTGGTTTCCGATGTCCGAATATTGTGTTTCCTTAGTTGTTTATTTATCAAGTTTGTACAATGATAATCATAACTTAAAGATGCCCATGTTGTTCTTTGTTCTTCCAATATCCTGTTCTGTTTAAACAATGTGCTCATATTCTCCTGCTCAATTTTTCGTTTTTTCTTCCTAATGAGTTTGTTAATACGTTCAATATAATAACCGTTCTTCACAGCCTTCACAAAATGAAGTTTACTTCTGATTTATAGTCGTGTCTGTCCATCGGTGTGGTTAGCATTCTATGGATCATAGAGTTAAACGCCGCCATTTTATGTTTCGTTGAATGGTACTACTGTTATTTTTCTCTAATTTTTTAAAAAATTTAAAAAATTGGCGCTAAAATTTGCCTAATATTAAAGACTTTTCCAAATATTTTCATGAAAGCAGCACTAATCATCAAACTTACACTTGAATTACAATTTTCAAAAAATTGCCAGGTTAATTAAAATTTTCAGTGTCTTTGAACCACAATTTCTTAATTAATACAGAAAGATGGTTCCATCATAATAAACTACCAACTAAGAGAGGCGGGCGGGAAAACTAAACGAGCTTCCTAAATGAAGTCATAATATTCATAAGCAGAGTCTATCAACATTTGAACAAAGGCAAAAAGTAGTTTATTATTATTTGAGTTTGCCTATGATTGAGTTTGCAGTCTTGAAAATTTGTTCTGAAAATCGCTCGAAAAAATTTTCTAAAATTTTAATTTTCACATTTTTTAAAATATTAAAAATGGCTAACCTTAAAATATTTTTTTTTTAGACGTTGTCTTATGAAAATTTAATACAAAACTCATTTTTCTTTGTTTACTTAGAAAATTAAATCGATTTTTATCTCGAAAGAATTTTGTTTTTTTTTTATTCTTCTGATGATAAACACTTAATTCAGCAGAAACTTTTGTTTTGACAATGACATTATAAAGTAATCCTTGAAATGTTTTATTCAACTCGATTAAACATTAAGAAAAAAAAAATAAAGAGAGAGAGAGAGAAAAAAAAATTCTTATTTTGTAATTTTTTTTCTCATATTTTTTTTTTGTTTTTAAAACATCCGTCAAATATCAAAAATAACTTAACGTGCAATGTCTGTCAACTTGACAGTTTAACTCAATTCAAAAAGTCCTAAAAAGCGGAAAAACTCCTTAGATCTAATCTTTCAGATGAATGCGTGTGTAAAAAGTTCTTGGTAAACACACTGAATAGCTTGATTGATGAGGCTTTAATAACATTCTTATGTGTGTAAGTATGTACGTATGTATGTTTAATGTGTATATAAATTTTTTTTATATTAACAGCAATAAATAGAATGTTTGGTGTCATACAATTTTTAGGGTTTTTTAATGCTTTGTTACTGTTTGAAAGTGAAAAAAAAAAATTGAAAAATATTCATTTGTGAAAAGCTACATTTACCCTTCCTAGGTTTCATATTGTTTTGTTTTTTCGTCTTTCTCAAGATAAATTAAATTGAGTGTTGTTTAATTTCTTTGAGCTATAGAATTTTTTTTTTCTCAAAGACGTTTTTATAATAATTGTATAACAGACGCAAAAGTTGTTCTACACAATTGTTTTAAGTGATCTGAAAAAGTTAAACACAACGCAATACGGAGGAGGTGTTAATTTGTTTTTGCATAGGAATAATATATTTGCCTCATCATCATTTCTCCAACATTTATGTAAGTATAAAGACATGTAGAGCTAGAAGATTTGAGTTTGTATTCCAGTTCTATATTAAAATTATAAAATAAAATATTGAAAATATTAAAATTAAAAATATTGTGAAAATTTCACTGAAATATTTGTTATTCATTTAAATTTGCATTTCTATATATAGTGCATATATTTAGGCGTAAAAAAAAGAGAAAGAAAGGAAAAACTCTTTTTTTCCGAATACAATAATTTTACAAATAGAGAAAATGAAAAATAATTTCTAAAAACTCTAACATTTGCGATATTGAATCAAATGCATCCTGCATTCGCATTAAAAATTTAAAAAGTATTTAAATGAATTTTAAATAAATAAAAATAAATTGAAAGATGAAAAGTTCCATATCAATGCACTAAAGCAGACATTTCAAAGCAGTGGCCCGCGGTGTAAATTCCGTTTTAAGCGTTCGTTTTAAAAAAAATTTGTTTGAGAAAAAATGCAAGCTAAAAAATAAATATAATTATTGGTTACAGATTCTCAAAGCATGCGGCTCAAAGAATTTCAAGAAAATTTTTTAGAACATTGGTATAAAACCGTGGCTGTATTTTGAGAAATATCAAAGATGAAGTTTATTAAGGGCGTTTAAGCACAATTTTCAAATTTTCGAAAATTTATATGTCCGTATGCCGAAATGAGTTTGACATACCTGCATTACTGTATAAAGAAAGAAAAATTCTAGTTGTATATTTGTTTTACTCTTCAAAAGTTTCACAATTTTATTCCATGCTCCAAAGAATTTCAAATAAATATTTTAGAATTTTAAATGTAATAAAAATTATTTTGTAAATATGTATAACAATTTGTGTATGGTAAAAAAAATGTACGTACGACGTACATTTATAATTCATATTTTCATTTTTACAAAATAATTTGTAAAATATTTCGCATTATTCCAATTGAAAATGTGATTATAAAAATTATTCGTACTTAGTCGTAAAATGCAATAAAATTATTTTTTGTTCTTTTCAAATTCATAGACTTTGCTGATTTTAAAATAGTGGCTTACTCAATTTTAAAAAATTTGGCAAAGTTATTATATGCTCTTAAATGAAGAATTTAATTATTTCAGATTGGACCATGCAGCTAGATTTCTTTCTTTTTTAAATGCTTTAAATGCTGCGATTCTTTCGCAATATTTTATTGTTATGTCTCTGCATTCTTGCTTGTGCTGTTAATTCTCCTCTTCGGTGATGCCTAAATCTATCATACATGTTTGTATATCTTCTTCTGCGTACGATTACTAATTTATAGTTAGTGCTGCCGGTAAATGTCTCTTGCTGGAAAGTTTTTGATGAGTTTTCGGGAATTCTGAGTATTTTACGAAAAACTTTTAGTAAGAAAAACGTCGGTAAAATACGAGCTTAGGAATTTGGCTGGACTACTGATACGTCTCGAGAAAGTATTTCTGGCCTGACGCCAACTCACAAAAGACATTGGCCGTTCGGGGAATACGCGGCTACGTAGGGATTACCCTTCAATGCAACATGTTATAGCTGCTAAAATATGAAAAAAAAGGCGACTTTTTTTTATATGAGTGTCCCGCTATGGACGGAGCCAGACTGATTACGTGGGGTAGAGCCAGGGTTACGTGATTGGAAGAGATATCCAGGATTGATATCGGGGTTTTAGCTAAATTCCTCAAGAGAATCGATTACCTTAGATATAGGTCACCTTATATAGATATACCAATTGTACGCTTAATGACGTCCTGATGGTTGCAAGGCTGTGGTAGAAAAAAAGCTCATTTGTGCTAATTTTGATGCGGTAGACCTGCCATTCCGGTAACGTCCACAAACTATGAGCAAATAATTCATTTGACTAGTCATTAAGGTAATTGTCAATTTTAGAAAAGAATGCACTATTAAAATTATTTGCGCTTAGAATCAGAAATTTTTGTATTCAAACTGTAATGGAGTGAATGTCACGTGCAAAACTAAATTGAAAATTAAATTTAATTTTCTCAAAATCCAAAATATAAAAAAAAATTTTTTTTTTTTAATTTCGGTTTAACTTACAATTTGAATTTCATTAAAATTTATCTATTTTAAAATTGTAATATTCGCATACAAAGTGTTTTTTGTTTTTTTGTTTCCAAAATATTTTTAAATACAAAAATTCTAAAATTATTTATTGTCATGAGATAGGAGCATATTAGTGAAAAATCCTCTACTTTAATTTATTTTTTATCTGTAATACTCCAAAATATTTATGCCTATTTTTCTAATGTTTTATAGTCCCATTAATGTGTAATTTGTGCAAAATTAAATTAAAATAGAAATTAGCAAATTATAATCACATGAGCAATGAATTTTTATGTACGAAAAGAATAGTGCATCACGTACGACTCGTTATAATTATTATAAATTGTAAAACTTTCAACAGAAATTATTATTCAATTTTATGTTCTATAGTGAAATACACACTCATGCATATGTATATACATATGTAATTGTACACATATTTACAAAATTAATGAAATTAAAATTTTCTTTTTTATCCTAAAAAAAAACTTTTTTTTCTTTTAGTTTTGTGGAAATTTTTAATGGATTTTTTAGAGCATTTTTATTGAGTGTATTACATACAATAGGGGTTTTACCGTTATCGCAAATAAATCATGTTTTCAACACATTTTAATTTTCTGTATTAAAAAAAGACTCAAAGAGTTGGATTCCGCTTAAAGCCGTTGATACATTGTAGAATGAATTTTCACAATAGGAGATATCGTAAACTAACTGAGATCGTGACTTGTTTCTGGATTGGAATTCAGTATAAAATTAAGCTCAATTTTTAGAATGGAGTTTGTAGGGCACGTCTTATTCACAATTATGTCTCAACATCTTTATAGCAGAAATGAAATTGTTATTTTAACGAACACATTTCCAAGGGTTTCTAAACAAAAAAGATTGTACCCATAAAATTGATTGAATGTACTTATGACGTATTTTTGGCAAAATTTATGCTTTTGGCATAATAATTTCGAAGTACAAACACGCTAAAAGCATTTAAAACTCTTAATTTGTTATTGCAAGCATAATTTGCAAAGCATTTCAAACTTTTTTAATTTCTACACAAAAACGAAAATTTTTTTTTCATTTTATTTTCCATTACTCTCTTTAAATACAAAACCAGCATTATTTCAAAAAAATTTAAAAATTTAAGGTTTACATAAAATTTGTGTGTGTGTGTGTAAATGTTCATACATACGAAATATCTTCTGTGTACTTAATAAGAATATTATGTGTGTGCAAACTCCAAAAACAAAATAAAAAATAAAAAACCTTTCGTAATCCTTAATCTACCAACATGAATTATGATTATTTTAAGATGTAAAAAGTTTTTTTTTTTTATTCATATTATAAGAAAATTTGTAAATATTTTTCCAGTTTTATTTGTTTTTGAATTTTAAACTTTTTTTTTCATATTTTTTTTTGTTTTAATGTTGAACATGCCGGAATATTTGTGTAAAAGTTAAAGAAAAATCAAAAATTGTTTTATAAATAAACATACACACACACAAGATACCCACACAGATTCCCAATAAGTATTAAGAGGAGGAGGAAGAGGAGGAGGAGGAAAAGAAGAAGGTACACATGAAATTTACTTAAACCATATGAAATAATAAACTTCTTTTTTTTTTGAGGGGAGGGGGGGGGATTATCTATATAGAACAACAGATTGAGATTTAAACAATAAAAATAACAACAATTATTATTACTGTTCGAGATATTAGGAAAAGTTTAAGATAAATAAACTTCTTATTATAATAATTGACTTAAATCTGTCCATTTTGTTTTTTTTTTTTTTTGCTAAAATTTCTTCATATAGCTACTTGAGATATGAAGTATATGAAGATAAAAGAAAACAAAGCCAAAAAAAAAATCTAAATAACTTCGATAACTTGCAAAGCATTTTAAACTTTTTGTTTTTTTCTTTATAAGTTTATAAATTCAGTAATAATGAGATAAAATGTAACTTTTAATTATCTCACGTAGATTATTGTGTATGTATGTATAATACATATAAGCATAAATATAAATATGAAAATCTTCTGAAATAAACTTCGACGAAAATAAGAAAAGAAATGAAATATATCGGATGTGGTGAGCACATAATCGACCGTATTGTGAATTCTGCAAGTGTAAACTCTTAGTTAATATTGAAAATTATTTTCAGTTTTAAGGAAGCCAGAAGTAATTTTCTTAATATACGTCCAAAAGATGTAAATTTGGTCAAAAAATTTAAATCAAAAAAATTTTAATGATGCATTTAATGGTGGATTCCCAAGCTCTGATATTGATGAAAAATTTGCTCCAGAAATGTTTTAAGAACCAAAATTGGAATATTAAGTTGCAAGAATTCGTACTACTATTCATTAGTTACTCATTTAAAAAAAAATCGGTAGTTGCTTATTGATACCTAATTTCCTCGAAAAATTTAATGGTTTCATCATATTGGTCATATTGTCTGGCGCTATAGCGAGTTTATAAAATAACAAGTATAAAACTAAAAAAAAACCATGGCAGCTTATAGTAGTGGTGCGTACGGTGGTTATTTTATTGTTTCTTTATCTGAAGGATCTCGAGTTCGAACAATGCTATGAAAGTTATACTTATAATTATGTAGCATAGATTAATTACGAGTACCTTATAACTTGTTCCTATATGTTCATAATATTCGATATAAAATACCAATAAAAATTAACAATAAATACCAATAACCTTAATATTTGATAAGTATAAAGAAAACACTAAGGCGGGCAAGCCACCCGCTTAGTTGACTTTGCGACTTATGAAGTTCGGCTTTAAAAAGTAGGATTTAAAACAGTATCTTTGCTGAGATTCAAAATGTTTTAAAATTTCAACTCATCATTGAAATCGATTCAGTAGAAATCGGGACACAAGAAAACGAAACCCAGGCAAACAGGACGACACCAACGACAGACCGATATTTAACTAAAAGTATTTCATTTACATTCTTCTATCACGATAAAATGAGTTACTTATAAAAGCTCGGCATGTGAGATTTGGTGTTATTACAATTCCTCGCATATTGTGTGCAGTGCAGTTGATAAAAAAATTTTTTTTTTAACTTTAAGTTTTTAGAAAGATTTGCTAAGATAAAGTTTAACAAAACGTAATGAACTTTTTAATGTGTATGTGTACATACATAATATAAGAGAAAAAAAACAAAGTGTAAAACAAATTCCCTTGAAAGCGAAGTAACAAGCAAAAGAAGAAAATACAAAAAAATTTTATGGTCTCTCCCCGCCCTTAGACACCTATTCAAAATCTAATTCGTTTACATATGTAAAAAAAAAAACAAAAAAAAAATTATTTTTTTTTCTACACTCTTATTCCATCGAATTTGCATATACTTGGGAAAATTTCTGCAAGGATAATTTTTTTGAGAAAAATTTCAAAAGATTTTTTTTTTCTTGTAATGCATACACACATACATACGAGTATGTTAGGCATAATATTATATACACCTGTACATAATATTTAAGAATATTTTACTTTGGAAATCGATATCGAATTCAAATTTCCTATTTAAAATGTATAGAATCTTCAGTCTTGTTTTAAAATAATAGACCTAATCGTATAGCTCAGTATGTATATGAGAACAGGCTACGAGAATAGACTTAAAGGCTGTATATGAGATTTTGTTTACTTTATGAGCGCAATCATGTCTATTGTAGAAAATTGTCAAATGTATAAAATCGATTCTTTTCGAAATTTCTCTATAATGTTGTAATGAAGTAAGTTTAACAAAAAAAAAAAAAAAACAATCATATTTAGCATAATTTTGAATAAATTTTGTAAATGCAAAATAGAAAAATGTTTTTCTTTCTTCGGTATTATTTTTGCCTTAAAAATTACTCATATGAAAACTAAAACTTTCTTATACGTAATAATAGTTACTCTAAGTAAATAGCAAGTGTTTTTATGTCAGAAATTTAGATAAAGTCATACACAATAATAAAAATTTATAGATAATAAGAAAATTAAATAAGAATTTGGAAATTTTCAAATTGTGTGAAGTGGATATAAAAGATAAATTCATTTTTCTTCCTACATACAGATAGCAATAAGTGAACTTTCTTGAAACTGGAAATGTGTTGCGACTTATCCAATTGAGTGTCTCATAGTAAATTAACAAATATGGTAAGATTTTTCTGCAACCTTAATCCGGGAATTGGTTGGCGATTCGATTTTAGCTATTAAGATCTTAACAGACATCCATCCACGCATTCTCCAAATCGTAAATTAGGTTTCGAAAAAGTGCCAGTTAGTTATTATTTTTCGAAAAGATTATTAAATGACTGCAAACATAATTTTATTGTTATGGAATTATGATTTAAAGAAGGGGCAGTTGCGACACAATAGCAGAGTCTTTCATTGTATCTTATTTCCTGTATTTAACTTTGCAACCATTGATACAATGATTCAGTAGCATACAGGCGGGATTAGACAAACTGTGCACTATCGGTTTGTGCGAAAAACAGCCACAAAAAAAAAATATTGTTAACTACAAATTAATTGCCGAATGCCATCACCATTCTAAATAATAAACAACGGCATGGAATAAGCTAAACCTGAATAAATAATCATTCTGTGATCTTTAATTAATTTTTCAAAAAGTGTAAACCGCCCTTAGACCTTTAATAAATAAATTATGGGCAAAATAATTGCTCGTTCATTGCGTTACTGTTCTCTCCCAAATTTGTTCTCGCCTTATTTTGGTAGTAGTTTCACAAAACCAAGAAAGAAATGAGTAAAGACATGCTAACATAATTATTTTAACATCCTAACCTAGATTCTAGATATTTTAAAATTGTAACACTAAACAATTCATTAAGAGCAAGTCTAGAATTTTTTTTTTGTAATATAAAAGTAGAATCACTTCAATTATAATAATGAATTTCCTCGTTAAAATGCTAACATAATTATGTAAAAAAAAATTTATTTTGTATTCATAGACCAAATAAGGGATAGCGTTAACATTTTTTATTTTTTGTTTAATTATAAAAAGAATAATAATTTGTTTTTGAATTCGTATAAGGACATTTTTATATAATGTAGAATTTGCCAAGCTTTCAGTATTCTTTACACACTTGTACATTTTTTTGTCAATTTTGCTGCGCCTTGTGCATTCTTGACGATTATTCTTATTATAATTTAGAACTCATTAAAACTTAAAAAGAAAATAAACTAGAAATGTTCACTTGTACACGAAATTTCAAGTTACTCCTGCCCATAACACACTTTATTATTGTATTGAAATGAATAGAAAAAGATTCAGTTTGTTCTACTTAATTTTTTAAAATTAAAATTCGTCAATAACATCTTTTTTTCAAAATTTTAAAGTAAAAAATGCATTAAATTAATTTTATTTTAACATTAAAGATTGCTATTCATTAATTTTTTGGAGACTTAATTTGGCAAGATAAATCAGACGAATTACTTAGGTCAAGCATCAATTATTATGCAAATTAATATTGCAAGGGAGAGCTAAAGCATTCATCATTTAGAGTGGATCATCATCATCAGATTGCCTGGCAAAATCGCCTTCACATTGATAAGAACTGAAAAGGAAATGGTGGAGAGTTAGTATTGGGTTAGAGTTTATTAGTATAAGAGACACAAAAAATTTTCGAATGAAGTTTTACGGAAGAACCCACAGTTAAATATAATTTTAATTCCTGTAAACATATGCACATCTCGAAGCACCCTTGCCAATACCAAGAAAAAAATAGCCAGAGTTAGAATTGTGTCAACACTGGCAAAATTTTGTTTTTTTTTTTGACAAAATTCAATTATTCCAGTATTTTTTTTTTGTATGAAATCACTTTTATGGGGTAACAAACTTACTAAATATGAGGATTTGCTATAAAACATTTCAAATAAAGCGACAAAGCTTTTAAGAGCTACTGGAAGCAACAAATTTTCCTTGTTAGTAACAACAAGGTAAAATACTTTTTACTAGTCATTTTTAAGGCTCTTATATGAGCAAGTAAATGAACTTATATAACTTTTAAAATATATTTCAAAGCACATAGTGCCTTCTAGGTTACCAAATTGAGTTAAAAACTTAAAGCAAATATTCAAAAATTCCCAAAACAAAATTTCTCCATTAATATTCTATTAATCCTGAATAATCTGTAAGTGAAAATCAAATTTTAGAGTAAGAAATTTTGTAGAAAACCATTGTTATCTTTACTTTTCTAAATATTTTTCCAATCATATTAAAATAAACATGGTTTAAATATTCCAAAAAAAAAAAACATTTCTTATTCATGTGTCACATTTTTTGATGACTAGAAATTCGAATTTTGGAAAGCAAAACCATTCAAGGCTTTTCTAGATTCTGCAGTTTTTACACTTTAAAAACGTATTCTATTTGATATGAAAATAAAAATAAGAAGAAGCATTTTTTGAATGCAAAGTTCCTTGTAAAACAAGGATACCAAAAAAAAAAAAAATGAAAATAGTATTGAAAAAAAAAATGAAAACTAATTTACATACAAATTTAATTTTTTTTTAAGAATATTTTCATTTTCTTTTATCCTTGGGCATGTCTTTTTGCTCTCATATAATTTAAGCTTGAAGGGTTTGGTATAATTTTATGACATTTTTTCGTTTTTTTTGTTCATCTTACAGATGTAATAAGAAGTCAAGAACAATATCTGCGGAATTAAAATTATACAAACTGTATAGGAGCCAAGAAAAAGGAAAAAACAGCAAACAAAAAATCAACACTGCCATTTTACAAATGACATTTGCAATGTTAAAAATATTGTAAAATAAAAGGTCGAATAATATCAAAAAATCGCTTGTACCATGAATTCTAAATTGGTAAGTAATGTAGCTTTATTTTAATTATTTTTTTTTTGTATATTTTGAATTCCCTTATTTCTGCCTTCTTGCTCTTATTAAAAATTGAAATTTTAAACTGAAATTTCTCTCATGAGATATGTGCTCCTCTCTTTCTCTTAATTAATATGAAATAATTTTAATATAAAAATAAGAAAAATTTTTAGTAAGTGCATTGGTTAACTTTAAAGAGTTTGTGCCACATAGATTCCAAATCGATTCAATATTCAATTTTAATAGATTTAAGAGCCATAAATTTTGCTTATGTTTTTTTGTGCTTATATTTTTATTCTTATATTTATTTAATAAATGCTTATACTTTTTAACCTCGGTGGAACGGCCTGTCCAACTTGTAATGAGGAGTATTTGGTCATCAAGAGTGTAGCAAGGACAACTATCATACGGTTGGATATAAATTCTGGAGACGGGAATATTATCATCGTGCTAAAGGAAGGCGACACTTTTTACAAGGGAATTCCGCTGATGCTCCTGAAGAGTAATGGTATCATTAGGAGGTATGGCTTTGAGAAAAACTTAAAAAAAATTTCAAAGCTGAAGAACGTCTGTTGGCTACCCAATGCGAAGCCACACCACCAGGTTGTACCCCGTCGGATCGAAAATGTCTTCTTGTGGTCTTGATTCAATGACCAGTCGATCCTATGGGGACGTATCCAAGTATCTTTCAGAGTGAGATACACGCTTTACAAAGGTATGCACATTTTAACCTGGACAGAGGTTATTAAGGGTGCGATACAGCAATAATGTCTAACAGTTAGGCTGCCGTAAGGGCTCTGGATTCTTGTCAGATTTCCTCTCGGATGGTGTGATAGTTTTTTGCGAAGACTACAATTACATTCAACGTTACACATCACTTTGTTTGTCAACTATTTCAATAAGTATACTTTATACGGAAAAAATAGAATAATTGTGTAGTTTGCTTTACTCTTATTACAACATACACTTTATTGGAAATTGTTTTATACAATCTATATACCAATTTTTCCAAAGAATATCAAGTCGACTATATCAATATAACGATAGATTTATTTAC
Organism: Condylostylus longicornis; assembly: GCF_029603195.1. Lineage (NCBI taxonomy): Eukaryota > Metazoa > Arthropoda > Insecta > Diptera > Dolichopodidae > Condylostylus > Condylostylus longicornis. The sequence goes on from NW_026578087.1 coordinate 1,792,315, forward strand.
TCTACATATAGACCCAAACCAAAAAGTATTCTTTTAAAATCTTTTCTGTCTTTGTTTATACAAAGACATCATCAGAAATAATTATAAATGACTTAGCTTCTAACTGTTGCTGTCATCCTACGTAATAATTTTATAAACTTAATATAATTTTAGGATACTTTTTCCTCTGAAAATTAATTTTACACTGAAGAGCTTTGTCACATATCTTATTTATCTGTTGTAGAAAAAAAAAATTTTATTTTCTTTGACGACAAAATGATTATGTTTGCCTTCTCTTAAATTGATTTTCATGAAATTCTTTGTCAATCGGATTAAATGTGACAGAATGATTGTCTCTATAATATTATTTGAAAAGGTATACGAGTATACCACATGTTGGACTAGGAGGATATCCATGGAAAAAAGAATATTAAATATTTTATGTGTGTGTCAGTGATTTTGAAAATTATTTTTTGTTGTAATTATGTGCTGCAAGCTTTTATTTGTGGTCAAAACAAATTTAATATTTTAAATATTTGCCGTTGCCCTCAGAGAATTTCCTCTCTTATTGCTCAATATATTGTAGTTTAGCCAGGAAACGCTCTTAAAGTTTCATTGATTTTCTAAAGAATATTTTCAAAAATATCAGAAATGTGAGAGAAATAAGATTTTTTTTCTTTCGAATGTGATGTGAAGTATGATTTTCTCTTGAAACAGAGGCTCTAGATCTTTCTATTTATAAAGGATATTAGATGGTGTGGCAATAAATCTTGATGAAGCGAATGACCTAGAACTACTTTTTTTTATCTACCTAATGCCTATGCAGATATTGTGTATATAGCGTATACACTGATATAGGCAGAAAATAAAATATTATTCCGTGTTATCTATTAAAGTTGATCAAAATGCGCATAAATTTTCCTGTGTTCCATTTTATAATTAATTTTCATATTGATTTTCCAGTGAGATTCTGTAAGATAAACCTTATGGTTAATGGTATTCTTTTATTTAATTAAAAATGCAAAATATTTTTTTTTCCCGTAAATTTTATTAATTTTTATTTATTTTTTTTTTTAGTCCCTTTCCATATAAAATGTGAGATGCAGACAAATTACGTAGTCGAATGATTCGTTATTTATAAGCAAAAGAAAAAAAAAAGAAAAAGAAGCAGAAATTCTTCGAAGGCAGAATTCTTTAAATGACGGTAGATGGCTGTTTTATATCCAATTTATTATGCTAAATCGCAGCTCAGAGAAAAATTAAATATTCATTGCTACAACGAATTTATATACAGGAAAATTTTACATTTAGTTAAATTTAAATATATTTATGCATAAATATATATGTATATGTATATTAAGCAGAATTCAAGGATAACTTAAATTTTCCGTTTTCTTGTTCTATCAGAAAATTGGTATTTTATTTTGTGTATGTAAATTTGAAATAAAGAGCGATTAGCGCTCACGTAAAATAATAATAGTGTGAAAGGGACGATTTTTGAGAACTATTGCAAAATTATTTTCAGATTCTTATCTTACATTACCAATTTTACCGTTACGCCTTTGATTACTTTTTTATGGACCAGCATAATTTTGGTTTTTATTATTTATTTTATTTTAATATTAAGTGGTGGTAAGTTTTGCATTAATTAAAGTTATTAAAAATACAAAATTGCACTAAATTAAATATGGGGCTTTCCATTCAATTAAAAATAAATAGTAGGTAATAGACGCAGAATTTCTACATCTATAATGTTTTATAAAATTTAGGTTTCTGCTGAAAATTCTCACGTCATTTGAATAATAAAATTGTTATTTAAGCAATTCCAAATTTTTTTTTTTTCATAATTAAATAAATTAAATTCCGTGCGAATAGTGTTGTCGTGCTAAAATAAATTTGAAATGCAACTAACCCTTTATTAATATTCAAGATAACGGTATATTTAAAATACTTTAATACTAAATTGGGATTTGCTATTTCAAAATCTATGCTGTCTTCTCACACTTGCAGAGTCGAAAAATTATTGTGGTTTCAATACAACAAGTTCAAGTCAAGAAATGCTTTTTTAGGACTAAAGAATTTTTTAAAAAAACTAGATTCTTCGTAAAAATCCATTTGGGTATAAAATTGATTTTTTCTATATAAAATTGGCTTGAAATGTAAACAGAAGCGTAAATGAATGAAACAACAGAAGAACAGATTTAAACGTATAAGCATATAACTTTATTGAAAACGTTGAAAGGCTCTGTCGTTACAAGTATTGACCAAGGATAAAATAATCTATAAATGACACTGCCCAATAGAAAAACGAAATTATAACAAAAAATCTGTACTATATGCTTTATTTTGAGTCATTTTGGAGAGATTCTTAGATTATAAAGCAAATTGTACAACCAGTCATGCATGGCACAAGTTTTCTATTTTTGCTTGCTATAAGTTTGTTTTTTGCTGAATTTTTATTTTGTTTTCACAATTAGCGGGCTGTGAATCCGATTCACTTCACAAATGCAGGCCTAGGGCTTGAATTTGTTTAGTAAGAGGCTAACGTATTTTCCCATTCCAGATTACTGTTCTGAGGATCAGATAGCTGCGTTGGTGAAGATAAAGTCTTCCAGGTGTTGGACAGAGTTTATTGTGTGCTCATCCTACCTCCCGGGAGACTGTGTCCACCCGGACGAGCAACTGAAAGATCTAGTGGACTTTTGTGGAAGGAGGAACTTCCAACTAATAATATTAAGTGATGCCAATGCCCACCACACCGTCTGGGGAAGCAGTAATATAAACAAAAGAGGTGAGTGCCTACTTGACTTTATATACAGCAATAAATCAATGGTTATAAATGAGGGCAATAGGCCGACATTCATAAATGCCATTAGGGAAGAGGTCCTTGGCATCACCATTTGCACTGAATTTATTGGTAATAGGGTTAGTGGATGGCATGTCTTAAATGAGACATCCATGTCCGATCATAGGCAGATTAGGTTTGATATCATGGTCTCCGCGGGCCTGGCAGAAGAAATATATCGCGTACCCCAATCCACAGATTGGAGTCAATTCGAAACACTCCTCATGGATGGGATTGGATCCACTCCTGCTTCTGTCAAAACGGTGATGGATATCGAACTGGCCAGCGAGGCTCTGACGGCGGCTATTACCAGTGCCTATCATGGGAGCTGACGCGCTAAGCCGAGGCGGAGCAATAGGAAGTGCCCGTGGTGGAATGAAGAGAGATAGGCTGTTTTCTCTTTCAGGCCCTTCAAATCTCCAGGTGATGGCGGGATATATCCTGCATTTTTGCAGAGGGGTTTCCAACGTATCGCCAGAGCACTGTTGGAAATTTTTCGCACCAGATATGCGTAAGATTACATCCCTCAGGCATGTAGGGTGGCTAAAGTGACGTATATTCCGAAGGCGGGTAAGCGAACAAGCAACCACCCAAGCTCTTTCCGTCCAATCAGCCTTACTTCTTTTCTATAGAAAGCAATGGAAAAAGTGATTGATAGATTTATACGGGACGATGCACTGGGAAGCAATCCCTTGCATGAATCTCAGTACGCCTATCAGTCGTGAAGGTCACTTGAAAACTCACTGGACGTGCGGGAGGTGGCAGTTGGCTGCTTCCTAAATATAGAGGGAGCTTTTGACAACACCCCATATCATGTCATCTGTGTCATTGCACAAACGAGGGATTGATGCGACGACTAGCAGATGGGTTAATCGGATGCTACAGGATTATTAAGTCCACCATAGCTCACGATACACTCTTCATCTCCGCTGCAAAAGGGTGTCCGCAGGGCTGGGTTCTTTCGCCCCTCCTGTGGTCCATTGCAGTGAATGATCTAATCGCTGCTCTTAGGTGGTCTGGGGCACGGATCTGGGGATACGCTGACGATCTGGCCTTCGGAAAATTTGAGAGCACTATTTCTAATCTTCTACAGCAAAATTTACGTGTTGTGGAGAGGTGGTGCGAAGAGCGTTGGGTTAAATATAAATCCAAGCAAGAGCACTTTGGTCGCCTTCACCAGACGCAGAAGCAGGGATAGATTAACGAGCCCAATTCTGTTTGGTGAACGTATTAGTTACTCTAGGGAGGTGAAGTATCTGGGGATAACTCTGGATGACCGTCTCTCCTGGAATACCCATATAGGTAGAGTTATCGAGAGGGCTACGGTGGCCTTGTGGACGTGTAGGAGCTTCATTGGGGGGACCTGGGGAATCAGTCCCAGGATAGCACTGTGGCTATATACGACCCTTGCTAGGCTCATCGTCACCTATGCGTCGATTGTATGGTGCCGTAAGGCTCGGCAGGCGGGTGTCCGGGCCAAGCTGGAAAAGCTACAGAGGCTGGCCTGCTTGGGAGTGCCCGGGACAATGTGGACGGCTCTTACCGCTGCATGCGGCTGATTTTGTGCGGTCTGCCTTCTTCTACCGTGGGGGCCAGGCTTGCTTGCCTGCTCGCGGCGGAATGCAGTCGTCACTGGCGGGACCCTTTCGTGTCCCGTCATGCGAAGGTGTTTCCTTCGGCGTGCTCCAGCGGATTCACCGCAGAGTTGCTGGGGATGAGCAGGAGCCGGGTTCGCACTATTGCGAATTTCTTCACGGGCCACTGTCCAGTGAAGTACCACCTGGAAAGGCTGGGGAAGTCGGGCTCCCCCCTGTGCAGATTTTGTGGGGGTGGCGATGAGACCTTACAAGAGTTTGTGCTCAATTTAAAACTGTTTTGTATCATCTTCGTGAATTAAAAAATAATACCAGCCTATTCTGAAAAAATGAAAGTTTTCAAATATTTAAAATGTAAAAATGTTAGTAAACGTTTCAAACCACAAATATCCAATAGTAAATTTCTTAACATTGTAGAAATACTTTTCCATAGATCTAATAATATTATCGTTATTTTCATTGAAGGTTTTTCCTAAAAAAAAAATTTACGAGTGTAAAAAGAAAATCATTAAAATTTTGTCTTCCTTATTATATTTGTTAAGTCATGTGTTAAGCTCGTTAAATTTGACATTGAAGGAACTTGTATACAAAAAATAAATAATATTATACTTTTTAAACGAAATCCTTCTAGTGTATAATAATATTGTACATAATACAGCAGAAAAGAAGAAATATTAATTTTGAAACAATTTTCTAGTCAATTAGTTCTAGTCAATATCTACACATATATGAAAAGGATATCATTTATGCTTCTTTAAACGTATTCAAAAATTAAAATTAAATAATAATGCCGATGAAAGTAAGGTTTCACGGCGTTTTCTTTTAACATATATGTATACATGCCTCATATATTTTTTGTTTTGTGTCCTTTATGGAAGAGGGATTATTTTTGGATTGAAATTGCAATGATATAGTTTGTATAATTTAAACGTTTCCAATTTGTTCGATATTAAATTTTTTAAGAAAAAAAAAACTAATTATTTTTTTCCTATGTGCTATAAGATTACCCTCCTTAGCTACCATAAATAAAGAAATTTATACAATAAAACTTATAATAGGGTAAACAATGATTCCAACACCTTCAAGTGCAAGTATTGAGCTAAATTAAATGAAATTTTTGTAATCGCAGTTTGAAAAATGTTGGATAAATTAAAATTTCTCAAAGGGTAATAGAGATTTCGAAAATTTCTAAATTAATATTGTGCTAAATTTTTTAAAAAGAAGTTTCGAATGATTTAATTTCAAACAAAAAGTCTTTGATCCCAAAATAATATTTTGAGCATAAAATTCTCATATAAGTTGATAAAGCCTAATATTCGAATGAAATCTAGTAATAAGAAATGAGAGTCAGTCTCCTTGAGTTTTTTTGTCGTAAATGATTTGATCTTTAAATTCCATCAAATTAATTTATGTATGAAAATTTAATATTAATCTTAGCATATATTTCATTTGTTTTGTTTTTTTTTTAATAAAAAAATTAAATTTAGAAAAGATGAAATTTAACTCTTAATAAATCGTTCTATATAAATGTACTTTAAAAATTTCATATTTTTAAAAAAAAAAAAAGGATATTTTTTATGACAATGAATTCCAACAATATTCTATGACATTTCTATATCATTTTATATCCTGAATAACTGAATTTATCATATTATTTTTATGGTTCACCATATACTCCATATATATATATGCACAAAATAAAATTGTCAATCAAGATATTTATCTTAAGATAGAATTCTGACATCCAAAAATAATATCATTCTTCTTAACTTTATAATTAGTTTGTAAAGTTGAAGGGAAAATAATAATTATGGTGAATTTATTGACACGTACAGTTAGGATCACAAGAGTAAATGCTCTTAATTCTAAAAAAATTCGGATATAAAATTTTTTGTTTAGAATTTGAATTATAAAAAAAATTATTTTAGTTTTTTTTTCATATTACTGGCTAATATCAATCAGCATTCAAAATGATAGATGAGGGTCAAAGATGGAATTAAATGAATCCGAAGTTATTAGAAACTTAATCAAATAGATATTTGAGAAGGGTATTTGAATAAAAATAAATTCGAACTTAAGAATAAGCTCAAGTTGCGTCAGATTATTCTGTAAAGTTTAGAAAATCTTTTTTTCATTCTAGATTTGCATTTAATAATGCTTTTTTATTTTTAGAAAATTATTCCCATTTTTTGAATCTTAAGTAACTTATGGTTGACTGGTGTAAAAAATTATCCTAAATGCTATTTTAACTTTATGCAATGAAGACTTTAAGGTTATTGCAAAGCATAGAATTATTCAATTTATATTTAAAGTTGAATGCATTATAATACAACAGTTTACACATATAGAGTGCTTTCTAAGCCAATTTTAATCAAAATTGTTTTCATCATTGTAATGCTTTTATATAAGAATGGGAATGGAAAAAAAATAAAAGAAGTGAAAATGTTAAAATGATTTCGGGTTAACGCATGTGTTTTTGGAGAATCGATTTTCAAACTTAAGAGTTTTAGGCCTATTTTTTTTAAATGCCGCTGAATGTAAGCCATAAATGATTTTATGTTGAAAAGAAAAGTGTAAATAATTGGATGTAATCAACACAACACAGTCACTTATAAGTTAAGGCTTATTCTTATATAGGAAATAATCGATTGATGTCATGCTATCAAAAGTAATTAGCGTAATCTTGTTAAAATCAAGTCGCTAACTATAAGATCCCATTTCATATTCAAATAAAATCTACAAATTTCTAGAGTCTATTGCGATATGGTTTGTTGCAATATATAGATTAAATAAGTATTGTTTGATAACATATTTGATGCTTAGCACTTCGGTAAACTCTGTTTAAGCAGAAAGCAAAATCACCCTGTAAATGAACGTAAAATATAAACTATATTTGTTATATTATAATATGAATAGAAAATAAGAAAAGCAACACAACAAATTATAGTGTTCTCTCTATGTTTTATGACATCACAATGAAAAATGGTCATTTCTTCTTCGTATATATACACAATCAACTGTTATACATACATGCTATTTATAAAAAATGAATTTATGTATTTTTTTTAATAAAACTTCAAAATAATTTTATTAAAGAAATGTAAAAATAAAAATACATTTTAATATTAAATTAGATGAATGCTATGCATATGAAAAAAAAACTTGTAGAAAATTTTATTAATTTAAAAATAAAAAAAAATAAAAACTCTTTAAGAATAATTTTGATGTTGATATTTAAAATGGATTTAATTAAATTAATAACAAAAGATTTTTTAAATTTTGAGTTTCCTGTGCGAAAAAAACTCATGCTTCAGACCCTACTCGTATATTTAAAAACCGATTTCAGATTTTAATTGCTCCTGCAATTGAATTGTTAAATTTATTTTTAAAATACTGTATAAAGCAGAAGCAATGCTTCTGCTTTATGCTCATTAGAAGAATTCTTAGTATTCAATTTTAAACTCCATGCAATTCTTAGAATAGATCGCCATATTTTTTATGGTATTTGATAAACTGGTCAGTCTAAAATTAATTCCATTTCTGAATTCTTGTAGTTTGGCTTACATTGTTTAAGTTAATAAAAAACAAAATCAATTTTTAACCTTTAAATTAATTTATTAAATAATTTAGATAATACTGATTTTGTAAAATAAAAATTTTATTAAATTTTGGAATATTTACGAACTGGTTCAATAATATTACATTTATATAACTTTATTAAACATTTCCAATATAAAATGATCATAATAAATATTTTATTCAATCTTAAACAAAAAATCTTTATTCTATAATATACGAGTACAAGCGCACATATTATCGCAACAGTAGCATTGTGCTTTTTCTTCTCTTGTAACATTTTTCTAGACGGATATTGAAAGAAAATTTCAAATAAGGAAAATCATAAATTCATTCAATTTACTAAATTTGTTATTAAATTTTTTTTTTAAGATCCTTTTTTATGTATTTTTATTTTAACTTTAGCACGAGCATCATAATATTATGAAAAGAAAAAATAAAAGGAAATAAAATAAAAATTTTTGATTTTCTCATAAATTTTATTAAAAATCAATTTTAGAATTAAGGATATCCTTACATCTCTTAAAATTATTTAGGTTAAATGCTTGTTTAAGTTAAAATTATGTTGAATTTATATTAGAATTATTATTATTTTTTTTTTGTAAATTGTTGGATTGTTGGGAGTGTTTCAAATTTTTAATGCTTCAAATCAAGCACTTGCATTGAATTAGGTTCACAAAACATATTGAAAAATTTTGTAATGTGCATATTATTAAAACACACGAAATAATTTGCAATGAGTTGTGAAATGGAGCATTTCCTACAATTAATCTGCCATTTTTAATTTAACACTTCGTAATAAAACTCTCATAAATTGAGTAGGGAAAAAGAATTTTTTTGAGAATTTTGCAGCTGTAACTAAGAGAGCCAGAGAGAGAGAGAGAGGAAAAATTTGTTGTCTAAAGATTTAAAAATTTTAAACTATCTACTTATCTAGGTTTAAAATTGCTATTGTAACATTCTATATTTAAAAGTCTTATGCATTATAAACAAGCGAAACTACTTCAAAAGATAATAAAATTCAGGCCCAGTTCCCACTTGTTCAGCGTTATATTATACCCGTCTCGAAAAAGTGCTATCTCCCTCTTCTCACCTGATTTTTTAAAGTATTTAAATATGAACCAGATATTATACATTATGCAAGTCAGTCATATAATTATGAAGACCCCGTTTTTCGGCGCTCATTGCAAATAATTTCTTTGTAAATATGATAAATCCGATACTGGGTAAAATTGACAAGTAATTTTTCTCTACATTTTTTGGATAGAATAAATTCGATAAGATTCGATAATATGCAAACTTTGTGAATTTTCACATTTGAGATTCGTTTATTTTTAAAATGATCTCATGCTCATTTATTTTCGTCTTAAAATCTATCAAATTTCATAATAATCAATTAAATTTTTCGTTTCGATATTTTCTTTTGTATTTTACATAATTTTCTAATAGATATTATAATTTGAAAATTACTTACATAAATATAAAATATTTTCAATGAATTGAAAAACGTGTAACAGAAAACATTATAAAGTATAATACTAAATAGTCATTTATCAAAAATTATTTTCGATATTGATTGTGAATAAGAATTCATTTTTGTATTCACAATATATGTATGCCTAATTGAAATATTCCCCAGGCGGTAGAATTTCTGGACCAGTTCATTTGTTACAATAGAAAATCGTATTTTATTTTTCTAAATACATATTATTATTGAAAGTTAAGATTTCTTAGATAAAAGTTGTAAATTTACCACCTTCTTCCTATATATACATACATACACACAATGTAATGTAAACATAATGCCACGTTTTCAATATCAACAATGTTTAGTTGTTAAAAGGTATTAGTGGAGGGATTCCATATTGGTTTGTGTTAAATTAATTTAATAAATCACTCTTTAAATATACAAAAGAAAGTTGTTGATTTTAACTAATTTTGTTAACAAATAACTTTGACATGCCGAAAAATAAGCAAAAAAAAAAGAAAAAACGGCGAAGATAGGAAATGGTAATGTTTAATATTGTTCTCTTTTCTTTAAGTATTTATACTAGGATAAAATTAAATAAAAGAAAATAATATTTTAGCTAAAGACAGAAGAAGAAACACAAATAAGTAGAACCAAACAAGAGGACTTAAGAATAAAATTTAATATGGAAAAATGGCATTCGAGTCTTCTTTTATAATTTTATTAAATATTTCACTTTAATTATTTGATTTCCTTTTCTTTCGTTATAGACATTTACGAGTATAACATTTATTGTGTGGAAAATACAAAAAAAAAAAACTACAAAATAAAATGGGTGGTAGTGGCGCCATGTTTTTTTTTTTATGAAATTCATAAAAATTTTCGTAAAATCTGATATAACAAAAATTTTTTTTTTATCTTTTGTACATTCTGTCCCTTTCTGGTATATGATATTTCATTAGAAGCATTCATTGCTGGCTGCTAATTAATTTTGTGTAAGCGGAAAGTACATAAAAATGTCCTGCTTTGTATTTTTATCTTGATTTCAAAATCATTGAAAATATGAGCAAAAATTGTTAAGATTTGAATTTGTTGAATTTTTGACATTATAAGAATGATATTTAAAAATTACGCGTTCATTACATATGCAACTTACGTATACTATACTTGGAGTTCAATTTTAATAATTTAATGCCGTTTAGTTAATGCTAATTTACAAATCTCTAATTCTCTAGTACTACAGCCGTTTGATATTCCATTCATAACTCCTTATTCAGAAGTGCTATTGATCCCGTTTAGCTAATAATTAATTAATAACATAAAAATGGAATAATAAATAATGTGATAATAAATATATAAATAAGAAAAGGTGCTTGAACTTTAATATTACATATAAAAAAATACAACAATAACAATATATAGAATTAGATGTGGTTAACAAACTAAGTGATATTGCAGATTTATGTATTTGGAATCTGCAAAAAAATTATTTTTCATCCGGTCGCCATCGTATTATTTTCAAAATTACAATTCGTAGATTCATAGATTGGCAGAGGTCGTCCTCAGACCAGCTCACTGCAGGCATAAAAACTTATTGTAACATTTAAACTTTTATAAATCACCCGTGAAGCCTATAATTCTCATCTGTTTGCCACCTCATCTGCACTTGTTCGAAAGTGCCACCTCATATCCCCTAAGGAATATGAGGTGGCACCCCCTTCTGGCCAATGCTTCACAAAACCCTCGAATGTGTTCAGCCGTCTTCATCATTATGTTAAAATCAGATTGTCCCAATTTTTGCAAGCGGTAAATCAGTCTGCAATGTCCAGTGGCCTCCCCACTTGTGCCAACGCGGTCTATTGGACGGTGGACCTGGAAAGAATAGCTGGGCCTGCCTCATTTCCGGTACCAGATCCCAACACTTCCGCTGGTGGTACCTCATCCGCTCACAGTAAGATTTGGGACCAACAAAAAACATCGTCACTCGCGACCTCGCAGAAGCATCCACCTTTTCTTTGCTAAAATATCCAAGATAAAAATAATAACCTTACTTCCGCTACCAAATTTCACTGGCGCCTGTAGACCATTTCATACCTTATTCAAATCGGCGCCTGAATATTCGAAAAAATGTTAGTGGTTTTGTTATACGAATGTTTTCCTGTAATGCGCTTTTCGAACGGAAATCCGTTGCAGAACGGCCCAAATTCCTGAAAATCCAACGTACGGTCTCAACCTAAAGAGACTTGATTCAACTCATTCTCTAGTTTTAGATCCGTCCGTGTACCATTCCATCTCCGTCCATCCTTGCCTTTTTTTCTTTCAGCCTTCATTACTGGGAAATACCAACTTGATAGGCTTGTCAAGGTTAAATCTTAGCTCACACTCTTCCAAGGGTACACCAATATAGTCCGAATATGTTAATGCCTCCGTCATGGCGGGATAGTATGTTATATTTCATTCGTATACATATTTAAAAGATATTGTAGACTGAAGTTCATTTCAAATATTAGTGAAAAATATATATTGGAGAGTAAGAATTTCCAGAATTTTTTATTTATGTCCATTTAGCAAGTGGAATAGATAAAGTATAGATAAAGATTCATAACAGTTTAATTTCTGTCATGCTACAAAAATGTAAATTTAAATATTTCATAGAAATAAAACTCTTATTGGTAATGAATAATTTTTTTAATCCTCTTCTAAATTTTTTCTATATGAATGACTGAATAAAAAAAAAACCTAATTCAGCTACTCAGTTTTTCCGTTTTCAAAGGTCCTATGCTACCTACCAATATTACCTTAAATAATAACATAAAATATTGAAAACCTTTTTTCATATATCTTTAATTTTTACTAAATCCATTAAAATCAATGTATGAATAGCAATATTTTGGAAAAAGGACCGAGACCGGATTGGTAATAAAATGATACATGAGGTATACATAATGTATGTACATAATAATAATATATAGAATGGTCTATTGATTTGTAATTAGTTGACTTAATTCTAAACTGGTGACAAAAAGATTAGGACTAAAATTTATTTATGAATGTAAGAATACTCTTTTTTTATTTAAAAAATTTTTACCCGTGTTAACACATGCTTAGACACAATCAATTGAATATATCTACGTACAAATATATATACATATATGCATACGTGCATAAGAGTGTATATGATTGTATGGGTTCGTTGATTATATCATTATGAAGTTTTAGAAATAAAGATAAAAAAAGTTTTAGTAAGTACATATGGACATAAAAAAAGGATTAAAAAGGATGCCTATAAAAAATGGAAAATATTTTCATGTTCTCTGGTTAATGATATAAAAGAAAATGGATTTTACAAAGTATTCATCCCGTACTTACACCATATTTAATAGAGAATAATGTTACCCTTCAAATTGATTTTAATGACTTGATTAACTTTGATACAAGTATTGATTTTGAAAATATTGCATACTCTTTTTTGTATTTTAATGGTAACTCAGATTTTAAAAGAAATCGTTCATTTGAATTATATGTAAGTGTATATGCACATACATATGTACATGTAAAATTTGTGATCACAAAAATAACCGGGCAAATTTGCACTTGGTGCTACAAATTGAAATTCTTTTATGTTAAAAGCCTTTGTGAGATCATTTAATGTGTTTATTAAGTAGGTATGTAAAGCCTTGACCTCTACACGAATTTCATGTGAGGATAAATTGAATTTTATGTCTATTTAAAGTCACATTTCATACGATATTGTTTGTATGTTTGAATGACGGATTCATTTTACTAATACTAAAGAATAGGGGAATAAACAACCGGATTGTTTAAGTTAAGCAATAAAATGGAATATGTTGGACAATGTTTTTATTTAAATAACTTTTTAATATGATTGCTTTCACGTACAAATATGTAGATACACACATACGCTTTAGTTTTTGTTGTTTGAACGGGATTTTCCCAGTTAATTTTTAAATTTATGTATGTACATGCATAAATAAATTTTTATTACGCAGCACCGTCATTGTATAGCGCTGCCTTACATGATTGCACATTCATATGTATGTATAATGCTCACATAAGTCTATTTATAAAATATGTATTTATATATGTAGCTACTTATATTCATATAGTTTGTTTATTGGCGAAAATTTATTTCTTTTAAAATGAGATCAACGCTATACTTATTTTAATTTTTACCTAAAAATTGGGTGTTGTGTTAGTGCAGAACTATACACATGAAATTATGACTTCTTATTTTTTATTAATGTAAACTTCCTCGTGCTCGTGTCTCATTAAATTCGAATTGGGGATTACCCATTCTCTTCTTGGAGCTTTCGTTAACATTTATTGTACTCATATTCACAATATTATGTTTTTTTGCATATGTAGTTATTATAAATAAATTTGAGCATTGTAGTACTTTAAAAAATTGGTTGCTTGTCAATTAAATTATTGAATATGTTCATAAATAATCAGAAACAATAATAAAAATAAATTTTATTTGGAAGCTTTTATTCTTTTGAAGCAAATTAAAAATTAGAAGACGTAATTAGAAATTTTTCTCATTAATTTGCGGCAACACTTTTCAACAGATTTCATTTTAATACAAAAAGCTTGTTGTCTTGTTCTTAAATATATCTGAAAAGCTTTGAAAAAATTAGTGTTTACTGAATCGTTCAACTGTGTGATTGTAGAAAATAAAATATAACAAATTTGGAATTGATATTTTTAATCATAGTTAATAAAAAACTTTTTGTTATTTATTTTTAAATAATGTTGCTTCGTAATTAAGTTGAACTTTATTAAAATTTACTCATATAGCTGTTGAAAATAGAATTGGCTTATTTTCTAAAAGCTTCTATGTAGTTAGCACTGATCTGGAGATTTCGATTCTTCATCTAATTTTACGATAAATATTATAATGGACAACAACCAGATATACGAAATGGAAGAATATACGTCTTCTATTGGCGGTGGTCATCACGGAAATATTTACAAAATAAAAATATTAACATACTTAGCTGTAACAAGTTTAAACAAAAAATTTTCGGAATTAAAAATAAAAAAGCAAATTAAAAAAGAATCTGATCTAGTTTGGATAGAATGTAAGGAAAATGGCCTGGAAAACCGAAGATCATTTATGTTGCAGTCAAGTCATAGGTCGAAAACAGAGAATTGTTTGATATCAGAAAATGACTTACTTTCGAAATATTTTAAAAGTTATGCAAAATCAGTTAAAAATTTTGAATTAAATAATATTGATGCTATTTATATAATAACGAATGGTTATTTTGATGCAGATCTCGAAAATAAAAACTTTTTTGTAAGAAGACCACAAAGGAATTTTTTTCCTTTTGGTGAAGCCTATGAGCAAAATCAAAGCAATGAAGCTTATATCGAAAATTTGGATAAATATGCAACCGAAACGCTAAACGATTCTAATTGCGATTGCAGAAAATTTATAGAAAAATATGTTTTCATAATAAATGCTCCGACAGAGGACGAATTAGACCAAATTATATTGAAGGAAATTGAACATAACACAAATTTAAATATTCTTGATTTGATTCCATTTCGAGAATGTTTTTTTAAGTTTGTTAGTGACTTAGTTTATCTTGAAATAGAAATTAATTTAACTTTAGAAATGATCGAAGAATTTTATGTAGAAAAGAAATTAAAATTCGATATGTCGAGGAAAATTGAAAATCTAAATTTTGGAATTAAATTTTCTGATGATGACACATTCATATCTGAATTTAAAGTTTTATTAAAAAGTACCACTATAAATAAAATTTGTATAAAAACTAGCTATGTTTCAATTACAAAGCATAAAATTTGGCAGTGTATTCCAGAAGCATTAAAATTAAGAGAAAAGATCATATTAATAAATCAAGAAGAACTAAAGTCATGTAGAGCGATTAATATTGTAAAAAGACACTTACTTGATCCCGATACAATAACAATAATAGATTTATATTCTGAAGAAGGATATGAAATACTGAAGGCAGCTATTGATATAAGTTTTGATTTACAAAGCAAATTGGTTTTGATATCAACGGCAAAACTGCGAACTACTATGACTTCAATTTCGGATAATTTTTGTTTTAAACATTTGGAAGAAAATTCAAAAAATGCAGTAATCGACCGAAAAATGTATTTTATGCATAACTATGTAAATTTAAAGGATTTATTTAAAAATGATAGCCTTATTTATGAAAACGATGAAGTATTGACTGCGGATACATTAAATTTTATATTAAGTTCTGCAAACCAAGAAAGTTCAGTAACTGAAAATTTTACAAACGAAATCTATATGAAAAGACGACTTACTCTTGAAAATACTTACAGCAAGGAAAGTATTTTAATCAGAGAATGTGATATTGTGAATCAATTTTTACACCGTGATACTACAATTTTAATAACAGGTTCAATGGGGATGGGCAAATCACTATTGCTTAAAAATATTGAAAAAGAAATTCAAATTCTTAATAAGAAAAATGAAAATTTTAAAATCGTAGCCCGAATTGATTTAATCAAAACTCAAAATGAAGTGTTGGATACCTTCAAAAACTGTGAGCTTACAAATAGTAAGACATTCGAATTGCTAACGAATTTATTTACGTTTGGAATAAATTCTTTTAATTTGAAATTCATTAGAAATGTGATAATGTATCATATTCGCAATGCTAAACCTATACTATTGCTAGATGGTTTGGATGAGATAATGCCATTATACACCAATTTGATATTAACATTTATACGCAACACAGTAACTTTCTTTAATAATGTAACATTGATTTTGGCATCACGCCCTTTGACTGAAATAGATTTGGGCCAGTATGAAATCAATAAAGTTCTTAAGTTGCAAAGTGTATCAGATGAAGAACAAATTAATTATTTAACCGAATATTGCATCAGAAATATACCATATTTTCCATGCTATTTAGAACATCGAAATTTAACGGAACTCTCTTCTTTTCTAATAAAGAGAAAATTTAAATTTGAATTCGAAAGCAGTGTCACCAGTACACCACTATTACTACATGTACTTGCTAGAGAGCTAAAAACTAAAATAGAAAATATTGACCAAATGAATGACAACTACATGACTGATGGTTTAATACCTAGTGCAGACAGAATAATAAATCAGATAAAGAAAAATTTCAACTTGACTGAAATATATGATAAATTCGTTGAATTTCAAATTGATTATTATTATGAGAAGAAACTTGGTTTGAATATTCTTGTTAATCCTTATCTCAGTAATAAAGCACACTTTCAAAGAAAATTTTTTAACGATCATCAAGCGCTGGCACTGTCAAAAGTTTTTTCGCAAGAGGATTTAGAATTTATTGGAATTTTCTATGATATTCAATCTAAGTTAAACAATTTTTTCAAAAGGTGTTCATCTTACGAAGAAAAATACGGTGTTGTTAAAATAAACGAACAGCAGAACAAAACCGAACTAGTTTTTATCCACTCATCTTACGTTGAGTACTTTGTTGCAAAATATTTTTGTAGCAGTCTGAGAAGAAATTTCGTCGGAAGTACGTTAGTTAGAAATTTTCTTTTGAGTGATATTTTGGTTCGACCTTGCTTAAAAACTGTTAGAACATTTTGTGATGAGTGGTTTAAAATGCAGTCTATTACAGAATTGTCAGTACTGGAAAATTTATTGAATAGTAGATTTGGTACTGGAGACTTTATCCAGGTAAGATAATTAGAATTTTTGTTCCTTATTAATTGTATTTTATTGCTCTTAAACTTTTTGAGCAATAAAACTGAAACGGTTTTTAGTATTTTTATAAAGAAATAAATTTCTACAAAATATTTTAAGTTTATAAATAATTTGTCTGTCCAATAGGATTATTTTTTAAATTTCTTATTTACAAATATTTATATTTAATTTTTAAACTACGTTCAAGCATTATTTATGATATACTTTCATTACCAGGCATTTACAGATCTTCTTAAGAATTTATTGAAAGATCTTCATTTCCATATTTGTATTTACTTAATATTTTATTTAAACCAAGAAATCCGGACGAATGTGATACATTCTACAGTAGATGATAATAAGAATACACTTTTACACTATGCCGCAGAATATGATGTGAAAAATTTAGCCGAACACTTAGTAGAATATGGTGTTGATGTAAATTTAAAGAATAAATATGGACTTTCAAGCGTACATGTTGCACTAAAGAAGCAACATTTTGAAATCGCTAAATTAATTGAAAGAAGCAATTATTTAAAAAATTTGGAATTTTGTAAATTAAAACACTTTCTATATCGAATATTTTTTATTCAAAGCGATTATAATATCTGCGGTTCTGAAAGTAATAGTGATACAGAAAGTGATACCGAATCGGAAAGTGATGTTTATGATTATTTTGAGTTTAAAACTAACAGTTTAAAAAATTGTATGCGAGATAAATTTTACATTACTGAATCTCACGTAGATTTTACTTACGAAGTTTTTACTAATTTTCACATTAAAATATCGAAATGTGATTCAATTATCATTTATGATGAATTTTGTAAAAATGCTCTTATAGCAGCAGCTTATTATGGGAATGTGAGAATTTTGAATGACTTATTGAAATCCAAACTATGTGAAAAGAACGATAAAGATTCAATTAAAAAATCATTATTAGAAGCTGCAATTTGTGGACATTTGGAGGTTATCAAAATATTATGGTGTCAATTTGAAAATATAAATGATATTCGAAATAATGTGGGAGATTCAATTCTAGTTTTAGCATGTAAATTTAATAACTCTGAAATTGTGAAATATTTATTATACGAAAAAAATGTAGAACTCGATATACCAAATTACGCCGGTGAAACATCTTTAATAGTAAGCGTAAAATACGGTTACTCAAAATTAGTTAAAATTCTAATTGAGAAAGGGGCAAATGTCAATGCTCAAGACAATTTAGGAAATTCATCATTAATTATTGCTTCAAAAGAAAACTGTTCAGGAATTTTGAAAAATCTGTTACAGCATGGGGCAGATAAAAGTTTGCAAAATGACTTTGGTGAAACAGCGTTATTTTTAGCAACAGAAAATGGGTATACTGAGTGTATTGAAATTTTATTAAAGTTTTGATTATTAATTTAATTTAATAAAAATAAGACATATTGTTTGTTCCTTTTTAATTTCACTTTTTAATTGTATAGATTAAATATTTTTGCCTTATGGCAAACACGTCTTAAAATTGTACTCTTTGACGCGTTAAAAAAAAATCATTTTACGATATTATTTTTTTTTAATTATACCGTTCATTCAAAATAATTATTTCAATATTTCTCACCTATATCTCATCTATGTATTTTATCGTAAACTAAAAGCTTTTGCTGTTTCTTTTTAGCTTTTGCTATCAAACTGAAAAAGCTTTCAATTAAGAAAAAACTATTTTTGACATTTTTCGTTTTTGGTATTTTATATCAAATACAGTGCTGCTAATTTTTTTCAAAGTAGTACACGTTATATGTTTTTCTAAGTACTATATATTTTTACTTATAAAAACTTGAAAAGGTCAATATACGTTTTCTTGTCAATTTTTATTGATTATTTTATGTAAAATTGGCTTATATCAAATTTAGTCAAAAGATCGAAAGTTATCTGAAATCAGCTTTAAACACAAATCAAAAATGTTTTTACAAAGTTTTGTTACGCTTCTTTTGAAAAACGGTAAGTCTAACAAATCAGGGGATCGTTTTTGACATATGAGTAAATAATGAAACATTATTTACTCAGTTTGCTTTTTTACATTGATAAGAGATTTCTCTTTTTAATTTCTGTAATTTTTACTTTAGTATTAGGAATATAAAAGTAATTATAATATTAAAATATTAGTAAAGATTTTTTTGTCCGCTAGTGAAATTGTTGCTTTATATTGAACTATAACAATACTTCATTGTATAGTTTATAAAATATCAAATTCAGAAATGTAAATAACAAAGAAAGACTTTTTGTTATTACACATACGCCGGTGTATTTACAATTCATGAATACGAACCTAAAATTTATTTTTGAAAAATTTTGTTTTTTCAAATTAAATATCAAAAGATTGTTATAATATTAATAAAAATGGAAGAATCCAAAGACTCAAAAGGAAGTAAGCAATACTACTATGCTATTGGAACTGGTCATCATGGAAATTTATACCAAATTAAATTTTTAATGTATTCAACATTGATTGCTGATAATAAAGGTTATCGAAAATTTAAGATATCAACAGAAAGATCAGAGTTCGGTAAATTTGATGACATCGCAATTGAATATTCAACTGATTCAAATATATGTGACCGCTTAATACTAATGCAAGCAAAGCACATACAAAATCCTAAGCAGAATTTGTTAACTAAAGCTATTATGGCAAACCCCAAAGATGAGAAAGGAAACTACAAAAAAAAAATTTCGCCGTTTTGCATTTTTATTTATTTTGAATCATATATAAAATTTTACAACAATGAAAAATATGGAAACATCATAGATAAAATAGACGGTATTTATATTTTAACAAATACTTGGTTTCAAAAAAATGTCCATGAATATTTTACTCCAAACAACTCCAAAAAATATTTTGATTTTGGTGAAGCATACGAACTTAATGACGAGGCTATTAAGTTGCTGAAGAAGCTTTTTGAGCTAAGCAGTGACCTGAAAGCGAGTCCTAGTGATTACGAACAGTTTCAGAAAAAATTTGTGTTTATAGTTAAAACACCAAGTGAAGCTGAACTTGATAATTACATTGAAGAAGAAATAAAAAATAATTTACAGATAAACTATTCCGAGTTAAAAGTTTTTAGTACAAACTTTTTTTATTTTGTCAGTGATATGTTCTGTCAAGAGAAAAAAACTTATTTAACTTTTAACAAAATTAAAGAACTCTATATTTATTTTAAATTAAAACTATCTACGTTGAATAAGTTTAAGAAACATGACTACAGAATTCAGTTTTCTTCAGATCATCAATTGGTTTCTGATCTAACGAAAATTTTTGAAAGCAATGATGTCCGTAAGATTTTTATCAAAACTTCTAATTTCTCTATAACGAAGTATGGAATATGGCAGTGCATTCCGGAAAAATATAAATTAAATGAAAAAATAATTCTAGTAACTGAAAGAGATATTAAATCGGAAAATTTATTTAAAGTTATTGCAAAAAACTTTGATCTTCCTTATACAATAACTATAATTGAGTCTATGAATAAAGATGAAGAAAATATGAAAATGAAGTGGATTACAGAAGCTGAAGGCCATCCAACTAGTAAATTAATACTAATCTCAACTTTTAAACTATCGGGTGCAAAAAATTTGATATATGATGATTTTAGTTTTTTAAGCTTGGATGAAAATTCCAAAAACCGAGTTCTCAACTTTAAAATAGAGTTTTTGCATGAAGAAATGACTTTGAAAGAAATATTTCAAAATTATAATACTATTATAAATGATGATAAGTGGCTACCCTGTGATACACTTAACGTTATTCTTGATTTAATGCGCAAAGAAAACAATGGCGAAAAAGTGAAACGTTTTTCTATATTGAAAAATTATCCAAAAACGTGTAAGGATTGTTTATACATTAAGAGGAAATTGATTTTAAAAGATACTACTAAGCTGAACAAGATTGAAAATAATGAAGATTTAATCGTTCCTGAAGAAAGCATTTTTAATTACTTTTCAAATTTTGACAATATAATTATAGTGACAGCGATAATGGGAATGGGAAAATCATTACTTCTTGAAAGTATTGAAGAAGAATTTAAAAGGAAATGTAAAATTGATAGAACATTTGATTTAGTAGCACGAATCGATTTGCTTAGATTCCAAAATAAAGTTTTTGATAACTTTAGATCCATTACATTTACTAAAGAAAAAACATTTGAATTCTTATTGGAGTGTTTTGCTTTTGGGACGACAACTCCCCATTTGGAATTTGTTAAAAATGTAATAGAATATCATCTTTATAAAGGGAACCCGCTTTTATTGATTGATGGTTTCGATGAGGTGGCGCCAATATATACAGAGTTAATAATGAATTTTATTAACAGTATTCGAAGAAATTTTCGTAACGTTAGATTAATTATTGCTTCTCGTCCGAATATTGAGAAAGATTTTATAAAACATAAATTTCAACACTTTTTTAATATAAAAAATTTCTCAGAAGACCAACAAATTAATTACTTAATGAAAAGTTGGGGAATGAACGTAATATTAAGCAAACACATACCGCAGGAGATTTTAAGAAAGCTTGCTGTTCATCTAGTAAAATTCAAATTAATATCTAAATCTAAAAATAAAATTACCGGAATACCATTACTTATTTATATGTTTTCACATATTTACGAAAGTAAGATGCTGAAATACATTAAGAATTTAAATGTATTTTCTGATCGCCATCTGATAAATATTGAAAGCGAATTCGAGGATCTGTTTATGAAAGATGTAAAAGAGGATTTCAATTTGATTGTCCTCTATGATCAGTTTATGGAGAACCAAATTGAATACCACTACAAAGAGAAAGAGCTGTATGATGTGAAAGGAAATCTTTATTTTTCTGGAAAGAAAAGTTTTTACAAGGAATTTTTTGAGGATCACGAAGCTCTTGCGTTACTGACGGTATTTTCAAAATCTGACCTAAAACAAATGGGTATTTTTGAAATGATTACAGAAAGATGCCAATATTTAATCAAAAGGATTTCAAAAGATGAGCATAAATTTGGCATTATAAGATTTCTTCAAAATAAAGAAGATTTGTATTTTATGCATTTATCGTATGCAGAATATTTTGTTGCGAAATTTCTTTGCAAATCATTACAGCGTAATATAGATTCTACGGCATTAATTACCAAATTTTTCATTACAACTGTTCTCGGATCTCCTTTTCTTATGTCAGTAACAGCATTTTGCGATGAATGGTTAAAAATTCATTCAATTTTGGAAATTCGATCTTTCGCAATTTTAAAAAATTCAACAACTTTTATGGACGAAATATTGGTAAGATACCTATAAAAGTTTTCATTTTGGCAATGAATTTATATTATATTTCCAGTATTTTCAAAAGAAAACCTAAGCTTCATTTCTGTTTAAATTTTCTCGGTGAATTTTTATGAGCGACTGACTCTTTTGGAATTATTATCAGTAATTGAAGTTTTTGTGTTTAATAGCGTATATTTTATAATATAATAATTTAGTTTAGGCGGGAATGCCTGGTAATACAAAATATCGTATTTTGAACCTCAGCCTTACAACATTAAATTATATTATTTTGATTATAAAATGTTTTTATATCGCAACGTTACTTTTATGTACGGCGCAGTCTATATTACAGTTTCTCAAATTGTTTATATCTAATTATATATAATACTAAGTATTTTTTTAATTTAACAGGAGGAACAAGCAGATAACCTAAACAATTACCACGCAGAAGCTCTCGAGTATTGTATAAAAGGCCTTGTGCGCCTATTTCAATTCAATATTGCTGCATGTTTATTATATTATTTAAATCACGAGATACGGGCGGCAATTGTCAATCGCAACATAGATGAACACGAAAATAAAATTTTGCATTATGCAGCTGAACACAATGAAACAGTTTTAGTAGAGAATTTAATTGAATATGGTGCAGATATCAGCATGAAAAATGTTTGGGGCTCATCTTGCTTATACATAGCACTAAAGAATAGAAATTTTGAAATTGCAAAACTAGTTGAAAAATGTTATACTATAGGGAATACAAAAATTCTTGAGTTCAAAACCTTTTTGTATGAAACAGTAATTAGAACCCAATGCGATAAAGTTCTTCTTGAAAGTAGCGATGTTGATATGGTTGAAGCTTTC
Organism: Condylostylus longicornis; assembly: GCF_029603195.1. Classification (NCBI taxonomy): domain Eukaryota; kingdom Metazoa; phylum Arthropoda; class Insecta; order Diptera; family Dolichopodidae; genus Condylostylus; species Condylostylus longicornis. The sequence goes on from NW_026578087.1 coordinate 1,815,627, forward strand.
ACTAGTAATGATCATGAGAGCCAGATTCATGAAATTGAAAGACATTCTGGCGAAACTATTGAAAGCTACATCACACTTAAAAATTTAAATGTGGCGTGTGAATTATTTGATAAATTAATTACCAAAATATCACAAATGGAATCATCAAATTATGAAAGTTTTTGTATCAACTCATTTATAATGGCGTCTAGGTATGGAAATAGTAAAATTTTAAATTATTTATTAAAACTAAAATTGCACAATAAAAAAGCTATTGAAATATCGTTGCTAGAAGCTGCAATATACGGGCATTTACATATTTTGAAAATTTTACTCAATGAAGTAGAAAATGTAAATGAAATTCGAAATAATAAGGGCAATTCACTTTTGAGTTTAGCATGTCAATTTAACTATTGTGAAATTGTGGAATATTTGTTAAATAATGTACATATAGAAGTTGATTTAAAAAACAATAACAACGAAACAGCTCTTATGCTGAGCGCAAAATATGGCTACTGTAGATTTGTGAACAATTTAATTGAAAAAGGTGCAAATATCAACGCACAAGACAAGCATGGAAACTCAGCATTAATTATTGCGTCAAAAGAAAATTATCCAGATATTCTAGAAATTCTTTTACGACATGGAGCACTTAAAGACTTACAAAATCTCTACAGTGAAACAGCACTGTTCTTAGCTACAGAGTGTGGGCATTCTGACTGTGTTGAAGTTCTATTGAGATATGCGGCAGACTCTAGCATAGAAAATAAATTTGATGAAACTGCTCTTTTTGTCGCAATTATTCGTGGAGTTCACGAAAGAGCAATTTACAAAAGGAATACTAGTATTGATGTTGATAACATAAATTTTAATGACATGCAAATTTACAAATTTTACCATAATGATGCTTATCAAGCTCCCCATACTTATGATCATCTCAAATTTCCATTTTCGAATAATCGAAACGATCATAGAAAAATTTTAGATTTACTAGTTACACACAATGCCAGCATTTCATTTAAAAAGGTTAGAACATCACTATTTACAGCTGCAGAAAAAGGGTTCTTTAATGTTGTTAAACTCTTTATTGATCAACAGCTTAACATTGATGTAGAAGATTTTGGTTTAACAGCTCTTCAAATAGCAACGCGAAGGGGTTGGTATGATATATGCAAAATTTTATTGGAAGCTGGCGCTCGAATTGAAGTATATAAAAATAGCGCACTCTGCGAAGCTGCAAATTACAATAGACTTGATATTGCAAAATTGCTAATTGCAAAAGGAGCTAGAATAGACTTTCGTGATTCGTATAAAGATACACCATTAACACAAGCAAGTCGATATAACTATACAGATCTAGCAAAGCTGCTTTTAGAAAATGGAGCTGATCCTAACGCTCAAAATATGTATAAAGAAACCCCATTAAGTTACGCCGCATCAAACTCTAATATAGAAATTTTTAATGCATTGTTTGAAAGTGGAGTCGAAGTGAGAGTTAATGTTAAGGACGACCATAATAAAACTCCAATTTATTACGCTGCATTAAAGTCAAACTATGAAATGGTATATCAATTGATTGCCAGCGGTGCTTACTTAAATTCCAGTCATGATGATACTGAGAGAAATAACCATGATGATGATGAATATGACTCTGATGTTGATGATCCCTCAATTGGAGATACTATCCTTCTGGCTGCGTTAGCGAATAATAATTGTCGTTTAGTTGAATTACTTGTAAATCGGGGAGCTGAAATTAATACTCCTAACAAGGCTGGAACAACACCCTTATCAAAGGCTGTGTATAAAGGTTATTATGACATTGTAAAATTTTTGATACAAAAAAAAGCTGACTGCAACTGGTATAATGAAAATGGCGAAAATCTACTACATGTGGCATGCAGAGAGGGTTTTATTGATATTACAATTTTGCTAATATCTAACAAGGTTGATATTAACAAAAGGAATAAAAATAATGAAACACCGATTTTTGTAGCTTCAGACAAAAATCATTATGAAATTGTCAGATTGTTTATCGAACATGGTGCAGACATAAATGTGGAGACCCTATATAATGAAACGCCTTTGTCAATAGCAATTAAAAACAATCATAAAAGAATAGTGAAGATCTTAAGAAAAAATGGAGCTATTGAGAGTTTCGTAAACAACATTGCACCAAAAAATGAAACTGAAGAGCTGAGTCTTTATGTGAGATATTTATATTCTGAACAAAATGTGTCTGATTAGGTTCTACTGACAAATTTTAAAAACGTTACTTTAATACTGTAATTGGTTGTTAGTTATTAACGGCAATTAAATTATTTACAAATATGTAAGTTTCTACCAAAGAAGGTTTTTGAAAAGGGGTTTATAAATTGATATTTATATTTGAAAATAAATTGCTTATTATTTTAATAAATTCAATGAGTTATTGAATGAACAACTCTCTAAACAAAACAACAACACCACAGCATGAATTGATATTTCAACTACATAACATTATTCAGAGTAAAATTTCTTTTAGTTTTGTTCATATATGTATCATTATCTAATGGATCGCCTTACTCTTGCCTTAACCTTTACAAAAGTAATAAAGGAATAGTTAAGAATTTGTCTATTGCTTTTCTGTAGTTTCAGAGGATAATAAAAATAAAATACTTCATAAAAATTACTAAATTTAAAATTACCATTTTACTAAAATATTTTTAAACCTTCACCTTCTTTTTACGAGTATAATTTACACTCCCGGTGTTTCTTTCATTATATTTAATTGTGTGAAATTGGAAAATTTAAAGGCGTTGGTCAGAATTTATTTGCAAACACACAAAAGACTTTTTTTTTTGCAGAAAAAAATTTAAGAAACCTTAACTGATCAGGAAATATAAGGAAAACTTGGAGTCCTTGTTCAATTGTTAAAGTTGAATAAATAAATTCGTATAATTATCAGGTCCGTTGCTTTCATGTACGTGGACTAATAAATTTTGTTGATTGAATTTTAATTTCAAATTATTTTTGTTTTTTTGGGCATTTTGAAAATTTTCATGTTTTTTGAATTAAAAATAAGAAAAACAATTTCATATGTGAGCATATTAAGTTGAGATTTATTTATGAATTTAACAGCTACACATACACAGTGTAATAGAGTCTTATAAATCAATGCTTATTCTATGGAAAACTTTTAAACAATATCAGAAAATTTCAGTTCATTTTCTAATCAAAATTTTTTTTTTTTTATAATCAAACTTAATTCAGTCTTAATTCAATATGTTTACTGTGGATTATGTCAAGCAAATTAGTTCGATTATAAATTATTCAGGAGTGCACAAAAAGTAGAATAGGAAAAAATTTTTTGTAGACTTTGCGTGTTATTTGGTAGCATGTCTATCTAATCATAAAAATATTTTATTTTCTGCTGTCCAGCCGTCCTACTGTTTTATAAATTATAATCTTTCAATATTTTTCATTGCAAAATGAATTTTTCAGTAACAAATTAAAGGCACTTCTATAGCTATACAACTACAATTTAGAAGAATTTCATGTTTTGACCAAAAATTGTATGAAAAACCTTATTAGCATAACTATTATATTTGTAACCTATAACGTAGTAACTCTTGTATTTTCTTAACTTGATTACCTCTTGTATCCCTGAACCTAAATAATAATAACAATAAAATGTCTAAAAAAAATCCATATGAAATAATCTTGGTAATTTTATGAAATATGTTTAATCCTGTTACAAGTTGATCTGTATTTTTGTATGCAATTATGTTATGACATAGTTTTAACGTATGTTGTGTATAATGCAACATACTCTATGCAAGTATATTATGTTTCTCTTATTATATATACATACAAATATTTTTATTAAAATGTTTTATAATTTTGCTTTTACAACTAGCTAAATGTAATTTTATTTTTAATTTGAGCAATAATATTATAGTTGCTGCATATTATAGCCACTGTAATATATAAATAATATTATGTATATGTACAGAATGCAACATCATATAGTGTGGAAAACTATCCCTTCAAACATTTCTAAATCAAGAGCTTAAAATCTATAAAATTAATGAAATTAAGTGAATACAAAAATTTTAAACTAAATATTAAAATTTTTGAGTTTAAGTTCGTGAGAAATTAAGGAACAATTAATATTTATATCAGATAATTAAAAAGAAATTTCAGAAACTTACTCTTTTGGAACCTTATTCAAAGATATGGATGCTTCTTTCTCTGACGAAAATCTACCTTAATTTCCATTTTTTCTCTCAACTGATTATACTAAACATTTTTTTTAATTTTGAAACAATTCGTGACTTCAATAATGCTTTAAAAAAGATTTAAGTAGGGTATTAATACGGTTGTAGTACCGTCTCAGAGCTTTCAATACCTTTACATTGTACAAAAAACTGCTATAGCTTTGGATACATTTTGGAATACAATTTTTACAATAACAATACGTACTTTGATGTTTGCCGGAAAATTTCAATTTAAAGTTCTGTGCAAATGTTCATTTTTATAAAACGTTACCACATCATTAAAAACATAGTTTTTTTATGCTGCATTTTGGGAAAACACTTAATAACTAGCATTTTATTGCTGAAAATACATGCTACTTGGTTATTTCTTGCAATATTTATTTTCCACTACGTATAGAGCGCATTTTGGAAAAATGTAGAAAGTCAAAAGCTTTTACTAAACTTTTTGGAATGTGATACGGAATTTTTTATTATTTTTGAATCAAATCAAACAATGTTCCTAACTATTGAACGAAACTTAGGGTTTTTGAAACTAGTTTATTGTCACTTTACTTGATAAATGATTTTATTTTGTATATAAACGCCGTAATAGCTGCCAAATTTGAAATAATATTGTAGAATAAAAATTTTTCAAAATTGCTAAATGGGTAATCATAAATATTCTATAGTTATTATACAAATTAGAGAGAAATTTAATTAAATTGAACGGCTCACAAGAGAATTTTCTACATATGATGACCACAAATATAATAATATTGAAACAAAAAAAAAAAAAAATAAAAAAAACAAAAGAAAAGATGTAAAAAAGAGATAGGAAAATTGTATTTGTTTCTCTCTTGTGAATCCTTTTTACTTACAATAAGTTTTTAAGCATTATTTTTTGTGTTTATTTTTCAACAAATTTAAATTTGTTATACTACGTCTTGTGTCTTCTATACATAACTTTCTCAAAATGTATAAATCTATATGTATATATTATGTAGCCAATAATATAAAACTAATATAAATTTATAAAGTAGATATACATATTTTACATATCATAAGAATTTTGAATTTATTTTTAGTTTTTGATTATGTATTTTACATTTTGTTTTTTATAATACCAAAAAAACGTTTTAATTAAATATTTTTTAACCAGAGCTTGAAATATTTTTTTATATAATTGTTGCCAAAGGAGAAGCAAAATAATAAATTAAATATTTTTATTATTATTATATTTTGCATAATATATAAATGTTAGATTATAATGAAAAGATGCTATAAGACACACACATACATGCAGATCTTGTATGTATAATATGTCTTTCAAATATAAATCTAAAAAAGAATGTTATGAAAAACCTGAAGGATTTTATTACATAATAAATTTGGACTTAGTGATTTGAAATTCTTTTTATTTGGTTTTTGTGTTTTCCTTTTTTGGAAATTTTAATTATTTTTTATCGCATATTAAAATAAATTTCTTTTTGAAAGGATCGAAAGATGAATATGAACTTTTGCTACTCGTATTATATTAAAAATAATAACTTAAAATAATTTAAATTTCGAATTTATAAAATTTATTTTAATATTAATTTAAAAAAAACTTATTGCTGATAAACCCTTAAATTTAAATTCCTGGCTAGAATTTTATATCTGAAATTATTCGCTGTACAACATTCTTTATTAATAGCTTGACAATATTGCCTGTTACAATTTGTGAGTACGTACGAGTACTTACATAAAAATGTCCTATGGTTTTGTTTTATAGAAATCTTGTTTTATTAAATTTAAAAAATTTTGAAATTAAAGAATGAATGTATTTAACTGGACTACTTCTCTTAACTACTTCTTTGTGCAAGTTTGGTGTAACCATACTTAGAAGCTTTATACACTAAACATGTTACATTCTTAAATGAAATTTACTCAAAATTATATTTCACTTATATTCATCATAAATTTTAGAAAAAAAAATTACAAATGATTAATGAATTCCTTCTTGAAATTTCTGTTAAAGGTTTCATCTTTCGATATTATTCTTGATTGACTAAAACATTTATATACGTACTTTCTATTTCTAATAAGAAACATTTTAGTGTAAATATATTTTGTATTTTTTACATTTTTATTGAAACGAATATAAATTCTAGAATTCGTGGTATTTTTGTTTTCTGTAGCTACCTACACATAAACAAAATTGCACGTCTGTTAAGAAAAACTCTAAAATATTTCTATTTTTTGTTTTTTTTTTTTCAATGTCTACATGTGTACGTACATGTGTCAAAAAAAAACCAATAAAAGTCTTATTGCATAGTTGTGTCCTAAGTTTTAACATAACGTTTGATTTCCTATATAAAAAAACATAAGTATGTCTGAGTAACGTACAATAAAATGGAAATCCTATTCTAAAATAAGAATATTGAAAATTGAAAATTCTTCATTCAAATTGCCAGCAATATACATATGTGTGTAATGTAATGTAAGCCAGTTCGCTTCCACAACTAATATTGTTATATGAACAAAAGTTTGTTTCTGATTTAATTCATGAATTTACCCGTCAATTAAAAAAAGAAATTTAACAATTTAAAATTGAAAAAAGTTACAGGCGAAACGTTTATTAAATAATCCAGAATAATATGTTGGTATGCGCTGGTTTATCCTATTATAGTATTCGATTTTGAATTAATAACGATTTCACATTCGGATTGTGTTTACAAGGTAAAGTCTGTATAATGTATTAATATATTTTTTGAAATCTAAATAATCAAAAAAAAGGTAGATGAAAGTGAGAAATGCATCGGAACTGAGATAATTCCACATTACAACCAACTGAAACTATTTGTTAACATTTTGAGGAAAAATTTTTTATTCTCCTTAAGTTCAGCATCATTCATAATGCGACGGATCCCACTATACTGCTATCGAGGCATTTGTTGAACTGCAACCATTTAACTCCTTCTTGTGCAGGAGACTCAGTTAACGGCACTTAAAGAGTTTTCGTCAAATTCCATCTCATTCTAGTGGTAGCTTTGTCGGATGTCTGTCTTCCGCGAGAAACCTTCGGTGGTGAATATGAAGTGGTGTTTCTCGATGGGGTGGTTCAGTTTTCGATGTTGGTCCTGGTGTATGGTACACTAATTAGTCCAAAACGAAGTTGGAGGTAAATTGGGCGTGTACGGAGTTTGGCCTGAATGTGCGAGCCTAAATCGATATTGCTAGGCTTTTCAAACTTAAATATATGCGATATAGAGATCTGCTTCAAGAGTCAACTTAGAAAGAATAAAAATCGCACCATCTATGTGTAACTACCACGAGGACGGGGTGGCTTTTCAAGAAAGCCCTCTAAGTGCCACGGGCTAAACTTTTCCAATCGATATATCATCATCAGTAATCAACCACAACGTGCTTTCAGACAGAAAGTCGACGTTGTAGGCGTTTCAATCGGTTTAGGTCACATCCAAGGTATTTTGGAGCTTTAATAAATATAGAGTAATTCCCATTTGGGTGCCGGAACACAGCCGGCATAAGGACCGTTCCTTCCGTATTGATAAAAGAAGCTTTCATCAGAGCTATTAGAGATTGACTGGAATCGGTTTCATACTTTTGTTTGTTTTTTTACTGGGCAATGCACGGTAAAATTATCATTTGCAGAGACTGGGCTAGGCGGACACAGTTTTGTGTAGATTCTGTCGAGACAATGCGGAGACGATCATACATATTCTCTCTGCCTGTCCTGTAGCGGTTCTGCTAATCAAATGTAGTCCTGATAATTCCTTCATTTCTTCTCATTGTAAAAATACTGTATGTCTTGAGTAATATCTTCAACAATTGTATTCAAATTAATGTTTGAATTAATTTTTCGGAATAAATAAACTTTCAGTGTTACCCGAATCATGCCAACTTTTCATGAAATTTGTTATATCTATAAATTATCCATTTATAAAGTAAAATTTAAGAAAGAGAACAAAAATACAATAAAAATTACATGTATAGTTTTTTTTTTTAAATTATTATGGTGTTTATTTATAAGTTATAATTAGGTGATAAAAGTCCTCATTAAGTACCGAACATTATCCTTATCTACATTCACAGCAATAAGTATGATTTATACATGTATGTAGGATAGATATCATGTACAGGTTGAGGTCTAAATCTCTAAAAGATAAAAATCAAATATTAAAAATGAGCATTTTGCTTTACCTAACTACAAAGATTATAAAATATTTTTACTTTTTTTAGAAATTCAATTCAAGTCATTTACACAAAAAAAAAACTCATATGGCAACCAATAAAAAGACACTTTATACCATACTTAAAACTTCAAAATATTCAATACATACACATATAGATACTGGAGCAATATTATATTTGCAGTAGGTACATAAGAGTGTACACACAAGCAAATGTGTCTTTATAAATTAGGTAGCTTGATATTTTTATACGAAATTCATACAACCATTGTGTACAATAAACAGTTTATTTCTTATTACACTCAAACTTATCTAGCATACTAAATATATTTAGCCGTATTACATTCGTTTACACTTTATAAAATATCTTAAATGTTATTGCATATACATACATATAGTCTAGTCAAATATATATATATGTATATATACATTTGAACATTTTTGTATAATAACTTTGACAAGATTATAGCTACATAGATAGATGCGTAAAGTTGCAAATTGACTAAGTACTATTCTGGGATTATGTCTCCTGTCAAATTAGTGTATTATGAGAAGAAAGTTTTTAACATTAATTTTCTTCTCGGAGAAGAAGATTTAACACATAATATTGTGTGGTGTACAAACATATTATACACATTGTCTACACATTCTATATATTATATATATATATATATAACCATCATTTACACGACTGTGATATAAGCGAGCAGCTATTTAAATAAAAATAAAAAAAACTGCAGAATAACTTGTCAAAGAAGCGAACAAAATTTTAAGAAAAACAAAGAGAATTTCCCAAAATACAAGAAAGAGAGAAGAAACAAATATCAATGATTTTTGAATTAAACTTCAAAAAAAAAAATTACACAAAGAGTTTTTAATATGAAGTTTTTGATTTTTTAAGAATAAAAAAGAAATCACACCTATTATGTAATAAAAATGCGTGAAGTTCGTCATAAGTTAAACTTTGCATTCTGCTCAAACTCTTTTCTTTGAAATTTTCAAGATGCGATAACAAAACATAAAAAAAATGCTTTAAAATCGGGGGTTTTGAAACAATCCGCCTGAACTCAATTCATCTAAATAACAATTGGAAATTTGTAAATCCGAATCAGTTTAAGAACTTATACTCAAAAATTCAATAGTGAAGATATTGATTTATAAACACCAATGTTAGGTTGTTATTAAACTTTAATAATTTGTTCAGCGTTTTAAATATATAAAAACAAACTTGATAAACTATAATTGAAAAGAAAAAACAAAAGGATGAAGGAATATAGTAGACCCTCATAAAAAATTCCTAGATAAACTTGAAGAATATAAAAGCGCAAAAGGATATAAGACTGATGAAGATACAATGGTACAATGTTACCTTTGCAGTCCTTTCAATTTGAACCCACATAAATAACCATTTATAATGGACAAAAGATTTATGTTTTGGAATTCCTTTTTTTTCCTCTTTGGTTTTTTCTTTGTGTGTTTCGTTTTTCTATTACCAAGTGAGCAGCATATTATGTATACTTATGCATACTATTTAGTGGTTGTATAAGTAAGTAGAATTTTCCTGAACGTATCCTTAAATTTATTTAATAAAGTTTTCTGTAAATTGCCATTAAATCTCGAATCCAAACAAATCATTCGTTCGGTCGTTTATTCTTTCAAATGCAATAGTAGAATAGAGAATTATTTTATTCCAAATTTTCCAGCAATTATAAACGAAAATATGTTGTGGAAAATTTATTACTAACGACTAGTCTTTCTTGTTAAAAGCTTAAAAATTTGCAAAATGAAAATTTTTATAAAACATTCTTAACATAAAATCATTTGGTAAATTTTCAAGTAAGAAGTCAAGCTTTTATACGTTTACGTTAACCAATTTGATATGCGATTTGGGTAAACATGGCTTTCGTATAAGAAATAAGTCACATGGACGAAGTGATACGTTTTGCCAAATTTTTTCAATAATATTGTAGTTATAAGTTTCGAGAGGGAAAATACTGAAGTGTGTAAAATAGTGCATTAAATAGTATTCTGGGAAAGTGCCAGTATATTTGTGTAGTGCTAAGATCAAGTGCTGGTTATTACAATGTTCTGAGTTCTCTTAATGATATTACATGAATTTCGGAGTGTAGTAGGCGTTTTTTTGTTCTGACCAGTCATACAAATACAAAAACTAATTGACTTTGTGGATTTATTGCAAAAGAGCAATAAACGTTATAAAGGCACTCGCGAACTTAATATTTTTCAATAAAATTCGTAATAAATAAAGAATTGAAGGTTGAAATAGAAGAAATCTGAGTTTTTCTCAAACCTTCTATAAATCAAATTGAATTGGAACCAACTTAGGTGATTTTCTTTTGTGAATTACATTTAGTTTAATAAATATTGAGAATGTTTTTTATTGCTCTGTAATTTCTTGCAAATTAACCAGATGTTCTTAACTACTAAAGTTTCAGTTTTAAAATTATGGGGAAAGTTTAAAGTTAATGCACAAGAATTTGAATTTAATTTTTTTTTTTTTTCAAAAAAAAGTCAAAGCAAAAAATAATTAAATTCATTCATTTTGGTGGTCAAAATTTTAATTTTAAAATTTGTTACTTTTTTGTTTCAACTTGATAGTATTCAGGCCGTATTTCCACTTGTTTAATTCAAATTCTATCAGCCATTTTGTTGATACTTGATATTTCAATGAAAATTGAAAGTTCAACACTGTGGAAATTTTTATTTACATGAAAATCAATCTGAATCTCTTTCAAAATTATTTAGAATCTCATTTGTCTTTAATTTTTTAAGGACAAAAAATATTTTTAACAAAAATGAAAAGAATATCATTTTCTTTACTTTCTTAAGATCTTAAAAATCCTTTTTTCTTGTTTATAATCATAGGGATTTTATTATATAATTTTTATAATGAAAATAATGTGAGATCTTTTCGAGCGAGTGGGGACATTTTCCTTTACAAGCGAATACCATCAATTGAACGGAAAAAAGAAATTGCACATTAAACGGTACAAAAGTTTACTTCTCTTTTTTTTCTGTCCATTTTTCTGCTTAATTAAATTCAAAGAAAAGCCAACTTAATTTTATGGGCTATTCTTCTATTTGATAACATTCCACCACCTCTTTGATTATTACAGGACTTTAAATGTCAATGCCACCTTCTAAGAAAACCGATTTTATATTCTTACAACTACTAAGAATAGACAAAATGGATACTTAACAGAACACTTTTTTTTTTAACAAAAGACTAATGTAACGACAAAGTTAAGAGAAAAAAATTCTCTAAGAACTTTAAGATTTTTAGATAATTAGATACAATTAGGTATTTATTTCGGTTCACAAAAACTTCTATAATAGATTATTTTTTTTAAAAAATCGTATTCGGTGTTGTGTTAGATGGAAAACTAAGGTATAATCCGGAATTGAGTGCGAGAAAATACTAAGAATATGCATAGTTGAAAGAAATAAATTTAAAATAGAAATCCGGTATTTTAAGTGGAAAAGATGAAATGTATTGGAAAGAAGATTTAAGCCAAGGACACCGTTTCAAAGTGTTTTAGTTTTTTTTTAATTTTTATTGATTAAATGGTTATGTTACCCTCTTTACAGACCAAGAGGTTATGTGATAATACAAAATTTTGCATATCGAATTTTTATTATAAAAGTATTTCCGCAGGCTCTAGGAAAGCGTAAATAAACTATTTTTAGAGAGACATCGATATGCGTGTAATTCTATAGTTCGACTGAACCGATTTTGATGAAATTCCACATGTGTTTTTTTTGGCTTTGTCACGAACTCAAAACTTTTGGGATATGTCGGACCTCGGCAAATAAACCTTTTTGCGGGCCGAATTTACATTTTTGCGCATAAAGCGAACTGGAGCCGATTTAACACTATCTATAAACTAGACAAACATAGCTTCGTTCTCAGCGAAAACTCAACATCCGAAATTTGATAAATGTGACAGCTACTGCCACATTTACTGACACGGTATTTACTGTCACGACAGTTATTGTCACCAGTTACCACCTTTTGCAACGGCAATTACTGTCACGGTAGTTGCTATCATGACATTTACTGTCGCAACAGTTACTGTCGCAACAGTTACTGTCGCAACAGTTACTGTCGCAGCAGTTACTGTCATGACGATTTTTTGCCTAACGGCATAACCAAAGGACACAAAACAATTAAGGTTTTTGTTGTGGAATTTTAAAACCAGGTTGAAAATGCACTTCGAATTCATTTTGCTCTGATTTCCAAAAAATGTGACCTTTAAATTTAATTGGTATATAAGCCGACAGTTCGTAACCATTTGTATATATATATTCGTATTTCAGAGTTGACATTTTTGATATACCTAACGAAAAAATTGAACAAAAGAAAAAATTTCATTGTGTTCATCTACTTTTGGAAATTGACCAATTACTCCATTACGATTTGCACTTAAGTTTTATAAAAATTTCTGATATTTAGATACACATCATGTAATAAGAATCTCTCTTGTACATTTACACATGAATATTGTTAAATGTGGACTTTTAGTATATATGTGTAATAATATTACTACATAAGTACATACGGAACTACTATTTTATATATGAATATTTCATCACTTTTCATCAAAACAAATTTTTGCAATAGGAACCCTAAATATTTCTTGGATATATGAAGGAGTACACTCGAATTTTATATAGAAAATTTTCTATCTTTACATCCAATTTTATTATTTTTATTTTTTTTAATAGGATAGCTTTTAAGGATGATTTAAAATAATATGATCAAAATGGACGTATTGTATAACGTGTTTCAAATATAAACTGAGAGAAAACTTTCACTTTGTCTTATTTCACTTTTTTACGATTCTGTTCTATTCTATTCTTACAGAAATGTGAGAAATGTAAGAGCGGAAAGAAAATAAAGTTGGTTCAAACCAATGGTTTGTAATTTAGCAATTTTCCTTTCAACAAGTGAAAATACAGCTTTTAAAATTAATCTAGCTAAGTACTACATCACTTAAGTATGAATTCATATATAAATATTTTACAAAATTTTTTAATGGTATGGCAGTTACAGTTAGTTTTCTGTATTTATTCAAATTTAGGAAAGCTCGCTAACTTCAGATGGTGGAGGTGGAAAAAAATTTTCTTCTAACGAAATAATATCTATTAAATCATATTTTTTTTTTTTTTTAAGTTTAAATATGGTATTCCCGCTTTAGTAGAAGCAAGCCACTATTTTTGGTTGCTTTAACTTTTAGAAGAGGAGGGGGTTTCAAATAAAGATATGAAATTACAGATTTCTATCTTCAAGGGAGTACAAGTTTTGTAAACATGTCCAGAAATGGACGGACGAAAGACGGGCGGATAGAATGAAATTAATAGGCACTTTTTTCAAAAAATTTTTTTGGAAAAGTGCTATAAAGTGAATATAAAATTCATAAAAAGAAAAAACAATACAAACCGAATGATGAAGTTCTACAATTGTTTACAAGAATATTTTTACAATATTTTCATTGTTTTTCGTTTGTTTGTTTGTTTGTGTTTTTATGCTGAAATTATACTAAACATTTATTTAAACGTACCCATAAATTTTGTTTTTCGGTTTAACTTTAATAGTTTTCAAAACAAAACTGAAATTTTTTTGATAATGTTAGCTGATGTTTAAAGTTTTTCAGTTTTTCAAAGGTTTACGAGGAAATTTTTTGAATTTTACTCTATTACATTAAAAATTATTAAACGAAAATTTTAAAATTTTTAAATATCCGAAAGTTTTATTATAAAATTGGCTGTTTTTTTTGTTTGTGCTCTTTAGTTAGAAATATCGAAAGGCTAATTTTTTTATGAATTCTCTACTACCGTGATCGTATTACGTCTTAGGATTCGACTATTAAGCTAGCTATAAAATACCTTTAGTTAGAGTTTATTGATAGTCGTTTTGTTGCTAACTCTTCAGTTTAGACTTGCAAGAAGGTCTAAGAATACTTGAAAAGAAATTAAAGTTAGAAAATGAACGTGTCCTTCTTGGTTCATCCCCGCACGAAATTCTTTCCTTGTTTTCTGCAGAAGTAATATTTATGAATACTAATAACCGAAATTAATATTCGATTTTAGTTTGCCACTAAATATTTAGTTTTACCCTGTTTGCGTATTTCCATTTAAATATCAGTTTTAATTAATAACCATAGCCAAGCCAAGCTTTGTATTTTGAAGAAGTTTATGAAGAAGTTTTCGGTATATTCGTGATAATCCATTAACTTGTTGAATTGGTTTCTAATGTATCACCAAATATAATGGAAATTTATGTTTTGTGTTAAGAGTTTCAGTTTCCTTAGATGTTTTCTCAACTAAAGTATCAAAACACAAATCAATTTTCTTCCAGAAATAATCTCATAACTTTAAGCGGGACACATACAAAAATTGAATTTACAAATATTCATTATAAACTTCATATGCGATTCATAATACTGTTGATCTTAAAGAGCGTGATTAATTATACTAATGCATCTGGCATGATGCATATACATATGCATACTATGCATCATTTCGAAATATACTATGATTAAGATGAATCCTCATTCAAGAAATTAACTTTTTTCAATTATACAATACAAAATTATCCCCTTAAAAAATCCTTGTTGCTCTCTCAAGAGTATTTCCCGACATGAACATTTTTTTTTTAAATTAGCTTCTTTTATTTAATTAAAATGCTATTGAAAGCAATTTTTTTTTTAATTTTGTGAAGTAGTTTCTAAGTTTTAATAGTGTATAATTTTACCGTTTTACTTTTGGAATATTGAAATTCTTTCAGTATTTGATTAAATTAATTATGTTATTTTTTTCTTCATTTTCATTTTTATTTTAATAAAAAGTACTTAGTAATGCTCTAATTGACATAGGTAAATGCAATATAAAAAAAAAATAGAAGATCGCTTATAAGTCTGAAGAAGAGCTTTATATAGTTCCACTTAAAATCTTAATTATTTTCAAAGTGAAATGTTTAAATTGTTGATTGATTTAAAGAGATTTCCTTTTATTTTTCAACTGGAGGTGGAATCAAAGAGAAAATTTTTAATATTGTAGTTTTTTTTTGTTTATTTTGAAAATCTCATATTCATTCTAGAGAATCCTTTTGGTTCTTAAATTAAATTGTTTAAATGCTTTCATTATTTAAATTATATTTGATTCTTACATTGGATTTCGGAAACGAAATTAAATATGTGAAAAACTTAGATGCTTTTATAACCACATGTAACTTAGAATTTAATACATGTAACGCGCAAAATAAGAGAAGAAGTGGAGCGATATTGAAGGGAATCTAAAATAAAAATTGCCCTCTTAATAATAGTCATAAAATAATTAGTCCAATCAGCTAAAAAAGCAACATCAATGCGGGTTGAAGTAATGTGACATAGGCTATTTACAAGCTAAGCTTTCAGTCTTCCATGTGATCTTTTGTTAAAATGGAATGATTAAAGTTTATACGATAATGCGTTTGAAAGATTGTTTTAATCTCATTGTAATTTTTATAAATCACACAACTGCAAAAAGATAGATGTTGCAGACATTAGAAAGATTCACAAGGCCGAACAATTAGCTTTCTATGTGGACAGCAGGAATTTGGTTTTTGCATTAGTTGGTTTGAAAAGTTTGCATATCTGTGATACAAACCTCATTAGCCCGAACAACCCTAATAAAAGAGAGGAAAATGTCATGTCTGAAGCTCTAAAACAATAATTCAAATCTTACGATTGGACTTTTTTAGAATTACTGCTTTATGGCGCCGTATTTTTTACTGTTCCACAGATGTATGAAACACTTTTTCGAACACCATTTATTCCTATATCACAAAAGACGAAATTAAAAGTTTAATCATAATTGTTTTCTTTAAAAAATGTTATTCGTTCTTCGAATCTGTGTCGTGTTTCTAATTTATATTTTTCAAAATTATAAAGAGAAAATTTTTAATAATAATCAACATTCACTTGAATTTTAAATATTTTATTTATACAGTGAGAAAAGTTTTAGGGAACTTACCAATTCCCCTACAGTATTAAAATATTTTTCTAAATTTTTCAATATAATATAAAACTAGATTGGTGTAAGCGCATATTTAATATTTTCCAAATAAGAATAACAAAAAACAAAAATAAAAACAAAAAACAAGCACCTGAGCCAAATTTTATCTATAAAATCTAAAACATGGAAATCCAAAGGCAATATTATATGGAAATCTGAAAGATAAAAATATTTATTTGCATATCATATTTTAAAATTCATATTGTTGTAACAAATTTTTTAGAATTTTGTATTATACAGAGTGAGAGAGTGGGAGAAAGAGCAAAACAGATAGAGGGAGAGAGAGAGAGAGAGTGGTTCAATGAAATTTGCTTAAAAATTTAATAAATTCCTTAGTTTAAAACGAATCATTTTTTCGTCTTTTATTTTATTTCTATTTGAAATACTCATATGATAGCAGCAGCAATGACAAAAGCTGAAATATATAAAAAAAAACAATAAAGGAAAAAAAACAAAAGGATAAAATAATCTCCTTTCATTCATTCATTTTTTCATTTTTTTTTTTGGCATACCAATTCGATATAATAAAGAACAAAATTTATCCTTTTTTAAAACAGATTTTATGTAAAGCAGATTAAATTTAATGGAATATAAAATATATCCTTTGTCATGTAAATTGTATGTGTATATTTTCTTTTTTTTGTTTCTGTTGTGTATATTTTTCATATTTTGCGTATAACGTGTATATTTATGTAGATTTACGTATGTATGTTTAAATATTGATATATATATAGGTTAGTATATGATATTATCTGCTGCGAAAGTAAATTGGTGATGCGGATCATTTAATTTTACGCTAACAAGATGATGATATATAATGTATGGTATGTTAATGAAGGCATATTCATATACATATAATCATATACATACTTATATGTAAATAAAATATATAGTTGCATTTTAAATAATGTAATCATGACAAATATCATAATAACAATATTACAAGGGAGAGGAGGGAAGTAAAAAATTAAAATTATTAGTGTTAAAATTATTAAACTTAATTGTATTCAGTGCGAAGTTATTCAGCTGCTGTTCCTGTAGTCTGTGATTAAAATATAGTTTTTAAAAATTGTAATTTTTTAATTTTCCAAAATTTAATATTCACACTATCAAATATTCATTTATTTAATAATAAAAATTCAGAATATTCAAACAAAATAATTTATTTCTATAAGTACTTTTTTTTTTGATTTATTAATCATATTTTATAAAATTTAAATAATTTATTAATATTTTGCATACACAAGTTAGACAAACTTTGCATGGAAGAAAATTATTACTTCGAGCTCAAGAATGACATCCATAGAGTCAACATTAGAGGTTTCGTTCAGTTGTTAAAATTCACCTTTTATGTGCCTACAAAAAGTATTGGACCGATTTTTGTTGCAATTAAATTTTACGCTTCTAAGAAATAAGGAAAAAATTGGAAAATCAAAATGTTTAAAATTGTATTCAATGTATAGTAATGTTCAAGAGGTATTGGAGATACGGTGTATTGTACAAAATGAAATGCAATGATTGCGACAAATTCTGCATAAGCCAAACAAAGAGACCGGTAACTACATGGCTAGATCATTTAAATGAAATAAAACGAGCTAGTAGACAAGCAATTGACAAATTTTATTCTATGATAACGAAAAACCTGTATAAAGAGCATTACAATAGTAGATCATTAGAATGGGATGAAAGAGGTAAAATAAGGAAGTGGCTGAAGGAAAATTGACCGAAGCGACCAAAAGTAATATTAAATTTTGAGAAAAATGAAGAAATTTCTACATAATTAATGTTCTTCAATCTATGATTCTAAAGTAAATTATGGATTTTTAATTTTTCTTTAAAAGTACCTTCATTTCTCTTTTAAAAACAAATGATTTTAATTTTCTATTTAACATTTTCTTCGACTTGAAACATTTTTTATAGTTTTGCATAATTCAATATTGGTGTGAAGGTGCTCTCTTTTTTTGCACTTTTTCACAAAATTCAATTGTTTTGCTTTCAAATAAATGTCTTTCTATTTTCTTAATAAAATGCCTTCAATTCAAATATTTTAAATATTGTAGTTATCCTTAATTGTACGCCTATATATATGCAAAAATTTCTATAGTATATAATTGTGCAAAATTTATACAATGGTAATTTTAAAATAAAGTTTACGTTTTTTTTTCTTTTTTCTTACACAAATTTTAGGAACAGCAATTTCACAAGCTCATTTAATTTTTTCTTTTTTTGTCTTTTATTATCCTTTAAAATTTATTCTTCTTCAGTTGAAGTTCAGTTTTTCTATTATAAAATAAAGGTAACGAGATTATCGCGTTTAACAAAATACAAAAAAAAAAACGAAACTTTTTCAATTTTAAATTTATATAATAGAACTTGGAAGAAGCAAGAAAAAAAAAACAAAAGGGGAAGAAAATTATTTATAAAGAAGAAAAATAAAATGGAAAATAGCGAATCTGCTCTGTTAAATTAAAAAAGTTTTGATAAAAAATAATTTGATTGAAAAACGACTAAACAAATAATGGTAAATTGCTGCACCTTTATTCAAGACACACACAGACATACAGAAATAGTACACTAATATATTTGCATACAACAAAAAAACTTCTATAAATAACCGTAAAACAGATTTTGTAAAGCAGTAAAGTGGCAGGCTTTAAACAGCATTGCTTTTGTTAAATTGTCATAAATAAATAACATTTCCATTCACTCGTTTTTGTTTCAAAACGTACACTTTAACTCATTATAAAAGTTTTATGACTTTTATGAGATTTCATTTCATTTTCATTTCTACAAAAGCAAAAAAAAAAGAAACAAAATTGTCATAAGAAACATTCAGACCCAATATAAAAGTTTTCATTTTAAATGACGACAATTTCACCGTGTTCACATAAATTACACTTCTGTTACAAGTGCAAAATATGAAAATTGTGTCAATGTAAAATAATGAGTAAGAAAAACACTTTATGCATATTTTCTCTCATTTCTCTTATTTAAAAATTTTTGAGAATTTTATGTATGTAAAGAGGTAAGGAATTTTATTTTTTAATCACCTGTCTAAGTTTCAACAGTTTTTTGTTTTTATTTAATTTTTTTTAATAAAAGTTAAAGGTTAAATAATTTGAATAATTTTTAATAAATTATTCATTGTTGCTATAAGTACTCTTTGCAATTGCATATTGTGGCAGAAAGATTTCTAAAAGGAAAATATTACTTAATGAACACTTCAATGTAATTAATAAGCAAACTTGAAACAAATTCAAATAATGTTTTTAAAAGCAGCACATTTCCTTTCAAAATATTCTCTTTACATCGCATTATGTCTTTTTATTGCATATTTTTAGGAGAATGACAAGAATTGTAAAGGAAACTTTAGCATTATAATACTTTTTGGTACGAATAAATTTACCGTTACTTTTTATAGAAACAAAATTACCATTTGTTTTTATAGAAACTTGATAAAAATGGTAGTTTTAAGCAAATGGAGTCACTTTAATATTGAAATTGCTCCGACTTTGAAAGGTGCCATATTTGCTGAGGAGATAGGCTCAAAATTTTAGGCTTCTATAATTTACTGTCTAAGAAAAGAAATTTTTGGTATTGGAATTCATTACTTTTACAAAATGTGTGCAAAATACCATTCTGGGATATTCCTTACAAGTAACTGTCTCAAGTTTACGAAACTTAAACAATGCTTTGTAATTTCACCACATAAGTGCACAATAAGTTCACCAAAAATTTGAAGACCAATAACTTTAGGGGAAAAACAAGGTGGATGCCCATTTTCAAGCTAAATAGAGAAGAAGTCCATTATTGTATACAAGAACGCATCAATAGAAGTTTTCTTTTAGACAGGCAAATAGAAGACTATGGACGGCCAAAAAATATTTGATTTAATTTTTTTTTCTCTGTTAACTCTGTTTTGAAATGTGCTAGAAAAAGATTCTTACAATGAGAAATCAGTAATAACCTTGAAAAATTTTTATTTTCCTATAATAAATTCATTTTTAGTCCGTTCTCATTATTAGCATAAAAGGACCTTATATATGCATGCCAGTGAAATATAGAAATGAAATTTTCTTGTCTTTGTCTTGAATAAGGTTCTTCCTCTTTTCTTATAATAATGAGTGCGTTAATATTTAAAACTTTCATTAAAGTTAAGATTTTTAGTACTACTGTTGCATGACTAAGTTTAATTTTGATGATTTTTCATTTCTTTTGCTTCTACAATGGCCATGATTTTGTTCTAATAGTTTAAATTTAAGTCCGCAAAATTAAGAGTTGATGTAAATTTAGGTACCTGCTTATTTGTAGAATTCATAAATAAAATCAGAATGCAAGGAAACACAACATTTCATAATCTTAGAAAGTGGGTAGTTGTTTAAATGCCTTTTTATTATAAAATATACTATAATAAATTCTTTGATTGTTCAAACTCTATTCAAAAAATCTCAAAGTCCATTTTTGTGTTATTTTAGTAAATAAATTTAATGAGTTCATATACGAATGTATGTAGGTGCACATGTATTGAAAAAATCATTTCAATTTTCCTTTTAAATGCAAAATTTTTTTTTAAAAAACAGAAACGAAATGCTTCTTCTATTGTACGTAATGAAAAAAAATATTATAAATTTATGGTTTTCTGTTCTTAAGAATTTTTTTTTGTATGAAAACTATATTTTTGCATACCGAATCAACAAAATCTAAAACTATACACTTGTACATTATAAACAAGACACACAAAAAAAAGGTATTTTTCATATCATACAAAATGCAAAAACAAGAAAATTCATAAACGTTTTATTCCTATGAATAGGAACAACGTACATGCATACAACGTACATACATACCTCGTACAAATGAATGAATAAGAAAAAGAAAAAAAAAATTCATATACAAAACCACAAAAACTTTTTGTGGTTATAAAAATTTTCGTTATGAATATTTTTGTTATATACATACATATATATATACACATGTTATATAGTTCAGTTTAGAAGGACTTCTCTAGCTCATTTCTATTCATGGTTCATAACACTATCCATATGATTTTTTGTTTTAAATATTTACATTTATATTATTTTTATATTTTATACCTTGTACTTCAAACTATGTATACATATACATACATAGAATACATGTGTACATGCTTATTGTAAGAAAGGACACGGAAAACTTATAAAAATTAAAAATTAAATTAATTTTTGAGAAAAATAATAATAATAACAATAATAAACAACATTTAAATAATTTTTTTATATATGTACGTGCATAATACTAGTTTTAAATTGGAAAGTTAAAGAGAAAGTTGTCCTTAGAGAATTACATGTAAAATTATTATATAAAATATTATTATATCCTGTATGATGACTTCAAAAGAAAAATCTTTTATTATATGTTTTATATATTTTGAGTACATATATAATTTTATTCATAAAATACAAGTATTTAGAGAGCACATGTATCTCTCTACAGGTACAGTAGGTTTACTTGTGCAAGAAATCAAAATAAATACAGATATAAATTGAGAGAATACATACTCGAAATTGAATACCAGAATATTGTATAGTTAAAAATTAATGCACATTTTAACAAAATTGGATCAGTTTGCAGTTATATCACCTGAAATATATTTTCTTATGCGAATAATATGAATATACCTTTGTTTCTAGTTTATTGAAGCATAAGTTATTGTATCTACATTCTTATAACTAGTATGTTTCCGTGGTTTAAATATTTTTTAATTTTTCTTTATAGAAGATATCAGGCTTTTAAAAATTTTGTTGCTTCAAATTTGATTATGCTTTTTTGTTTTATTTAAAAGCAAATAAACCGTATAATTTGAAACCGTTCCCATCCCTGAAATTTAGAAAAATAAACTTCTAGAAATTCCAAAAAAGTTGTAATTTTTTATAAGTAACCCACTGCAATTACCAAAACTAAAAACCATTTTCATAATATCCTGAAAATTTATAAAAATTATAAAAAATTGGTTTTCAAAGAATTTTTTGTTTTTATTACATTTTTGTTTTTTTTTCTAAATTCCATAAAGAGTCCCTCAGGTTAATGAGTCTATAAATATTTCTAATATTTCTTATTTCTTTTTTCTAATATCTTTTATTTGAAAATATTTTACCAGAATCTCAAATTTCAAATCTTATTTAAGTGTCTTTTATATTTATTCTTCATCTCTAGACACACGAGCGCTCTTCATTTAAAACGCAAAGAATAGTGAGAGAAAGAGAGAGAAAAACAGAAATCTTTCATCTTCAGTGAATATAAGAATTAACACAAGTACATATTTAAAGCATAATAATTAAACATAATACACAGTAAAAAAAAAACAAAAAAAAAAAAATAAACAAAAAAAAAACCAAATTGCTCCTTTACCCACCTCATTCTCTTAAATACTCCCTTCTGAACAGTTACAAATACAATGGAGAAAAAAAAGAAGAAAAAAAGCAAAAAAAATATATAAAATAACAAAGAGAATTAAAGTAGGAG
Source organism: Condylostylus longicornis (assembly GCF_029603195.1). Classification (NCBI taxonomy): domain Eukaryota; kingdom Metazoa; phylum Arthropoda; class Insecta; order Diptera; family Dolichopodidae; genus Condylostylus; species Condylostylus longicornis. The sequence continues at coordinate 1,838,605 of NW_026578087.1, forward strand.
AAAATGAGATGGAAATAAATTTTGTTGAGAAGAGTTGAATAAAAAGTGTATATGGAAAAAGTGGGGGAATAAAAAAAATATAAGTACATGCATAAAAAAACATTACAAAAGCAAACATGACTTTTATATTATTACCCTTTAGTCTTTTTATTTTTTATGTTTTTTTTTTGAAAAGCCTTTTAACTTCAAGAACCTATTCTATATAATATGAAAACATTTACAATAGAAGTAAAAAGTTGGCACTCGTATATGTAAATGAAGTGAATTTAAAACTAACAGAATCTCAACAGTCTTGAGTGCAAGAATGAAGAAGAAGAAGCAATCAAAAACGAAGTTTAAATAAAAGTTTTTGTATGTACAAAACAATGTGGAGGAGGAAGTAAAATTAGGAAAACGAATTTCTAATTCAAAACAAATGAAAAATAAATTTTTTTTTTTTTCACTCTTCAAGAGCCTAAATAAATTTTGGTTTTACAGCTAAAATACACAAAATTTGTGATTGAATTTGAATGTATACAAATAAATTCATATCTTGATTTGTTTTTAAGCTGGATTACTGCTGAGATTCCAGTGGTCCTTGAGAGATTTGAAATTAAGAATTTGGTAGCACGTAAAGACAACTTTGCATATCTGTAATAAAAACATTTGATTAGTGAGACTGTTGTTCGAATAATATTACTATTAGCTATCTTAGTTTTGAATTAAAAACGTGTAGCCTGAAATTAATTTTTGTACATCAGTTTGGTGCAAATGCCAGAATGATACAAATCGATGGAAGAAAGGTGAACTAAGTTATTGTTCAAAGGCACCGCAAATTTTAGGATTTTTACATCAGTTGTGCACTATTTTTTGTAAAATATACGCACTTTCGCTCACTTGCCGGACATTAATTTGAAAATCTTATGCAAACTCGTACACCTAGTTACTTATGTCTTTGAACGTTACGTATATAAGTTTTGCGATATCCTTAAGAAGGACTACAAAAAGAAATGTTATTCATTATAATCTTGTAAATGAAAGAGCAGTTTTATAATGCTATAGCAGGCAAATGGATGACGGCTGGTCATAAAAATGAATTGAAAAACTTTCACACCCAATTTAGTCTACATAAATTGCCACATTTGTTTCTTATAGAAAGAATGGCTGCATTTAAAGTAATTTTCTAACTTTTTCCAAGACTTTTTAAAAAAAGTTGGAATTTTTTTTTTTAAGTTTTTAAAGTACATTACGAGTATTGTGAGATATAAGGGTAAATAAATTTCCAAATATATGAAAAGTGTAAGACAAATTTTTATTTTTGGTATTTTTTTTTCATATCTCCATTGTGCTATTAAATTTGTTTCTGTGTGTGCCTTATAAAGTTTGTATGTAATAATTTATGCTAAACGCTTTATAGCAACGTAAGTCATAATTACTTTTCTCATATCTGAAGATCCTGGATAATTAAACCCTTGTGTAGTATTAATTTTTCTTCTTCTTGTTTTTTTATTCATTTTCTGGTTATTGCTCTGGTGTTTAACAAAAAAAAGAATTGTATTTTGAATTGGAAAATCGGTAAAAAGAATATGGCAAAATAATTTTTTAAATAAACAAGACATAGTCGAATATATTTTTGGTTTTCTTTTTTTTTCTAATATCTTGAAAATGTCCTGAACGAAAAAGCAATTTAAGGACTTTTCTTAATTTAATTTTAATAATCTGATATAATTATGTTCTTTCATGGAGAAAATAACCTTCGTTGATTCTTTGTGGTGATATGCGCCAGACTTATTGTAATAAAAATTATTTTTATTTGTCTTATATGTGAGTGTATCGCACATTTTAATGCTTTAAGTTTATAAATATAAAGTACCCAATTTATTTAGAAATTTTATAATGATTATTAAAAATAGAATAGAAAAACTTGGGAGAAATAAATTTTACTTGAAAATTTTTTTTCTTTTTTCATTATATCAGGATGAGAAGCTCCCATAATACGGCTATTCTAAATAATTTATAGATAAATATTCTTGGACTACATTTTAAAGATGATATTTTATAAGGCCGAGTAGACTTTGAAGAGAAAAAGTTTTCAATTACTAAAGATTTTAAAGATTGATCTCTTATGAGGATAAATGATCGGTCTCGACAGTATCAAATTAAGCCTTATTATAAGATTCGTAGAAAATTAGTAATAATCTAGTCATAAAATTATAAGCAATAAATATCAATTAAATGTTAGCGCAATTCAAGTGAAATAATAAAAGTTTTTTAAGGATCCAACAAACTGTATAAAGTGACAAAACGTACGGAACGTAGAGTAAGCAGAACAGCAAGGTACTAAGAATAACAATAGAATGATTTTCTTGGCCCGAAGATGATCCATCATCTAAACTACTGTAAAAACTTGTGATGCTTCTTCAATAAAAACTTTAGCAAAATTTAAAAGGGGAAATCTATGGCGCAGTTTCACTCAATTACAGTTCAAAATTGAATTAAATCAAATTTTTTTGGAAGAACACTTTTCAATATTTAGAAAATGTTATAAAACAGACAACATTAAATTCAATAAAACAAATAGTTTAAGGTAAACAGGTGGGCCAAACGAATGGTTTGTAATGCAGTACTTTTCTTATCAACAAGTGAAAATAGTGCTTTAAAAAATAGTCTAGCTATGTACTACATTATTACAATTACTTTCAGTTAGGTACGAAAAAATTATATAAATTGCATATATTTAGGATGAGCAATCTGAATGGGCGCATTTGGAATGAGCAATGATATGAAGAGGCGTTAATATAATTCTCGAATTTAGGAGTCAATTGCGTGAGTTAGGAAAAATGATTATTTTGATGGCATTGAGATAGAAAGGTAATTAATTTCTTATAAAGATCAATGTAAAAATAAAATTTCGGTCAGACGGTCGGAGTGAAAATTTTTATTAAGCACTTTTTTTATAATATGGAATCATTTTTTTATAATTAAACTATACTACAGCAATTTAAATTCCATTTAAAATCCCTAATAATTAAATATGTACAAAAAATCAAAGGGAAAATTCTGACGTAAAATATTATTAGTAATTTATAAACCGCTGCTTCCCGTCGCGTGCTGTTTATAATTTATAAGAGTTCAAAGATCCTAGGGAATAATACTTTTATAATATTTATAACAAAACTCGTGTAGCAAAAATTAAATAAAGCGTTTAAATTAAATGTTTTATTTTAAAAGGCAGACACACACACAAATTAAAGGCCAAGAAAAAATTATTATTAAAATTTTTAATGAAAAAAATTATTTGATGAAATTATAAAAATTTCTAAATATTTTAATTTTTTCGAAAAAAAAAGGACCACAATATTGCGTTCCTTTTCAATATAAAAATGTGGCCAAAATTAATTGAAAAAGGGTTTTGTTTTCTTTAATTAAAGTTTTCTTTTTTGTTTTTTAATGAAACTGGATTATACTCAAGAATTTTGTACAAAAAAGTTAAAAATCAAATTGCACATAGTTTTCATTCAAACAATTTTTCAATAATTTCTTGTAATTTGTACGAAAATCTAGGAGAGGAGTCCCGAATATTTTCTAATTTCAACATCTTTGTTAAATAAATTTTGTTCAGCGGACGACTTATGGAATTAAAAATCAATTGCAATCGTTTTGTAATGTTTCTAAACAATAAACATAAAGTTTTCAACAAAGAATGCATCCCATATAGGTAGACTACGTAACTATTTACTGTATGCTCCAGCTGTATTGATCGGAAATAAACCACAGACAGGCGAAATTCCTCGTTTTAATTAATTTTTTAAAATTTTATTCAATATTTATTATCGTTATTTTATTTAATATTATCAATTTCTTTACAAAAAGGATCAAGTAATTTACTGTACACGTTGTTATTAGCAAAATTTAATCAAATGGTTTTTCATATTCTAACATTAATTGCTCCAGCAAAGGGTTTAAAAATTACATGCACATGTGAATTTCTGTTAATTTTCTTAAATCTTTAAACATTTAGTAATTTTTAAAGCTAAAAACTTTTTGCACAAAAAATTTCATTTTTCAAAGTATTGTTAGTGCTTTAAATTCCCTGAAATATTAAAAATTACTTGTTTGTGATCACAATTACATTTCTAATCAGTGATAAAGCAAAATGAATTACAAACTCAACTAACATTAATCGTATTAATTAAAAAAATCGCGCTATTACCTGAAATTTGAATTTTTGTTTTTATACTAATATTATAATAAGGATATTAAGGATATTCGGAAAAATTCATTGAAATTCATTTGAAAGTAAAAAAAATTCAAAAATATTTTTTACATCGTCAGCACGCAATAACTTATGGCCGAATTATTCACAATATTTGCATTTGTGATGTTGAATTTTTTGTTAACCATTATAGAAAAACACAAAAACAACAAAATAGAATAACAAAAAGGATATTTTAACTTTATGATCGAAAGCACATTAATAGGATACGAAAAGAATTTAAAGGCATTTACATCCGGTTAGAATTATCAAACAAGGACTTTCATTTGTGACATACAAGTATTTTGATTGTATACTATATATAAAACGCTAAATACGGAAATTATGTCAAAAAATTTCTGATGTATTTAAAAATTAGCAAAATTTGTTTACTGCATCAGAAAATATTCTGCATTGATCTTTATGCAATGCAAAGACAACACGAAAAAATTATTTTGTATATGAAATAGAATTTTTAGATATGAACATGGAAAAAATTTTTAATACGTTAACATTAATTATTGGTTTTGTACATAAATATATATATACATATATATATACATGTATTTGATATTAGTAGTTGTTTATGTCAAAAATTGAAATTAAGCAAAAGAAGCTTAGCATTATAATTATTATTTTGGTTTGTATAGCCCATACATGTATGTATGTAGTAAGGAATTGTAGCAATCAATTGTTCTGCGGATGTCGCTAAAAAGGATGTTTATAAATTATTTATCAGAAATGCAAATATGTTAAATGTAAAAACTTTTAATGGGTTGCATGCGTATGCATTTTTCTATCTATTTATGTTATTTGAGAATCTCAAATAAGCGATGAAATATTAATTAGATTGTACAAAATTTTGTTTATTTAATTTTTTTTTCCATGTATATGCAATTGAATTTTGTACCAAATTAAGAAGTTTATATAATTTAACATAAATTAAAAAATTATGCAAAATGGAAACAATTTTTTCGTTTTAAAGATTATAAATAGACGCAATAATTTGTAATCATGGTTTTTCTGCGGTATACACAAAATATACAAGAAAAGAAAAATTATTATGAAAATATTGGGGCCATAGCGAAATAAGTTTTTGATTGAATTTAAAATTTGACTAACTTTTGCTTTTATTAGAGCTTGAAAATTACTACAGGTGGTATTTTATTCTTAACAATTTAATTGCTTTAATTGTTTCAATACTGTTATAACTAATTTTAAATAAAAATATTAATTTAAAGGCATTTTCTACAAATCCATAGCGAATTTTCTTAAGTCATTGGTATAGAAAATTACATGTGAATGATGGTGATTGGAAATGAGGTGTGCGTTTTACTTTCTCACATGCAGCCTATAATAATGGAAGAGAAGAAGATTTTTGGAGATGGTTGACAAATACTGGAAATAGTGAAAAAGGAAAGTGTTTTAAAAATAGTATAACTCTCATGAGCTCTCCCGGATAATTAATGGGTAACTGTAAATTACCCAAGGCACCAAAAAAAAAATATATTCGATCATGCACAATTTATAAAGGCGTTAAGTGAATTCTTAAAATTGGAAAATTCTTTAGAGTTATTGCGGCTCTTTTACAATCTATAAACTCCATTAAATCCTGAGTTTTAGAAAAGTTCCTTTAATTCTTGCAAAATATAAAGAATTAAATTTTAATCTTTACATACTTTTCATTTTATGATAATTTTATTCATACACGCTAATTCTAATACTTTTGATAACTTTTTCCATTTTCGAAAAGTTAATTCCCAAAAAAAAAAAAGAAGCAAAAAACAAATAAAATTGTTTGACAATCCAACGACTTTCTTTTATAATTTTAATTATAGCCTTTTTTCTCCCTTCTTCTTCATGATATTTTTTTAAAAAATTAATTATTAATTTTACAGAAAACAAGAAAGAAAAAAAAGTTCTTGAAAGTTTTTTAAGTTTCTATCTTATTTCTATTTCATTTTATTTTCATTATCCTTGAGTATTTGACAAAAATTGTAGAAGTCAATTTAATTATGAAATCAAAAGAAAAATAAGACTAAATATTTAGCTTTGATAAGAATATTTTCGAAACGGAGCAGGGAAAGAACAAAAACAAGAAAAATCACTGTACAAGGATAAAAATTTATAATTTTTTTTTAATTGAGTTCGTGTGTTCGTCTCATGTAAGGCAAGGCCAAGAAGAACAAGATTAAAGCCGAAAACATAAAAATAGATAAAGAAATTAATAGCAACAACGTATATGGGGAATGAGTTGCTAAATTAAAGAAATAATAAGAAAGTGGTAAAATATATTTTCTTTAAAAGCTTAAATAAGTAAAATGTGACGTGGAACACAATGATGACAAGACGGCAATAACGGAGGGAGCTACACGAAAAATGTTAAAAAGGGCAATTTAGAAATTATAAAAGCGAAGCACATCCTCTTGCCGAAACTTTGTTAATATCCTTAATGAGAAAAGTTGAATTTTTATTCTATATTTTTATTGTTATTTTTGTTTCTTTTTATTTTCTTGAATGTTATGAGGTTTGCAGATGAAAAATCAAGCACAGATTTAACTAAGGATAGCTACTCATTATTTAATTCATTTCTTTTATTATTTTCTTGTTCCATTTCGTTTTTAATTTTTGTGCCTTGAAAACTTTTGATGAATTGTAATTATAATTCTGAATTGGTCAAAGAAGAGATTTACAAAAAAACAAAGAAACAAGAAATTATAAAAGCTTTTAGTAAAAAGTTTTTCACTTAATTTTCATAAAATGTATGATTAATAAATAAAGTATGGAAATTATAATGTTTCATGAACAATATACTTAATGAAAAATTAAATAGAAACTATATATAAAATAAAATTATAACCAAGCTTCCAAAAATTAAACATATTCATGGAAAATTCAGAGACAGGGCCATTTATTTCGTATACAATAATGATCGAACCGACATTTAAGATCAAGAAGAGATAACGCGATTCTAACACTTTTTGTGATCACTAAGAATACACGGATTCAGCCAATATATGATAATAGACTGTAGCAAAAATATTTTTGGAGATATTTAAAAAAATCTGTTGCAAAACTTTAAACGCGTTTTCTGGCTAAACTAGAAGAGATAGAGCGATTTTAAGTGTTTTTTGTAATCACTGGGAGTTCACAGATTTCGCCAATATAATATGATAATAGAGTGTAGCAGAAATATTTTTGGAGATATTTAAAAAAATCTTTTGCAAAACTTCAAACGCGTGTTCTGGCTAAACTAGAAGAGATAGAGTGATTTTAAGTGTTTTTTGTAATCACCGGGAGTTCACAAATTCCGCCAATATATGATAATAGGCTGTAGCAAAAATATTTTTGGAGATATTTAAAAAAATCTGTTGCAAAACTTTAAACGCGTTTTCTGGCTAAACTAGAAGAGATACAGCGATTTTAAGTGTTTTTTGTGATCACTGGGAGTCCACAGATTCCGAAAGTATATGATAATAGGCTGTAGGAAAAATATTTTTGGAGATACTTAAAAAAATCTTTTGCAAAACTTTAAACTAGTTTTCTGGCTAAACTAGAAGAGATAGAGCGATTTTAAGTGTTTTTTGTGATCACTGGGAGTTCACAGATTCCGCCAATAAAGGATAATAGGCTTTAGCAAAAATATTTTTGGAGATATTTAAAAAAATCTTTTGCAAAACTTTAAATGCGTTTTCTGGCTAAACTAGAAGAGATAGAGCGATTTTGAGTGTTTTTTGGGAAAACTGGGAATCTGCAGAATCTGCCAATATACGCGTTTTTTGGCTAAACTGGAAGATATAGAGCAATTCCAAGTGTTTTTTGTGATCACTGTGAGTTCACAGATTCCGCCAATTTATGATAATAGACTGTAGCAAAAATATTTTTGGAGATATTTAAAAAAATCTTTTGCAAAACTTTAAACGCGTTTTCTGGCTAAACTAGAAGAGATAGAAGAGAGAAGATATAAGAGATATAAAGAGAAGAGAGAGAAGAGATTTTTGTGATCACTGGGAGTTCACAGATTCCGCCAATATATGATAATAGGCTGTAACAAAAATATTTTTGGAGATATTTAAAAAAATCTTTTGCAAAACTTTAAACGCGTTTTCTGGCTAAACTAGAATAGATAGAGCGATTTTAAGTGTTTTTGTGATCACTGGGAGTCCACAGATTCCGCCAATATATGAAAATAGGCTGTAGCAAAAATATTTTTGGAGATATTTAAGAAAATCTTTTGCAAAACTTTAAACGCGTTTTCTGGCTAAACTAGAAGAGATAGAGCGATTTTAAGTGTTTTTTGTAATCACCGGGAGTTCACAAATTCCGCCAATATATGATAATAGGCTGTAACAAAAATATTTTTGGAGATATTTAAGAAAATCTTTTGCAAAACTTTAAACGCGTTTTCTGGCTAAACTAGAACAGATAGAGCGATTTAAGGTGTTTTTTGTGATCACTGTGCGTTCACAGATTCCGCCAATATATGATAATAGGCTGTAGCAAAAATATTTTTGGAGATATTTAAGAAAATCTTTTGCAAAACTTTAAACGCGTTTTCTGGCTAAACTAGAAGAGATAGAGCGATTTTAAGTGTTTTTTGTAATCACCGGGAGTTCACAGATTTCGCCAATATAATATGATAATAGAGTGTAGCAGAAATATTTTTGGAGATATTTAAAAAAATCTTTTGCAAAACTTCAAACGCGTGTTCTGGCTAAACTAGAAGAGATAGAGTGATTTTAAGTGTTTTTTGTAATCACCGGGAGTTCACAAATTCCGCCAATATATGATAATAGGCTGTAGCAAAAATATTTTTGGAGATATTTAAAAAAATCTTTTGCAAAACTTTAAACGCGTTTTCTGGCTAAACTAGAAGAGATAGAGCGATTTTAAGTGTTTTTTGTGATCACTGTGCGTTCACAGATTCCGCCAATATATGATAATAGGCTGTAGCAAAAATATTTTTGGAGATATTTAAGAAAATCTTTTGCAAAACTTTAAACGCGTTTTCTGGCTAAACTAGAAGAGATAGAGCAAATCTAAGTGTTTTTTGTGATCACTGGGAGCTCACAGATTCCGCCAATTTATGATAATAGACTGTAGCAAAAATATTTTTGGAGATATTTAAAAAAATCTTTTGCAAAACTTTAAACGCGTTTTCTGGCTGAACTAGAAGAGATAGAGCGATTTTAAGTGTTTTTTGTGATCACCGGGAGTTCACAAATTCCGCCAATATATGATAATAGGCTGTAGCAAAAATATTTTTGGAGATATTTAAAAAAATCTTTTGCAAAACTTTAAACGCGTTTTCTGGCTAAACTAGAAGAGATAGAGCGATTTTAAGTGTTTTTTGTAATCACTGGGAGTTCACAGATTTCGCCAATATAATATGATAATAGAGTGTAGCAGAAATATTTTTGGAGATATTTAAAAAAATCTTTTGCAAAACTTCAAACGCGTGTTCTGGCTAAACTAGAAGAGATAGAGTGATTTTAAGTGTTTTTTGTAATCACCGGGAGTTCACAAATTCCGCCAATATATGATAATAGGCTGTAGCAAAAATATTTTTGGAGATATTTAAAAAAATCTTTTGCAAAACTTTAAACGCGTTTTCTGGCTAAACTAGAAGAGATAGAGCGATTTTAAGTGTTTTTTGTGATCACTGGGAGACCACAGATCCCGCCAATATATGATAATAGGCTGTAGCAAAAATATTTTTGGAGATATTTAAAAAAATCTTTTTCAAAAAACTTAAACGAGTTTTCTGGCTAAACTAGAAGAGATAGAGCGATTTTAAGTGTTTTTTGTGATCACTGGGAGTCCACAGATTCCGCCAATATATGATAATAGGCTGTAGCAAAAATATTTTTGGAGATATTTAAAAAAATCTTTTGCAAAACTTTAAACGCGTTTTCTGGCTAAACTAGAAGAGATAGAGCGATTTTAAGTGTTTTTTGTGATCACTGGGAGTTCACAAATTCCGCCAATATATGATAATAGGCTGTAGCAAAAATATTTTTGGAGATATTTAAAAAAATCTTTTGCAAAACTTTAAACGCGTTTTCTGGCTAAACTAGAAGAGATAGAGCGATTTTAAGTGTTTTTTTGGGAAAACTGGGAATCTACAGAATTTGCCAATATACGCGTTTTTTGGCTAAACTGGAAGATATAAAGCAATTCTAAGTGTTTTTTGTGATCACTGGGAGTCCACAGATTCCGCCAATTTATGATAATAGACTGTGGCAAAAATATTTTTGGAGATATTTAAAAAAATCTTTTGCAAAACTTTAAACGCGTTTTCTGGCTAAACTAGAACAGATAGAGCGATTTTAAGTGTTTTTTGGGAAAACTGGGAATCTACAGAATCTGCCAATATACGCGTTTTTTGGCTAAACTGGAAGATATAGAGCAATTCTAAGTGTTTTTTGTGATCACTGGGAGTTCACAGATTCAGCCAAAATAAGGTATTAAAATGTAGCAAAACTATTTTTGGAGATATTTAAGAAAATCTTTTGCAAAACTTTAAACGCGTTTTCTGGCTAAACTAGAACAGATAGAGCGATTTTAAGTGTTTTTTGTAATCACCGGGAGTTCACAGATTTCGCCAATATAATATGATAATAGAGTGTAGCAGAAATATTTTTGGAGATATTTAAAAAAATCTTTTGCAAAACTTTAAACGCGTGTTCTGGCTAAACTAGAAGAGATAGAGTGATTTTAAGTGTTTTTTGTAATCACCGGGAGTTCACAAATTCCGCCAATATATGATAATAGGCTGTAGCAAAAATATTTTTGGAGATATTTAAAAAAATCTTTTGCAAAACTTTAAACGCGTTTTCTGGCTAAACTAGAAGAGATAGAGCGATTTTAAGTGTTTTTTGTGATCACTGGGAGACCACAGATCCCGCCAATATATGATAATAGGCTGTAGCAAAAATATTTTTGGAGATATTTAAAAAAATCTTTTACAAAACTTTAAACGAGTTTTCTGGCTAAACTAGAAGAGATAGAGCGATTTTAAGTGTTTTTTGTGATCACTGGGAGTCCACAGATTCCGCCAATATATGATAATAGGCTGTAGCAAAAATATTTTTGGAGATATTTAAAAAAATCTTTTGCAAAACTTTAAACGCGTTTTCTGGCTAAACTAGAAGAGATAGAGCGATTTTAAGTGTTTTTTGTGATCACTGGGAGTTCACAAATTCCGCCAATATATGATAATAGGCTGTAGCAAAAATATTTTTGGAGATATTTAAAAAAATCTTTTGCAAAACTTTAAACGCGTTTTCTGGCTAAACTAGAAGAGATAGAGCGATTTTAAGTGTTTTTTTGGGAAAACTGGGAATCTACAGAATTTGCCAATATACGCGTTTTTTGGCTAAACTGGAAGATATAAAGCAATTCTAAGTGTTTTTTGTGATCACTGGGAGTCCACAGATTCCGCCAATTTATGATAATAGACTGTGGCAAAAATATTTTTGGAGATATTTAAGAAAATCTTTTGCAAAACTTTAAACGCGTTTTCTGGCTAAACTAGAAGAGATAGAGCGATTTTAAGTGTTTTTTGTGATCACTGGGAGTCCACAGATTCCGCCAATTTATGATAATAGACTGTGGCAAAAATATTTTTGGAGATATTTAAAAAAATCTTTTGCAAAACTTTAAACGCGTTTTCTGGCTAAACTAGAAGAGATAGAGCGATTTTAAGTGTTTTTTGGGAAAACTGGAATCTACAGAATCTGCCAATATACGCGTTTTTTGGCTAAACTGGAAGATATAGAGCAATTCTAAGTGTTTTTTGTGATCACTGGGAGTTCACAGATTCAGCCAAAATAAGGTATTAAAATGTAGCAAAACTATTTTTGGAGATATTTAAAAAAATCTTTTGCAAAACTTTAAACGCGTTTTCTGGCTAAACTAGGAGAGATAGAGCAATTCTAAGTGTTTTTTGTGATCACTGGGAGCTCACAGATTCCGCCAATTTATGATAATAGACTGTGGCAATAATATTTTTGGAGATATTTAAAAAAATCTTTTGCAAAACTTTAAACGCGTTTTCTGGCTAAACTAGAAGAGATAGAGCGATTTTAAGTGTTTTTTGGGGAAAACTGGGAATCTACAGAATCTGCCAATATACGCGTTTTTTGGCTAAACTGGAAGATATAGAGCAATTCTAAGTGTTTTTTGTGATCACTGGGAGTTCACAGATTCAGCCAAAATAAGATATTAAAATGTAGCAAAACTATTTTTGGAGATATTTAAAAAAATCTTTTGCAAAACTTTAAACGCATTTTCTGGCTAAACTAGGAGAGATAGAGCAATTCTAAGTGTTTTTTGTGATCACTGGGAGTCCACAGATTCCGCCAATTTATGATAATAGACTGTGGCAATAATATTTTTGGAGATATTTAAAAAAATCTTTTGCAAAACTTTAAACGCGTTTTCTGGCTAAACTAGAAGAGATAGAGCGATTTTAAGTGTTTTTTGGGAAAACTGGGAATCTACAGAATCTGCCAATATACGCGTTTTTTGGCTAAACTGGAAGATATAGAGCAATTCTAAGTGTTTTTTGTGATCACTGGGAGTTCACAGATTCAGCCAAAATAAGATATTAAAATGTAGCAAAACTATTTTTGGAGATATTTAAAAAAATCTTTTGCAAAACTTTAAACGCATTTTCTGGCTAAACTAGGAGAGATAGAGCAATTCTAAGTGTTTTTTGTGATCACTGGGAGCTCACAGATTCCGCCAATTTATGATAATAGACTGTAGCAAAAATATTTTTGGAGGTATTTAAAAAAATCTTTTGCAAAACTTTAAACGCGTTTTCTTTCTGAACTAGAAGAGATAGAGCGATTTTAAGTATTTTTTGTGATCACTGGGAGTCCACAGATTCCGCCAATATATGATAATAGGCTGTAGCAAAAATATTTTTGGAGATATTTAAAAAAATCTTTTGCAAAACTTTAAACGCGTTTTCTGGCTAAACTAGAACAGATAGAGCGATTTTAAGTGTTTTTTGTGATCACTGGGAGTCCACAGATTCCGCCAATATATGATAATAGGCTGTAGCAAAAATATTTTTGGAGATATTTAAAAAAATCTTTTGCAAAACTTTAAACGCGTTTTCTGTCTAAACTAGAATAGATAGAGCGATTTTAAGTGTTTTTGTGATCACTGGGAGTCCACAGATTCCGCAAATATATGATACTAGGCTGTAACAAAAATATTTTTGGAGATATTTAAGAAAATCTTTTGCAAAACTTTAAACGCGTTTTCTGGCTAAACTAGAACAGATAGAGCGATTTCAAGTGTTTTTTGTAATCACCGGGAGTTCACAGATTCCGCCAATATATGATAATATACTGTAGCAAAAATATTTTTGGAGATATTTAAAAAAATCTTTTGCAAAATTTAAACGCGTTTTCTGGCTAAACTAGAAGAGATAGAGCGATTTTAAGTGTTTTTTGGGAAAACTGGGAATCTACAGAATCTGCCAATATACGCGTTTTTTGGCTAAACTGGAAGATGTAGAGCAATTCTAAGTGTTTTTTGTGATCACTGGGAGCTCACATATTCCGGCAATTTATGACAATAGACTGTAGCAAAAATATTTTTGGAGATATTTAAAAAAATCTTTTGCAAAACTTTAAACGCGTTTTCTGGCTAAACTAGAAGAGATAGAGCGATTTTAAGTGTTTTTTGTGATCACTGGGAGTTCACAGAATCCGCCAATATATGGTAATAGGCTGTAGCAAAAATATTTTTGGAGATATTTAAAAAGATCTTTTGCAAAACTTTAAATGCGTTTTCTGGCTAAACTAGAATAGATAGAGCGATTTTAAGTATTTTTTGTGATCACTGGGAGTCCACAGATTCCGCCAATATATGATAATAGGCTGTAGCAAAAATATTTTTGGAGATATTTAAAAAAATCTTTTGCAAAACTTTAAACGCGTTTTCTGGGTAAACTAGAATAGATAGAGCGATTTTAAGTGTTTTTGTGATCACTGGGAGTCCACAGATTCCGCCAATATATGATAATAGGCTGTAACAAAAATATTTTTGGAGATATTTAAGAAAATCTTTTGCAAAACTTTAAACGCGTTTTCTGGCTAAACTAGAACAGATAGAGCGATTTTAAGTGTTTTTTGTGATCACTGTGCGTTCACAGATTCCGCCAATATATGATAATAGGCTGTAGCAAAAATATTTTTGGAGATATTTAAGAAAATCTTTTGCAAAATTTTAAACGCGTTTTCTGGCTAAACTAGAAGAGATAGAGCGATTTTAAGTGTTTTTTGTAATCACCGGGAGTTCACAGATTTCGCCAATATAATATGATAATAGAGTGTAGCAGAAATATTTTTGGAGATATTTAAAAAAAATCTTTTGCAAAACTTCAAACGCGTGTTCTGGCTAAACTAGAAGAGATAGAGCGATTTTAAGTGTTTTTTGTAATCACCGGAAGTTCACAGATTCCGCCAATATATGATAATATACTGTAGCAAAAATATTTTTGGAGATATTTAAAAAAATCTTTTGCAAAACTTTAAACGAGTTTTCTGGCTAAACTAGAAGAGATAGAGCGATTTTAAGTGTTTTTTGTGATCACTGGGTGACCACAGATCCCGCCAATATATGATAATAGGCTGTAGCAAAAATATTTTTGGAGATATTTAAAAAAATCTTTTGCAAAACTTTAAACGAGTTTTCTGGCTAAACTAGAAGAGATAGAGCGATTTTAAGTGTTTTTTGTGATCACTGGGAGACCACAGATCCCGCCAATATATGATAATAGGCTGTAGCAAAAATATTTTTGGAGATATTTAAAAAAATCTTTTGCAAAACTTTAAACGAGTTTTCTGGCTAAACTAGAAGAGATAGAGCGATTTTAAGTGTTTTTTGTGATCACTGGGAGTTCACAAATTCCGCCAATATATGATAATAGGCTGTAGCAAAAATATTTTTGGAGATATTTAAAAAAATCTTTTGCAAAACTTTAAACGCGTTTTCTGGCTAAACTAGAAGAGATAGAGCGATTTTAAGTGTTTTTTGTGATCACTGGGAGACCACAGATCCCGGCAATACATGATAATAGGCTGTAGCAAAAATATTTTTGGAGATATTTAAAAAAAATCTTTTACAAAACTTTAAACGAGTTTTCTGGCTAAACTAGAAGAGATAGAGCGATTTTAAGTGTTTTTTGTGATCACTGGGAGTCCACAGATTCCGCCAATATATGATAATAGGCTGTAGCCAAAAATATTTTTGGAGATATTTAAAAAAATCTTTTGCAAAACTTTAAACGAGTTTTCTGGCTAAACTAGAAGAGATAGAGCGATTTCAAGTGTTTTTTGTGATCACTGGGAGTTCACAAATTCCGCCAATATATGATAATAGGCTGTAGCAAAAATATTTTTGGAGATATTTAAAAAAATCTTTTGCAAAACTTTAAACGCGTTTTCTGGCTAAACTAGAAGAGATAGAGCGATTTTAAGTGTTTTTTGTGATCACTGGGAGACCACAGATCCCGCCAATATATGATAATAGGCTGTAGCAAAAATATTTTTGGAGATATTTAAAAAAATCTTTTGCAAAACTTTAAACGCGTTTTCTGGCTAAACTAGAAGAGATAGAGCGATTTTAAGTGTTTTTTTGTGATCACTGGGAGACCACAGATCCCGCCAATATATGATAATAGGCTGTAGCAAAAATACTTTTGGAGATATTTAAAAAAATCTTTTGCACAACTTTAAACGAGTTTTCTGGCTAAACTAGAAGAGATAGAGCGATTTTAAGTGTTTTTTGTGATCACTGGGAGACCACAGATCACGCCAATATATGATAATAGGCTGTAGCAAAAATATTTTTTGGAGATATTTAAAAAAATCTTTTGCTTTTGCTAAACGAGTTTTCTGGCTAAACTAGAAGATATAGAGCGATTTTAAGTGTTTTTTGTGATCACTTGGAGTTCACAAATTCCGCCAATATATGATAATAGGCTGTAGCAAAAATATTTTTGGAGATATTTAAAAAAATCTTTTGCAAAACTTTAAACGCGTTTTCTGGCTAAACTAGAAGAGATAGAGCGATTTTAAGTGTTTTTTGTGATCACTGGGAGACCACAGATCCCGCCAATATATGATAATAGGCTGTAGCAAAAATATTTTTGGAGATATTTAAAAAAATCTTTTGCAAAACTTTAAACGAGTTTTCTGGCTAAACTAGAAGAGATAGAGCGATTTTAAGTGTTTTTTGTGATCACTGTGCGTTCACAGATTCCGCCAATATATGATAATAGGCTGTAGCAAAAATATTTTTGGAGATATTTAAAAAAATCTTTTGCAAAACTTTAAACGAGTTTTCTGGCTAAACTAGAAGAGATAGAGCGATTTTAAGTGTTTTTTGTGATCACAGGGAGTTCACAAATT
Source organism: Condylostylus longicornis (assembly GCF_029603195.1). NCBI lineage: Eukaryota > Metazoa > Arthropoda > Insecta > Diptera > Dolichopodidae > Condylostylus > Condylostylus longicornis. Next base: position 1,855,273 of record NW_026578087.1, read on the forward strand.
CCGCCAATATATGATAATAGGCTGTAGCAAAAATACTTTTGGAGATATTTAAAAAAATCTTTTGCACAACTTTAAACGAGTTTTCTGGCTAAACTAGAAGAGATAGAGCGATTTTAAGTGTTTTTTGTGATCACTGGGAGACCACAGATCCCGCCAATATATGATAATAGGCTGTAGCAAAAATATTTTTGAAGATATTTAAAAAAATCTTTTGCAAAACTTTAAACGCGTTTTCTGGCTAAACTAGAAGAGATAGAGCGATTTTAAGTGTTTTTTGTGATCACTGGGAGACCACAGATCCCGCCAATATATGATAATAGGCTGTAGCAAAAATATTTTTGGAGATATTTAAAAAAATCTTTTGCAAAACTTTAAACGCGTTTTCTGGCTAAACTAGAAGAGATAGAGCGATTTTAAGTGTTTTTTGTGATCACTGGGAGACCACAGATCCCGCCAATATATGATAATAGGCTGTAGCAAAAATATTTTTGGAGATATTTAAAAAAATCTTTTGCAAAACTTTAAACGAGTTTTCTGGCTAAACTAGAAGAGATAGAGCGATTTTAAGTGTTTTTTGTGATCACTGGGAGTTCACAAATTCCGCCAATATATGATAATAGGCTGTAGCAAAAATATTTTTGGAGATATTTAAAACAATCTTTTGCAAAACTTTAAACGCGTTTTCTGGCTAAACTAGAAGAGATAGAGCGATTTTAAGTGTTTTTTGTGATCACTGGGAGACCACAGATCCCGCCAATATATGATAATAGGCTGTAGCAAAAATATTTTTGGAGATATTTAAAAAAATCTTTTGCTTTTGCTAAACGAGTTTTCTGGCTAAACTAGAAGATATAGAGCGATTTTAAGTGTTTTTTGTGATCACTTGGAGTTCACAAATTCCGCCAATATATGATAATAGGCTGTAGCCAAAAATATTTTTGGAGATATTTAAAAAAATCTTTTGCAAAACTTTAAACGCGTTTTCTGGCTAAACTAGAAGAGATAGAGCGATTTTAAGTGTTTTTTGTGATCACTGGGAGTCCACAGATTCCGCCAATATATGATAATAGGCTGTAGCAAAAATATTTTTGGAGATATTTAAAAAAATCTTTTACAAAACTTTAAACGAGTTTTCTGGCTAAACTAGAAGAGATAGAGCGATTTTAAGTGTTTTTTGTGATCACTGGGAGACCACAGATCCCGCCAATATATGATAATAGGCTGTAGCAAAAATATTTTTGGAGATATTTAAAAAAATCTTTTGCAAAACTTTAAACGCGTTTTCTGGCTAAACTAGAAGGGATAGAGCGATTTTAAGTGTTTTTTGTGATCACTGGGAGACCACAGATCCCGCCAATATATGATAATAGGCTGTAGCAAAAATATTTTTGGAGATATTTAAAAAAATCTTTTGCAAAACTTTAAACGCGTTTTCTGGCTAAACTAGAAGAGATAGAGCGATTTTAAGTGTTTTTTGTGATCACTGGGAGACCACAGATCCCGCCAATATATGATAATAGGCTGTAGCAAAAATATTTTTGGAGATATTTAAAAAAATCTTTTGCTTTTGCTAAACGAGTTTTCTGGCTAAACTAGAAGAGATAGAGCGATTTTAAGTGTTTTTTGTGATCACTGGGAGACCACAGATCCCGCCAATATATGATAATAGGCTGTAGCAAAAATATTTTTGGAGATATTTAAAAAAATCTTTTGCAAAACTTTAAACGAGTTTTCTGGCTAAACTAGAAGAGATAGAGCGATTTCAAGTGTTTTTTGTGATCATTGGGAGTTCACAAATTCCGCCAATATATGATAATAGGCTGTAGCAAAAATATTTTTGGAGATATTTAAAAAAATCTTTTGCAAAACTTTAAACGCGTTTTCTGGCTAAACTAGAAGAGATAGAGCGATTTTAAGTGTTTTTTGTGATCACTGGGAGTCCACAGATTCCGCCAATATATGATAATAGGCTGTAGCAAAAATATTTTTGGAGATATTTAAAAAAATCTTTTACAAAACTTTAAACGAGTTTTCTGGCTAAACTAGAAGAGATAGAGCGATTTTAAGTGTTTTTTGTGATCACTGGGAGACCACAGATCCCGCCAATATATGATAATAGGCTGTAGCAAAAATATTTTTGGAGATATTTAAAAAAATCTTTTGCAAAACTTTAAACGCGTTTTCTGGCTAAACTAGAAGGGATAGAGCGATTTTAAGTGTTTTTTGTGATCACTGGGAGACCACAGATCCCGCCAATATATGATAATAGGCTGTAGCAAAAATATTTTTGGAGATATTTAAAAAAATCTTTTGCTTTTGCTAAACGAGTTTTCTGGCTAAACTAGAAGAGATAGAGCGATTTTAAGTGTTTTTTGTGATCACTGGGAGACCACAGATCCCGCCAATATATGATAATAGGCTGTAGCAAAAATATTTTTGGAGATATTTAAAAAAATCTTTTGCAAAACTTTAAACGAGTTTTCTGGCTAAACTAGAAGAGATAGAGCGATTTCAAGTGTTTTTTGTGATCACTGGGAGTTCACAAATTCCGCCAATATATGATAATAGGCTGTAGCAAAAATATTTTTGGAGATATTTAAAAAAATCTTTTGCAAAACTTTAAACGCGTTTTCTGGCTAAACTAGAAGAGATAGAGCGATTTTAAGTGTTTTTTGTGATCACTGGGAGACCACAGATCCCGCCAATATATGATAATAGGCTGTAGCAAAAATATTTTTGGAGATATTTAAAAAAATCTTTTGCAAAACTTTAAACGAGTTTTCTGGCTAAACTAGAAGAGATAGAGCGATTTTAAGTGTTTTTTGTGATCACAGGGAGTTCACAAATTTCGCCAATATATGATAATAGGCTGTAGCAAAAATACTTTTGGAGATATTTAAAAAATCTTTTGCAAAACTTTAAACGCGTTTTCTGGCTAAACTAGAAGAGATAGAGCGATTTTAAGTGTTTTTTGTGATCACTGGGAGTCCACAGATTCCGCCAATATATGATAATAGGCTGTAGCAAAAATATTTTTGGAGATATTTAAAAAAATCTTTTACAAAACTTTAAACGAGTTTTCTGGCTAAACTAGAAGAGATAGAGCGATTTTAAGTGTTTTTTGTGATCACTGGGAGACCACAGATCCCGCCAATATATGATAATAGGCTGTAGCAAAAATATTTTTGGAGATATTTAAAAAAATCTTTTGCTTTTGCTAAACGAGTTTTCTGGCTAAACTAGAAGATATAGAGCGATTTTAAGTGTTTTTTGTGATCACTGGGAGTCCACAGATTCCGCCAATATATGATAATAGGCTGTAGCAAAAATATTTTTGGAGATATTTAAAAAAATCTTTTACAAAACTTTAAACGAGTTTTCTGGCTAAACTAGAAGAGATAGAGCGATTTTAAGTGTTTTTTGTGATCACTGGGAGACCACAGATCCCGCCAATATATGATAATAGGCTGTAGCAAAAATATTTTTGGAGATATTTAAAAAAATCTTTTGCTTTTGCTAAACGAGTTTTCTGGCTAAACTAGAAGAGATAGAGCGATTTTAAGTGTTTTTTGTGATCACTGGGAGTTCACAAATTCCGCCAATATATGATAATAGGCTGTAGCAAAAATATTTTTGGAGATATTTAAAAAAATCTTTTGCAAAACTTTAAACGCGTTTTCTGGCTAAACTAGAAGAGATAGAGCGATTTTAAGTGTTTTTTGTGATCACTGGGAGACCACAGATCCCGCCAATATATGATAATAGGCTGTAGCAAAAATATTTTTGGAGATATTTAAAAAAATCTTTTGCTTTTGCTAAACGAGTTTTCTGGCTAAACTAGAAGATATAGAGCGATTTTAAGTGTTTTTTGTGATCACTTGGAGTTCACAAATTCCGCCAATATATGATAATAGGCTGTAGCAAAAATATTTTTGGAGATATTTAAAAAAATCTTTTGCAAAACTTTAAACGCGTTTTCTGGCTAAACTAGAAGAGATAGAGCGATTTTAAGTGTTTTTTGTGATCACTGGGAGTCCACAGATTCCGCCAATATATGATAATAGGCTGTAGCAAAAATATTTTTGGAGATATTTAAAAAAATCTTTTACAAAACTTTAAACGAGTTTTCTGGCTAAACTAGAAGAGATAGAGCGATTTTAAGTGTTTTTTGTGATCACTGGGAGACCACAGATCCCGCCAATATATGATAATAGGCTGTAGCAAAAATATTTTTGGAGATATTTAAAAAAATCTTTTGCTTTTGCTAAACGAGTTTTCTGGCTAAACTAGAAGAGATAGAGCGATTTTAAGTGTTTTTTGTGATCACTGGGAGTTCACAAATTCCGCCAATATATGATAATAGGCTGTAGCAAAAATATTTTTGGAGATATTTAAAAAAATCTTTTGCAAAACTTTAAACGCGTTTTCTGGCTAAACTAGAAGAGATAGAGCGATTTTAAGTGTTTTTTATGATCACTGGGAGACCACAGATCCCGCCAATATATGATAATAGGCTGTAGCAAAAATACTTTTGGAGATATTTAAAAAAATCTTTTGCAAAACTTTAAACGAGTTTTCTGGCTAAACTAGAAGAGATAGAGTGATTTTAAGTGTTTTTTGTGAACACTGGGAGTTCACAAATTCCGCCAATATATGATAATAGGCTGTAGCAAAAATATTTTTGGAGATATTTAAAAAAATCTTTTGCAAAACTTTAAACGCGTTTTCTGGCTAAACTAGAAGAGATAGAGCGATTTTAAGTGTTTTTTATGATCACTGGGAGTTCACAAATTCCGCCAATATATGATAATAGGCTGTAGCAAAAATATTTTTGGAGATATTTAAAAAAATCTTTTGCAAAACTTTAAACGAGTTTTCTGGCTAAACTAGAAGAGATAGAGCGATTTTAAGTGTTTTTTGTGATCACTGGGAGACCACAGATCCCGCCAATATATGATAATAGGCTGTAGCAAAAATATTTTTGGAGATATTTAAAAAAATCTTTTGCAAAACTTTAAACGCGTTTTCTGGCTAAACTAGAGGAGATAGAGCGATTTTAAGTGTTTTTTGTGATCACTGGTAGTCCACAGATTCCGCCAATATATGATAATAGGCTGTAGCAAAAATATTTTTGGAGATATTTAAAAAAATCTTTTGCAAAACTTTAAACGCGTTTTCTGGCTAAACTAGAAGAGATAGAGCGATTTTAAGTGTTTTTTATGATCACTGGGAGACCACAGATCCCGCCAATATATGATAATAGGCTGTAGCAAAAATATTTTTGGAGATATTTAAAAAAATCTTTTGCAAAACTTTAAACGAGTTTTCTGGCTAAACTAGAAGAGATAGAGCGATTTTAAGTGTTTTTTGTGATCACTGGGAGTTCACAAATTCCGCCAATATATGATAATAGGCTGTAGCAAAAATATTTTTGGAGATATTTAAAAAAATCTTTTGCAAAACTTTAAACGCGTTTTCTGGCTAAACTAGAAGAGATAGAGCGATTTTAAGTGTTTTTTGTGATCACTGGTAGTCCACAGATTCCGCCAATATATGATAATAGGCTGTAGCAAAAATATTTTTGGAGATATTTAAAAAAATCTTTTACAAAACTTTAAACGAGTTTTCTGGCTAAACTAGAAGAGATAGAGCGATTTTAAGTGTTTTTTGTGATCACTGGGAGACCACAGATCCCGCCAATATATGATAATAGGCTGTAGCAAAAATATTTTTGGAGATATTTAAAAAAATCTTTTGCAAAATTTAAACGCGTTTTCTGGCTAAACTAGAAGAGATAGAGCGATCTTAAGTGTTTTTTGTGATCACTGTGAGTTCACAGATTCCGCCAATGATAATAGGCTGAAGCAAAAATATTTTTGGAGATATTTAAAAAAATCTTTTGCAAAACTTTAACGAGTTTTCTGGCTAAACTAGAAGAGATAGAGCGATTTTAAGTGTTTTTTGTGATCACTGGGAGTTCACAGATTCCGCCAATATATGATAATAGGCTGTAGCAAAAATATTTTTGGAGATATTTAAGAAAATCTTTTGCAAAACTTTAAACGCGTTTTCTGGCTAAACTAGAACAGATAGAGCGATTTCAAGTGTTTTTTGTAATCACCGGGAGTTCACAGATTCCGCCAATATATGATAATATACTGTAGCAAAAATATTTTTGGAGATATTTAAAAAAATCTTTTGCAAAATTTAAACGCGTTTTCTGGCTAAACTAGAAGAGATAGAGCGATTTTAAGTGTTTTTTGTGATCACTGGGAGACCACAGATCCCGCCAATATATGATAATAGGCTGTAGCAAAAATATTTTTGGAGATATTTAAAAAAATCTTTTGCAAAACTTTAAACGAGTTTTCTGGCTAAACTAGAAGAGATAGAGCGATTTTAAGTGTTTTTTGTAATCACTGGGAGTTCACAGATTCCGCCAATATATGATAATAGGCTGTAGCAAAAATATTTTTGGAGATATTTAAGAAAATCTTTTGCAAAACTTTAAACGCGTTTTCTGGCTAAACTAGAAGAGATAGAGCGATTTTAAGTGTTTTTTGTGATCACTGGTAGTCCACAGATTCCGCCAATATATGATAATAGGCTGTAGCAAAAATATTTTTGGAGATATTTAAAAAAATCTTTTACAAAACTTTAAACGAGTTTTCTGGCTAAACTAGAAGAGATAGAGCGATTTTAAGTGTTTTTTGTGATCACTGGGAGACCACAGATCCCGCCAATATATGATAATAGGCTGTAGCAAAAATATTTTTGGAGATATTTAAAAAAATCTTTTGCAAAACTTTAAACGAGTTTTCTGGCTAAACTAGAAGAGATAGAGCGATTTTAAGTGTTTTTTGTGAACACTGGGAGTTCACAAATTCCGCCAATATATGATAATAGGCTGTAGCAAAAATATTTTTGGAGATATTTAAAAAATCTTTTGCAAAACTTTAAACGAGTTTTCTGGCTAAACTAGAAGAGATAGAGCGATTTTAAGTGTTTTTTGTGATCACTGGGAGTTCACAGATTCCGCCAATATATGATAATATACTGTAGCAAAAATATTTTTGGAGATATTTAAAAAAATCTTTTGCAAAATTTAAACGCGTTTTCTGGCTAAACTAGAAGAGATAGAGCGATTTTAAGTGTTTTTTGTGATCACTGGGAGACCACAGATCCCGCCAATATATGATAATAGGCTGTAGCAAAAATATTTTTGGAGATATTTAAAAAAATCTTTTGCAAAACTTTAAACGAGATTTCTGGCTAAACTAGAAGAGATAGAGCGATTTTAAATGTTTTTTGTGATCACTGGGAGTTCACAGATTCCGCCAATATATGATAATAGGCTGTAGCAAAAATATTTTTGGAGATATTTAAAAAAATCTTTTGCAAAACTTTAAACGAGTTTTCTGGCTAAACTAGAAGAGATAGAGCGATTTTAAGTGTTTTTTGTGAACACTGGGAGTTCACAAATTCCGCCAATATATGATAATAGGCTGTAGCAAAAATATTTTTGGAGATATTTAAAAAAATCTTTTGCAAAACTTTAAACGAGTTTTCTGGCTAAACTAGAAGAGATAGAACGATTTTAAGTGTTTTTTGTGATCACTAGGAGTTCACAGATTTCGCCAATATGTGATAATAGGCTGTAGCAAAAATATTTTTGGAGATATTTAAAAAAATCTTTTGCAAAACTTTAAACGAGTTTTCTGGCTAAACTAGAAGAGATAGAGCGATTTTAAGTGTTTTTTGTGAACACTGGGAGTTCACAAATTCCGCCAATATATGATAATAGGCTGTAGCAAAAATATTTTTGGAGATATTTAAAAAAATCTTTTGCAAAACTTTAAACGAGTTTTCTGGCTAAACTAGAAGAGATAGAGCGATTTTAAGTGTTTTTTGTGAACACTGGGAGTTCACAAATTCCGCCAATATATGATAATAGGCTGTAGCAAAAATATTTTTGGAGATATTTAAAAAAATCTTTTGCAAAACTTTAAACGAGTTTTCTCCCTAAACTAGAAGAGATAGAGCGATTTTAAGTGTTTTTTGTGATCACTGGGAGTTCACAGATTCCGCCAATATATGATAATAGGCTGTAG